>NC_139349.1:98414056-99059056 GCF_055883805.1 Amblyomma maculatum | reverse complement strand
TCAACGTTCTGCTGCGAAGTTCCAGGGCGAGATGGGTACAGGGAACCTCAGATTGACCTCCACCAAGTGAAATGTGGATTTAATAGCTGTTTCGAACGTCTAGCGCTGGCAGTAATTCGGGCACAGCAGGATCGAATTACCAGCCGCAGGGCACAGCTTCAGCGCTAGAGAGATGGGCGCTGATGCTGATGCTGATGCTGATGCGGCCATTCCCCTTTGTATCGGGGGATCACAAAGTTCTGGATCAGGCCAGGAGAAACGGGTAGAAAAAATTGAGGAGTGAGAGAAAATTCTATGCTAAATGTTCGGTCAAATAGTCCGAAGAAGTAATAAAGAGAGAGAAAGAAGAAATTTAACAGGCTTCTCTGTTGCGCCACCAGTCCTCGAGGCAGCGCTTTGTCGTCTCCACTGCCCTCATGATTACCCTTGTATCTTCGGGTGATGCGCCGGAGACAAGCGATGATGATGGCGATGCCGCAGCGTTTTCTGTTCTTTGTCTTCTTTACACTTATAATGACTAATAATGATTATACTAATGACTTGTGGGGACCCATATGTCTAACGACGACTTGTAGCTATTACAATTGATAAGAAATCACTAAAATGCTTAGTAAGAAGCAGTAATGACTTAAATGACCACTAATGACTTGTAATGTCCATTATATCTAGCGACAACTTGTAACGACTACACTTGATTAGAAATGACTAAATATGCTTAGTAATCGATAATAGAAAATGGAGACTGCAAACTTCCAGTTTCCCATTAAAAAAATACGCCATCTCACGTACCGTAATGAGATGGCGTATCTTAATTCTTGATTGACAAGTCCTTGTGCTTCTTCAGTTTTAGTGATGCTGCTCTTTTTTTTTTTTTTTGTTAAGGGACCTAGTGAAGGAATGGCCCATGAGGGATTGACTTCAGCGGCACTAAACTGCGTCTTTCTTTGCATGTATTGATGTGCTTACTCAGTAAATGTAATCAGTTACCTAGCTGTGCGTTTGTGTATGTCTGTTCACCTGAGGCCCTTTTATTCTTACTCTCCTTGCAGCCTCGCAATAATTTATGTCCCGTTATTTGTGCTGTTTTCTCACGGTACATATATTTCGTTTGCATTGTTGTTTGCGTTACACTAGCTATAAGACTATGAAATCTCCTGCATATGCTTTGTAAATGTTGTCAAATAGGCTCATACTTCCCCTGTCACGCTTTAGTAGGAATTGTTTCGCGTATCATTCAAATATGAGACATGTCATATATTTTTCTCGTTTTATACTTGAAACATGTTATTCAAAACACTACTTCACTAAGCACTCTGCAGTACTGTGACAATCTCCAACTTACAATGTATTTCCGTTCGCTTTCGTATAACTATCGCAGGACAATTCCTTTTCAGCCTTTATTTATAACGTTAAGGGGCCTAGTAAAGGAATGGTCCATGAGGGGATGACTAAAGTGGCATCAAACTGCATACACCAGAACTTGTTACATATAAAAAGTTCACTTATATAACCGGGGACAAAGAATTCCTATTTCGATTATAAAACGATAGTACAAAAGTTCCCGAAGCGGAGAAACCTCAGAAGAGGAAGCCCGCAAAAACCAAGAAAGCGACGAACCGACGGGAGGGCCTCGAATATTGAAATTCTCTCGGACACACGTAAACTGGAAAATGTAGGTATGGCTATGAATGAAAAGTACTACTGGCAGGAATACGGAATACAGACAAACATGCGCAAAGGTGAACTTGGTAAGTAAAAATGCGTATAGGTCTCGCAGCTATGTCCAGTGATGCGTAAAAGAAGATAGAAAAATATAGCACACAAAAACCAGCCTGAAGCCAGAGCAACACCATGCCCAGAAAGCTCGGATAAATTCTACGAATGAGGTTTTGAATGTAATTTTCTTATATTTGAGCAACTGCGCCATAACATTTCATTTGTATGCAGATCTTTCCTCAGTTGAAGCTGCTATCTATTTTAAAATATCTTTCTTCCCGATTTTCTGTGACAGTCTTCGTTTTTCGCAAGCCTTGAAAGCAAAATTCTGGTAAGCATTGCAAACTTAAACCATTTCGATCAATATGTTCACAAAAGGTGTTTTACAATACTCAACAGTTAATTGGCTCAAAAGTGTTTTCGAAAACGCAGCCTTTTTTTGTTTATTGGACGCTATATATGCTGGGAGCAGGAAAACTATTAAAAGCAAATTTCTTGCGACATATCGGAAGCATAAGTCATTCCCATCGACACTTGCATAGCAGAATGTTACAGTACCCCTCGATTGCCTATTAACCAAACGTGGCGCTCCAGAAAGCTGTACTTCTGTAACCCCCTACTACGTCCAAAATAACTAGCAAATTTTAAAATATGTTTATCGTTAACACAGCTCAAAGTTTGTATTTCATTACCAAGGATTCCGCGAACAAGCAAAACTTCTTCGTATGAATATCGATGATGGGTAAAAAAATTCGTATTCTAGTGCACAGCTGTTCACGGCTCTTTTCCTTGGGCTGGGCGTCGGTGGTGTCGCAGATCCCGCAACCACCTTTTGCAGTTTGCGCACGTGCTCGATCATTATAACATGACCGCACGTAGGTCTTCGAAACGATCAGGCCATCACCCGGTGTAAGAAGGCCCTTTCTGGTGCTTCGTGCAACCTTACGTTGTATCAAAGTAATCATGCGAAGTTTTCAAGCCTCCTTTCGTCGTACTCTCCTTGCGCGCGGCCATTGCAACGAGTTCCTATAAAGAAGGCATCGTGGTGGTCATCATAGAAAAAGCAACCACCTATATATATATGCTCCTAGAAGGAAGAAAGGGGAGGGGGGGGAGGGGGGGATTAGGGTGAAAAAAGTTACAATTGTTATGCACGCTGGTACGATACCGCGCACTTCTAAAACAAATCCCAATACCATTTCAATACTCGGTGAATATAATCATGATTTGCACCTTTCCCGCTTTGAATTAAAAATAGTAATTAATGGTATAAAACTAATGGGATAATGGGATAAAATGGGATAGCATTGGAACGAGGTTCTCCAATGCTATGGGAGGGTGTGTGGTATGTGTATATATTAGGTGACCTATACAACTGACGCGACGTTTGGATGGGAAAGATGTGAGACAGAAACGGCCTATGAAGAGCGCCGTGAATCGGTTTACTTTGACGATATCAAATGACGTCTGCCACTTGCTGCACCAGTGTTTCTACGGACGCCTGCTCACTACTTTAATTAGATCGTGAAATTTTAACCTTAGCCGAGAACGAATTAGCACAAAACATTATCAGGGCTGTTCAGTAACGCGGAGGTACAACAACAGATTTTTCTTTCACTCGTACGATGTCTGATTCTATTCTTGTTACATTAACGTTTGTAATAGCTTCTTTGACTTCTCTGTACGGAGTCCTTCGTAGTTTTTGGGTGCTCGTAGAGCTCGTCACCGAATGCGCCGACGGCTGCCTGGCTAATCTTGCCCGGAATTTATTTAACGAAGTATATAATGAATGAATGTATTACTCCACGGGGAAGAACGGCCATGGCCCGTTATTCGGAGATTAGGAAGGATGGGAGGGTAGGGGAAGAGGAAACTTTTCGGTTCTTCACACTCTTCACGAGCTGGGTGTCGTAAATATTTCCTGACCCCGAGCTCTAATAAAGGATGTAGACTATGGTCGACCTCCCTTGACTACTTGAAACCCTCTAGCGGCCATAAATTTTTGTTCCAGTTTATTTTCTTTTTTTTTTCGTTCTCTTATCGTACTGTGTCATACATTGCCTTTGTTGTTTAGTTTTTGCTAATTTCATGCGCGTTATTTTATCGCATGTGTAATTTTAAACGCTTTGCCTTTAACTGTGTATATTGCCCTTTTGCGTGCCTAATTTTCCTTGCTTCTTTGCCCACTTCCCTCTGTAATGCCTTAGCTCTTGATGGCGCAGATAGTCAATAAATAACAATGGTAGCTAGAACGGGCTGCTTCGACCTAAAATAAATAGAACATGTTATGTCCGCGAATGGGTCTTGAACCTGCGAGAGGGGAGCGAAGGGGGGGGGGGTAATGAGCTTCACTGTCCACTGCACGAGATCATTACGCCATCACCGCAGCAGGACATTCTTTCTAACTGCAAGTCTGTCATGGTGTGCTTTGTTTACTATCGTCTTCGTAAACTGCCATCAGCGCTCAGGGGATTCATGGCACATTGCTATCACATTGCCCGTTTAGGATGCGTTAAACGGCCTCAGTGTTTTATACTTTGACCCCCTAATTGAATAGTGGCATTCGAAGCCATCACTCACCATTTCGCTTTTCTTTTTTCTTCCTAAGCCTGGCTGGCCTTGAAAGCTGTGGGTCAATCCAACCGAAGCCGAAAATGAAGTGAAAACCGAAGCGAAAATAATAATAATATAATCAGTTCACAGGAAAGGAAAGGCGCAGTATCTGTCACACTTGGTTCGGTGGACACCTGAACCGTGCCTAAGGGAAGGGAGGCAGGTGGGAATTAAAGTGGAAAGAGAGAAAGAGGAGCCATAGTAGAGGGCTACTGAGTAATTTTGACCACTTGGGGATCTTTAACGTGCGCTGACATCGCACAGCACACGGACGCCTCTTCGTTTCGCCTCCATCGAAACGCAGCCGCCGCGGCCGGGTTCGAACCCGGGTACTCCGGCACAGTAGTCGGGCGTCTTACCACTGCACCACCCCGGCGGGGCAAACGAACACACCTAATCCGAAATCGAATTAACGATGCTAAAGCGTGCCCTCATCTTTGTATATTTACTAAGTCGTTTTTATTCCAGTCCCTCCTTCTTGTTTCGTACAACGGGAAAGAAAGAAGTACCTCTAAACACAATATGCCACTTGTCACAATTGTCAAGGTGGAGACTTGACAAGAACGCCATTAACACCGGACTATTTCCACCTTCATGGCACCCATAATTTTATCGCATTAAAATGACGAATGGTGTTAGTGAGATATGATTTTAACGCGGATGTCTGCACAATATATCATGTGTTTCTGCGCACTTGTAAGCAATGAGATATGGGGGCGTACTTCACGCGTATACGCGCTCGAAGGCACGTACACAAGCAACATTACAATGTGTATCATGCATGCAGGTAAGCCGTGAAAGCATTGAAAATGGCCTTTCAAAGGAACCTCGTCAAATGATCGAACCACATATGGGAGGCTGTCAATCGAATGCATGTTATCATGCTCAACGTGCGTCAAGCTTTGCTTAACAACAACATAAGATAGCGACACTCGCAGACAGACAGAAAAACTTTATTAGACGTAGGAATTCAAGGCGCGCAGGCCCCTGGGTCCCCGCACGACCCCACTGAAATTCAAGTGTTTATGTCCCTCAGGATCACAACACTGGCAGCCCGGCCGGTGGCGATGGTCTGCACGGCCGGGGTCCGGTACTATATTAGTATTTAGAAGCAAGGCACCGATCAATGTTTTCGCTGCTTCTGAACCCTGGAAGCATTGCCCCACAAAAGTGACTGGACTAAAATCATGCAGTTGCCTAAGCACTGCGTTAACGTATTTTTATTTTTAGGACAATGAAAAAAATGTTTCACATGTTAAGCCATCGGCTCTAGCGGTAATATCAGTTTCGTGTTTTTCCCGGCTGCGGCGGCCGCTTTTTGATGGAGGTAAAAAGCAAGGCACCCGTTTCCTGTGTGATTTCAGTCCACGTTCAAGAACACCAAGCGGTCGAAATATCCGGAGCCCTCCACTGCGGCGTCTCTCCTAGCCTAAGAGTCGGTTTGGGACGTTAAGCGCCATAAACCATACCAAACCAAACTAGTTTCATGTCTTTATTCACGTTAAAACTGTCATTTGAACTAAGCTTGACTTCTGCGAAGACTGAGATACGGATAAAGACATCGTTTTTTTTTTTTATTCTTGATGCTTAAAACGGGATTACTTGTTCCGTTTGTTTCTTGCGTATTATAAGCAGGATGGTTTCAAGAAAAGTTTCATTTTCTGCAGCCCGAACGGGCTGTGTAGCGTTGAAAATGTATGCTTTCGGTCCAGTATCTTCATTTCTGGCTTTTGAAGCACCTACGCGGGACGGTGAAAAAATTTGTATCCTTAAACGAGCTTCTTATCAAGACTATATAGAAGCGAACCATATTACATGCAAGTGAAAGCAAGGACTGCCACTTTTCGCACGAGCCCATCGCTTTTCTATACTGTCCACACCAACGGGCTTCCCGCTGCCAGCCAGTGTTAATGCGTACTTATTCACTGTTATTTGCCTGTACAAGGTTATTGCGCAAGAAACAAAAGCGGTGTTAAGCCGCAAAGGCCCCCTGCGATCTTATGTACGCCGCTGCCCCAACAGATGACTGGCAAACAGTATAAACTGAGCCGCATTGCTTCGAATCTGCAGGAGCCTATAGCAAGACGCCAGTGAATTTTCCTTTTGGTTCTACCTTCACTTGTAACAACGACTGTGAACACAAACACGGGCCGTTATCGCGCCATACACTTAGAGAGCAACCCCAGGTTGTTGTTTGTTTTTTTTTTTTTTTCGACATTCGCGCATTCTGGTAAAACATTACTATGAGTTTCCCTCTCTGCCCTGATGCATTCTATCATATTTGGGCGCCGTTGATTTTTATATGAGCCGTTTTCGTGGCCTCAATTCAGGCAATTTATGCGAGCAACACTGAGTTTCCGATGTCACAAACATCATATACGCGCGTTACTATCCGTTCACAGCGTGAACAACAAATTTCGGGGGTCTGTATATATTAGGCCATTTTAGGCACTTTGTGGGCTGCATCGAGATTTCCAGACTATTTTTTCACGATTCAACGCACGCGCGATGCAAGTTTTGTTCCAATACTGTATGTTTTTACGTCCCCAGAACGTCGTCTTGGCCACGCATTTAGTTTCTGCTTCGATTTGCCGCTTTAGCGCGCACGTATGCCCATGTTCAGAGGTCGAGCTGCCTCGCTGTTGGTGCTGCTGCCGGTGTGACTTGTCGAATGGGTCACGCAGAGGTACATACATACATACATACATACATACATACATACATACATACATACATACATACATACATACATACATACATACATACATACATACATACATACATACATACATACATGCATGCATGCATGCATGCATGCATGCATGCATGCATGCATGCATACATACATACATACATACATACATACATACATACATACATACATACATACATACATACATACATACATACATACATACATACATACATACATACATACATACATACATACATACATACATACATACATACATACATACATACATACATACATACATACATACATACATACATACATACATACATACATACATACATACATACATACATACATACATACATACATACATACATACATACATACATACATACATACATACATACATACATACATACATACATACATACATACATACATACATACATACATACATACATACATACATACGTACGTACGTACGTACGTACGTACGTACGTACGTACGTACGTACGTACATACATCTCAATTATTCTTTGCCTCCATGTATCACAGAAACGCTGAAGTAGCTGCGCTCAATTTTCTCATTTTTGGAGTATCATAATCGTCCTCGAAAGTTTTCCTTTTAAAAACAGTTCTACTTTGAATTTTGAAAAATTGTTTATTTCGTCGGGGACAGAGCACAACGAGGAATGTGATTCAATTATTCACTTAAAATGACAAAAAAATCATCGGTGTTGAAGTGCCCCTTGAATTTTCAGTTAACAAACTCCTCGGATTCGGTCAGATCGCAACTTCCTTTAGGTTTAACATGATATTACGAGTTATATTATGCAGCCCAGGGAGTGAGCATCAGGTCCGTCTATGTTGGTCTGCCATGAAGCAAGGTACTGTTCTTAACGGCTGATTTAGAGAGTAAGGTCGTCATGACTTATTTTTTTAAATATCCCTCTGGACAATACAAAGGGGGAAGAAAGGAATTCCAAGCGGCCACACATGAACATGTTAACAGAAAGGTAGTAAGCTGCAGACAGTCAGATCAAACTAAAACATAATACGAAATAAAATTAGTCAAAGCTATGTACTAAAACATAATAATCAAACTTAATGCGCTAATACAGGAAAAATGAACTGCATCAGGAAAAATGGCAAATCGTGTACAAATACAGAAAATAAAGAGAGAAAGCTATGACAGGTTCAATTGGCCATTTAGTAGCTGCCTAATCTGGGCGATTAAACAGAGTTACAATGCTATCGGTAAGGTTTTCTTATTCTTCTATGGAAATGAGGAGGGAATATTTGTAAAGACGTTCGTTGAACCACACACGCTTTGAATGCTAAATCTGTGTAGGTGGCTAGATGAGCGTAAATGATAATGTAAAACGTTTTCCAAGTGTAGGGAAGCTGAAATATAATTTCTGCAAAAACTACAAAGCATTACAACTTTTCGGTGAAGCATTAGGAGTTTAATACCGAAACGTGGTTCCGTATTACTAAAGCTGAGCCGAGATGAATAATAAGAATAGCAGTGATTAAAGTAGTGGTGAGAGTTCCATGCTCAGGAACCATTTTCCAGTTTGAGGCTAATGTGTGTTGCGTATGGTACTTGTTCGATGGATGGAGGGCACATATCAACTGATATATAAAGCCAAGTGATCTAGAAGCGTTAGCACAGTTTAGTGGTAAATCGTACACTGAAGGTAATTTATTCCTCATTTCAGCATCAAGGTATGCATGAGTTCGCTAGTAATATCGTCTGAAAGTTTAGGGAGTTCGGGCCATTGATAATAAGTCGTTTTGCGGGAGCTGTGCATGCATTAACATTTCGAAACACTGAGCTGCATTATTGCAAAGGAGAACCGATTTCGGATTCGGTTTGAGTCGGCTTATAATATTTCCTGGGTGGCATTGTTAGAGATGCGGCGATAAATGATTCAGTTGTTCACAGAAAGGGGGATGGATGATGAAATCGAAGATAGGTCGTGTATGAAAATTATGAAAAATGGCAGATCAAGAACAGATCTTTGGGATATTCGAAAGATTAGTTCAGCATCTTCAGATGCATAATTCGCGAAGGGGGTTAACTGTTAGCAGTTAGTTTGAAAGCAGCGGATTCAGGATAAGATTAGAGGTTCAACTAACAAGGCGTGCGAGTTTAAACGTGAGGCGTTGGTTACAAACGCGATCAAACACTTTGTAACAATGTACGCCTTGGACTGCCAGAAGATCAAATCAGTCGATATTGTCGACCATAAACCCTGACTGCTCATTGGAGGGTCAAATCCTAAAGTTAAAGCTCAGCTACTTTGGTCATCTGATGAGAAGAGATGAGTCGCTGGAGAAAGATTTCATGTTGGGAAAGGTTGAAGGTCCCCGGAGAAGGGGTAGGCAGCGAACGCGATGGTTAGATGGCATCCTCGAGGCAGTTATGTGATGTTAGGAAGATTGTGAGAGACCGGAAAGCGTGGCGTGACATGGTCCATAGGGTCACGAAGAGTCGGACACGACTGAACTGACTGAACTGACGTAAATAAGGTGTTTGAAATAAAGTATGGGTTTAGGTGAAGATCTTTTGTGAACGCAAGAAATAAAAAGGTTGTTTAGAACTGAAACCATGTCGTTTGAACGAATTATGTTCGAGGTGAATCGCAATAAAGGTGCGCAGTATATACTCGAAGTGTTTGCATGATGTGCAAGTTAGTTAAATGAGTCGATAATTCGAAGCGTCAGTACTGTTACAGTCACAACATATCAGAACAGAATGAGCGTTTGTTGATGGAGCTGTTCTCTTCTGTAACTGCTAATCAATACAGGCACGTGTTGCAGTCATCGCAAGCGATCGGTGCGGAACATGGCTGGTAGGCACTGCGCAAGCGTATCGTTTACATCTTTCCCTGTTTTTCAGTTCTTTGAAATGTTTGCGATTTACTTGGTTGAAGTTCTGGTCGTAATGGAGCCAGTTTGGGAGGCTATAGGATGGCGTCTGTTTCTGAAGGATCGCCTTACTTTTGGCGTTGACTGGCCGTCTGTGGTTGGCGCCTCTGCCTCTACAAGTCGGGGACTGGGCACGGGGACTGGGCACGGGGACTGGGCACGGAGACTGGGCACGGAGACTGGGAACGGGGACTGGGCGATGGGCTCGCTCTCGCTGTCGGACTCGTCACTTTCGGCTATGCTGCGCTCTAAAGGTTCCAGCGTCATATTTAGCTACCATCTGTTGCGGCGGAGCAGCTTGTTATCATCGGTAAGCACCTGATATGACCGCGGTGCAACCGGCCCCACTACTCGCGCTTTGCGAGTCCACTGCTTGTCACTAATCCTAACCACTTATCCTTTCTTGAGATGCGGTAGAGATTTAGCACCAGCATTCAGGGGCTTGCGCTTGCAAACTTGTCTTTGGCTGTCGGCTGAAGTCAGGAATTAGCGTGCACAGTCTTCTACCTTGCAGGAGCTCACCCGGTGAACGACCGTCTTCCAGTGTAGTCGAACGGTAGGAAATCAGTCGCAACCAGAAGTTCTGCTGTGTATCCCGCCTTTTTTCTTTTTTAGGGTTCTTTTTTACAATTTAGACGCTTTTTTTTTTCTCAAGTTCATTAGACTGTGTACATCCAGGGCTTGAAGTAACGTGGTTGAACTTGTGCCTGGATGCAAAAACAGCGAATTCACGAGAAGAAAATTGGGAACTGTTATCGCTGCAAACTTCCACTGAAATACCATAACGAGCCAGGATTGCGCTCAGCTTGTCAATAGCAGTGCGCGCTATGGTGTCGCTGAGTTGTTCAACTCCTGGGAAGTTGGAGAGGGCATCGTACACGCACAGGTAAGAACTACCGCCGTGCTGGAAGATATCGACGCTGACTCTGCACCAAGGGGTGTTGGCTGCACCAGGAACGGCTCGAGTGGTTGTTGGTACGCGTATTTCTTGCAGACAGCGCAACTGTTTAACATCCGCTCAATATCGGAGCTCAGTCCGGACCAGAACATTAGCTGCCGAGCTCTTGCTTTACTTTTATTCAAGCCCAAATGACCCTCATGTAGACGTTGAAGTATTTCTGCCCTCATGAACTTTAGGATGACTACCTTGGTTGGTCCCTTTTAACACAATTACTTCAACGAGAGACAACTCTGCAGCGACTGGCTTCATGCTGCCAACCAGGTCACCGTTATCTGTTATGGAACATATAAGTGACTGCAGATCAGGATCCCTTGCAGTGGCCTCAACAAGTCGATCCATTGTTTCGCTGCTCACCAGATTCGTGACCACTCCAACCGCATGCACATCTACGTCATCTGGGATGTTGGCGATGTCCGCTGATTCCTTTCGCGACGACATTTTCAGTATATCGGCCAGCAGCAACTCTTTTCCTGGTACAAATTGAAGGAATAAGCGTACGTCAGCAAGCGTAAAAAGAAACGTTGGAGCCTTGGCGGCGTATCGCCTATTCCTTTCGCCTCAATCGCTAGGAGTGAGCGGTTGTCTGTTTCAACAAATATTTTTCTTCCATAAATGAAGTGGCGAAATTTTTCGCACTGAAATGAGAGTCCCATTGCTTCTTTTTCTATTTGCGAGTACCTTTGTTCAGTTGCAGTCATGTCACGCGATGCGTATGCGACCGGTCGCCAGCTAATTCCGTGACGCTTACAAAAGCCCAGCTCCTAGACCATTTGTTGATGCGTTCGAGCTGACCTTCGTTTTTTTAACTGGGTCGAAAATTGCCAGCACAGGCGTGCTGCTTAAAACGCTACAAAGAGCGCCCCATTCAGCAGCATGGCCCTCTGTCTATACTGAAAGACTGTGTCCTTTTTGATAAGGTCTCGCAACAGCACGGTCTTCTCAGCGAGATGCAAAACATACTTTCTAAAGTAATTGGCCACCCCAGCATTCGCTGAACCGCCTTCTTATCTACCGGGTGCGTCATTTCGGCAAATGATGCCCTGAACGTGGGATTAGGCTTTATTCCGTCTTGGCTGATGATTTCACCCAAGAATTCGACTTCTGTGCACGCGAACTTACATTTCTTTGCATTGAACGTTAGGGCAGCTTGCTTTGCTAGTTCCAGTCCTCCACGAAGGCGCTCATCGTGCTCCTCCCGTGTTGCCCCCCATACCAGATTGTCATCGACGTACACGCGAACGCCTGGAGCTCGGTCAAATATCCCAGGTAATGTTTTTGGAATACCTCCGGTGCTGAAGTAATCACAAATGCCAGTCTCAAGAAGCGATACCGCCCAAAATGTGCAGCAGATGTGCAAATATTTGACTTGGCCTCATCCAATAGGATCTGATAAAACCCTGATTTTGTATCGAGGCGGGAGGAGTATCCAGCGCCAGCGAGCTCTGGTCTCAATATCATCACGCTTCGGCATCTGACAGTGTTCCCGCTTCAGGTACTGGTTAATAATTCTAGGATCGAGGCAGACCCTTACTTTGCCATCTTTCTTCCTGACCATGACCAGCGGACTCACCCAGTCTGTTGGCTCGTTGACCCTTTGTATGTTGTGGGCCTTTTCTATGCGTTGCAGCTTCTCTCTCAGTGGTTCTTGTAACGCCGAAAGAATTCGTCGCGCAGGATGTATTAACGGAATGACATCTTCGCGCGGGACCATCCGGTGTGAAAGTGCAATGCAGCCGGTACCTTGAAAGAGCTGCGGGAATTCTCACAATATTTTCTCAGAACGCACGTCGTTCACGGCTTCGATTGAACGAGCTACCAGTCCTAGCGACTCAGTTGCCTGTACACCAAGTATTGCCTGTTTGCTCTTCGTCACGATGAAGGTGAATGTCTCGGACTTGTCGTTCATGACCACTGGTAAGGTCGCCACTCCATACTTTATTCACGTCCCCAGTGTACGACCGAAGAATGGAGCTGCTTGGCTGTAGGGATGTCTCTGCTTTGCATTTAGGAAAGACCGAATAAGGCAGCAAGTTTGCCTGATACCCAATGTCCACTTTGAAAACAATATTCTGGTTGGCCACTTTGGCTGCAACCATCCAATCGGCTATCCTTTCGACAGTGCAGACCCTGACATTGAGGATTTCGAAGCTGTCCTCCTCCTGAGCTACCGCACTGACTGCAGGCTCCCTTTGCATGAGAAAAATGTCTTCCTAAACGCTGGACACTTGTTCCGCTCGTACGTCCGATTGGATCTGCCGCAACGAAATCCTTGCCGCTGTTTCATCGAAGTCACTTGCCTTTATATTTGGCCCCAGGCCTCATTCTGTTGGGCTGACACTTACGCAGCTTTACAGATCTGAATACCTACTCGTATCTTCAACAAGTACGATGGTGCTGAGCTGGCTGAGCGAAAATGAGTTGAAGGATTTGGCCTATGAATATTGTTGTTCCTCGGAGTATCTTAATTAACATGAATGTTATCAGGCACTGGTGAAGTATGTCAATTCGAGATGATCAGTGGGCTTTGAAATCCCTTAAAATGTAGTGGACCTAGGGTGTAACAATAGAAAGAAGATGGCTACACAGTATGAAAGATCACTGAATACGTGGTGAGGGGTGGCCTCAGTTCCCAAGCAGAGCCAATTCTTCGACAAGGGGACTTGCCTTCATCTAGACCAGACGAAGACAAATCGCCTTGTCGAAGCGTTGGCTCGGCTTGCGAACTGAGGCTCCACCTCAACCCTTGTTCAGTGCTCTTTCATTCAAGTGTACTAGTAACAAGTGGCATGGAAGTAAAATTCAGATTCGCTGCAAGAATGCTGTTTTCCGTCGGCTTTTTTCAGGGGGAGGAATCCTTTTCCTAGGCTGTGAATAATTGTTTTAAAGTGACAGCATTAGGGATCCAGTTCTCCAGAAAACCAGGCTTTGGCGTTGTTACTGTTGCTGTCGTCCGCGTTGTAAGAGAAAAAAAATCACGATCAAACCTCTGGCAGGTCATAGCTGGCAAGTTACATGACGGTGCTCTGATTGGTCGACGATTTTTGTGACGTCACGAGACCACATGACATGATCGAGCTGGCAGGTGCTGCTGACTCGTACAGCTTCTTTGAAGTGGTAGAGTGAGATCGGATTCAAACCCTCGACTCTTGTATCCCGAGGCAAACACGCTTTTCCTAGGCCACTTGGTTTGGTTACAGCGGGGCATTATATGTCGATGTCAGAAGGGTCTTTCACATACCTATTCTAATTGTTATTTGTGAGATAACCGAGGTTCACGTTAAGAGACTAATTAATGATTAAGAGAGTAGCAGGGTGCGTGTGCCGGGACGAAGATCCGCAACGGGCGCCGCAGACGGGAGTCATTAACGCAGTCGTGTTACACCCTTACTATTAGTTGATATTTTTGTATCAAGATAGGAGGCTTACATGGTTGGTCAAATGTTTGCTGAATGATTAAAGTCCTGAAGGGATCGGTAATGAGCTTCCTGTATCCAAGCTGCATTGAACGATGCACTGTCCAG
This sequence comes from Amblyomma maculatum, assembly GCF_055883805.1. Taxonomy (NCBI): domain Eukaryota; kingdom Metazoa; phylum Arthropoda; class Arachnida; order Ixodida; family Ixodidae; genus Amblyomma; species Amblyomma maculatum. The sequence goes on along the minus strand of NC_139349.1, from coordinate 99,044,615 downwards.
CCAGCGCCCCATCGCAGGCAGTCTCCGCCGATGTTAATCAATTTCCTGCGCCGAAGTTCCCCCCTTGTACCCGCACGAAGCCAATTAGCTTTCTGTGAACTATACGGAAAACCTCCGAACAATTCCTTGCCCATTTGTATGCCATTAATAGCAAAGGTCTCATACATTATCGAATATTCTGTCTTAACCAAGCTGAATTCATTCGTAACGAGCCTGTGTCTAACCATCGACGCTATCCCAACGTGATGAGGCCGCCTTGTTTCATTTTTAATGAGTTGCTACATACAAATCGTTTTCCCAGTCAAAGCTATACCAACTCTCCCACCCCTATTCTGGAATTAGATTTTCTTTCATTGCCTTAAACGACGACGCGTACCGGTCATCATAAGCTGTTCGTCAGCGTTACTTATTTTGTCCGTTGAAGGTATCGGGATGCTGTCTGTTCTCGATATATCTACGTAAGACCCTATTTAAGAAGTGGATAACATTTCGATTCTGTCTTTTCGTGACGGACGGCATGATTATTAAAGGTATCATATGAACGCTTCATTCTTATGAATGGAGCTCTTAACCTGAACTTAAATCAGGTCATGTCCACGTGAACGTTTGTTAACACAATGTGTAGGGTTTTACCTGCTCAGCGCCCGCTACTGGAAGGCCTGACTATTTCTATTCAGCAACCTTGGATATCAAGCACAGGCGAGTAGTGCCTGTATGCCAAGAAATCATGCTGACAAGGTACTGTGTGATCTCAGTAGTTGCGCCAGACACCGGTTGCTGCTCGTCGTTTGAAAAGGGATCCGCTCGCACGCATACTATATACCCGCACGATGAGCGCGAACAGATTAGACCGCTTTATCATATCGAGGCAGGCGCCCTACTTATCAAGCGATAGCCCGTTGATGTGCCGTAGTAGCATATTCAGTGTGTGCGCAGGCATCTAGCTGCATCTTTTTCAGCGTGAAATTAATTTTGGTTTCTGCGCTAATGCAATCAAGGTTACTAGTTTGGGATTGTGACGGATTTGGAATCTGGCTGCTTCCTGTAAACCGTCCAACCAGAGTTATAGTTAAAGAAAAAGGAACTGGACAGGATATCTAGATGCAGCGCGCTTCTGGCTATCAGACTACGTTTGTGGCAAACATTTGAAACAAGCACTGAACAGCATGAATAAACGCGCAATTTCATAAATGCAGAAAATTAGGCCGAAATGTATAAAGTCGTTAGGCACAGATGTTCTGAACATTGTCCACGAATACTCACTTCTTCATCTTGTTGTGGCACCACAGGGACGAGGACAGATACAGAGAAAGACAGACCAAGTGCTCGCTATCAACTGTATAAAATTATTGGGACATGTAACATATATGAAAAGATAGGAAGATGAATACTTACCAACAAGATGAATACTTACCAACTTGCCCAGTTTTCTACTCTCGTTCAACTCACTTCTTGTAGCGTGCCTTCTTATCACTCACTCACTCACTCACTCACTCACTCACTCACTCACTCACTCACTCACTCACTCACTCACTCACTCACTCACTCACTCACTCACTCACTCACTCACTCACTCACTCACTCACTCACTCACTCACTCACTCACTCACTCACTCACTCACTCACTCACTCACTCACTCACTCACTCACTCACTCACTCACTCACTCACTCACTCCTTTTTACCGTTCTTAGCATTTAAGCACTTCAGCATTCAAAATAGGCGCTGCTCCGTTGGCAAAGCCCTTCCTTTGTTAGCATCCTACCGTCCTCCTATCCGAACCGTTTTCTTCCTGGTACCTCTTCCAATGCAGGTTACGTCTACGTGCGGAAGGAATATGGGAGAGGCCTTCGTCCTGCATTGGGTATAGTCAGGCTGAGGATGATGATGATGGCGATGATGGTTCGCCACAGAGCGGCGGAGCTCTTTGGACGCTAATAGTTAACTTTCCGTATAATATTTGTTTTGCCAGCTGAAGGGTGGCATAATGGAAGTGTAATAACATATCTCTGGTAGGGGGAAAATTGAATAAACACAACAAAGCATCTCCATCTTCAGAAACATGTGGAAGAACATGCTATTGGTAGTAACTCGCGCTGCGCTGGCCTCTCGGCTCTGGCTGTGAGCGGACAGTGAGGGTACGGAACGCTAGCAAATGGGAGTACAGCTGTCGGGACGCGGCCAAAACTAATAGCAAAGCGTAATGTGCGTTCGAAAGCACTTAGCGTGCCTATCCTCTTCTTGAATTGTTAACAGGAAAGAATACAAGCGGGAGAACAATTCTATACTGAACGACACTATCAGGATGCTTTTCTCGTTGGCGGGTGTTTGCACGCGCGTGTTGCACAACGATGACCTCAGTCTGGCACTGAAGGACACTACACATCCCCGGTTGATGCATTATGGACAATACTGCTCCAACGAACTACTCAGTGATGTCAAATTTATCCAGACGAGTTAAAGTCGGGCCAGATGTGCCCTCGTGGAGGACATAAGGACATCCACTGGTTAGGGATGGGCCCACCGCTTGTGGCCCACGTCAACCTAACTTTATTATGAAAGGTCTTTAATAATACGCGCGAAACGTGCCTTTGGCTTGCTTTATCATCAATGTCTGGGCACAAAGTGAATTTTTCAGTAGCTGCCTGTGCACGCGCTCTCATTCTTGATATCCTTTATCGTTCCTTGCTTAAAGGTCCCTCGTCTTGAGACGACAGGGGAGCCATCTTGTCTTAATATTTTTTTTTTTTTTGCATACTGGTTCACGGCAGTCGAACAGCGCCTCTGTCTTAGTTTTCGACACGTCTTCATTGTACGTTGCACTCAATTTTCATACATCCTGCATATGCCGGTCCACAAATGGTCTTGAACTGCTTGCAGAGAAAGGCTTGCATTCCTCCGTTGCTCGTGCTTCCTCAAAACCTTTGCAAATTTTTAAAAACACCCTGGTACACTGCGCTGAATATTTTTTTAGTTTATTAAAGTCGAGCGGATGCCATCACAGCTTGTTACTCGACTCGTATCAGTCTTCATATCTGGCTTCTTTATGACTCTTCCTTTCGCGGCCAGCTTCTGGAATGGAGGGCGCAGTGTCTGGATCGACCGCAGCGCGGTGTCAACGATGCTCTGCGGCGTCTCACTCGAGGTGCCCCTTCCATCATCGTCTGAACGAAAGTTTCCGAATGGCGGAAAAACGCACTTGAAGCTTCCGCTCGCATCGTAAAATCCTCCTCCTCTTCGCGCCCTGACACGACCTTTCTTTATTTCTTTTTCGTTTTTTGCCGTCCTTCGTCGTTTTCGTTATATTACGAAGGTCTCCGTCGAGGCAAATCCGTGTTGAGTGCAAGTGCGTATGTAGATAAAGTTTTTTTTTTTTTTCTCTCCGGGAGTGGTTGCAACTCTTGATATATGGGGCAGATAGAGATAAATCTTAGCATAGTGCGTAGATATACAGCACACGAAAAGCCATTATTCCCTGACATTTCTTTCTTATCACAATCGACAAACAAGGCCTACAAACGTGTAATGGTGGTATAGTCAATTGTGCTTAACGGTACAAAATATGAATAACTCTTTCACTTAAGGTTCCCGCTCAAGACGTTGGAGTATACAGCAACACCATGGCGTAATAGCTTGCCTCCGCGAAAAATGTTATTTGCCCCCGCCTAATGACATTTGGGTGAGGTTTAATCATGTGCACGCATATCAAGCCTGTTCGCACATTGTATATAAAGCAGTACAGCAAGATAGCTGAGCTGTTGATACATTCTTCGGGAACAGGACGAAAAACCGAGGACGAAAGGGAGTGGATCTATCCAGTCTCCATTTCGCCCATGTCTTTCGGGCATCCCCTTAACAATATACATTGGTGCGATGTTTGCGGACGATGGGCGTTTTTGCGCATTTTCATTTATGCTACAAGCGGAAGGTAGCCGAGTATTGTTTTTTAATGTAACCTGGTAAGTTCTAAAAGAATCCGAGATCATCCGGGAGGGTGACGGTGGATAGGATGAGACGGCGTGGTCGAGGAGGGCCGCATGCCGGGACAGGGACAATGTTCATTGGAGAAATATAGGATACGCTTTTCTAGTGCAATAGGCGCAGATGTACTGACAGTGACGGCAGCTTAAAGCTTTGCACTAAATATTAGAGGAATATTGGAGAAAATACTGGAATACTGGAGGGAAATGTTGGGGGACTGTTGGCGGAAGCTGAGCAACGAGATGCACGGAACATGCACAAGAAGCGCTTACTCTTCACGGTTAGTTTCAATAAAACGATTTTCAGCATAGAAAGGGGAGGGGCGGAAGGGGGGTTACATGAACGAATGAGTGCAAAAAAAGTAGTACAAAAATAGCTGTCAATGGAATGTGCGCTTTATCCAAAACATACTTAATATACATCCATGCCAGTGCTCAGAAGGCACACTTATTTTCCTTGCAGTGCTATCGAAAGGAGGTTGACTCGCGCAATCTTGGCGTGTTTCATGCAGTTCATCGTTCTACTCCAGTGACTTGTTCCCCTAGCCTTTCACGCAACGTTTCAAAATTAACAGTCATTAAACACAATAATAACAAAGTTAAGTCACGTATTTTGGAGTACCGACATTCACTACTGGGATGTTTGCTCAGCGTATCCAATTAAGTGCGTCCTTTGACCCGTAACAAGCGGGAGCTATGGAATTGAAGAGTACGGTACAAGTCAATCACTAAGATGACAAAAATCCCTAAGAAGGCATCTCTTCATGCAAGTCCACTTTATCTCCTGATTCGCTATCTTTCTCCTGCTCTCACTCGTGGGAGGCATGCAATGAGATTTAACCTCTCTCTTTCCTGGGAGCCTGGAACCGCAAAACACAACAACAATATTAAATACGACTATATAGAATCTAAAACGAAAATGGTCTTATAGCGCGCAAGGTAGCTCATCAGACTTATTAACCTACGTGCGTATCACATTCCATTTCTGCTGACAATGCGACTGGCAAAAGTATTAGTTTTATTGCTTCATCGGCGCACGATACCTACCCATGCTACCTACCCTTGGTGGTGACGCACACGCCGCCTGATGTAACCGTCTCCTGAATATGCCTCTATCACTTTTATATAGCTTTAGCGTGTCGTATGTAGTTCATTTTTGCAATAGAAATGTGCTATAAACAAAGCACACGGCCGTTAAGAGATCCTTTTCCACGACCCCCCCCCCCCCCCCCCCCTTCCCCCCGTGATCACGAAGACATGGGAGATTTCAGTTAGATTACTGTCACGTCACAGCAAAGGCGGATGGAAGGCAGGTAATTGAGGAAGTGCCTGATCGAACCTTCCAGCCCTGTTACGATCAGTGACGTGCTTCTGTTATCGCATATTCATGGAGCTTCGAAGCAATCTTGCTCGTGGTGCACGCAATAAACAAAGCGGACGTTAAAAAAAAAAAAAAACTTGCATTGTTTTCTCGGAATAACAACCGTGATCCTCGTTTTCTGAGCGAAAGTTTCGTCTTAATTTGCAAGCGCTGTTCAAGGGCGGATCAATCAAAGTACTGGTGCTTAGAAGAACAAACTTTTTTTTTCCAGTCCAAGCTCTCAAGCAGTGAAATTGAGTTTTAAGACGGGAGAGCGCCCTCCCTACCAAACGCTAAAGTTCTTACGGTTAGTGCTTTTGCTCTGAATTCCGGGAGGACATTAAAGGATATATTTATATGACTTAGATTTAAACACACCAGTTTGTTTACAAGATGCTTTTTTTTTTTTTTTTTTGCAGAACGCATTTCATGGTGACGATTCGTACTTTCACCGTTTAAAGCCTCTCGTGAAAAGGGATTCTGAGATACCTGTAGTATTTCCAATGCAACAAACCTAATGTGGTCAAAAACTCACCGCAAACCACGACAACTCAATAGCTCAGGTATCCTGATAAACCTATAATATATGCAGGGAAATTGGCAGGATGGTTACTCTGTGTGACGTGAGATGTGGTGAAAACTGTCGAGGCATAATGATTTCGCGATATACTGAGGCAAACAATTTGGGAACGACGTGTTGCTATTGACACTTACAGACCAATCTCGTTTACATTTCAGATTGATTGATTGAATTTCTTTTATTGAATGGAAAGGCTCATGGCCATGGATGGGGGTAAAGCGGAGTAGACAGAATCTTCATTGTTTAGGTCGTCACTCAAATCATATTGCTCTAACCAGGCCACTAAGCGAGCCATACATGGCAAATATCATCTGTGTGTTAGCATCAGTTTCTAGAAGGGAACGGTAGTTCAGGCGGTAGGGTTCGATCTCGGGGCGTCCAGTAGAAAAAGCAGGGCAATCCCAGAGTAGATGAGATATGCTGCCGCGAGTTAGAGTCGTACAGTGGGGGCACGTAATCATTTCCTCTGTATACTGACGCCAGTGGGTCATAATACGTGTCGTGTAAGCCGCATGGGCGATCAGCTTATTCAAAAAGACTTCTTGACTTCGGGTGAGGTGGGTTTTTCTCGTAAAAGGTGGGTCTGGTGTGGCCACCTTCATGCGATGCTGACTGAGGCTACGAAGACTGGTCCGAGTACAGTGCATAAGCTCAAGAGAAGGGGTGAGTTGCCCGCCCAAGGTCCAGTAAGGATGAAGCAAAGGGGGTGGGAAAGTAAATGTGGACATCACACCTGCCAAGGCAGCCGCGGCGTGTGCCGCCGCATTGCCCCCTGATTCGTCCCAGTGACCATGGGCTCCACTGAATAACGACAATTCTGGTCGTGGGTTGGTGGCGTTTAAGGAGGCGCTGTATGGCCGTAGCAGTTGCATCTTGTGAACCCGGAGTAGCGATTTCCTTGTAAGCTTCATAGGAATCAATAAGAATACGTATTGAACCAGTTCCGGTGCAAGGCACTCCTGACAAGGCTCCCCAACATATTCGCTTATGGCTTCTTGCCCAGTTTTTAAATGATATAAGAAAACCTTGTGATTTAAATTTTTTCAGAATGACAAAGCATGTAAATGTATTTCGGCAACTTTTTACTGCAGCTGGAAGGATCACGAGGGAGGAGAAATGCTCTGTTACTCGTACATTCCATTTAGATCCTTCAGCGGGTGTTTTGCCAGCGAGGCGCTTTCTGGTGACGTTCAGAGTGACGCTCAGGACGACGTCAGGGCAACACTTTGTTCCTCATTCCTGGCGCTCAACATCAGCATCAGGTTACGCCTGCGACGGCAGCAATAGATCCGGGGCACAAGCTGTCGTTGTAAAGCGCTTATTACTTTCTGAGTCTGTGTTTCACCACGTTTATCGTCAGGGCCGCGTAATTTGTGATTCTGCGCGCACTAATGCACGGCGAGTTGCATGATTGAAAGTGCGGTATACCGCTACTTTTACTCATGTGAATACCAAACGTATGTTTTACTCCGTCATTTTATGCTCAGAGAAAATGCATCGATAAATAGTAGTTTTCATCAAAGCGATAATTACCATTGTGATGTTCGTTTGTTCATCTTAAGCAAATGTAGTACCATCTCTCCGTACTGCCTTTGTTTGCGGGTGAGGTCTTGAAGCTAATCTGCTCCTTCAGTGACTACCGGAGACATGATTGAAATATACACGCTTAGGCCTATGGTGACACAAAGGTAACCTGTAGATTTCATATCTGAAAATTTATTTTTTATAAACGGTCTCCCTATAACCTCTAGACAATGATTTCCAATCAACGCAGGCAAGGAATCAAGCACGTAGCCAATTTTGTTTTTGTTTTGTTTTTTCGGAATGGACTCAAGGTATTTTCTGTATAAAGTGGGAAGGAGAGGGGCGGTCAATAGAACAAAAGGTCAAGAGAAAAGAAACAAAAAAAAAGGGGGGGGGGCGGGGGGTGGAAGGGCTGAGGTCCCCTCGTGCCCCTCTTAGATGCATGCCTGTCATTTAGGTTAAAGAAAAACCTCGTCGAGTAGAAGGTAATTTGCGCAATCGTTCCACTGGGTTTCAAACCTTCCACGAGCTCACCTTCGGTTGCTAACGCTGTGGTTATCTGATAAGATTAGGTGCGGCGTTTGAATTTCTTCAAAAGCTTGGCGCTCAAGTTTAGACGTAACTTCCCATCCCGTAAATATGTAATTTGAGTGAGATATAGCTGTCTAAATATGCTCCACTGTCGATTACCTCGCTGGCGGTTTTCTCCTCCGGCCTACTTTCTTAACATTCACGTCCCAATCGTGAATAAACTAACGTTCAATTCGCTCACAAGGCACACTTAGGTGTTTCTTCGAAACGTTTTCTGCTGAGGAAAGTTCAAGAGATTACCTCAAGTATAGAATCTGCGATTTTCCGCATCACATGTGTGCTGCACCTATTAGGGTTGAAATTCTAAACGACTTGAGCTAACGAGGTCTTCTTAGTCCTGCACTACTATTATTTACCGGTAAAGCCTTGGTAGGCTTTAATACCATAATAAACCTTAATTAAGCCTGTACCTCAAAAAGGTTTATTAGGAAAGCTCCGAGTGTCCACTAGCCAGAAATATTTACCAAAAGTACAGACTTCGTCGTCACTAGGGGACTTTATGTCAATATCTGACTGCGATTACTAACGATAGTTTCAAAACGCCGCTAGAAACTCAACATTGTTTCAGATGCACTTGTAATTACGGTCGACTTCCCGGTTTGGTTCTCTGAAACAATGAACTGCTGATTCCGCATTGCCATTGCTATAGCATGAAGATGGAATGAGCTCGGTGTGTTCCTATTAAGAGTCCGGCGAACTCATCGAGCACCTGCCTTTGCGCAGCTGTAAATGTTCCGCACATTGGCGAATACTCAGTGATACACTGTGAAGAGAAGTTCACTGTCGGTGGCACAAATTATGGGATCGCGGCTCACAAGTTCTTTATACAGGCAGGCCTGCAATACTAGCATCATTTGTTGTTTTACGTACAGGTGTCATGAAGTTGCGTATTTTGATAATGTTTACACATATAGTCATTTCGGTGTCACTGCGGACTTTTACATCCTCCTAACGCTATGGGCACATATATATATTTTTTTTTCAATAAGTTGGACATTACATTTTGGGCCAGTACTCCTGTGCAAGAGTATTTGTCCTCAAATAATGTGGTGCTCCGATATGTTGGACACCTATTGGCGCAATATATGCAGCATTAAAGAGATTTATTGTTCACATTCACGCCAAAATATTCCGCGAAAATTGGTTGCAAAATGGTTGGTTGGTTTGTGGGGTTTAACGTCCCAAAGCGACTCAGGCTATGAGAGACGCCGTAGTGGAGGACTCCGGAAATTTCGACCACCTGGGGTTCTTGCAAAATGGCAGCATTAAGTGTTGCGGCATTGACGAGCACGCCAATGAAGTACTGTTTATAGTATTTCCGCATACTTTCAAGATATAACTTTGGCTAATTATCGTAGTCGATAATAAAGCGAACGCGCAAAAGGGAAAATTCAACCTCTATACTGCTTACTTTAATTTTTTTGCATATCTGTATATCTGCATTTTCTATATTTTTGTGTATCTTTTGTCCAATGTATCGGACATTGCTCTCAGCTGAAGCAATCAGTGTCTTGGGGTAAATATTAAACGTTCATCACTATCGTAATCCCACTAACGTATTCTGAAGGCATAATAAAAGTAACTGCGACCCCAAATGTGTCCCAGGCCTCACGGGGATAAAGATGATACCGAACTCAGAAAGGTTTTATTTTTGTTTTTATTCTTGCCGTGATTAGTTACACTATCAGTGAACAACATAAACGCATGCCTGGTAAAGTTGGGCAAATACCTATGTACCGTTCATCGATATCCAATTATGTCGGCATTGAGACCAGCAAGCATGCTCAGCATCATCGGCCTACCTCAGCATCTACCGCTGCCAATTACATGTCTCCTTTTGTTTCTGTATTCACAGGGAACTGGTTACTTGCTCTAGTCACGTATCCCACTTAATCTATTCTTCCCTCTTCAGCTGTCGGATCAACTTAAGCTCACTGTTCTATCTTCTATGCTTATTTTGTATCTTAATGCCACGCCTATAAATCCCTTCTCCATTGCTGACTAATGCCTTCTTAGACGCGTTCTGAGCTCTCTCGTAAGCGTCCATGTATTAGAACCAGTTATAGGTAAGCATAGGTGGAGTACGCCGTTTCTGTACTCCCCTTCTCAAAGATGCTGCCAGTACGGTTAGTTCGTGCGCCTGCAAAATTCAAGCTGACGTATTCTTGTGTTGCATCACCCAGCTTCTCTCTCGTAGTCGAGGTATATTGCGCCCATGGGGCCTAAATTTATATAATTCACCACTGCTTGCAACATCTCTAAACTTCTAATCCTTCCTTGCCATGTTATTCAACACTGCTCGGGCTTGTTTTACGTACAGTTTCACGTGTACTGTTGCATTGAAGAGATAGATCGTTGGAGAAACAGAGCACAGTGACAAACATGAAGAAGCGATCTCACTTTGTGCGGCCCTTAAGTGTCAATGTCTTGTCGATGCCATTGACCATAGAAAACTGTACTTGCGTATTTGATCATTTTTCCCAGACGATTGTCCCACTTTAACCATAGCTAAATGCTGCTTCTTGCTCACACAGACAGCCTATGTCCATCTTTTTTTCTCTGCACTAGCATTTGTAGCAAACTAACAAATTTAGATTCCTTGCGATAACGCTTTTGCAGGCTTGTTAGTGCCTTACTGAAAATGGTTTACAGCGCAGACAGACAAACACAGGAAGGAACGAAGCGACAGGATAGCGCTCTGTCCTGTCCACTAATTCCACTAGATCCCTTACAGAGCGTTGTTGACAGCGCTGATAGTAAAATAGTATTGCTAACTGAAACCTGGTTAAGCCCTTCCGAGCAATTCTGAATCACCTACTGTTTTCCCCAACTACGGCATTTTCCGCCCCGATCGCGTGAACAGGCGTGGTGGCAGCGTCCTTATCGCCGCTCCTGAAAGTTTGCTCTGCTGCCCCATAAATATTGCCTCAAACTCAGTACTCATTTTCGTCCACTCTAAAGCATCGAACCCATCCGTTATTTTGACCTGCTGTTACCAACCCCGAGACGCTGAAGCTTCATTTGTAAACAAATTCCACAATAGACTTCATTCTATAACCACATCTTATCCGTGCACACTCTTTCTTCTATTCCATGATTTTCACTTTCCTTCGATATAATGTAATAATCTTGCGGAGACATAAAGTAAACAGAAAATCAAAAACGATCTTCTTAACACGTGCGTCACATTCGGTTCATCACAACTCGTCACCATTCAAATTAGACAAGATAGCAATTCTTCTAATGTTCTCGATCTCGTGTTTGAGTCTCATCCTGATAGTATTCCACCACTTACGCTCCTTCCTGGCCTCGGCGATCGCTCGGTATTCCACGGCACCTATTACAGTCACATATCTCGCGCTCGAAAAGTAACGAAAACTTTCACACTCTATGACAAAGGCGGATATGCTACCATGAATCGCAAACTATAACCGAATTCTGCGGCCCCTTTCTTTCCAACTTCCCTCATCGTACAGTAGAATATAAGTGGGCTTTTTGTTTTCCAAAAACACAATGCGCGAACTTATTCTAACTTGCATCTCCACTAAAACCGTAAATACACGACCCTCATCAACACGCTTCAACCAAGCATTAAAAAGACTGCTGAACAAACCGAAAAGGCTCTTTCGGTATGTGAAACGTACCAGTATCTCTTCCGCATAGCAGAACTATCATTCCGCTGAAAAAAAAATTTCATTTAGCATGCAAAAACGCTAAATAATCATTTTATTTACCCACTTTGCCGTGGATGCTTCACAATAACCCCAGGCAGTTTTGGCAGGTAATCAATCGCAAGGCAACAGCCCCCTTACCGATGTGTGACGACGCAGGTTTACCCATTTTACAGTGCATTGTGAGCGAACCAATAAATCATGTTCTTCACCAACTGTTATTAATGAGCCTAATGAAGGCATGCCTCATTACCCACATTTCAATCATCCGCCTATGCCAGACATGCATTTTGAGCCTAAGGAATAAAACTGCTAATCGATTCTCTAACACTGTCGTCACCGGTCGGCATCGATGAAATTAGCGCTAATGTGCTTCGAAATTGTAAAGATAAAGTTTTCATTATTCTTTCCCACATCTACCAACAATCACTAGACAGCGGCATCGTACCTCACGACTGGAAAATGGAGAATGTTATTCTGTGCACAAGAAAGGTTCACCTTCGGTCGCCTAAGAATTATCGCCCATTTTCATTACTACCGTCCCATCTAAATTAGCGGAACATGTAATTTACTCGCCCGTCATGGCATTTTTGCAGTCTGTTAGTTTCCTTCGCCCCAACCTGCACGTATATTTTGAAACATCTGTCTTGCTCTCACCAACTAGCCTTATTTATACTAACGGCGTTAACTTTAGCTGGGACTCCAATACACCAGTAGTCGCATGGTTGTTAGGCTTCGATAATGTTTCCGATAAATTTGCTTACCAGAGGCTTTTGCATAAACTATCTCGACTAAATCTAATTTCACTAGTGTTTGAGTGGTTGCGCAGTTTCTTGACTAGTCGCCAACAGTTTGTATGGGCCAATAACCGCGCGTCTTCCATGTTCCCTGTCACATGTGGTGTGCTGCAATATACTGTTCTATGATCTTCCTTATTTTTTACCCTATATTAACCATCTTCCTAATAACCTATCTTTCTGAATTCGTTTATGAGTTGGTGATTGCGTGCTCTACCAGATAATCATTAATATCATGGACTCATATATTTTACAGTGTGATTTAAAACTAGTGGAAACATGGTGTACTAATTGGCTAATATCTTTAAAGGCAACTGAGACTACTCTAGTTGCATTTCACCACCGTTTATCATATACAACGAACTACACAGGGGGCACCCCAATACAAAACTAATCGACATATAAATACTTTAGCATCTCAGTTACACAAGATCTTGCTTAGTCAACTCATGCCACCAATATCACCAGTGAAGCTAACCGTGCTTTGGGTTTTCGGAAACGAAACATAAGACTTGTTCCAACTAATATAAATCTGTTACGTCTTTTTAACCTAGTGCGTCAGAAAGTTGAATATGCCTGCTCGATCTGGGACCAGCAACAAACTAACCTCACCATACGCTTTCGAATCAGTCCAAAACAAAGCGGTACGTTTTTCATTTTCGATGTGTTCATATCAAAGAAGCGTTGCGTCATTAAAAATAAAGTTAGTTAGCCGTCCCAGTCTAGAATCTCGACGGAAAATAACCAGATGTCTTTTTCATTTATTGTGTTACTAACCCTTGAATAATTTCGTTATCACCCCCGCGTAACGCAACACAGTCCATATAAACCATCCAGAAGCCGTCTATCCCCTCGAACGCCTACATCTGCACACCTGAAGTTGCTGTTTTTTTTTTTTTTTTACATTTAAACAGCCGAAGGCTTTTCCCTGCCGAAGCTGTGATTCGTCGCAAATGTAAGCGCTTCAAGTAATTTATTGAAGATATTAATAATCACCTCTTATTAGCCCACCCACCATGCAATGCCCCTTGTGGGCCTTTGAGGTACTAATAAATAAAAATAAATAAATAAATGTTATCCTCAGCCCTGGCTCACTTTGTTTTGTGTCCCCAAATATTCTACTTGGCCTTTTGTAATCATGAATCATTCGCTGTAATTAATTAAATATCAAAGTTACTTAGCAGGACACATCAGCAAATGCGGGTTGCTTGCGTGTTCGCGTGTTCCTTATTAACTCTGATATCTGGCTATAAAGCCTTTACTGTAGTAAAGGTAGTTGCTTTTGGGGGGATACAGATGACGTCAGTGAACCTGAGCTACAAGAACGATTTGATGAGTTCGATACAGTGAACATCGGCAGCAGTTATCACGTGACTAACATTTGATCTTATAGGTAAATATGCGAAGAACTAAGTTTATCGGTTTTTGCCCGCTCGTTTCTCTCGGCCGTCGGTATAGGCGCGGTTGTGGGCAACTTCGAACTCAGATATCCACTGCACGCTATTGTGGCATAAAATATTTTAGTGACATTTCTGATGCTGCTTTTTGAGGGTCAATTATGTGCACTATGAAAAGCGCTCAGGACTCGAGACGAAAGTTCGCTGCATCTAGCAATACTATACTTCGACCTCAGCCAGCGTTCATGTGGGGAGAAAATCGAATCGTATTCAGTAGCGCCGCAATTAGTGTTAGAAATGTCGTATTAAGAAAGACAAACTTTCTCAATTAGCTGGAACGTTTTAAAGACGCACAGGTGCCCTCGAAAGTTTTCGGAACACTGAGACAAAAAAAAAGTAGAAGGTTTCCGGCTGCCTAGTTGCGCTGCCATGCTTTGAGGGGTGCTTTACTGGGGCGTGCAAACAAGTCCGAAGCACGCCATTCAATTTGTGGCTTCGTGCTTTGGAGTGTAAAGCAATGAACTTCATTTATTTTCGTAATCGACATTTACTGAAACATTTTTTGGTTACCTGCTACTTAGAATCTCGCATAACGTGGATCACAGTTACGTACGGCGTTATGGACACCGCCGAAAACGCGTAGTTATTTCTCGTCCACGCACTGCGGTGACAAAAATTACAGTGGGAGAGATGGGGTGGCACTTCTTTTAGTGCCTTGATTGCGCGCTCACGAGGGGTCACGTGGCCACTGACGATATCTTGCAGAAGTTCCGCCCATATTCGGGGCTGCCACACAGAACTCCTCCGCGACAAAAAAGGAGTCTGTTGCTAAAGTTTTTGCTGTTACCAAAAGAAGAAGCTGCACCGTGCTGAAGCTCGAGCGTGCGCTGTTAAAAGGGGTGCAATTATCTGCTCGAACGTTCCCGCTGAAAGACAAAAAATGACGGTTGACCCCATTTCCCTTCCCGAAATCTCATCACTCACCTCACCACGAACAAACAGGAAAGCACGTAAATTTTGTATTCAACAACTCGATGATGTTCTCATCCTTTACACTACATTCAGGCGCATATACAACGTACAGCTAAAAGCAATATGAAAGGGAGCATCGGAGCGCGTGGCCTCCACGCTTTCAAATGCGCTGTCACCGACAGGTGATAAGAATCAGGGGTAAAGACGCATCCATAATAATTAAGCTTGGTCGGCTGCTCTTTCCGAGCATACCCTTGGTGCCACCCATTCTCGTCTCGTGTTGGTGGCAGCACTTTGCGAAGCGCAAAGGCCACGCGCTCCCGTGTTCCCTGTCATATTGATTCTAACTGTACACTGTTTCGGAGCAGAATGAGTTGATAATGCCGATATTCGGGGACTTTGCACGGACGTAATCTCGCGCGTTAAATAATAGTTAATGACTTTTGAGTGCCATCGGCCCCTCCTTGTTACAATATTATATAAGGTTCTTTTAATTCAAACTTTAACTGAGCGTTGCGACCAGCGTAACGTTACTGTATAAAATCTTATCAGCACTCCACTGCTGGCGTTCGAGCTCGCGTAACCTGAGTTAAGTTAGCGTCAAGTTTTCTGCGCTATAACCCACTCCCCTTTTGTATGTCGCTTTCGTGGTATCTTTCCTCATTAGTAAGCCTACTTTTGTGCATTAATTTTTTTCTTTTTCATATTCTGCTGTTTGCTCGATCTCGCTTTTTTTTTTTTTCTATCTCCTTTGATTTCTTTCTTCTCCTGTTTGCTGCTGCTTCTCTGCTTTGCCTTTCTGTAAATTTTGCAGGACTGTGCGCCTAGTTAGCTATCTAATTATGTCCTCACTGCCCGTTCGTATCTCTTGCTCGTTACTTTTTTATCGCTTACCGAGAGTACCGCTCTCACGATAACAGCAAAAGGAAAGACTGGGCGCTTCTAGAAAAGAGCGATAACCGTTTCCACTGATCGTCAACCTCTTCAACTCTCCATTACGCTTGCCGGTATCGTCACTCGTTTTAACTTCCTGCTCGTTTTGAGAGGCATCTGTACCGCGGTCGCTAAGTGCTCGGATGAATCTGCCATTTCCGCTGGCCCAGTTACGTACTTATGTCTGGCGGTTGATTCGCGGATGTGTGCGCGTGCTTAGCGGTCTTTCTAATTCTGGCAGCGACATCCGTCTCTGTAGCACCCGTATTCTGATATTTTGCCTGGGCTCCAACTTTTATTTTTCCGCGTGCATTGGCGTCGCATTCGGTAGCCACTGCTTCCATCACCGTCCACATACCCTGCGCCGTGCGTACAGGGCCTGTCAGCAAAACCTCGAACTCTTTCCCTTATTCCGTGGACGCCCACTTAGTTGCACCGACTTTCTCGCTGCCTGCAAGGACATCTGGCAGAGCGCAGAGCTCCGACCTCTGATGAATAGCCTTTCGTCTCGCGATCTCTCGTGCCGGTCGTTTTTCACGGGCTATGGTAACTGATGGAGGCGTGAAAGAGGATTCTCGGTGCCCTGGCTCCGAACAAAACTACGTCCAAACATTCATCCAATCGAACACCGCCGAGTCCTCAGTCCGCAAACAAGCATCCATCTCGTCTCGATGCCGAGGCCAGCACGTGGAACAAAAATTAGAAAAAGGAAACAAAAACGGATATAGGTCTAAAAGTGCTCAGGGGGGTGAGTTCCCGCGAGCGAACGAGGGATGGGAAAATATATTGTGGTCGTATGAAATCCATGAGCTCAAGCTATTTGCTTACTTGGAGACAGGTGCATTTGTTAAGCCCGCGGTTCCTACCTCGCTATAGCTAAAAAAAATGCGTGCCTGGAATCGTGGGAGCACCGCATGTCATTGCGCGTGCCGCGCGCAGAACTGAGCGCGCAGAACTGAATTTATTCGTTCTGTTTCTTTGGAACGACGCCTTCCGTGCCTAACGCGAAGCTGTTACTGGGAGCACGTGACGCCGAGGAGGAGTTATGAGCGCTGTGTACTAATTTCCGCGTATGTGAGGCAGCAGCAACAGCTGCGGTGACGGCGGCGTCCCTTTGTTAAGCAGTGGCGCATACTTTTTTTTTTTTTTTTTCATTTTTGCCTGCGTATACCGTGTTAGCCCGCGCAAGAGCTGCTCGTGATGCGTAGTACCGACAGCGCCAATGGGCCAGCTACGTTTAGTACGAACTCAAACTTATGGGTAATGCGACTTTGCAAAAAGAAAAGAAAAAAACTAGAAAGCAAGAATAAAATCAAAGTACAGCCCACGCAGAGTACCTTGCAACAAAAACGTACAAAAAATGCTGCTCCAAACTTAGAGGAATTTGATAGCAAAAAAAAAAAAAAAAAGAGAGAGAGAGAGATATATATACTCAGCCCAGCTCCTAAAATGCACTGTCATCTTCATGTTGTTCATTCCGGCATATATAAACCGACTCCATTGTTTGTCACATGATCTCATGCTTCCGTGTAAGTCACCAAGTGCGAGTGCGAGGAAAAACACCCGCGATTGCGACCGGATCTCTTCAGATGTGTTAGGCCGGTGCTCTTGCGTCGGCAGTTTTCAGGCATTTTGTGGAGTAGCAGGCCAGGGTCACTTTGCCGCCGGGCGACCTCTCCACCTTTCTTTTCATTAAATTGTTTTCTATCTGACACGCGTTTCATTTTCTTTTTTGAAACGAGAAAGAGTCACAGGTGGCAAGGTTAGGTGAATAGTTTTGACCCGCCGCGGTGGCGCAGTGGTTACGGCGCTCGACTATGGCCTCGAGATCGAGCAGAGTCGCCACCTTGCGGCTCAGCGGCCAAACCTACTCAGTGTGGATGCGTTTTCGCGTCGCGTGCCAGCCCGCAGTGATTTACGCGCGCGCATGCGGCGTGTACAGGAGCGTTTTTGTTTGTTTCGCGGTGTGCGCTTTTGCTTACTTATATGCCTCTTCACGCTTCATTTAAAAAATATATATACTTGTCCGTATCGAACATGTCATGCTTGGATTAGGACATCATCCATTGCGGTCTTCGGCGCTTGAGATCCTTTGACATGCAATGTCTCAAACGAAGTGGTACTGTCGTTACCGCCGTGTCAAAGCAAAACAGATCGCTGCCGTCAATAAAAGTTAATGCAAGCGCTCAGAAATCGCATATTCCCGTTTCTGTTTGGAATACCGCAGCTACTAAAACATATGCCACCGCAGACTGCAGTTTGAACAGACCACTCTATGCCTGCTATGCCGTCTGTATGCACGATAGAGTTGTGTGAGGGCATTGTTTTTTTTTTTTCTTTTAAACCTCTGTCGCCGTGTCTGAATGGTAAGGGCGCTCGACTGCTGATTTCGAGAACGGGGGATACAATCACAACCGTTTCGAAAGGCGCTCCTCTGATGTGGGATTTGACTGCACAATAAATAATCCCACGTGGTAAATGTGGTGTTAATAACGAAAAAAAAAAAAACGACACCAAAACCAGCCTCTGCAATCATCCCTCATAGCCGATGCCGCTTTCGTGCGTTAAACCCGGACCAATATGCCTTACTTTTCTTTTTCTTTTTTTTTTTTCCGAGAAAACTCGTCGTTTCTGACAAGGGGAATAAAACAGCTTCATGCGGGCTAAATATCAGTGTTTAGTTCGGGAATAAATACATTTTTATAGTCGCATTATAAGATGACCTCCATTTCTTTCGGAATAGTTTTATATCCGGCATCTGTTTTGGAAGCAACCCTAATATTTTACTTCTCATAAGGTTTAGTCACTGCTAAATAATTAGTGATAAAGAAATTTTCAGCCTGTAAAATTGCTTCCCAGAACGTGACAGTGCCAATGCGCAGTTTATAACGATGTCTTCGCAGTGAGTAATTCGTAGCTTGCACTTTAAGGTTACTGAAAATTAATCGCTGATTATTGCAAATTCTGTCAAGTGTGTAAAAGTTCTCTCACACGGTGAAATTTATTCGCATTGCAAAACAAAATACACTACTAATTTACCGTTATATATTAACATCACCCGCATCAGAAATCCCTTATACTTTCCTCGGTTTCAGGAAATCATTTACAGTTAGTGGCGCATGCAGTAATACACTATCACATTCTATGACAGTGGCCGCAAAAAGCATCTCGGCAAATTCAATCCACTCAGCACTGTACACGTGAACAGTCAGCTTTCCTGTGCGGCGAGGTTTCCTGTATAGTGTCGGCGTGATCTCATTTTTGGGGAATACTTGTGCGTGGTTGTCTGGGGCCAGAGTTGATGTGCACTCAGTCTAAAGCAACTCGCCATGCAGTGCGCTGCCAATGCTACATTTAACCTGCTTAATTCTCGAGTCAAGTATGATATAATGAACCAGGCTTTCTCGGTTCAATCTAAAGTACCGCAGGTCAGAGTACGAACCTTGTATCTGCGTGGGCTTGACAGTAAATTCGCCGGTCTCACTCGCATGAGACACGCGCAAACTGTTTAAAAGTCGATAAGAAAAACAAAGCTGTCATTAAGCAGGCCCAAGCATTTAGCGCGTGAGCGCGGTACAGCGCAAGAAACGTGCAAAGTAAATCTAGAAGACTGGTGGTTGCGTGCTTTGTTTTCCTAAAATCCGCTCTTCTTCTGCTGCATTGGCGATCCTTGGATATTTGTCTGCAATATTGCAGAAATACTGCAGAAGACACGTTTTCATCGCCAACAAACCCGCCGTAAACTCGGAAGCAGACCTACGCAACGTGCGTTTCTACGAGCGCCGCCGGCTGCCGATCCACACTACCGGAGTGACGGTGGCGCCATCTCTAGGTCGATCTCGCGGCGAATTGTTCCCAAGGACGCGGGATCGAATCCCAGCCTCGGCGGCCGCTTTTCGATGGAGGCGAAAAGCAAGGCGCCCGTGTGCTATGCGATGTCGGTGCACGTTAAAGAACCCCAAGTGGTCGAAATTTCCGCAGTCCTCCACTACGGCGTCTCTCATAGCCTGAATAGCTTTGGGACGTTAAACCCCACAAACCAACCAGCCAACCAAACCGTAATGTTTTTGAGTGGTGATAGAGAGGCGAGTTTATCAACGTTCTTGCAGCCAGTTGATGTACCTCGATTTGTCTGGACGTTTGGGCTGTATGCTCTCTCGTAGGCGCTTGAAAACCTCGCAGTTGAACTTTCTATAGTCGGTTTATCCGAAAAGTACGAATTTTCTCAGGAAATCAGTTGAATATAGAAAGAAACAATCAGAATTACTGGAATCTTTACGCGTCTATTTTTTTTTTTTTTGCTTGCTGCGGATTGGTCGAATACCGTAGCGATGACCGCTGCTTTAGTTCAGGATTATATCTATAAATTTATGCTTCATCACCGGTTTCGATATTAGAGACTGTGTTGAGATCGTCTCTGAATTATCTGAGTGCTGTACAGATAGGAGCACACTGGAATCATCGTTGGTCGCTGAGCTGTCTTCGCACAAATGTGCTGGAAATGCATCTCACAATAAAAAGATCTCACAAAATTCACTTAGCTGTGCCGTATGAGTCCCCTACAGTATCAGACACAACGTGGATATATAATTCACGTGCAATCTTCAAGCACGGTCTAGCGAACTTCTCCAATCGCTTCTAATATTTTGCTTGTTCGACGTTTGTTCGGAGCGTTCTACGGCATGCACAGACACTTGTGGTCGTCTTTGAAGCACCATCAACCGCAACAAAAAAACTGCAGCCGATATAATTAAATTGGGTAAGTTTGAAACTTGTAAGTTAGCCCGTCACGTTTATTTCGCTTTCTGTTCTTATCTAGGGTTTCAAGGTCAGGCTGCAGACAAAGATCGGCAATAGCGGCGGTGATTGGAAACCTTTGTAGCAGCGCACTGTAATATTTTCTGACCGGTTAATACACTTTAAAAAGGCAATGCGACGGGTGTATCGCCGAAGGTACAACATGCAAAGCGCTGTACAGCGCCAGAGAGTGGCAGCTAAGCACGCTGGGTTATTCGGCTGCGGCGGTGGTGTAGTGCTCTCTGATCGCTTCGTGCCTCCGCTGACTCGAAGCCCAGGCTTGACGTAGTTTGGTCACGTTTATTCTATTTGTTTCTGTAGATGTAGCTGCTTTCATACAAACGCACGAACAACGGCAGGTTATCACCGGATTGGGAGCCCTAGTACAAACGCACTAAAAACGTCTAGCTTTGGCTGGTAGTTTATCTTCCATACAATGGGTTTCCTCAGGAGTCTTGTTAAGTTTCAAACAAATTTGAGGCAGCCATTTTGCTCCTCAAGTCCGTTATATCAATTGAAAATGAACGCGCCGAATCACTGGAGTGCGACTTTGCAATATTACATAGAAGTAAAGAAAGAGCCCTCTCAGGTGCACGTTAACAGCACACCGATACACGGCTCGCTAGATCTAGGAGTGGGAAGGCGCACTACAGTCGCTACAGCCCGAACTTGTGGGTAACGCCTGGTACACACACAGTAACGGATAAAACTATGTTAGGTGCAGTTTTGGGTGAGATGGCCACAGGTCGTTTGTTCTCGACACTCTGTGACGCATGCAGTGATCTGCGGCGGTGTCGTCGGAGCCGCTCCAATAAGTAGAATTGGAGTGGAGAACCAAATTGAAAAAATAACTATCTAGATGGCACGTAGTTCTTTGCGGAACAGCAACAAACAGAAACGAACATCAAGATAATGTTTTATCGGACCATGTTCGTGCTTTTGTTTTCTTTTTAGTCTTGCTAAATTTCGATGGCGCGAACTTTTTTCGGTACTCTGGAAATTTGCATTATCGATGCTTTACTTCCTAAGCTTTTGCGTTCCTAGAGATCTCGTGCCTTAATTGAACGGATGCGCTCACTCTGGGGCTATCACAAGAAGATGCGTACGTGCACATGTATACTGGCACACACGCATATTATATAGAGGCAAACTGTATCTCGTCTTAGCACACATCTGTTATTCTATTTCCGTGCAAGCTACAGCTTAGTATTGCGGCAGTTCCATATCATGCACGGACGGTTAATTCACGCAACCCGCGCGTATACGTGACTGCAGAACCTGAGTCATTTTAACTATTCACGCTCGCTCAAGTTCTTTTGTCAGTTAACAGTGCAGAGCTTGAGACAGCGAGAATCTTCAGAAGTAGCGTATAAATTATTAAAGAGAAAACATATAAGGCAAGATAAAAGAAGAAGAACGTAAAAAAAAAAAAAAAAAGTTAAGTGAAGAATGTCCGGAAAGATTAGAGTGCCTAAGCAGTGAGTCTCGCGGCAAGAACGTCTGAATTCCGGAGCAGCACCTTGGAGCTCGGCTAAACAGGGCAGAAGTGCGCAGATTGGAGACGCTTGGGAAGGGAAATTGCCTTATTTACAACTTACAACTGCTGATCCTCTTTGAGATTGAAGTTGTAGCTGCTTGTGGCTTACAGGGGTGACGTCTTCGAAGTCCTTGTCTTGGCTTCCTTTTTACGGCTCGTTTTCCAAGTTTGCACTTCTCCCTCTATTATAGTTTGCAACACGTGTGTTATGCATGACGTGTTCAAGACAAATAAGTGGTTATGGCGTTGGGACGCTTGTAAGCTACACGTTTTCAGAGGCTGTTAAGCATCATGCTGTTTAAAAAAAAAAGAAATCTAATTTCAACAGAATGGGCATAAGTGTAGGCGCCATAAAGCTTTCTCTATATTTGCAGGCGAGTGCCTTGAAACTGTGCATGTAACGTTAACTAAACCGAATATTGCCATGTCGACTCCACAATTTTTGTTTGTTTTTTTCAGCTAAACTAAATGATCTGTTACAGCTACAGGTATAGCGAGTCTGCAGTTTCCTTGTTTCAAGGAAAAACTAATATTGTCACTAGCTGCGTTGCTGACAACTAAACTGAGCAACCTCTACATGCGACTACATTAAGCTTTTAGAGCTTTATTGCTGGTGGCTAAAACAAAATTGCAACTAGCCAGCATATATATGGAGCGCAGAGTCTCAGTCTAGGTAAAACAACACTTTATACAGTAGAGAACCAGACTATCACATTAGTGCAGCTTAGATGGCCTAAGCTCTACATACGCTCTGGGTGCCGCTCTGTGGCAAAGGGAATTTATTTTGCCCACGTGGAGGTCTAGTTAAAACGCTTTCTTATTTCTTGCTGTCACATAAGGAACAACGAACGCGTTTTTACAACGAAAAAACTATGGCCGCTCCATCAACAAGAGGAGCGGAGTGGTCGTCTACGTGCTATTGTGCTTAAAGTTACAATGACCAAGATACACCTGAGAGAGGGGACCTTGAAAAGTTGTTGATAAGAAAATAATTTGTCTGTGTCTCGTTATCAGAGAGAAGGTGCGGTTTAAATCCCTTAACCAAACAAACAACAATAAAAAAGAAAACATGCCTTCGGTCCTTCTCTCCAGGCTTATTCACAGCCGAATTGCATGATGTAAGAGAGGAAGGAATCATAGATATGTGTCACATTCCCATAGCTGGTATAATAGCTAGGTCGCCTCCATAGAAGGAACGTGGCATCAACGGCATGCCGGCACCAAGGAGTCTATAAAAAACTTTTACGATGCATATATATACTCGCATTGCGCTCTATGATTCGCTGACAGTATGTAACTTTAAGCTGGAAAAGAGCGAATGCAGTTGATCAAACAGCAGCTTACGATATTTTTTTAATAAACTAGCGCACCTACCTATGTTGCTGTATTCATCATGTATAAATACAACGCCTTACAGTCTTATTCAGTTCGAAGTGTTGATGTCACTATAATCTAGTAAATATCCTATATAACTGCTTAGTTGTGCGCAACTGATTTTATAATTATTTAAATTGGCGGTTGGCTCCATTGACGGCGCGGGATTGAATGGAGTGGTTCCGATGGCATTTGGGACTAATGCATTAGATTCTCATTTAGGCCAATCGTTTTTACCTTGCGTTATTTCTTTTTGCTATTAACTTATCGGGTGAGCTCCTTTCTACAAAACTGCTCCCCACCTATAGTAACTTGCTAAACATAAAAGAGTGTAAGACATGCCATTGAATCCTATTGATAACCTGTTTCCCCTCTACATTTCTAGAACTGAGTTGACTCATTTTTAGGGGATTATATATAAATTTTTCGATTTTTTTTTATTCTTGCCCGACCGCATAGCATTTCAATAAAGAAATTGTTAAACCATCGGTGCGCTTACAAAAGCTCTTGGCCAAAATAATGAGGAAATATGGACGAATTACCCGGGAACAATCGAATTTAATAATGTTATAAAATAAATGTATTTCAGTTTGTTAGTCTAAGGAGCTCGAAGACAGTTTTCACAGTAGCGCCAGAAGTCAGGAAAATATTCTCTTTAAGGAATCCTTAAAAAGCAAGAATTTGACGGTTTTGCGAATAATTTTAAATCTAGATGAGAAAAAAAATTTAACTTCGTAGTTCATTACACATTATTTCCATGTTTGTTTGCATGTAAAAAACAACCAGACAGAGCAGTTCGCGAAACACGTGATTTTTAACCATTTTGTTTCCCAAAGCCTGGAACACACTGCCACAAACTCTTTAAGGCAAAAGCCTTTAACGGCTCATACTTTCGGCAATGCCGGCCACGATTCTGTCACACACTTCCGTCACACTATAGCTAACGTGACGTCATATCCGGTTAGGTGGCAATTTCGAAACTTTAGTCAGCAGGAGTCTGGTGAATCAAACAAATGACGTCATCGACGTGACTCAGTAATTTAGTAGTTATTATATCAAAATTAATTAGACATTTATTGGTATTCCTTAATTAGAAACTTATCAGCACCAGTAAACGAACCCCCAACCCTCGGATTCCCAGCCGATCCTTTAAACAACTGCGCCACGCCCGGGATCGTGCAACGCACATAATAATTATCTAATTCTCCTTGTCTACCGTGAAGATGGTAATAGTGGGATTCCGCGTGTGACAGAGACTGCGCGTTTGCTTTCATGTAAGCCAATTATGGAATGCCGGTGAACTTTGATGAGTTCAAAGGAACGCTGGTTCTGTTCGACAAGGGGCGCGCGATGTACCTTGTGCAGCAGCAACGCTCAAGCTTCCGCATTTCACCACTGCAAATTGTGCAGTGCTCTCGGAATTATTACAGCCTCATTGGCCTAGCTGCAGCCACCCTTGCACAACAGGCAGTGACACCCTTTTTCATTTTGTGCTCGGTTGCAAAGGGGTCATTGGCACCACGAGTGTGACGCAAAATGAATACGCTCGAAAATGCCTCTTCCCTGGTCACGCGAAGCTGAGCGATGAAAGAGAACGCTGTAGACACAACACTGCTGCTCGCCTGAACCGAGTAGATGGGATCGATCTGTAGTCTCTCTCTGTCTCTAATGCCCCTTGATGCGATTTGCTGTCTTGTCGAGTGGTTGAGTAGCAATACTGAGGACTTGTACATCCCATGTCAAACTCCAATCTGACCAGGTATTCACTTAGAAATTCACTTTAACTGAATGTTAGTCTTGCGGTCAATTCTCAAGCGATAATAGAGAGATTTAGCTGATCGGTATCCGCGATCCGCTACCGTGATCTGCCACCGCGCGTTCCACTGCGCATGCCCAGATCCCCTTGACGCCGATAGATGGCGCCACATACTGGATGTCGGAACATAGACCTGCCGCATCGGGACCAATCAGCTTGTGCGCCCCGCCCACGCGCGGTAGAGGGTCACGGTGGCGGAACGCGGTTCACGGTAAGCTAAATCTCTCTAATATGTATCTACATCACGCTAAGCTTCTTCTGCATGTCTTTGAGCTCGATCAAAGCCGTATAGTGTAGCTTGTGTAGGCGTCTTGAATATCACCAAGCTTCATTTTCCGCGGTGTTTATGGTGTGTGAGAGAATTTGGCGGAGCTCAGCGAGATTCAATGGAATATCCACTTAAAATTAGTTTTTTTTTTTGTATATATTGTGTTGCAAAAACTGTCACGAAAACAAACGATAAACAAAGCGGAAGGTGTACTAACTTTATGAGGAAAGGACATGGAAACTTTTCTTCTTTCATTTTTCAGCAGAACTTAGTATTCGTTTTCCAGATCATCAGTGGCATTGACAGGATTTATGGACAGAGCAGGTCGGCATACTGCCCATAAAGAAAAAAAAATATGGGCACACTTAAGCTTCGTTTTTAATGGTATCACGTAGCGTAAGCTCAACCACCCTGCATTTAAAGCCCCGCTTTAACCAAGCCGTATGAGCTTGCCTGCGTGCCCTGAAACGTGAATGCAAGGGTCCTGGTAGGCTGATTCTGATATCACCCTCCCATATGAAAGGAGATGCCTCAGTCGGTCGCTCCTTCCAAACGTAACGTCAGGCAACATTACATGCAGTCAGTGCGCGGCGCTGTCAGCTGCCATCTCCACTTTCAACGCCATGCTTGTGATTTTTCGCTCCCAACGACGGTGTCATACGTTCGGTGTACAGGACCTTTAAAGGACTCCTGAAACGGTTCTATCTTCCAGTATTTTAGTGTGAGAAATCCAGAGGCATGGTCTTTGTGAGTATTCGAGCCAGATTTAAAAGCTTTGCATGGAGCCGATAACCTACAAATAATTTTGTTGCGAAAGCAACACTACGCCAGCCAGCTTGGCTAGTCGCTTATGCTCGGGCCTTTCCTTTCATATGGGAGGATGACATCAGAATCAGCCTGCCAAGACATTTGCATTCACCTTATGCCTCATTACTACGCCAGCCAGCTCGGCTCCTCGCGTATGATCGCATGCCGTAGCCACAAATGGCAGGCGCCACGAAACCGTCAGAAGACGGCGTGCAGAAGAAACGGATGAAGAGCGGGCTCACATCTCGAGAAAAGAAGGAAGAGGGCGTTGACCGGTTTAATTGTTGAGCCTGGAGACGTCGAAGGTGGTCGGCGCGCAGACTTTGCACAATGAGTGGGCGAGCAAGAGTCGGCCACGCGAGAGTTTCACCGCCGCTTCACGAACAACACCCTGGGAAGTGTGTGTTCTGTGTGCGACCGGCTGTGGCATAAAAATGATCTAACACCGGTAAGTGAACTTCATGAACTTTCATGGGAGCGTTAACGCTATTGCGTTGAAACATTGTTACCACTGGGTTGCGAACCCTCGCCAGCACGGATAGATATATTTATTGCCTTCGGGGCGAGATAAAATAATATAACACACTACAACACGAAACGTGTAACCCAGTAAATATGGGTACAACCATCCTCCGGCCTAGCGTCCAGCTTTCTTCAGGGGTATACGATTGGGATCCGTAGTCCCCGCTATGCCCTCTCGGGCCAATACCCAGTTCCGAACGACACTCGCAGCCTGTAAAGGTGGTCCGCGTTGTCCTGGTTCGCACTCCCTCTAAGCA
This sequence comes from Amblyomma maculatum, assembly GCF_055883805.1. Classification (NCBI taxonomy): domain Eukaryota; kingdom Metazoa; phylum Arthropoda; class Arachnida; order Ixodida; family Ixodidae; genus Amblyomma; species Amblyomma maculatum. The sequence goes on along the minus strand of NC_139349.1, from coordinate 99,017,433 downwards.
CACTCAGCAACAAAATGAAAAAAAGGCTAAGCGGTGCACTTCATTCCAACGCAATATAATACAGATGCGTTTCACAAAACTACAGCGCTCTTTTCTGGTAGTGAATGCTCTAATTTCTTCATTTGCAGTCGATCACGCCTCGTGTAAAGCTGCAAAACATTCTCGCGCGGCGCAGTAAACATCCGTCATCTTCATCAAGTTCCCACATAACCGCAATGCCGATCTATGCAGCGAACATCATCTTCTTAATGAAGTTTCATTTGCACCGCTCTTTTATTTAACCTAGGTAAATACGCCATGAGTGTAGCCTAGATTCGCTAGCGTAATATCGGGCGAATCCACCAAGCTGCGTAACAGAGTTCGCAATGCTTTCTCATTACTTCCCTAAGCAGACTTAAGTGCACCCTTGGATTTTTTTTGACCGCTCATAGCGCCACATTTCGAAACGTGGGGTTTAGGGATCTTCGTAACCAACATGAGGTAAAATCTTTGGAGTTGATCTGACGTCGTCAGTTCACCGTCACCTTGTGTCTCTATCGCGAAATTGCGTGTGACGGTTAGGACACGGTGATATGGTAGAGGCTGACAAGAAATAACCAGTGTAAACCCGAGTGGAAAAGAGGGGCACAGATGTTTCTCGAAAGATGCATCTATGTGCAAGGCCAGGGATGGAAGCCTCAGCCGTCTGATTGCCTTATTGCGCTGGCTGCGCAATGCAAATAATTCAACGCCGCGACTTGCAGAAAGCAAGGTGGTAGCCAAGGAAGGAATTGCAGATTTGGATGGAACGTGTAGCTGCAAATAGCAAATAGTAAGCGGGGAGTAGTATTTATTACTGACGTCTTGTTTCTTTGAACGTTTCGTTGGATTTCAAACTGCATGTGCATTATAATCGATAACAGGGTGGGTTAGCGATCTGCGCCTCATCAATTCTATGTTGTCTGGCACTTTTTTGTTAATGTAGTGAAGGTAACCCAGTTTCTTTCCCCCGCCGGGGTGGCGCAGTGGTTACGGCGCTCGACTACTGTTCCCAAGGATGCGGAATCGACTCCCGGCCTCAGCAGGCCGCTTTTCGATGGGGGCGAAAAGCAAGGCGCCCGTGTGCTGTGCGATGTCAGTGCACGTTGAAGAACCCCAGGTGGTCGAAATTTCTGGAGTCCTCCACTACGGCGTCTCTCATAGCCTGAGCCGCTTTGAGACGTTAAACCCCACAAACCAACCTAACCCAGTTACTTCTTTGTGTTATAAATATACCGTATGCTTTAGCGAATGCTTTCAAAAATTCATACAAACAAATAGTTCGGAATAGAAAATATTTACAGGAAAAGTCTCAGCCTGGGCGTACACTATTTATTACTGCAAAACTATTTTAATTACACAACTTACGAGCTAAAACTGAATAAATTGACCTTTTAACTAATACACTCCGGTGGAGTTTAAAGCCGTGGGCAAGATTATGCCATATCAGTTTTTGCAAGAAAAACTGACTCTCTAAAGACGTACAATGCAATGAATTGCGGCTCACAGTATATTCGACAGCCAATGGCATATGCAGGAAAAAAAAGCATCATGACATTAGTACTCAGAAACCGTTCCGGCGGGAAATTAAGTGACTAACTGACAAGGAGCAATAGGAAATTATCAGAAAATTGCAGGCCGATGTTCATAGGGTTAACGACTATTTTTGAGTTGCTGCACCAAACGCAAATCCGAGCTAATGACTCCTTAAGGCGGCAACGATCAATAGAAGGGATTTGCGTCATACCAAAAGCGCTTTCCATATGAGCAAAAGCACAAAAGAAAGGCATAATGCATCTGTTAAATGAATCGCGACACGAAATGCATGGCCTACAGGTCAAGGTCACGCACGTGGATCGAGACTTTCAGCTAAGGGAGAAAAAACGTGAAGGTGAGCGGGTGCCTACAATCGAGTTAACACGGTAATGTCCCTCGATCCACCGCGCCCCTACGCGCGCGCTCTGGCGGTGTCTTGGATCGGAAATGCGGCACACGTGTCGGGTTTGTTTCCTGCCGTCGGAGTCTGTGGGACCCCGCAATCCAGGCGCTTGAAAGGGGAGTCTCTCCGTCGCGAGGGTGATGGGTGAGACCGGAAAGGGCAAGTGTTCTTTTCCTTCCCCTACTCTGTTCTCCGCGCTGCTTCGCTTGCCCCAGTGCAACGAACCGTGCGTCATTTGCATCTCTCTTCTTGCGAATAGGATGAGCGGATGTACGGCGGGCACCATCCCCCTCCCATTAGGCTAGTGATGAACTGACTCGTGTCGAAGAAGACGGCTCCCCCTCCTCGACGAAGCACCGCGAGTTTTAGCCTGGCCTTTTTTTATTACCCTCTCTTCAAGCTCCTAACTACTGGAAGACAGTTTTTCAGGAAACAAAGAAGCGGTGCAGGTGGCTGCTCATTTGCGAGTTGCGACGGAAGACTGTTTCTACTTTTTCCCCTTCGGCTCATGTAGGTCTTGCGACGAGCGATTAAGAGTGCCTCAGGGACGAAAGCTTATAAAAGCGGATGAAGCTATTCAGGCGTGTGCATTTTTACACAGGCGCGATTTGGAAATATGTTCGTACACGATTATAGTACAGGCTGCTATGAGCTTATAAAGAAGTACGGGCTAGAGCTTTGCGTTCATTCTTCGGCAGCGAAAAACACAATGTTGCCAAGGTAACAATTTTCCTGCTAAATTTAGCGTTTTTTTTTTTTTTTTGCACTGTTTATTAGGGTTTATTTTTTACACTGTATTGCGGAAGGTGAGAATTTTAGCGATTTCTAGGTTGTACTGGCCTTTTTATTTGCGGTTTTCGGTTCTCCTAAAATATTGTTTTAATATAGTGCAAGTTCTTTCAAGTTATATTCGCTTCTGCAAGATAAATTCCTTGTGAGCCCATAACGTCCCTGGGATGTCAAGCTGGCAAAACTTCTAAAGCCCAATACGCGGCTTGAATTGATTTATGAGGCATTTTTAGCGCAATCGTCAAGTCTTGTGTTGCAGGGCATGCAATCCGGCGGACTGGAACCTGTCAAGTATGTGCAGAAGTTTAGCCAAGAGTGGCTGGAAGAACCTTATGTTTCAAAACTGTGTTGGAAGTTCCAAGTGCGAATGAACGCTGTTTGTGCAGTTAAAGAGTCGCCGGTGCATCCTAGAGGAATTGGGAGGGTAAAAAAAAAACAAATCGCGGCCAGCCAACTGCAAACGAAGAAGCCCACTCTCGACAGCTAGAACAACCCTGGGAGAGCAAACTGCACAGCTGCAATCTGTGATGAAGTGAAGGAGTACAGGGATGCTTCCGACAAAAATATCTTCTTCGAACTGTCCGAATTTGCTCAGAGCTCTATGCTTATGGACCTCTGGTAGACATGCAGAAATTGGACACACGTGCAGTCTCGTAAACATTATCAAGTGTAAACAGGGGACCTAATGGGAACACAGATGACCAATGCCCTCTTAATTATTCGAGGCGGACTGCGACGGCAGTCAAAATACCGTTCAAACTTTGATCTGCTCGCCAACCAATAGCCTCAAACTTGAAAGGATGCAACGACTTGTTGCAAGATTCATCTATAATAAATACCGCCGCAACCATTCCTCAACAGAGTAATCAATCTCAACTAGCGACGCTAGAAGCCAGAACAAGGTATGAAAGATTAAAAACCCTTTTCCTCACTATAAACAATTGTTTCAAAATAAATCAATCAGACTGCTTTCAAATCAAAACCAATGAAACATCAAGGCATCGCCATAGTACGTTTATTCCCTTACCGACCATACGTCGGCCTAGGGATTGTTTTAAGTTTAGTTTTTCCGGCGAAGCTACGGAGATTGCAACTCTCTTCCAGACATTGCGGTTTCATCTGTGTCACTCACTAAATTCCTGCAGCACTTGGAAAAAATTGTGTATGTCACTAACTAGAAGTGGTGAGAAATTTCGTTTCTATTGTAATTGTAGTCTTGTTTTTTATGTGTTCCACTGATATATTGTGTTGTCACGTGCTTTGGGGCGGCATGAGGAGGAAAAAGAGGAAGAAGCTGGAGAGAAAAGGAGAAGAAACAGAAGCCTGTCTTGCGGACTCGCAGTGCCTAGACGACAAATAAACACCCCGTTACGTACTGAGTACTTATATTTGGGGTGGAGATGCGGGGTAGATCAACACGGATCCCCGTTGTCTTCGAAGAAGCCGTCGACTCGCTGCCCCTATACCATCGAATATGGCTCAAGACGGTGACGCCGGCCGAGCAACACCTGCGGTAAGCAACTGGCAGCATTGCCGGGAGCCGCGCTCCTTCGCTGGAAAATCTGACGAGGGCGTCGATGAGTGGCTAACCAACTACGAACGGGTGAGCCGGTATAATCGTTGGGAATCGAGCGTGAAACTAGCGAATGTGGTGTTCTTCTTGGAAGGCATTGCATTAATTTGGTTTGACAATCACGAAGACTCACTTGCCAGCTAGGATCGTTTTACAGAAGGAGATAAAGAAGTGATTTGGCGACGGATCCGCGATGAAAAAACGCCCAGAGCAAACGTTGCTACAGCAAGACCAGATGCCTGGCGAGACTTGCACCGCATATATCGAAGATAATGGGAAATTATTGTAAACCCACGAATGTCCCAGGTAGATAAAGTGGGACCACGACCGGCTTTATAATAAAGCCGGTCGTGAGTGGGACACTTGCTCAAAGGGGTCGCTCAAGATATCTATACGTTCCTTACTAGCAAAGACAATTTGAACTCCACAGCTGACGTCATCAGGCACTGCCGCACTTTTGAAACGTTGAAGTTGCACCGCAAAACACCAAAATTTGGGCGACTAGCCAACGTGACATCCGTCGCGAGCGTTGACGTCAGTAGTGCGGGAAATAATGCTGCGTAACAAGATTCTGCATGCCGAGATAAGCACCAGTATGACAGTTGCGCGCTGCAGGCAGAGCCCGCGACCCCATCAACTTACTGGGCTCCGGTTTTAAATGCGCCACGCGTTAACGGCCGCAGACAGTATGCCGCTTTAATCTCTCTCCAGCCACGAATAGACCGAAGAACCGCCTACACATGCGGCGTAGCTAGTCAGCAACGCAGGCCCGACTGCAACTGCCATCCAGAACAAGTTTAAACCCACCTTTATTCTGACCGGCGGCGCCCGCAACCTATGTGTTATAGCTGTGGCATGACAGGACACATCTCCCGGTACTGCCGTCGACGGGTCCTGCTGCCACAAGACCATCGCCCGCTGCCCGATGCTTCCAATCGTCTCGACGCTGAATTTTATCCGACACCGACTCTGGATACATACCGCCCGGCACAGATGCGAAATGGATCGCCTGCTTCCGACCGCAGCGTGACGCCGCCAACCCAAAGACCTCGACGCTCACCGTCTCCTCGACGCCGTTCTTCCCATTCGGGAAACTAGGAGGCGCGGCTGATGGAGGTGAGGTCGCCGGAAAATCAACGTTCCCAATAACTCTGTCTGTATTTATGTTAAAAACCAAACTCGAAGTATTCATTGAAGGCATCCGCACCATGGCATTAACTGACACTGGAGCAACAGTCTCTGTTAAGAGTTTAGGATTTTAGAATCGTTTAGGACGTAAAGTTATGTTCAGCGTGAATCACGCTTTGGTATTCCGTGGTGTTGGCGGTGAATCACTGGTGCATCTGCGTGTGTGCTGCGCGAACGTTGTGATTGGTGGCCTGCACAGGGGTCGAACCTATGATCCTCGTCGTAACAGTATTATCGTGTTCTTTGCTTGTCTTGCATTTTGATGTAATCATTTCTTTTGTTTGATGTATGCATTTAGAGACTAGGCGCTATTAGCTGCTGCATACCTGCTCTTATTCAACGCTTGTCTATCTTTCACTCTGAACTTTATGAGTCATTACTTGCAGCTTTACTTCCCACTCCTGTAAAAGCCGCCAGTTGGACTTGACAGTATTAACAAATGAAATGAAATTAAATTTAAGCCTGAAGATCGGCACGGTATGAAGATTTTCGTTGACAGCAGTCCTGAAATTCTGCCTAGAATTGGGGGTACGAACGAACAGCCGCCTGCGGAATGCTCGGCAAACCAAGATGAAGCAGGTGATGGCTCTTTTGCGAGTGAAAGTGCTTGTAAACAGCCGTTCGTAGTCAGGAAAAAAGAAAGTGTTTTTGCAACCTAAATGTAAACCTTCAGAAGGCAGGCGGGATAGTCCTGAGAACGAAATAATTTGTACTCCGAAGTTTATGGTCAAAATGAAAGAAAAAAGTGCGCGTTCTAATATATTTGTGATGTTTGTTTTATTGCGTACTGAGCAAACGACGAAACAAAACGCCAGAAATTAGCTTATTGGCGCAAATATTGAATTTCACGGTTTTTTTTTTAGTGGGATTGGGGCACCATATTGCGGGTTTTCTATTTTCCACTTGACAACACCGCAAAAATATTCTCTTTCGCTCTTCATCGTTCTGTTCCCTATGATCGAACGCGTTGCTCAGGTAACATCGCATATAGCAGTCGGGAAGGGATGTGCCTCGGTAAGTAGAAAATAATGACACCGGACATTATTGTTTACGCATACGTGCAGGCGAAGTTCAGGAGGCTGATAACGTTGCAAAAAAAGGAGATTGTGCGCGGCAACAGCACGTGCCAGCAGGCTATATCAAAGATAGTCGCAACTCAATAGAGCCAGGAATGAAGCGTTGCTCCGGGTACATCAAAGAAGCACGCCCGGAAAAACTTTCACGCATGCCTGAGCAAATAGTTGCCGCAATAAGGCTTGGCATGACCGGTTTTATAGAAATTTATAGAAATTTGACGGAAAGGTTGATTAAGAGAACGCCTGGCTTTACTTTACCGCAAGAACGTCAAAGAAATAACCCTACCGATGGTTCCAACTTAGTTTCATGAAAAAAATCCGAATAAACCAAATCCACTGCAAACGAAGTTTGAAAAAAAAAAAAAATAGCTGGGGTTTAGCCTTAGTTAAACCTGGTAGATTGCGTAATCAAAGTCGACGTAGCTTCTCTTTCTGTTATTTATTTTTCTTCTTCTTCTTCTTCTTTCCGTTTTCTTCTTCTTTTTCTTCTTCAGCTTTGGTTAAACCCGGTAGGTTGCGCAAGCAAATCCGACATAGCTTCTTTTTCTTCTTCTACTTCTTCGGCGCGGCGTGGTATACCGACCGGGTTTACCCGGTGGTTTGAAGAGGGACCCCATCTGCGGTCGCTATAAAGATTAAACGTGGCTACCGGCCGGGTTTATGCGACGAGCTGAAACCTGGCGTAGTATTGCTTACGCAATAAAAAGAATACTATAGATGACATATATAGACTATGCGAAGAAGTGGATGAAGCTGTCGACCATGTTCTGGCTATACTGATCCCAATTCTTGGCCGATTCCCCTCTGTGGGTATGTGCCAACAGTTAAGAGGATAACAACAACAACAAAGGCGGAACAGTGTGCCTAATATGCTCTATCGTAACGTGTACAAGTATTACAACCCGTCAGCAGCACACAGTGGAAGGATCGAAAACCTGACAGTGTTGGGAAACGAGAAGGTCCGAACTTTCCCATTCTTTGTAGCGGCTGCTGCATGCGTCACTGTGGTTGCTACGACGTATACTTGCAATATTTTGAGCGCTTTACCAACCTGTAAAATTCCTTCGGTCTGATTTTACGGCTCGCGCGCGACTGGAAGGCGCTGACTTCCTCTTTGTATACTGTCGCTTGCTTAACCATATTGACGACGAGGCCCGCGGGAATATCACGCCACCGCTACCATTTCGGGACACCAGTTGAGCCGCATAGCCAAGTCGTCGTTAGCGAACATCTGGTGGCCAGGATTTCAAGCTGTCCTAGGAACCGAAGAATGAAAGCATAGCGCCGCGGAGACACCTATTAACTTTCCAGAGTAAAACGTCAATTGCCCAGATGTGCATGACGTGCTACGGTAATCTAACAACAATTTCCTGAGTGAATGGGTAGTCGTTAATAAGATAAGACCGGCGTCAAGTTTCCTCAAAGCGAATGTGAGACACGCGAGCGTCGGAGTGTGAGTCCACGCGCTGACTACAAGGAGATTGAGTTCCGTTTTGGCTTCCCTACTTCGGACGAAGTCGGTCACGGACGTTAGATGACGCACTGCTCACGCGTTTCTTATAGCGTTCCCCTTGAGACGTGCTTAGGTTACAATTCCTCGGATTCCGACGCGGCATGCGGGGCGGTCCGCAGCTGAGGTTTCAGCAGGCGTGAGCGACTTCGTCTGAAGTAGGGATGGCAAAATGAAACTCAATCTCCTTGCAGTCAGCGCGCGGACTCACACTCCGACTCGTTTAGGTGCCGCTCGCGTGTCCCACATTCGCTTTGAGGAAACTTGATGCTGGTCTTTTATTATTCACGACTACTCATTCACTCGGGAAACTGTTGTTAGATTACCGTAGTCTGTCATTCACATCTGGACAATTGACGTTTACTGTGGAAAATTATTATATCCACGCTCATCGGCTTAACACACGAATGTGCGAAATCTGTTGTATAGCTTTGATTTAGCTATATAGCCCTGCAGCTTGTCATGGAACTGCCCTCAGCTTACACATTCCTCAGCCCTCGTCATAACACCCACTCCTTCCACCCTGGCTACCCTCTCGATTCTTAACCTTCCAAGCCATTAGACCACCCGTCGCTTCCTATCCTCCTTGTCTCTGTTTTTCTTTTTTTATTGAACCTCCTTTGCCCCTCCTCTCCCTTCAAGGTGAAAAGTACACTGGTAAACTTTTATTGGCTTAAAGAGTTGGTGGGTATTTGTGCTTGCTGATGACAATAAATTAATTCACTCGTCTTTGGATTACGGGTGACGCTGCAAATTCAAGGGTAGAAGTCAATGCTCTATGGTTAAGCAGGCAATTATAACGGTGATAGCTGGTTATAACAGCTCTCACTGTAAGATCAATGCCGCCAATCAAGGGACGTCCAAATTTGATATCCCTGTTCCTACTCCCCTCCCCCGGGAATAGTCCTCCGTGCTAGCGCCATTTAATTAAGATTACTAACTCACTTACAGTACCTCACTAATTGATACTAAATTTATTCACAAGCGAATATCCAATTAACAAGTTGTTAATTAATCAAAATTTCACTACTGAATTCACTATGCCACAAGATACACTGCAATACAAGATACACATTACGCCACGTCAGATCATTATTCAGAACGAGCCAAACTTACACCTACTGCACAAAACAGTCCAGAAAATCGCAAGAAAGATATGAACTACAGCAAAAATGCTTGGCCCGTGCACTGAAAATTCCCTTCGAACTTCTACACATTTTTCTTTTTTTCATGTGCGCATAACTAGGAAAATTATTGCAGTACAGGGCAATATATTATTTTTCATTCATTTATTTATTCATTATAATTCTCGAGACACCGAAATGGGTTTCTTGCTGGTCAAGATCTCCTCATTCTTTTGGTGGAAATTTCTTGTACCGACAGCACATTGCCATAAATATAATGCAAAAAAAAAAAAAAAGATTCTCATCATAGAGCTTGTGAGGCTCATTGAAATGAGAATTCCGCGAATTTTCGTCATAGATGAACAGAAAAAATCGCATCTAAACCGAGGTCATCTTGACAGGGTGCAAGCGCTTTGCTTGATGCCTTGTTCGCATTTCATTGCACGCACTGTGCGTTGCATTGTGGTTTGCTTTTTTTTTATTGCCTAAGCAATACTACGTGAGGTTTCAGTCCATCGCGTAAACCCGGCAGGTAGCCACGTTCGAACTTTGACCTTTAGAGAAGAAGATGAAAAAAAAGGAGAAAAAGAAGAAGAAAAAAGAAGAAAAAGGAAAAGAAGAAGAAGAAGAGAAAGTAGCAAAAGAAAAAGAAGAAATAGAAAAGGAGAACGAAGAAGAAGAAAAAAGAAAAAGAAGAGAAAGAAGAAACAGAAGAAGAAGAAATAACAGAAAGAGAAGCTACGTCGGCTTTGCTTACACAACGTACCGGTTTAACTAAAGCTAAACCCCAGCTAATTTTTTTTTTTTTTTTTCACGAAAACGTGTGGTCGAGTTTCCGAACTGTACTGCGTAATGTTCTTCCACGGTCCCGTTGGTGTCATTGTCTTTTCTTACACTTCCCGGCGGTGCCGGGCCTGAAGCCTGAAGACTTGAAGCCGCTGACATTTTGAACTAGCATGCAAATTACTTCATGCTTCAATAAGCAGCTTTGGTTGAAAGAAGCTAGAATTTAAAATTTGAATAGATTAATTAAGATAGAATAAATCAGTCGATGCAGAGGAACACAGCTGAGAGTTTACTTTTATCGGATCTTTGTCATTTGGCCAAAGGTAAAGCGGAAGAAAGTTAGCTAACCGACGCGTTGTCAGCTATTATCAATGCATCATCTATGCCCCTATAGTTAAACAAAAAGCGGGAGTTCCCTAACTGCAAGACGCACAGCCGAATACCGATACTGGCGGCCGCATTTCGAGGCAGATGAAGTTTAAACAAGACCCTTCTATTCCGTTATATCTGTACACTTTATTGAACGCCAGGTAATCCTAATTATTCTGTAGCGGTCGTGCACAGCTGCCCGACGCTAAAGACCGCATCCCATCAGGCTATTTTCATGGAATCTCGTGGAATTCATTGCGCTGTGCCTTTCTATGGGAGCTCCCACACGTCCAAATGGGTATCGCGGTGCTCTCTCATTTTTATTATAATCGCTATATAGAAGCCGCCACTACAAAGACTGCACGATGCGGGGCCTTGAAAAGAATGACCCAGGACCGGTGTAATGGGCGAGTCGTGGAAGTGCGATCGGGAACAGACAATTTGAAAGATATATTTCTTGGACCTTTCGCTTTAAAATATGGTTCAGCATAGATTTCCGGCTCATTCTCGCCTGGATGGGGAAGAAGAGGAGGGTGGATCGCACCAATCTGCCATCCCATTAATCCACTCCTGTTTTGATGCTCAATGTTTTCATTCGCTTCTAAAATGCGGCGACCTGAGTTGATCTATATATGCTGATCTATCTCGACGACACGCGCTGCACTCGCATGTCTGTCGACGCAGACTGTGTTTGTTTGCTTTTTTTTTCATCCCGAAATGCTCGCATTCGCTGAACAGGTATCGGAGACACGTGCGTGACCTGCTCAAAGGACAGTTTTCCTCCCAAAAGCCCGTGCCTTCGTTCCGTTCACTCTAATGCAAGGGGCAGAGTTATTCGCGGCCAATGAGTGAACAGGATGCGACTGCCATTTGCCGCCAATGGCCTCTTATGCGCTGAATAGGCCTGTCTTGCTTGCTTAAAAGGCATGGTCCGTGTCCTCCATTCCATTCTGGGACTTACGAGTGAAGGACAGAGCACGAGACGGCACGCAAATAGGTAAATGCGAAGAATACTCTCGGCAGTATTGAGAATGTAAGAGACGCACATCTAGCTCGTTTTTTGGTAAAATATCGGGATGCGCTGTTTCATTGCTGCTTTCGGCGCACATACAGAGGCGGTCGATGACCGTGAGATTACTTGGCTACCAACGGATATGCGAGGGAAACATGTTCAAGCCACTCAGCAGACGCTCGCTTTGAGGAGCTTCTGTACGTTTTGTTTATTCTCTTCTTTTCGCCAATATTTTAGACCCGTCAATTCAGAAGCGGTGTTCTTTAAAGTCTTGTGAAAGACACAGCTTCGAATCGACCTCGTTAGCAGCCCCGCGTTCGCGCTTTCTGTGCTAGCTAGTTAAGCGCGCAGTCACAGACGTTTGAATACGGCGTCCCGGCTTTCGTGTCCCGAGTTACCCGTGTAACCCCCCCCCCCCCCCCCCCCTCTACTTCCATCCCTTCAGCAATGTGCGCTTGCGAAGTTTTCATGCGTAGTGTTGCATGTTTTGTGTCTGGTATAGATTGACACAAACGCCCATAACTGTTTTTAATACCGTTCGCTCGATAAAGGAAGGGGCACGCGCTGAGTTGTGCATTGGGAGAGACGACGATGCATTACACATGGCCGTGAATCCCAAAGGAGCAGGGCATACGAGCTCTGTATAAATGAACGCATGCCTCGTTTGTGGTGCAGTATCTCTTCTGCTCATGGTCATTAATATACGATGCAAACTCGACGAGCGGTCGAGCAGGTAAAGGAATTGTCTCCACTCCACACACCATCGACCACGGGTGATGCCAGAGCGTGTATTATTGCACCTTGGGAAACACGTCATGGCCGGCTGGACAGGAGGACCCTCGAGCCTCAGCGTGCAAGTTTTATAAGGCGGGCATCACGTTATGTCACGCGTGGTCGCTTCGGCGCAGACAGGCTCTTGAATGTACAGCAGGGTGGCTTGAGATGACATGCATTACATACATACATACATACATACATACATACATACATACATACATACATACATACATACATACATACATACATACATACATACATACATACATACATACATACATACATACATACATACATACATACATACATACATACATACATACATACATACATACATACATACATACATACATACATACATACATACATACATACATACATACATACATACATACATACATACATACATACATACATACATACATACATACATACATACATACATACATACATACATACTGTTACGACCAAGCATCCGCATTTGCGCACTCTATTGTTCGCCTGTGGGCATGGATAAGTTTTGTGAATATGTGGTGATGGTCCAATGGCTCTAAGTGAGCCTGTTTCCAGGAATCCTGTTTTGTAAGCATGTTTTGCTTTGTGGACAACTTGCAAATGCCAAATTGACCCTGTCAAGAGAACGTCTGGAAAAACACAAAGAAACGTCCCCCTGCGGGAAATAGCAGGAAGTGCTTTCTTTCTTTTGTTCACCCTTCCAGTCGAGAAGTGCTATCCTCCAGTGATGAATGCCTCCTATCCAAAGGAGACGACAGAGTGACATGTCCGCTGACGTGCAGGACAAGAAAGGAGCATGACTCATACGGCCATTAAGTGATTTCCCGGGAATGCAGGAAAGATTTGCAATTGTCGAAAAGGGACCATGTTGGGAGCCCTATGCGGCGCCACGTGCACTCGGGTTTCTGAGAAGTAAAACCCCTTGTCAGAACCAGCTTGTGGTTTCTTTGCTGAAGAATAGAAATGTACCTCCTCTCCTCGCCGTTCCCAAGCTTTTCCCGCCAACAAGTGATCACGCCCAACGAATGAATGCCGGACCAGTCAGTGCTTCAGACCATCAGTGCAGTGAAGTGTTCGATTGGATGCCGATACCTGAGGGGCGTGCCCTGGATTTGGTTGGTCAGCATCTTCAGAGAGGGGCTGGACATAGGGGGTTTTTAAGGACGCTGCAGAGCACGAAATGTCGCTCTGAGCCCTGGGTAAACGGCTCATCCAGTCGCTTCTCGCTATGAACTCTTAACGCTTGCCATTTTGCTGATGTACCCTTCTTTTTCGTGTAAATATTGTAAATAAGTTTTCTCAAAGTGCCATTAAACCTGCTTGTACATATTTCGCCAACTTCGAAGATTCAATCCTACTTCAACCCCGAGTCTCTGCACGCTACCAAGTGAAGGCCGGGTCGACATAGCCCCAGCGTCACGACAACTGGTGGCAGCGGTGGGATCTGAATCTACAAGCACAACGACTGGTGATCAGCGGTGGGATCTGAATCTACAAGCACAACATCTGGTGATTGGAGGTGGATCTGAAGCTACAAGCCACAACACCTTGTGATCGGAGGTGGCATCTCAAGCAACAAGCAGGAGCAACAATCGGCCAAGAGGGCAGCTCGGAACATCGATCGCATGTGTGGGTGAGTGCTTGGCTTTTCTTCTGATGTGGACCAGGTTCTAGAACAGGATTAGATTTTAAGAACTGGTAAAAAGTGTTGAAACGCCTTTAGGTTTGGTAGTTTGCACTGTTGTTTTGGAAGTAGCCGACACTCGGAGCGATCATGGACCTACAAAAGCTGCAGAAACCGGAACTGTTGCTATTGTGTGAGGAATTGGGAATTAATACAAGTGGTTTGGCACGAAAACCCTTGATTATAAAGGCAATCACTGATCTGGGAACCGATGATGAGGAGCTCAGTGAAGCATGGAACCTCATCGGGCAAAAAAAGGAACAGCTCAGACAGCAGAAAGAGGAAAGGGAGCGCGAACGTCAGAGGGAAAAAGAGGAAAGGGAGCGCGAACGTCAGAGGGAAAAAGAGGAAAGAGAGCGTGAACTTGAGAGGGAAAAAGAGGAAAGGGAGCACGAACGTGAGAAGCTTGAGAGAGAAGCAAAAAAGCGGGAGCTAGAAATTGAGCTCCGGAAATTAGAAGTAGAGTTGAGCAAGAGGTCGGGCAATTGTCCCCAGCTAGCGGTACCTCTTCTCAACAAGGAGGCAGATTTCAAGATGTCAAAGTACATGCAGCCATATGTGATATCAGGGGATATCGGTCTGTATCTGGGTAACTTTGAGCGAACTTGCGAAGAACTGTCCTTCCAGCGAGACACGTGGTCTCAGAGATTATTGACGGTTCTGCCCTGCGAGGCAGCGGAGGTTGTCGCGCGGCTAAACAAGGAGGACGCGGACAACTACGAGAAGGTCAAAGCTTGCCTTCTGATTTTCGGAGACAGAGATGTGCAGGCCTTAACACGTTCAAAGGCGCGAGAACTAGCTACACTGCTCATTTCAGAAAAATCAACAGCGGAGGAAACGGCAGTTAAAACAGTGGTAAATGCGGAAGATAGCGGGTCAGAAAACTTTGAGAGCGAGGCATCTCAGATAAGTCAACTAGAAAGTGAGCTTGATAAGACACGGAATGAGGACGTTCTAGAGAGTAACCTCTTGCCGCCGGTGTCTAGTAATCTCACGAGACTTCTAAGTGTAACCCGAGAGGACTTAGCTATGGAGCAAGCCAATGATCCCAAGAATAAGCTCGAAGTACAGTGGGAAGGACCTGCTAAAGTCGTTGCAGAGCTTTCTGACGCTAACTACGCAGTGAAAATCCCCGATAGGCGTAAAGCAGTGCGCATTTATCATTGCAATCTTATGAAGCCTTATGTGCAGAGGGAAGCCGTGGTAAATCTAACGTTAAACCTTCCCGAGGAGATGGGGGATAACTTGATTTGCCTCAGCGGAAAAGGAAGCAACGCTCAGGAGCTTCTCAGAAAGACGGAGCAGAGAGGAGAACTAAAGAAATCCCAGCTGTCCGATCTGGGCGAGATAATAACAGAGTTTGAGGCCTGCTTCGTGGACAGGCCAGGCAGAACTGATTTGACTGAGCACGATATTGAGCTGACTTCAGACGTGCCAGTGCGATCAAGGTGCTACCGATTTTCTCCAAGGCAAAGAGAAATTCTGGATAGGGAAGTAACTCGCATGCTGGAATTGGGAGTAATAAAACCCTCGGAAAGCGATTATGCTTCGCCTATGATCTTAGTAGAAGCTCCAGGTAAAGACCCTAGGCCTGTGGTAGACTACCGAAAGCTAAATTCTCTCACCAGGGATCAAGTGTATCCTATTCCGAATATTGAGGAGAGAGTAGAACAGGTCAGTAGAGCGGCATATGTGACTACGCTGGACCTTACTCGAGGATACTGGCAAGTACCGCTCACTGAACGCGCCAGCAGATACGCGGCTTTCGTCACTCCGACGGGCAGCTACCAGCCAACAATGATGAGTTTCGGGCTCAAAAATGCTCCATTTTGTTTTTCCCGACTCATGGATAGGGTTTTAAAGGGGTGTGAAACATTCGCGGTGCCTTATTTAGACGACATTGCGGTTTTTTCCGACTCATGGGCGGACCATATGGTACATCTAAGAGCTGTACTGAGCCTTTTGCGTCAAGCTGGACTAACCGTAAAGGCCGAGAAATGTTGCCTGGCAAGGGCGACCGTGGACTACTTGGGTCACAATGTAGGTCAAGGTTTCAGGAAACCCAGCGAGATTAAGATTTCTGCGGTAGCAGACTACCCGCGGCCGAGCACGAAGACGGAAATTCGAGCATTCCTAGGTCTGACTGGGTACTACAATCACTACATCCCTAACTATTCAGCTTTGGCTAGCCCTCTGACCGACGCTCTCCGCAAGACAGAACCGACAAATGTAGTCTGGGACGAACAAAAGGAAGCCTCCTTCGTAAACCTGAAGGCTGTGCTGATTAGCCGTCCGGTATTGCGAGCTCCAGACTATGACCGAGAATTCACGGTCCAGTGTGATGCCAGTGATCGAGGGTCAGGTGCTGTTCTCTGCCAGAGAGATGACGACGGTAATGAGCACCCCGTGCTCTACTTGAGCAGAAAACTGAGTTCTAGAGAGAGGGCTTATTGCACGTCAGAGAAAGAGTGCGCTTGCATTGTATGGGCCATTCAAAAATTGCAGTGTTATCTTGGAGGGGCCAAATTCACCGTAGAGACGGACCATTGTCCCCTGGCTTGGCTGCAAACTGCGACATCAAAGAACAGTCGCCTTCTTAGGTGGAGCTTGATTTTACAGCAGTACAATTTTGAAATAAGATACAAAAAGGGGAAGTTAAATGGGAATGCGGACGCGCTTAGCCGCTCTTTCTAAGCGGTCCGAGATGTTCCTCACCATGTATCCAAATTGATAATCAGGTTTTTTTTTTTTGTGCGCTTGTATATGTGTGGCTATGTAAAGCAGCACGTTTGGTTTTCTAGGAATACGTGGGTCCTGAACGTCTTGAGAGTGGGCTTTTCTCGAACAACAATGACAGTTTTCTTTTAACCTGGTCTCTTCAGACGGGAGCCGAGTGCTTGCTTCGACATGTGGTTGAGTTTCAGACAGCTCGAGCAATTTGGCCTACAACAATCAAGACAACGCGACAAGCAACAGCGAGCTTCAAGCGTTCACGTGCAGGCCATTAAGTCGTCTCTTCATGCAGCAGCTGGGACTGCTGCCCTCCGAGTCTCTTCTGGCGGGGGAGGAGGCTGTTACGACCAAGCATCCGCATTTGCGCACTCTATTGTTCGCCTGTGGGCATGGATAAGTTTTGTGAATATGTGGTGATGGTCCAATGGCTCTAAGTGAGCCTGTTTCCAGGAATCCTGTTTTGTAAGCATGTTTTGCTTTGTGGACAACTTGCAAATGCCAAATTGACCCTGTCAAGAGAACGTCTGGAAAAACACAAAGAAACGTCCCCCTGCGGGAAATAGCAGGAAGTGCTTTCTTTCTTTTGTTCACCCTTCCAGTCGAGAAGTGCTATCCTCCAGTGATGAATGCCTCCTATCCAAAGGAGACGACAGAGTGACATGTCCGCTGACGTGCAGGACAAGAAAGGAGCATGACTCATACGGCCATTAAGTGATTTCCCGGGAATGCAGGAAAGATTTGCAATTGTCGAAAAGGGACCATGTTGGGAGCCCTATGCGGCGCCACGTGCACTCGGGTTTCTGAGAAGTAAAACCCCTTGTCAGAACCAGCTTGTGGTTTCTTTGCTGAAGAATAGAAATGTACCTCCTCTCCTCGCCGTTCCCAAGCTTTTCCCGCCAACAAGTGATCACGCCCAACGAATGAATGCCGGACCAGTCAGTGCTTCAGACCATCAGTGCAGTGAAGTGTTCGATTGGATGCCGATACCTGAGGGGCGTGCCCTGGATTTGGTTGGTCAGCATCTTCAGAGAGGGGCTGGACATAGGGGGTTTTTAAGGACGCTGCAGAGCACGAAATGTCGCTCTGAGCCCTGGGTAAACGGCTCATCCAGTCGCTTCTCGCTATGAACTCTTAACGCTTGCCATTTTGCTGATGTACCCTTCTTTTTCGTGTAAATATTGTAAATAAGTTTTCTCAAAGTGCCATTAAACCTGCTTGTACATATTTCGCCAACTTCGAAGATTCAATCCTACTTCAACCCCGAGTCTCTGCACGCTACCAAGTGAAGGCCGGGTCGACATAGCCCCAGCGTCACAACAATACATACATACATACATACATACATACATACATACATACATACATACATACATACATACATACATACATACATACATACATACATACATACATACATACATACATATCACCTGCCCAAGGACGCGGGATCGAATCCCGGCCTCGGCGGCTGCGTTCCGATGGAGGCGAAACGGAGTGGCGTCCGTGTGCTGTGCGATGTCAGTGCACGTTAAAGAACCCCAGGTGGTCAAAATTTCCGGAGTCCTCCACTACGGCGTCTCTCATAGCCTAAGTCGCTTTGGGGACGTTAAACCGCACAAACCAAACCAAACATATCACCTAAAACTCAAAAACTCTCAGAGGGTTTAGCAAAGAGCGAGGGTGTGCCTCATATTTGACAACTTTTTTTTTTTTTTTAGGCACCACAGGAGGAGGAGGGAAAGCTTTATTGATGGCCGGCCGACACGAAGGCCCAGTGAAATACAGCGTTTTCTCCATTTAGGCCTGTCGGTCATTCGCTGAACTCAAGTAAATACAAGCATAGGAAGGAGGGGAAGGGAAAGGGGAATAACAAAAGCTAACGGTTGTTGCTGGAAAAATGTGTTCCGTATTTGCCCTGATCTCCAGAAATCTGTCCTGGGGAGCTGTGTCAGGTCATACAAAGTCAGCGCATTAATGAGATGAGAAGAGTGTTAGTATGAACTTAGTATGAAGTACATGCGCTTGCTCCGTATTCAGTGACGGGCGGCGTTGGAAAATAAGATTCTGCACGTCTCTCAGGTGTTCTGACAGGGTTTAGTTATTTGTTGTTTGTATATTGCGGCGCCTTCTCCTGAAGTTAGACTTGGCCAGATATTCGAGGGTATCGTGAAGTTTAGTTCCCGTGCACTTTGATGAGCCAACCAACGGGTAATCTATTCGACTGCTCGGTCGTTGCGATCGATAATTCATTGGCGGAACATCGCGAATGCAGCCAGTGAATGAGGTCTTCATTCGGAATTCTATTGGCTTGAATAGGCACAGCCAGCACTGTCGTCAGCAAGCCAGATTGTTTTCTTTTTTAATCCGCTAGCTAATCTTAATCCATAAGAAAGAGAACGTACAATATTACAGACCGATCAGCTTACTATCCGTTACGTACAAGGTGCCTACTGGTGTGGTAGCATTATAAAACGAGGAAAACCTTTGACTTCAATAAAAAAAAGACCATGCGGGCTTTCATAAAGGTTACTCTGCAATGAATTATATCGACACTATGAACCACGCGATAGAAAAATATTTGTAATATAACCAGACCCTATACATAGCAATCATAGGTTACGAAAATGATAGGGCTCAGAAGAAGCCTCAGCATGTAGCCATGCAAGCATTGCGAAGTCAGGGTGTGGCTGGACCATATGTGAATGCACTGGAAAATATCTGTATATAGTAGACGCAAAGCAACCCCATAAATCGTCCTCCACAAAAAAGCAATAAAATTCTCATAAAGAAAGGTGTTACGGTAATGATGAAAACACGATCTCCCCAGTACGTTACACCACTTGCATAAAGGAAGTATCCAGACGTCTGGAATGGGAATAGTCAAGAATAATGGTTAGTGAATAATACCTCAGTAGCCTGTGAATCGCTGGCGACATTGCCTTGCTAAGTTACGCTGGCGACAACTTGAAAAGAATGATTAGTCATCTAGACAGGGAAAGCAGAAAAGTTGGCCTAAAAACTAATATGCAGAACGCTAAGGTGCAACAGCCTCGTGAAGGAACAGCAGTTTACAATAGTTAACGAAGCGCTGGAAGTGGTAGACGAATATGATTACTTAGCCCCGATAGTAGCTGCATATCAGGAGCACAAAAATGCGAGGACACTTTGGCGACTTAAGTGATGAAAGCCGAAAGCCTGAGTGCTGCATTCTGCTACGCGACTGTAGCGCATGTACAGGGGACACTTTTCGAGGACACTTTGGTGACTTAAGTGATGAAAGGCGAAAGCCTGAGTGCTGCATTCTGCTACGCAACTGTTGCGCATGTACTGGGGACACTTTGCGAGGACACTTTGGCGACTTAAGTGATGAAAGCCAAAAGCCTGAGTGCTGCATTCTGCTACGCGACTGTTGCGCATGTACTGGGGAGTCGCTCGCTTTACTCGTAGCAGCATTCATATGCTGCTACGTGTAAAGCGAGCGACTACTCTTTCACATTCTGCGAGCGCATTTATTCAGTGAATTCTGCTTGGTAGCGACGAGATCGCGCTCCTTGTATCTTCGCAGTTGTTGTGCGTTTACTACTTAGGAATTCTACAGAGCGTTCAAGCTCAAGCTCTGCGAACCTGCCTGGGATTGCCGAAATGTGCCTATATGGCTGCTACCATTTTAATTGCACAGGAGCATCCCATATCTACCTACCTAACAGTTGACGCCCTGGGGGAACATTTCCGACGCATCTCCCGGGTTCCCTGTCATCATTTGGCCAGTCTTCCAATTACCAGGCCGCGTATATGGTTTACAGAGACCGTTGATGCGCATCGCGCTATTTTGCCGTCCCAGTTTACACCCGCATCTAGACCGTCTCTCCACTATGGAGCCTGCATAAACCACGCGTGCTTCTTTCAATATCCGGCATCAGGTAGAAGGTCGAGCTATCGCCGACAGAACTAAATCAAATCACTTTTGAATACTTTCATGAGCACCATGGAAATCGTTTGCACGTCTACACCGATGGTTCAGTGAATTCCGTGAGTTCTTCAGGCTCCATGGTCATACCCTCAATTAATACAGAAATAAAAGTTAGGACAATTCACTAGACTTCTTCAACAGCTGCAGAGCTAACCGCTCTTCTTGTCGCAATTAGACATATCAGTTAGCAGAACCCTCAGCGGTGGTCTATTTTCACAGATTCAAAAGCAGCCCTGCAAGCCTTAAAAGCGGCTTTTCGCCGTGGAGCCCATGAACAACTAGTTGCGGAAATAAGACAAATTCATCAATATGCAATTAATGGAGGACATGACCTCATCTTCCAATGGCTTCCAGGACACAGCGGCATGGCGGGCGTTCTCCGGGCGGACGAGGTCGCATGAACAGCCCACCAAGACGGCGATTGTGTGTTAATTCCTTTTCCAGGGCAGACGCAGCGGGCAGGCTTCCGGCACTTGAGCGGGAACACACGCTCTCCTTGTGGAATTCTGGCCAGTTTGCGAACTGCCGGTTAAAATCTCTGGACCCTGACCTGAAGCTTCGGCTTCCACCTGGCATACCCCGACGCGAAGAAACTTTGCTGTGCCGCCTGTGGGTTGGTGTCGCATTCACAAACTCGTATTCTTTTATGATAGGTATGGCAAACAGCCCTGCATGTACAAACTGTGGGTGCGACGAGTCTATAGGCCACATTCTTTGTGAGTGCCCCATATACAGTGAGGAAAGACAGTGTCTATTCCGTGCGCTGTAGCATCTAGATGGACGCCCATTAACTGAAATTAAGATTTCAGGTCTCTGGCCACGGCGATCGTCTGCGGTGAAGGCCTCCCAGGCACTGCTCCGCTTTATGAAAAGCAGAGGCCTAATCGAAAGACTATGGTTTTGCTGTCATGTTACGTGATATGACTGTGACGTGATGTGATGTGACTGTACTAACTTCACCCACCCCTCTCTCACAACTTTTATATCCACTCACCCCTTTCCCCCAGTGCAGGGTAGCAAACCGGTTTCTTTTACGGGTTAACCTCATCTTCCTCCTCCTGCGTTTACTGTTGTGTGTGTGCGCGGCATTAATTAGAAAATTTAATTAATTATGCAACTGTCACTAATCAGTAAGTATCAATAAGTAGAAAATAATTGGTAATTAGTAATAAGCCATAATTAGTAATCGATAATCGATCAGTAATTATTATAATTTATTATTAATGACTAATTGATCACTTATTGGCACACGGTCATATAAGGCACGCATTCGCGCTTACTATGGTGGTGGTCGGTGATTGGTCATGACCTCCATGACGTCATGCCGTCTCAACCAATCAGAGCCGCAGCAAAAGCGTGACACTTTTGCTGACGACAGCGATGAGGCAATAAAGGTTTTCGCCTTAAAAAGGAAATAACTGGGAGGATAAAATTGGAATTTCGGATGGAACGCATTTAGCACGTGTTCGCTGGTCATGACTAGCACCTAACCGATATCCCTCAAGAGGAAAGCAAATGCCAGTTGTATCTTACTGGTACTAACCTATGGGGCAGAGAGCTATGCAACGCAAAATAGTAGGAGTAACGTTAAGCGACTGGAACCGCGCAGAGTGGGTATAAACTCGAGTTGATCATTTTCTAGTCGAACTCAAGAAGAAAGGGGCATGGGCAGGACAAATAATGAGTCAACCGGCTGCGCCATGCCGCGTACTTCTCGTAGCTCGATTTGCGCAGTGGTCATTGGCGAATAGAGGTGGACTAACGCGATCGAGAGAGGACCGCCTTACGACGTACACATTCAAGGTGCTCCATTTTGGCCTGTTCTCGGCTCCTGCAACCTTCCAACGAATGATGGGCATTGTGCTTTCCTACATGGAATAGCAGTCATGCCTCGTGTTCGTGTATAATATCGTGACTTCCTTTTATATTTACGAAGGGCACTCGAGGCGCTCGCGGGCTGTTTTCGAAGCAATTCGTTCACCCGTTCTGTTCCTCAAGCTATACAATTGTCGCTTCGCTTTCCAAGAGCTGTCGTTTTTGGGCTGCATTGTGAGTACTGAGGGCGCTAGCCTGGATCCTGATAAGACAGGAACCATTGTTGATTTTCCCATCCCAACGGACAAACGAAGTGCCCGTCGTTTTCTGCATGGCTGTTGACGGCCCTATACGCCTGTTATCGACGCTTTGACCGACATAGCTTAGCACCAAGACCCGCCTCGGAAGAGATAAAGAACCGCTCATCTGGGGTCGGGAGCAACAACCAGCTTTCGAAGACGGCCGACATAGTTTCCAAGTACGTCCATAGATGGACACTTCGAAAAGAAAGCTGACAGAGCAGCACACCCACGTCAGCCTCGATGCTGTCCTTGTGCAGTGGCACGATTGTCTCGAATACGCAATCGCCTACGCAAGGCGCACGTTGTCGTGGTTCGAGATGCACTGCTGCAAGAACGTTTTTACAGACTAGTTGGCGCATTACTGAAATTGGTTTACAGCGCAGACAGACAAATGCAATAAGGAACGAAGTGACAGGACAGAGCGCTTTGTCCTGTCGCTTCGTTCCTTCATGTGTGTGTTTGTCTGTCTGCCAAGATATGCCTAGCTATTTTATTTTCAGTGACGAAAGTTCTGTCATATTTGTATAAGCGCCCTTTCCGACTAGTGAGCAATCTTCACTCGCTGTGCTGCTCGGAGAACCTCAAAGATCCCTCAGTGCGACTTGCACGCCAGAGTCTTCGACTGCAACCTTATTATCATCTAGAAGTCAGGAAAGAAGCGCAGTGTTGCTGATTTTCTGTCTGGCGCTCCTCTTCATGACAACAAAGCTGAACCTGAAAGCAGTTCAGTTTTTTTGGCCTCCATCTCCACTTGCAGTCTTACTGAACGACCAAGGAACGACACTGTGGCACCTTATTGAGTGTCTTGAAGGAAGCGCTTAGACTCCGCCCACAGACCTCTCACGTAAACTGTCGTTATCCTGTTTACGTGACGATATCATCTCCAAAAAAAAAAAAAAAAAGAGTGGTGGTTAGACGGAAGCTGTCTGTCTAATCGTTGTACACAAGGCCTTTCGCGACGAAGTCTTGCAGGCGTGCTCCCTCCTCGGGTAACCTGGTTTTTCCTGAACGTTAGTGTTCAGTGCCAAAAATATTACCAGTCTTGCAGGCGTGCTCCCTCATCGGGTAACCTGGTTTTTCCTGAACGTTAGTGTTCAGTGCCAAAAATATTACCAGGCTTGCTGCGTTTGTGAAGCGCTACGTGCAAACCTGTCTCGAGTGCTATTGTCGCAAGAGACCCACGACTAAGCCACCCTAATTATCCGCCACATGTCCCTTTCCAAAAAATCTGCATGGATTTACCCGGCCCGTTTCCGGAGTTCTTTCTGGGCAACTGATACATTGACAAGTGCCACCAATTGTTTCAGCACCACACTGTGAGGCGAAAACTCTTCTTCGAGCAACCGAAAATATTGCAACCTTCTTTATTCGTCACAATTCACCCACAGTCGTTCTGGCAGGAAGAGAGCTTTTCATTCATACACGAAGTTTTAAGAACGGCACAACTCACCGAAAAACAACTGCTATACCACCCTAAGAAAAATTGAGTCGCCAACCGACTCAATAAGTCGATTTCCGACATGATTTCACGAGGACCGTCAGAACTAGGATGCAATACTCCCATACACTGAATAAAGCTGAAATCTGGGTGGACAGGAAGAGGTTGGGTTCGCCGCTCGTTTCTGTCTGTAACGATGGGGTAGTGAAGGGGCTCGACAATGCTCCCGCTTTGTTGTAGTATCGGGGACAAAAGTCTGTAGACCAAGCAAGCTGCTATCAAAGCGCATAACTATCGTATCGTTCAGTAGTCTCAGACCATATACTTGTCGATGTGAAAGTTGAACTTTGTTTCTTTCATGTGGGCTAGAAAAATAAGCTGATAATTTGCCTGCACCGTGGTTCTAGTCCAAAATTGCCAGACGTGTGGTACAGAGACTTTTTGTCCCTACCTGTGTGTGTTGTTCTTATCTTTGGGGCGACCACTTCTTTAGGAGAGGAGAAGGGCTGGGAACTAGCTGAGCTGTGGGAGAACGAATGTTGTGTGCGTCACATCAAACGGGAGAATTTCGCGTTAGTTTTACTGCTTGCTTTGGTTCTTGGCGTAAATATAGAAAGGAATGTAGAAGTAACTGCGTCTGCAGTTTATCTACTTTCTCGCAGTTTTAGAAAAATATATAGAAAAGTGCTGAATTTATTACCTTGTAAAGTAATTTTGCCTTGAAGGGAGTCGAACCCTACCTTGTTGCAAGAGGTAGCCAGTTGAACGCCATTCGCGACTCGAAAGTGTGAATGGGTCTTGATACCTCAATATTGAAATGGCGGGGCTACCGCGGCTACGTTCGAGCTGAACACATATAACGCGATGTTCAGGAACGCATACACTATGCGTAAGTTCCTGAAAAACCTCGTCGTTAGCATGCATAACTTTCCTCTCGTACGGATCCACCCAAGAAACCTAGCGCCGGTCATCTAGCGGCTAGTTAGGGCTACGGATGAGAAGGATTAGTTAGTCAGGGAAGATTCGCAGGGGCTTTGAAGCGGGGATTACGGAAGCAATCTTCCGGGATTTAGGAACCGTGGCCCACGCCTGTTTAAGTTTACCCAGTACTACAGCAGTACACTCGGACCTTTGATTGGAAAGCATGCTGTATTTATGAAGCCAGGTGAAGGTCCTCGTACGAGACAATGCAAGTGCATATTTAAGTTCCACAATTTCTCATTCCGATTCCGATAAGTCGTTCTACACGTGGAATGCTATTAAGCGCATGCGTTTCGGTTTTTTTGTTTTCTTTTTTTTTTTTCGTATGCGACTGATATCTCTAATTCTGAACAGCTTACCCCAAGCGCTAAATGACTGAGAATCAACTGTAAGAATGCATGGAGCGCCGTTTTCGTACATTTCGTTTAGGAGAGCAAGGTGGGTCATTCTGTGTTACGGGTTCAATAAGACGCGGGCTATCACACGAATAATTGTCACTGTCAGTGTTCCAGATAAACCAAACCAGCGCTTTCTGCCTGGCTTCTTTGGGCGAACGAATAGCTATTGAGTATCACGATAAGATTCTAAAGTTCTGTATCTATACAGTCGCGTTTCATCGGACAGCCTTAAGCTGCTCGTTTTCCTCGTCGATGCTTCGTATAACTCGTCAAGTGTGAGCACTTCCCTGAAAAAAAAAAAAAAAAAAAATCGATGTTACCTTGTGTAGCGGCTTATGTTGTAGGGAAAGACTTGCGGTTGCATGGTGGTTATAGCTTTACGTCAAATCCTGTATTCAACAAGATCGAATTTTATTTATATTTTTATCGTGTGGGATCCGATCACTTTTAGGATTCTCAGTGTTCGTTGCCCAATCCCGCAATCCTGAGCAATTATAAATGTAAACACCAATCGCAGCGCGGTATTTACCTTGCCACCAAACGCCAATAACAGTTAAAGCGTCTCTGCGCTCAAGCCAGCCGATTACTTGTACAAAGTCAGAGATTTTGAGGGATGTAAAGTGTCCTCACAGCAGCTTTTTCGCTCGCAGCAAAAGGAAATTATGCTTAATAAGAACTTTACGAGCGTCTGTACGTTTGACTTTCCTGATACTGGCATTCCACTGAAGTACCGCAACATTCTGGTAGTGGTTATTCATAGACAGCTTGCCGTAGGGGCACGTTGTTGTTAGCAATTGGCACTAAAGGAGCCTGAACTCAAATTAAAAGTAACCATGTCATTTGCCTTTAGCGCCAAATTTGTCGTCAAATAGAACAAAATTGAGCGATATTCCGAATAGAGTTTTCAATAATGAAGAGTAAATAATAATGTTCTGAGATACACAAGAGACAGATAAAAAGCTATAAATTTTAGCCATTTTGCTTGGTCTTCAAATCGCAGTTGAGTTGTAGATAAATAACTAAATCATTAAATGCCCAGTGAGCGTGCACATAGCTCATCTAGAATAAATACTGTTTTTTACAGATTAACTTTAGTACAATATATCTAGCCAACAACGCGGTGTAAATGGGGTTGAAATGTTAAATCGCCATTTACTTGGACCCATATATGTGAAAACCGAGTCACAGAATCACCGTAAGGAAGTCTAGCTTCATTTTGTTGCGCATTTAGTTTTTCTCGTGTTAATTGGCACAAGAAATTACACGGTCAGGAAGCAAACTGAAATAAACTGGCAGTGACAAAAATTTTCAGTGCGAGTTGCGCTTGGCGGGGAAAGTGGCACCTACACCAAATGTCCGTGGCGCTGAGCGTATCTCAAACTCAGACGCATTGGATCCAGTTCGCCGCAGTTGGGCAGTCATGTTGCCACGTAATACATCGCTCCAAAGAAACTTAAGATCAACCAGGGGCACTAAGCGTCACACCCACGATTGGGCAAATGAGGCCTGCACCACGTTATGAGTTCTCGTCCTCATTCTCATTCTCCTTGAACGAAGAAATGAACAGAAAGTGGCTCGAAAAACCTTTGGGGTGGAGAAAGACATCGTTGGCAACCGCTTGACGGCGTCACTGCGCTTAAAATGCGCGGTATTCACAGAGGAAGTGCTTTTAGATGCTCCCCAGTTGGTATGCAGCTTTCGCCTCAAGTACGGAGTTTACAAGCGCCCAAAACTGAGTCTTTAAAGCGGCGCCGAACGCGCATAAGCTCAGTCTGCTTCGATGTGGAACTATCCCTGCATCTGTGATGACGCGCGCGCATCTTTCAGGACAAGTGCATACTCTACAATGGCAGCATTTTTTTAATCAACGGGTTGTTTCTATTTACTAGCTTTTTTACTTGTCATTACAAAAACAAAAATATCTAGTAAATGAGCCAGAAGAAAAGTTTGAAGTAGCCAGAAAGGGAGCCAAACTGAAGCTTGCGTCGCCAAGCAGAGTATAGTGAAGTAGCCAATTCGGCACAAAGTACTCACCAATGGCTACCCTGCGGCGGTGGCGACGACCCGAGTGTACCTTAGCCAGGAGATGCATTAAAAATTACAATTTTCATTTTCGCGAGATTACAGCCAACAGAGCCGGCCCTACTGCTGCAAGATTGGAAAAGGAATCTGTATACAAAAGACAAGGAAGCAATGTGTCTAGATAACAGTACTGTCTCACTTGCTCATGGCTGTGTCACCGACAAGAAAGCTGGAGAGGCAGACGAGGAATTCGAAGCAGGATTCGACGCTTCTCTGTTGGAAATTTGCAAATGAGGCTTGCTTAATGAGGACGGCTACGGCGTAAAATTTAAAGGTTGCGATTGCTGCATGCTGCTCTGGATTTGTTATCTCAGGAGTTAGGAATCCTTCCTTTTCGCCTGAATGCTCCTTCATGAAATGGTGCGTGTCACCGCCCTTTCCTGAGGGCATCCCTTCCTTCTGCGCCATTTCCAGTGGCCATGTTTAGCAAGTTGATCAGGACATCCACAGCTCATCCGTCCCCTTTTTCTCGCCAATGCAGGTAGTGAACCTGCTGAACGACCTGTACACGTGCTTCGACTCCATCATCGAGGAGTTCGACGTGTACAAGGTGCGCCCTCATCTTTTTTTCGCTCTACACACGTAGACCTTCCATAACTGAGCGCAAAACAAAAAAAGAAAATGAGGCCTTCTTCTCCGTTCACAGGTGGAGACCATCGGGGACGCGTACATGGTGGTGTCCGGAATCCCGGTGTCCAACGGCAACCTGCATGCGCGTGAGATCGCGCGCATGTCTCTTGCTCTGCTGCACAACGTCCGATCCTTCACCATCCACCACAGGCCCCACGAGCAACTGCGGTTGCGCATCGGACTACACACGGGTTAGTTATGTCGGCTCCTACTCTCTTTTTCCTACTCCCTGTTCATTTTCGCTTCAACTGGGCATACTCATTCGGCTAAGAAGTGCGCGGTACTCTGTGAGTTACAGCGTTTGCCAATTCACTCAGTTATTGAGAGATGAACATACGCAAACTCCACGCCATGCCGCCCAGCGCTTCCCATCTGAAAGGATGGGAAGCGCTTTTCAAATTCGCATCTCTGAAGTCGTGTAGCGAATGGCATGAATCCCTCAGAGTGTGATCCAAATCAACGAAAAGGAAGGCATTTTTAACCTAAATCCTTTGTATACGAAAAAAATCCTAACGTACTATATTTCAGACGAACGAGTGACCATAGAACATATCTGAGTCGATATACTATGGGGATTTTGTCCGGTTCTGCTTTTACGTTATCGTTCACCGTGAAGACTAGCAGCTGCCAACAAGAGCGGTTGTGTGGCGCTATTTTAGCAAGTAGCGAATAGCAAAATGCATAAGAATTGCAAATAGTTTCAATTGGATCATTATATTACACGGCACAGATAACCGCACCCAGGGGCTAGGCTCCGACTGATCTACGCCTGTTAAAGGAAATGAGAGCTACCGTGCAAAGCAGTGTGTTATATAGAAGTTCAGTTCGTAGCTGCGCCCTATTACAAGAAATATATACTTTTAACACATCATCTTTCGCGGCCTTTTACTGAAAGTAATTGCGTGCTGTAAGACGTTCTCCATTCGTTCGGTCTCCGTCGCATAAGCCCCTGCAAAGGTCTTGCAGTGCCCAAGGGCCTAATTAGCCTGTTTAAATAACCAGGATGTCGGAGTTCAAAGCTGAGCGACGCAGCACGTCAGTTTGCACGTTGGATACAGACAGAATATGTTGCGGCAGGAGAAAAGAAAACCTTTATTTTGACTCGGCTTTGTTTATAAATATGTAGGCAAAGGTGAAACAAAAAGAGGGGGGAGGGGAAGCGAAACGCCGAGCGTATACGTGTATATGGCACAGCATGCGTTACTATACATCCCACCTGCTTTCTTTAGCGTGACGTTGTCATCACGTGCCTCTATCGCATTCGCATATGATACCCTATATAGGGCTCCGTATACGTTCGCTTTCTTGCCCTGCTTATACCGTATCTCATCAAGGAATCGGCTCGTTGAGTTGATGACGTCCCGCCCACAAGCGACGAAGAAATTTGAGCCGGCGGCACGCCTAGTTTACTCATGCATAACTGATGGCTGTGCTATTCAGCGCAGAAACACCATTTGCGCGCGCGTCGCATTGCACGGCGAAAGCATTACGGCCGACGCAACCGGCAATCTGCGTTCGCTTTGGGGTATTCGTGTCGCAGCTCGTTAAGCATTCGCTCAACGAGCCCAGCTCGGCTCCTGTTCTGCTTGGAGGCCCGAACGAGCTGTCGCAACGCTGGCACCTTTCACTTCGGCTTTCGCACCGTGCATTGTATGTAGTTGGAGTCGTCGCGCTATATACCACCATATATACGCCCTGATATGCATGTTTATGTTTATGTATACGCTTCACCAGCCCTGACTGGGCATCATATTGTGACGGTAATAGAAGTAGAGTCATTGCCACACTTCTCATCACCGGAGAATTTGCTCTGGGGAATCTTGTAGAAGTTCGGCATGGCACAGAGCGCACTCTGGGGAATCTTGAATAAGTTCGGCACTTCAAATATGTCGCTTCTTTGCCCAAACGCACGCCTAGTGATGCATTTCGTAGCGCGGTTCTGAAAGTTTGTTCCGAAATCGAACGTTCAGGTGCATGCCAACTAGGCCCTTGTCGTGATCGCTCATTCTTTGCGGTCATCCCACCAAGTGACGGTAGACGGTATCACAAAATTGCAGACTCTTTGACCTGCACCAATATACGACGTACAGTTATTGGCTTTGTTTCTAAAGCCCGTTCCTCGCTTGGTGGCTCAGCGCTCGACTGTTGAACCTAAGGACACAGGTTCCATCACGGGCGCGGTGACAGCTTTTCAATGAAGGCGAAAAGCAATGCGCCTGTGTACTGTGCGATGTCAGCACACGTTAAAGGTGGTCGAAATTTCCAGAGCACTTCAATACGGCTTCCCTCGTAGGTCGAGTCGCTTTGGGGCGTAAAACCCTTCAAACCAAACTAAAACATCGGAAGCTCGTCTTCGTTCTCCTTTACCACCCACTCACAAGGTACATGCGCGACCACTTGCATCTTGAACACCGCTCAGTGTGGCCAACGCTCCGCGGAGAATCTCTCGCTAGTGCCTGGGCAACTAGCACGCAGGTTCAGCGACAACCGAAGGTGGGGACTCGATAACGTCTTCAGCCAGTGGTAAGAAACTTCGGCTAGTTTCAGTTTCAACTACATCAGCGCACCTGGAGACTAAAGGAAACTGATGTTTATCGCTAAAGTGACCGAGTTGTCCAAATCGCCGTCGTCTGGAAGTAGTCCTTTTTCGCCGGTGGTGGTTCGAATCGCGCTCGAAGACTGAGCTCTTTTACAACGCATCAATAGTCAATATTGTCGACCATAAACCCTGACTGCTCATTGGAGGGTCAAATTCTAAAGTTAAAGCTCAGCTACTTTGGTCATCTGATGAGAAGAGAGGAGTCGCTGGAGAAAGATTTGATGTTGGGAAAGGTTGAGGGTTGCCGGAGAAGGGGTAGGCAGCGAACGCGATAATTAGATGGCATCCTCGAGGCACTGCAGATGAAGTTATGTGATGTTAGGAAGATAGTGAGAGACCGGAAAGCGTGGCGTGACATGGTCAATAGGGTCACGAAGAGTCGGACACGACTGAACGACTGAACTGAACTGAATAGTCATTCCTCCGGTCGTATGAAATAAATTGAAATGGGCGACATTGAGCTTCTATGAAAGTTTTCTGCCCCCGTCGTCTATACTCAAAGAAGTTACTTTTGCTGTTGCTATGCGCACGCAAATCACGTGTCGAGGGCAGTTCGTGACTGCGCTTAGCTTTGTGCAGCATATAAGGTAGCTGTTGTTTCTGGTTCCCATGTTAGGCCTAAAGCGCTTATACGCTCACCAACCAGGATCTCGTGAATTTTTGTTATCGTTTTTCGTTGTGCCGTTGTCTAGCTACAGCAACACGAGGTCACGCTGAAATAAGCAAACACCATTATCTCAAAATCTACAGCTCGACAACGGCGAATTAATTGACCACGCTCAACACAGTGGTGACAATCAAATTTGGCCCGTGCCATAACCGATATTTGGCCCGGACAACTGCCGAAATTTGACTCTCGCCGACATGGAGCGAAACTGATGTACCATAACTGACCGTGCAAAACTCAATTGTGACCTTCAAGATTAGACCTGGGTCACGAACAGATTTTTACCTCGGCCGATTTTGACCAATGTCGATGTCGAACCATGATTGACCATCCGCAACACAATGATGACCCCCAAAACAATCCAGGGTTATTGCCAAAATCTGGCCCGTACCACCCCCGAAATATGACCATGCCCGATTTGAAACAAAATTCATATCTAGCCATAACTGACTGTGGCCAAACGATGGTGACTTTCAAATTGCAATCTAAACGCCAAGTCGTATCAAGTAAATCTGATTTACGCCAGGAGGTAGTTGGCACATATATATATATATATAACCAGGTTCGACGAAATTAAACCTCACCCATGCTTTTATTTTTCCAAGCGGTTATGTAAGCATGGGGTCTAATGATCAAAACTTGCTCCATGCGTCAGTCAAATCTCCATGCTGTAGCGGCACTCCCTGAAATGAATTGCTCAGCCACTTCCTTCAGAACAGCCTAAATATTCGCGCGGTTCCCACAAATGTTTTGATCTGCTCAAAGTTTAACAAAACATATTCGACGATAGAGACAGGGCTTACTAAATATAGACGCAAATCTTCTGTGAACGCTTAAGTAGAGCTGTTCGGCTATCACGTAGTGCAATAAAAAGTTTCAGAGAATGATATGGACATGTTTATTTCCGCATGAGAGCAAAAAGTGACAAAACTGCAAAACAATCAGATGAAAATGAAGTGCGATTTTTATATTGGCAATTAGCAGATCGGATAGACAAATGAACCGAACAAAGTTCAAGAGGCGGGAAGAAAACGAACAACTTAGGCACTTGTGTCTCGTCTTTGGGCGCTCTCCTAAGCTCTTTGTCATGTTGAGTGAACCAACCGGTAGTATCCTTGCACTTTAGAGATACGTGACAAGGAAACAAGAAAAGGTAGAGAGGATCACTGATGTTAAACTCTTAGAACTCAGCAGTACTTGTTTAACGGCACAAGTACTATACCCTAGGCACTGCTATTCATTACCTAGAAGCGGGTTCAATGAACGCCAGCGCTAATCATGGCCCTCATCATACCCGAGAAGAATGTATGCAATGCGTCGCTGAACAGCTAAGGTGAGGGAGTGCTGGCACAGCACTCAGCTTTCACTCGCGCGTCGACCAAGTTTTACCTATGGAAGCCTTTACTTGCGTTACGAATGGCAATAAAAAAATATAAAAAATACCAGGGTTTACACCAAGGTTAAACCCAGTTAGACGTGACGGTTTAATTCGTTCTAGCTGTTAGCCGGTATGCGCCAGCGGGGAATGCTCCGCAGGGCATTGGCTGAGCGGTGTTCAAGAAGGAGGTGGTCGCGCCTGTACATATTCAAACTTCCGCGTCGTCATGCGTGCCCGTACTTTTTTTCTTTTTTATTACGCAAGCTTGCCATAAGGCATATTATAAAAACTCATGTAAATTATTTTTCGCGAGCAGCCGCAGCGGACTCCCGCTCACTGATTTCTAAGCTGTTAAAAACTGACGGCAGCTGTCGCTGTTCGCTGCGTCACTAATCTTCGCTTACCTTCAAAGAACATCATTTATGTACCCATGCTGAAGGAACAATGTTTGGTGTTTCCCTCTGGGTTTTGACTCGGGCGCAGGAAAATGATATTTTGTTACTCTGAGCAGCCAGTGTCACTGAGAACTAAGAGGATTGCGCGCAAGGATAGAAAATGAGCTCAAACTGGCTTGCGCGAGGTCGTTTTTAGCTACGCAACAGATTTCGATGCTCATATATAACATCTCTAAGCACTCGTCTCTCTGTGCTAAAATATTTGGGAAGGCATCAGTAACATAGAAACAGCCCCGCCGTGGTAGGGTAGAAGGTAGGGCGCTCGAGTACTGTCCCCAAGGATGCAGGATCGATGGAAGCGAAAAGCAAGGCGCCTTGTACTGTGCGATGTGAGTGCACTTTGAAGTTACGGAACCCCTCTACTACCGCGTCCCTCATAGCCTAAGCCGCCTTGGAACTGTAAGCCCTCTAAAATGAAACCAAACCAAACCAGTAAGATGGAAACAATTTAATAGTATTTACTTTTTTCTTACTTTTTCTGCTTATCGCTATGCTCGGAGATTATGAGAACAGCAAAGAAGACGTTGCGTAAGGGTGCAATAAAATGTGAAAGTGCACATATTTATTTATTTGCCCACAGCGCCAAGCGGCATTGAAGTGCGCGACGACATGCATAAAACAAAACATAACATAAGCGGTGTCAGCCACGGAAACAAGTCAGCGTCGCATCATAAAGTAAAGGCAAAACAAAACAAATAAAACTCATAGCACCACAATATGGAAATGTTTACTATAACGCAGAAGAAAAAAAAACATCATCGGACATAATACAAGCAGTGTCTGAAGGCAGTTTGTTCCAATCACGTGACTCTTATTCCATTGCTATGGTCCCAGTCAGCGCAATTGCAACAGCGTGTGTAGGTTACTATGGCTTAGACTAATGATGTCATTCTTATTAATCACTTCACGAAATAGCTTAGCCAGTCAGAGCAACGATACACACTATAGACCTCCGGATTACGTATTGGGTGCTCGTGCAAGGACGTAGTTCGAGCCCGGTGGGCAAAACATTAGAGTGCATGCGGCGCGGTGCAGTGGTTTAGGTCCCGTGTGGGGGAAAATTCTCAACACCATTCAGTTGTTGCACGCTGCATTGCGATAATCTATCTAAGACGAGCGGAACTCGCGTCTTCAGCTTTGAAACTGGCATAAAATGGATTTTCATGAAGACGAGCGGAACTCGCGTCTTCAGCTTTGAAACTGGCATAAAATGGATTTTCATGGCGTGCAAGGAACGAAGCCCAGATGTCATGCGTTGGTAGGACCTGATTCTACTTGACTTTAGGCAAACGTTTTGCGTGCATACGAGTGTCATTCGCGTATTTTTAGATGAACGAACACGGACTTCGTTTAGTTTATTATCCTTCCGAATGAACCGCACTGGAATGATGGCCTAACTTGCCTTCGAAGACCCGAATGGCATGCGATATCGCTGGCAGTCCTGTAAGAAATTCTTGTTCAGCTGTAAGTGTAGCAGATAATGCACAAACAGCCAGCTTCTGCCACGAGGCGTCTTTTAAAGACAATGCCAGCAGCATGACCGCTTAGTACAGCCGCATTCTCAGAAAGAGACGTGCAATAAATTGCGTTCGGCCGATGCTGTGCCCTATATGATCGAAAAGCGGTTTTGCTGACATCATTCAAGTGCACTCTGAAAGATGACTGCGCTCTGCATAAATAATCTTATTCGATGTACAGGGTCATCCACTTCTAGCTGTAACACGGCCACTGCTGTCAAAGCAGCATTGAGGCCTACGGAGGCACATATCGATGCAAAGCGATGCAAGCACAGATGGACCCGGGCGTGTTGCTCCACATGGCCTGCCACTAAGCTCTATTGCGTGGCCGGGTCGGACGCAATGACGCTTTGAAAGCAGCGACCGTGTTATAGCTAGAAGTGGACGAGGCTGTATGCATTATTATGTCGTTATTTTCATAGCGTTGGTTCTACCAATGCGCACTGCATTCGCTCTACATTGCAGTCGCACTGGGAGGCAAGTTCTTGAAAATAATTTGATTTGCTTCGCGACTTCACGCGCGGTATTTTTACCCGGGGATATGTAAGCGCACGCCTCCTGCATGCCTTATATAGCACGTTTTAGATCACTGAATTACATGACTTGAACCAATTTTTTTTCCTCGCTCAGTGACTTCCTGTAAACCTTTTGTTGGGAGATTACTTCTAACAGTAACATCTTGTCCTAGTTATAAGCCGAACGTAGTTTAAACGACACACAATAGAAATGTCTATGATTGGGTAGGGGAATCCCGCAGCTAAGCAAAGAACTCGTGCATTTGCTATTGTCCTCGCTTCCGACTGCCCACACTTCGTGCCGCATGGGAGTCATTTTCGGGAAGAGCATATGTAAAAATATATATATACCCGAGGTTGATCGAGGTCCGCAATAACCCTATTTATGCATACGGCCTATACGTTTCCAACGGCTGGCTTGATATTTATGCCTCCTTATTACCGGCAACGCATGTTCTACGAACACAAAAAATATCACCGAAGTGCACGTCTTCCGACCACTCGAGATCACTTCTACAAATGCTAATCACTAATGGGCAGCGTACTGGACAGTGTCGCCTACTTGCGCTCGATCGTAATGCACAATTTGAGACAAAAACTGCACATCGTCGGACAGCTTCACGGAGCTCCGCAAAGTAGGGAAACGGGAAAAATAAGGATGCTTTTCCTCTTTTCCTGATGTGTGTGCGTGCTACTTTTGTATTTTTTCCCCTGCCCATGCATGTAGCACTGTTATGAGCTGAGAGGTGATAGTACGCACAAGTCGAATGGATGCTTGTCAAATCGTTATTGTCAAACAAGGAGAGGCCTGTCCCGATGCTCAGCTTGCGTGATACTACGAGTGTACTTGATACTTCAACCACCGCGTCTAGTACGCTTCTGACGCAGACATTCGTAATTACAATCGCATAAAAAGAATAATTAAGGCTGAGATACCTGGCTTAGTGCATCAGTGGCCTGAAGGCCCGTACTGACGTGCTCAGTCTGGCGTCTCTGCTCTCGCGTGCATACTCGGCCTTCTTCCGCTTGCATCCCATGGTTCGATCGTGGTCCAGGCACGCGGACTGCAGGCTCAGAGATATGTACAAAATCTGTATCGCAAATCAGCTGGTAAACACCGGCGGTCCAACCTCTACAACGTGGTGCAAACAAACCTAGCGACACGCGTCCTTCTTTGTATAAATATGAAAACTCTCTTTTGTTAGTAAACAGTTGTCAGTTTGTGCGGATCCAGTTTGTTTTCTATCGTAAACAATTATGCGTGCCGAAAGCAGGAGTGCTGCAAAGGCTGCATGCAAATGGCCTGGACAGTTTTCCTCGTCAGAACCTCTGCGAAACAATACTGGGAGACGACGCTGAGCCACCGGCTTTTCCCCTCGTTAGATAAAGTATATCTTGATGATTTGAATATCTAGAGGCTTTATTGGTACAATAACGCGGCTCTGCGCCTCTTCTGCCGGCGGTCTACCTCGGTTCACGCTGTTCATCTTCCAGTCTACATCTACCCATGCTGTAGATTGCAATTCGGTACGCTACTCTGAATGGCGCCTGTAACAGATTTCAGCATTTAAAAAAAATTGATAAGAAGTAACCACTTTGCAAATTGCAGATAAGATCCCCTTTTCAGTTTACAAAATACGTGACCATGGGTTACTGCCTGGAGAGGATGGTATAGGTTACTGAGCTGGGGCCTCCCACAATTAGGTGTGCCAATACTCCAATATAAAAGGTTCGGTTTTGGCTTCTCGTTATCCATTCAATGATTAGCTCTTCATAGGACGTCATTTCTATCGTTGAGGCAATGCACATTCCCTCTGCTGGAAACGACATTCAAAGCATGGAACAAAATTCTGATAAAGGCTGAACCTAGCTTGCACGACAACAGTTTCGGTTATGTCTTTGGGGCTGCACTTCCTGTTAATATCATAGTGAGAACATCTGAAAACCCTATGAGTGTTAGCTGGCATATTTTCCCTTGCGATCCTGCTTACTGGGCATCAACAGCGCTGAAAAAACGGCATGGAATGGCCAGCTTCTTTTTATACTTCAGATCCGCATTTTTTTCCCTCCTGAAAAGCATGCATAATAATACGTCGTCCATGGTGATTAACTACAGTCGGACGAATCCCTGGGAATGGGATCGCTACTTCGGTTTAATTATCCAGCTGGGCCACCATTAATTCATTTAGCATTTAAAACACGCGTCTCTTTGTTTTACCAACTTAATTTTCTTATTCCCTCCCAAACACGTGCAATGTGGCATGGTCATCAAGCAGTACAAGTGAGCACGGCGAGCGTTGTTTTCTTATCAAGAAGCGTATACTCGTGAAACTCAGCAGTCGCCAATTTAGCACAATTCATACCCATCGTTTGCGCTTATTGTTTTGGTTCTTTTAATAGCTGAGGAAGGATGCTTCGGACGTTGCTTTGAACATTTACGACTGCATACGAGATACACGCTCCTGTCATGTGCAGAATCGGGGAAACAATGACGCTTTTAGAGGCTTTCTCTTTTGTGTGCGTGAGTTCAAGCAACACCACTTAGACTACTGTTCAAGTCTCAGTAAATAATGACACTGAATGTGTGTTCCCAATAACTATGCTCCTATAGCCAGCAACGCACAATGGGCGAGCACATGTTTAGTTATAGGTTCGGTTAGGTTACAAGAAAGGAAAGGCGCAGTAACTCTCCCACTATGGGGTTGGGGACTGCAGGAGACACAGTGAGAAGAAGAAAAAAGAGCAAGTATCCATATACCACCTACAGTTCTAGGCGTGTGCTTGCGGGACAAAATCTTGCTCGACACAATTACGCTCAACTCATCATACACCTCCAGTACGTTTGCGGATGCCCTTCCGAGCGATTCAACTCAGCTGTTGAAATCTTATGCGTTATTTTTTAGCTAGGTATCATTTGTGACAATGGTTTTGACGCTCTAGTTTTTTAAGGCGAAGCAAAGCTCATGAGTTGCGTCCACAGAAACTGTGCGCGCAATGTGTCATCGAGATTCTGCGGAATATCGGCGGGATTCTGGAATATGTAGTGACAGATAATCATAGTTAGTGGTAGAAATGATAGTGAGTGAGTAGAGGAAGGGCTTTCTCTCACAGAAAGAGAGAGGAAGGGGTCTCTTTAGGAAGAGAGAGAAAAAGAGAGACTGTCTTCCTCTCACCTCCTATCTCTTTCCCACCCCTCTTCTCCCTCCACCTTCCTTTCCCTCTCTTCTTTAAAAAAAAAGTTGAGAGAGAGGGGGAGAACGCTCTCTCAAGAGAGAGAAAGTAAAGAGAGACTCTCACTCTCTACTTCCTCCCTCTTTCTTTAGAGAGATAGAGTAAAAGGTGTGAAGAGAGAGGGAGGACAGAGACTCTCTCTGGCTTTATTTCTCTCTCCCTTCTCTCTCTCTCTATCTCTCTCTCTCTCTCGAGGAATCAGCGGCGTTCCAAGGATCGCAGCAGAGTGGCCAAAAATTTTTCGCCTTGCTGCACGTAAGGCGACTTAATTGCTTCCCTGAATATTTTTTCATCCAGGTGGCCCGCTTGTGCTCACTTACTATCGCACCCTATATGTCGCGTACTGCTCACAGTTGGAAACCCCCTCGTTTGAAACATCTTTTTTTCGTCAATTCGTTTATATTATCGCTTTTAACTCGAGAGACTCTCTGATGTTCGCTCGTCTGTCACCTCCAAATAGGGATGGAACGAGAAGTTCAATGCTGCTCTCGATCTAGCTAGAAAAAGATCGTTTGCTGTAACATCTTCCGTGAGGCGTGAAATGAAACTGAGCCTATATGAAGCGACGGTGAAGTAGCTGGATATGTTTAACGCGTGGCGTTAGGCTCCCCTTGATGGTGGA
Source organism: Amblyomma maculatum (assembly GCF_055883805.1). Lineage (NCBI taxonomy): Eukaryota > Metazoa > Arthropoda > Arachnida > Ixodida > Ixodidae > Amblyomma > Amblyomma maculatum. Next base: position 98,978,240 of record NC_139349.1, on the reverse strand, counting down.
TGAAGTCTCGCCGGAGTTATCCATCCCGAAGAAGCCTCATTGGTCGAGAGAGGTTGTCAGGCATTCTTGACGTTGCACGTTGTAACGTCACCTAAAAAATCAGGTTGTCAAATGGTGGAATCGAATCTCTGACCCTTCGGTCGCGATTGGGGCCGGCTACCTCTAAGCCACTAAAGGGCGTTCTTCAAATTAAATTGACGGAGGCTTTGGCCTCACACATTGGGTAGATTACTTTACAGCAACGCGTCGTTAATTATAGTGTCGCTAATTTGCGACTCTAATGAATGTTACTTTCTAAAACACTTAAAGCGAACTCAAGAAGGTTATTGGGCGAACTTAAGTGTCCCCTAAAGTTTCTTCTTGAGGCAACGGTGTCCTCCAGTGGCGCGTCTAGAGGAATTTTTAGTGTAAAATTGTTCTCTGCATTACGAGAAAAGCATGCGGCGTGTTCAGAATTTGTGCAAACATTCACGAGTCTGCATGTTATATTCAGCCGGCTACATGATTTGCACATTCGGAGGTGGCATGTCTGTGTGCCTCTCTGTCCGCTCTTTACCACTACCATGCCTCAGGCAGAGGTAGATGGCAGGTGACATAGCAGAGCAGTGATTGGTCGGCTGTATGCGTGACGTCACGGGAACACATGTCATGGCCGAAGTTGCAGGAGCTGCCATCTTGGGCAGCGTAATTGAGATGACAATCGAACCCACTGGGACCATTGTGTTCCGAGTCAAACATGCTACACCAAGGCCCCGCAGACATGGTCTTACTGTCTGGTTAGAGTGGAGCTTTATATCTATGTCACTCCTGCCCACTTCGGCAGCATACATCGCGGTCCCCTTCACTATAGTGTGCGTATGACATGTGACATGATCGGGCACTTATTGGTGGGTCGGAGGTGGCCGCGGCGTCCGGGGCACGAAATTTGGATGCACCACCACGTCTTTATACGGTGCCGCACCGTGTGCCAGGGGAAACGTATATAGTTGTCAGTGATGAAACGTTACGTTATACGTAGTCATGACTTACTTGTGCCCCGTAGCATGACTCAGCCTTTTAATAACGTGCTGCAAGGTGTAGCTTCTGTACAAACATTACGCACAGTCATAAGTCACAGTCATTATATTCGCATTCTCACACATAAATTTCTGCAATTTTTTTTTTTTTTTTTTTGCGCAAAGCTTATACACTGTGCATCCAGCTGGTAGCAAGTCTGCTTATACAGCGGTGCCATTTCGCCACCATCATATACGAATATTTTTGAAATTGAATCACCACTTAGAAATCAGACCAACTGCGATGCATCCGCATTTGAGGCCATATCCTCTAAAAGAGGACAGAAAAAAATATTTAAAAAAAAGCATCCGCTACGCTCGCCCTAAAACGATCGTATACTAGTACAACTTATATACGCGTGTGCTTGGAACTGCTTGCGTATCGGCTTCGGCCTACGCCTCCGCGATTTCCGCTGCTGGTGGGTGGGCGTAAAACATGAACGATCCGGGCATGCTGCCTCGAGGCCGTACTCCCAGCTGCTCACTTATTAATCCCGATCGTCGCGAAAGCGAGGAGAGTCGACCAGGAGGCAAAACGGGCTGACGTTTGCTCTCTCTTTCTCTTTCTCTCTCTCGGGTGCGCTATAGGCTGATGCGCGCTGGTGGAGCTTCAGCTCCGACGATTACGGGATGCGTTTAATAATGGCCGTACCGCCGCTACTGCGGCTTCTGTAAAGGAAGGACGACGACCGGCTGCTGCCTGTCCTTCCGCGATTTCCCGAGCACTCTGAGCGCTTTCGAGCTCCAAGCGAGAGCTGCCTTCTCTGCCTTCGATTTTGTAAAGCTCGGGAATGTCTCGTTTTCAGTTCCGTCTGGCTTTATATTTTTCTTCTGTCTCCTTTTTCAAAAAATAATGTGCGGCCACTTTCGTAAATTCGACGATCGTGCCTTTTGCGACGGCAGCTGTTCAAGGATGTTTTCCTCTGGCACGCGATGTCTACATAGTATGTCATATCTGAAAATTATATCGGCTCCCCAGTGGCCTTAACGATCCACGTGGTTTCTAAAACGTGCAGTTCGAATAGCAGTCGACCTTTTTACTGTGCGTTTCATTCTCTGCCTTGAAAATGCGCCCCGAATTAGGCAACCAGAGTATCTTCGATCCAGCGCGACTGATTTTTAATACGCTCGTTTTTGTGTCCTCAACTGGTGCCTGGTTGTGCCTTGGGTGATATATATATACTCGCAGCCATGCATCTCCAATATGCAACAGACGTTACGAGCCCGTCGCTGCACACATTGTGCTTGGGATGCAACACTGCAAGCAAGGCTCCATATAGTTGGAGTTGTTCGCGTTTACTTCTTTTTTTTTTTTTTTTTTCTAAAAGAAAGGTCGAAACCAAGGCCTCAGGCTTGCCGCCTTTTGTCTTGGCTTTCAAATACAGACAACAGCACACACCTCTTGTGTACATAACCTATAAAACAAGCATAACCCAGCACTTACATACGATATATCAAAGGTATCAACCCATGTAGTATTCATTTGTAGATTCGAATAAACAGACCACGGACTCAATAACATGCATTTCATATCAGAAAATATTTACACAAAAAAAGGTTGCATGTGAGAAAAAAAACGACAGCGACTACGATCCATGAAACTATTAATATTTGCAGCAGTAGTGGTTCCCCCTATGAGAATATAGTATGTTAGTTGGGATTAAAAAAGGGCACGTAAATTGAAATTTTTAGCCAAACTGGTACCAAATTAGTCATTTTGTAATTACATTCTACAATTCTGCCCAAGTATTTTACTAAATTTAAAATGTGCGTATTCCATGAAAGGTTTTCATTGAACCAAACTCCTAGAAACTTGTGATTCGTAACTTGCTTTATAATGTTGCTGTTATAATTAGTATACTACGTTGAAGAGTGGTGTTGGTTGGCCTAAATATTATGTAAGCAGTTTTATTAAGATTCAAACTGAGTTTATTCTTCAACCAAATCACTAAATTGCTTAAGTAATTATTGACCGTAACTTCTAGTTTAGGCAAACATTCAGTAAAATAAATATTTGTATCAGCGTATATGATCGAATCAGGTGAGTTAGGAATATTTGTGATATCTTTAATGTATACTATAACAGTGGCCCCGAAATTGATCTCCTTGGGGGACACATTGCCGTATAACCATGTTAGCAGAGCACCAGTTATTAACTCGTACAAACTGTAGCCTGTTACACAGATAACTCCTTAATAAATCTAGAAGCACACCACGAACTAATTTACTTAATAAAATATTATATTTTACGCAATCAAAGGCTTTCTGAAAAACCAAGAAATAACCAAGGGTATATTTCCAACATTCAATGTTATCAATTTTTTTTTTTTTTATGGTTAACAATGCTTGTTCAATACACCTTCGCTTCACAAACGCATACTGAAAGCTGGTTACAATAGTGTATTTATGAAAGAAATTTTCTAGCCTAGTCTTACTTCATTTCAAGTTACTATTTAATATCCACGTAGTGAAAAACAGAAAATGGTTACAACAAAAAGAGGGAGGTCAAAAAAGAAGTGCAATGCGGTCGCCAACCCCTCATGATAAAGTGCTAATTTAAATACCTTTCAGAAAAGGAATTGAGCGGTCATGTGAAGAAAGGAGGGGGGGGGGGGGGGGGGGGCGTTGAACGATTTCTATCGTTTATTCAGCGCCAGAGACTAAAAGGTCATGATAATTTTTTTAAATAAATTTTATACAAACAAGAAGCAACCATTGTTAGTATCGGATACAACCCAAGAACGCAGGGTCAGATGCCCCTAAAACGATGGCCCTTCAGCCAGATGTGTCGACTGATTTTCACGATGCGTCAGTTAATCCGGTCAAACCATGATAATTCTCCTTTCACGCATCACATCCTTAATTTCCGTGTACCTGCTAGCGCAGGTACAAGGAAATTATTCGCGAAGCCATGGGAGTCGGTCGACGCAACATGCTGGAGAGCTTCCTTTGAGAAGCACTCTCCGCTGCATTATCGAGCTGTATTCGACTATAGCAATCCGCGTATTTTCAAATCTACAAACTGAATTTGAGATTTTCTAAAATAAAGAGAATATTTACCTAGCCTCCGGTGAGGTAGCGATTCATTTCGACCGTGCGGCTTAAGCGACTATGACTTGAAAGTATCTCATGAATTCAACCTCAAAGGGCACCACGCCCAGAAGGAAATGATGAATTAAGTTTGCGTTGTTGATCTTTGGGGAAACAGAAACGACACGAAAAAGTATCAGCAAAGGCAGATTCGAACCGCTGGCTTATTCGGTAAAAAACAGAACACTTTTAATTTAACTAAAATTGAGAACACATCTTAATTGCGTTCCATTCGAACAAATATTCTCGTATTTTCGCGCATACGCAAAAAAAATAAAAAAAAAAAAACAAACACGCGCCAGTAAATGTTTGTCCCCCGGACTCGCTTGTTTTCCCGCCGCCGCGTCCAGAGGATGCCACAGATTTCCAGTGTGCCGGCCGGTGGCGCAACGTGTAGGATCTCTAGTAATGCGGCAGTCAGTGCTACATCCGTTTGCTCTTTCTGTCTCCTTTGCTTCTGCTTTAACGGCAAGGCCTACGCCTTAGGACCGAGCTTTAAAGGAGTATAGATATACAACAAATTGTGATTGCATTTTATTGCGAAAGCAATACAACGACAGCCAAAGCGAGACCTCGGGTGGCCGCAGCTACGCCGTGAACAGGCGTAGCTCCTCATAAAAAAAAAATCTGCCTGCACGTGCACATTTGAATGCACGTTACCCCTATGCCGCGGGCAGGAACTGCCAATTGGGGTCGCCCTTGTCATATGGGAGGGTGATATCAGAATTAGCCTGCCAGAATCATTTGCATTCTCGTTACCCCTACGACACGCAGGTACGTCCATACGGCTTGGCTGAAGCGTGACTTTATATGTGGGCTAGTAACTTACGATCTCGCGTCATACCCTTAGAGGGTGAGCTTAAGTGTCCCCAATAATGTAGCACGTTACACACATAGGGTGTGATAGGGGAATAATGTAGCAGGCGAAAGAAGCTTCCGCTTTTGCTTTTGCAATTCAACTAGGGTTAACCAAAGCTAAACCACAACTATTTTGTTAACTAATAATGGTATAAGATTTTTTTTATTGATTGATAATCTTTATTGGGGAAAATTGGGGGTTAGGGGTAGTGGGTTAGAAACGAGCAGTAGTCGCAGTCCTCTGTCCAGGAGTCCGTTGGCCTCAGCAGCGGCTCTGGCCCGCTGCACCAGCATGAGCTGGTGCTGTGCGTCCCAGTCGGCTAGAAGGTCCTCCCACTGCTCAGGACTAGGGCAATCTATTTTAGGCATTATGGGGCTTGCCCTACATCCCCATGTTGTGTGGTATGTTCCTTTACATGGAAAACCACGTGGTTTTCGCCTACGACCAGTAAATAATTTAAAAATAATTTTTCTTTTCACGCCAGCTTCGGTTTCAGTAGCTGAGAGATGGCTGTGACGTTACTATCAAATACCCCTCCAGGGTGGCGCAGTGGTTACGGCGCTCGACTGCTGTTGCCAAGGGTGCGGGATCGAATCCCGGCCTCGGCGGCCGCTTTTTGATGGGAGCGAAAAGCAAGGCGCCCGTGTGCTGTGCGATGTCAACGAAAGTTAAAGAACCCCAGGTGGTCGGAATTACCGGAGTCCTCCACTACGGCGTCTCTCTTAGCCTGAGTCTCTTTGGGGCGTTAAACCCCGCAAGCTAACCGTTACAATCAAATATAGGTCACAACAACAGCGATGTAATCACTGACTCTTCACTTGTGATTCCTGTTCACGAGGCAGGCTGGCTTTAGCGTCGCAGTGGATTCAAACGACAGAGGAACGATTATATCCCTGTTGTTGTTTTTTCTATTATTTTTTTTTTCGTCCTTTGCGTGAAATCGAAACAGGTGATAAAAAAAGTCGATTATAAATTTTTCACCGTTCGCAGGCGAATATCATATTGTGAGCCGTGTACAACAGCGTCATGTGCATTTTACAACGAATAAAACTCGAAATCGAAAATTAGGCATCTACACTCCTTTAACAACTTCCGCTCTAATATGCACTATGTGATGCAAGCACGTACCACATTTTGTCTGGCCTACCTGACAGCCTACAACTGCCTATAGCTGGCTGATAGAATGAAGTTTTACATAGTTTTAGCAGCTGTTTCTCTGTCAGTTTTCTGGTGTATTATTTCGTTAAATATTCATGGAATACGATTTTCAACCCTATTCTAAAGAATATTTGTCATGTAAAGGTGCGGGCGTAAGTAAATAGAGCCCAATTTTTCTTTCAAGTTTCAATCACGTAAGCCTTCTGTGCTGCAGATAAGAAAACGTTGTTTGTCCAAGTGAGAACGCACTGGCCCCTATTACCGGTTCGCACACACCACAACTGCAGTTTCAATTCCAGTACGCGGGAAAATTTTAAAAAGAAAATAGCGTCCTACGTTTACTTTTGCCCGCACCGGTACGTGCATTCGTTTGAATTTATCCCCTATCAAGCAGGTTGTTTAATTTATACCGGGATAAAAATGAAAATGCGTTGTCTTTTAAAGCAATATTTGTATCACAGCTCAAAACCACGTAATTGCCAGTGAGGTATGACCTTCTATGTTTATAGTACAGTTTGTGTCGTGTGATTAGAAATGTCAGTTGCGTGACTCAAGGATTTCCCTTGAAAACAAAAAAAGAACAAAAAAATTGAGCGGACACTTTAGCTCTGTCTTTGAGGGCATCACGAGACAGCTTCAGTGGCTCTTGTTTACCGACTACCCTTGCGAATACTCTTCCGCGTCCATTAGCCAGCATTTATTTGTGCCTCTATTCATCCACACATACTAATTAGCATGAATTCGTAAGCTGGCTGATTATGTGAAATGCCTCCAGAATTATACACGAAGAACGTAGCTGCGTGTCCTCCATATTGTCGTGATATTGTGTCTGTCTTGGGATATTCAGGAGTATTTGACGGCTCGATTCTGATCTCAGCTTGCCATCTCAAATGCGAATCCCGAGTTGGCAGCGCTTGCCAGCTCGCCTATGTCAGGTGGACTCGTGACGTCATTCAATTCGACGGTCGGTCAGTGGACGACCTGTCACCTGCCAACTACCGCCTATCACATGATCCATACCCATAATTTTGCGCTCACAACGCTGGCGCCGGGTTGTGTGGGTAACGCGGTGTTTAACGTTGCTGCCCTAAAATTATTATATCTGGTTTAACGCGATGGTCCGAAAGGGCCCTATCACCAGAAGACCCAGCGTTGTCGGCGCCGGCGTCTGCCTTGCGAGCGAAAGATCACGACTTTGGCTCTGGCAGGTGGCATGGGCGGACGCTGATTAGTCGGCGAGTTGTGTGACGTCACGAGACCACGTGACATTGAAGGAGCTTCCGACTAGTGCAGCTGCTTTGAGGTGGCAGTCAAACACACCGGGACTCTTGGATCCTCAATCAGGCACGCTGTCCAGTTACTGAAAGAGGGGGCGCCTTATGCCAGGGGTTTCCCACATATAATGGGATAGCTTATGGCTGTACTAATACAATTGGCCATATATACCACGGAGGCACAGATTAAAGGATAATGATTAAAACGAGTAGCAAACTGCATGCACGTGAACGAGCATCCAACAGAGGAGCCGCAAACGAGAGCCATTGACACTTCTTCGTCATGCCCTTAAAGGCGAAGCTTAAATGTCTTCCCAACATTTGTCTAGATACCCTGCTCCTCACGATTCCGCCGCTGTAATTTCGCTGAGCGTAGAACAGCGCTATAATGATGAAAATTTTACATTTAGGTGGTGACGTAACGAACCCCGCAGAGCCTTTTACTGATATTTTTGGTCAGATTTGTTCATATATGCTGTATATTTCAGGTCCACGTTAAGTGCTTATTAAATATGCCACCTAACATTCTTAGTTCGGAGACTAATGCAGCATCATTAATGCCAATGTGAGCTATAAAGTTGTATTTAGTAACCTTTTTATACTACGCAGATAGTACAGTTCTCGATTTCGTGCTGCTTATCCAACGGGCACACTCAGTGATCCACATACCTTGTCGCGTGTTGGCAAGTTATCAGCGTGTCAGAATTCCCTCCCACACACTACGTACGCGCAGAAAACCAACTAACTGAAACATTTACGGGATCGCACAAGCTTTGTGCACACAGTCAGTTGGATCATGTGTTCAAGCAATGTCTCACGTCCATTAAATATTACAGGCGCCTAGCTGTGACCATGGACACGTCCTCCTTTTGTATAATTGAGCCCGTATTAAAGAAATTGACTATGTAAAATAGTGCTTTAAGTATGTATATTTCCACCCGTGAGTTCACAGAGTTAAACACGAATTGGAGATAAAGTGCAAGCGTTTTGCAGCACAAATATTTTATTCTCGTAAAGCGTTCATGGAGAATATGGACAGCATCTGCTTAGTTACGTCCAGTACATGCGGAGCTTCCGATCGTCAAGACCAATGCGATGCAGGAATATATAGCGTCGCGTAAGTTGCATCTCACAGAGACAATATTTGTATATTATTCCTTAGAGTACCTATAGTCTACAAGCACCTCATGGAGGGTATTCTAAGAACAATTTAATGAACATTACTTCCAGCCTCTCACTTGCTTTGCTGCACTGTATGTCGTAGCAGAGCTTGGCCGGCGCTTCAGTGTACAAGCGCTTCATCTCTCGCAGCAAATGGACCTTCGTAGCAACAACTGCATTTGAGGCCTGCAAGCTGCTGCAGTTGAAGATTCGAGGCAGGAATACTAATATGTAATGTGATCTCTCTGTACTAAATAGGTTGTTTAAACGACCATTTAATATGCTTGCACATATTTCAGAGCATAGAGTAGGTTGTGAATTTTGCTTTATTCCAATTTTAACACTTCAGTTCCTCTTTATTTATTTTCCTTTATTTCTTTCCCGTTTTCTTCTCTTTCTGACCATAGAGTTAATATATTGGTTCAAAGTAAAATATCTCGCTCATGTCTAGGTTTGCTTCCTCTTGCGTTAGATTTTAGGAAAAGAAGTGAAAGTGTCCACCAACCATCATGCGTGCGTGCGCATATGTACGCTAGCTCTTACTTCCAGCGCACACGTTATGTACTGTGGCGCAGGTCCGTGCGTGGCTGGCGTGGTGGGCCTCAAGATGCCTCGGTACTGCCTGTTCGGAGACACGGTCAACACCGCATCGCGCATGGAGTCCACCGGCATGGGTGAGAGCGGAGACACGAAACGCATCCGGCACAGCTCTTGATGCGACACAGAGCAGTGACGCGCGCAAAACGATGGTTCTTGCGAGGCAGGGCACGTTGTGCGGAGTCACTGGCCGCCGCAGTCTGCCCTCTCGTTGTAGTCGCACCTCGTCAGCAATCGTGTGCGTGTGTGTGTGGAGGGGTAGGAGGTGTGCAAGCGCCTGTTAGTGTAAGTGCTTCGTATAATTACGTGCTTTCCATGATCCCCCCCCCCCACCAACACACACACAAACACGCACATATACACACCACCACCACTTCAGGAAATGGTGCTATCAGACTGGACACCGAGGATCGCATTAACTGAACTGCATCTATTGCACTTTCTTCCTTTCTCTTTCTCACTTATCTTTCCTTTCCGGGCTTGTGTCACGTCGGTCTGGTGAGGCTTACCAAGTTCTTGTTACTCTTTTTCCCGCTGAGTTTGTTTTCGCATCTACATAAGTAGGCACGAGTGGCATTAGCAATAAAGAGGACAGGGTTTCAGTACCAGAGCCCGCTCACACGCGACATTGAGGAGCTAACTGACCGTGCTGTGGCAGTGTGTAGACACTCAGTGCTACGTCAGTGGATGAAACATGCGGCGCCTTCCAATTTCCACTACCCCGGACGCGATCGCATTTACGTCGCAAGGCCCCGTTCTGTTTATCGTTGACGTAAACCAACCTGTACTTATTTTTCCCTTGCGTGCTAAGTGCCTTCCTTCTTTTTTTTTTCTTGCACGTTTCATAAATAGTTCCCGCATGTGCAGCTGTTGCTGGCGCAGTTGGAACGATTTCAACAATTAGCAGCGGATATTATTATCTCATTGCGAGACACATGTTGCGGATGTGCATGAATGGGAGGCCCTATAGCTCACTGAATTTGCGATCCGAGACTCCTTGCGCACATTTCATAGCTAAGAATGGCTTATAGTCAATGTTTGCACAGTGTTGCGTGCGTTACGGCGGCTAGACGTGGAAGGACTCTCTTGAATGACAGCGGGAAAGTACGGTTTTTCTCACTATTCCCTAAAACGGCGCGCAAACATATCATAAATAAGACGTCTTTATCGATAGAATGGCGATTTGCATAAAGGGCTTGACTTTGGCCCTCACGTATGATCGCTTAACATATTCATGTGAAATGGAGATACATTTTCTCGTTTAATTATCGAGACCGCTTACGCGCAAGTACAACAGCTTAATTCTCAAATGGTTGTTCAAATACTATCTAGAAAGTACAGTTAGCATTTGGCGTTGTACGACAACACTTGATGAGGAAAAAGAAGATTAAGGATACTGAACGGTTTCATTACTTTCTTCTTTTTTTTTTCATGGATACTATAAGAAAGCAGGAAAGACAAAATCAGCTGGGATGCATTCGCGATGTCCAGAATTTATTGAGTTATTGGGTTAGCTCTTAGGATTCACAGCACACACACACACACACACACACACACACACACACACACACACACACACACACACACACACACACACACACACACACACACACACACACACACACACACACACACACACACGCACACACGCACGCACGCACGCACGCGCGCACGCACGCACGCACGCACGCACGCACGCACGCACGCACGCACGCACGCACGCACGCACGCACGCACACACACACACACACACACACACACACACACACACACACACACACACACACACACACACACACACACACACACACACACACACACACACACACACACACACACACACACACACACACACACACGCTGATAAGGAAGCAGAATAAACAGATTAATACAGTTGAGCGCTTAGAGCGCAATACTCAGCGAGAGCTTATCGGCATTAGAAGCGGAGAAGTCTGTAATGGTAGACGGCTCGAATCGCTAAGGAGAGAGCGCGGACGGCAGCTCTGTTCTCTTTTCGCATGCTGTATATTGGGTAACAGCACTCACAAGAACGACGTGACGCACTCCGCAATACCGTAAGGGCCCGCACCGCGGCACGCTTGCCAAAAACGGCATGGGCTACGCCCTAGGTCGACGCACCACAAGCCCCCGGTACGATCGATGTCACTTTTCTCCGGCCCATAAAGGTCCGCGCGAAATCCATATTGCCAGTAATTCGGCATCTCTTCGTAAGGCACGCCAAACCGGGCTTCCTGGCACGCCAAACTGGGCTGACGCCTGCGAGATGTCAAAACTGGCCTGTGAGATGCCCTACGGGGCATAGAACGCCCAAGCTTATGAGCCGGCCAGCCAGGAGCCGCCTGTGAGACGGCGCTGCCAACCCAACCGACGATGGGCTAAGAAAAACAGCAGAGGCACCACTTTATGTTCATATCATTCAAAATAAAACGTAGATTCACAAGCCTTTCATGTCTCCCGCGCTTAAATACCGAGTCCATTTGGATGAGAGCAGTGACAAAACGTGTTCTGATAAGCTAAATTCACAATGCTTCGAAGTCAGTTATATACATTTTATGAGTAAACAACGTGGAGCCGAAACTACCGGCTACACGCTCTGGCACGCTGGCTAATAATTTAGGCGTTACTGTCCAGTGAGGCTTCCGCGCTTTGGGATGCTATACGTCCGGAAGCCAAGCACGTAGCTAGGACCCTCCGTTGATCGTCGCTAAACGTTAGTAATTTAGTATTAAAACTACCTAGGTGAAAACTATACCTAGTGACGCGCGCGTGAAATAAACACGCCGTTACCAACAAGTTATCATAGTCATACGCCCGTATCAATCTCATATATCGCCAACTTCATTCGTGTGTGCGTGTTTCTCTTTGCTGTTTTGTTTTATTTTGCAGCCTTGAAAATCCACGTGAGCTCGGCCACGAAATCAGTCCTCGACACCTTCAAGACTTTCCGGCTCGAGCTCCGCGGGGAAGTGGAACTAAAGGTGAGAGACGATGCTTGCCAAGAACAATGGATCTCAGTAAGTCAGGAACTTATTTGCACGCAAACGTATTGTCGCTCCGAGCGTTTACTTGGTGCAAATTGCTTTCAAGACAAGTTACAATTAAAGTTTAGACGCACAGGCGAGAAAGAACAGGGAACGAAAATATCACCGTGAATCCAGTTACAGACATTCGCTGTTAGCAAAAGAGAATGAGAGAAAGTCGTTGCAGCCAAATAAGATAATTATAACGCCTTTTTCGTTGGGAGAAAAGCATTTTTTTTTATTTTTTACCATTTGGGACAATCTTCCTTTAACTTTGAAGCGGGCTTCATGCTGACTTTCGTTAAAGTTCATATCTGTCGAATAAGTTGCATTATCTTGAAATTTAACCCAGGAATAGATGGCATTTGATTATTCATGCACTACAAAAAATCACGTTCTACTATGCCCCAATCGTGCTGGGTAAACTGTTGCAATATTTTCGCAGGTACGGTGTGACATGGCAACAAACACGACTATATTACGGCAGTCCCCGTTATTTTCAAAAACCGGTTTGCTTTTAGGATTTAGCGTCCCAAATCGATTTGGGCTATGAGGGACGCTGTAGTGCATTGGAAGCGCCGAAAATTGCGACCACCTTGGGTTTCTATCAATTGTCACTGACATCACACAGCATCGCACATTACACAGACACCTTACTTTTCGCCTCCACCGAATAGTGGAAACTGGTAAAAGGCTGCCGCCTGCAGGAAAAGAAAAAAGTTAGAAAATGTATTATGCACATGAGTGAACTGCAGAATTGCATGTCTCTTTAATATTGGCACTGAGTGAACAACACGTTCGCCGAAACTTTACGGTACGGGCTTTGTCCACGCAGGCGGTAGAGAAGTTCGCTCTTTCTTGGACTGCGTCGTTCACAGGAACGTCTCCTTTTTGGTTGTTGCATGCGCAACGCATCTCCTTACTTGTACAGCCGCAGTACTGAAGTTTTCCTGGAGCTGAAAACAGTGAAACAAGGAAAAACCATTTCTGCATAGTTGGTCTTGTGCAAGGGATTAATCCGTGCTGATCTCAGCTCAAGGACTGGACACGAAGCGATAGACGTACTTTACCTCAATCTCTATTTCAACGTTTCGGGAGCACTTTATCATTGGTAATGTGAGCCAAACTAATAATTATGCAAATGGTGAACAAAAACTCCTTTGAAAGCGCCCGCCGCGGTGGTTTAGTGGCTGTGGGGCTCAGGTGTTTAATACCAAGTTCAAACCGCGGCTGCAGACACTACATTATGATGTACTGGCGAAGTGCAGAGGCGTCCGTGTGGCGCGGAATGTCACTGCACACGATCCTGAGTTTGTCGAAGTTCATCCGGAGACCTCCGATACGGCGTCCCGCATAGCCTCCATGCGTCGCTTCGGAAACCTCACACATTCGCTCTAGAGACATTCTGTAATTTTATAACAGAATTATTGATAATGAGCCCACGATATGTGCCGTAAAGCGAAAAACGGGCGGTTCGTCCGTGTGTTTATCTTATCTTTAATGCGTAGATTTCAACACCAGCATCACTAGTCCCGAAGTGTTTCGCAATACACGCCGCAAATAGTTTTAGTTTTACTCAATCGATGTATTCATTCGATTCGATGCCAAAGGCCCTCAGCATACTTTTATCAATAATAAAGCTTTTAGCGGACATATGATGCTCCACATTTTTTGCTGAAACCGTCCTATATGGGCATGAAGTGGATTGCTATGTTCTAGCTCTTTTTTACGGCACCCATTTACAAACTATGTAGATATAAAGCGTTCATGCATGACAGTTTGATTTCTCTATTGTACAATATATGCAGATGCATTAAATAGGTTCGTATTCTTCAGAAAACTCCATATAAATAACTAATTAGATATTTTCTACAAGAAAAGCAGAAGTGCATGTAGCAGTCTCATAGGCCTACAGCAGCCGTTTATTACTATCTTCACCCCTCGCTTTAACAGTCGTTGACGCCGGTATAGGTAGACTTTTTATTTATTTTGTAGCTCTGTAAAAAACCTCAGTAGCCAGAGAAAATAAGAAAAATAAAATGCGCGCGTGCTTCTCTGGAAGTGAACGGCATTAAAGGAATATTTCCAAACGATCACTACTGCATGTCTATAATACATGCGGTGGTTGCCGCACCGCACTGCTTTTTTTTTTTTTTTTTAGAAATTATTTTCCTATCTTTTCATTTTGTTATAGCCTCACGACGGTGGACATGTTGTTCTGGTGCGTGTTTAAGGTAATCAACGAGAAAGCGTGGCGTGATAACGACGATAACGCCAATAATTACGCCGCACTTATCTTTAACAGTAAAGACTAACCGCCTGATTGCGTCGCGGTACGCACACCGCAGCTTTTGAAATTACCTTTGCGTCGCGCAAGAACTTTAACTCATTTGCCTAATTGCACGTTTATCGTAATGTAAAATTATGAGCCTTCGGCAATCAAATTAAAAACGCTTGATCGGTATAGAGACGGGACGCGAACCCAACGCATATGGAGTTCCCGTTTTTAAAATATAAAATGGAAGGGAATAAAGGTAACGTATGTAAAGCATTCCTCGGTGATTATTCTTCCGAGTCAAATACAACAAGCACCAAAATCTTCAGCATCTGCGAAGCGAACTGTGAGATTTCACGCAGATTGAGCAATATCTTGCCCCAGTAGAATTAATGAAATCAGAGGAGGCAAAAACAAGAGTTTGGCATAATTTGGCTGTAATTAAAAAAATAATAATCATCGGCGAATGAGAAAGATGATGGGCAGCTATTCGTCAATTTTTTTTTTTTTTTTTATTCAAGATGTTTCCCATAAGGCGAAGTGAGAAAAGGGGAAAGAATGAGGGAAATATAGAAAGGAGTGTAGACTGGAGTCTTGCTTATGTGTTCACAGTAGTTGCCGCTAAAGCAATACCGCGTTGTTCAATAGTAGCATTCGACGTCCCACCGTTAGGCCATCTTTCTGAGGAAGCGTTGTCTCCCACACGCCGTAGCTGGGCCCGCACACAACCAGTGTCGCGCATCAAACAGTTCCGGCGAAGCGCCTCAGTGACGACACTTGTCACTCACTGGCAAATTTTGTCACATCACCGACGACGCGCAAAAAGGGTCTGAGCCACTCCTGCCCAGATCCCAATCTTGAGAAGGTATTCCGTGCAGCTGTTATTACCGATTGCATACAGAGTGACTGAGCTGACGCCAAGAAAGTGAAAGCACAGTCGGGGTTGCAGCGAGTCACGAGGTAAGAAAATTTACTGGGAAAGTAGCCGGCTGTTGGCACAATAAATGTTTTAATCGGAGGCGCTTATTTGTATTGCCGTTGATGCACCTACGAGTGTGACGGTGATGATGATCATGGCTGGGACGCACGAATGGTTAAAGTATTATTGTTCAGGCAGCTACGGCTGCCTACTGACGTGAATGCATTAGATGCCTGGATCCGTGTCGGCTTCTTACCCTCGCCCACACACGCCCCCCCCCCCCTCCTCCTTCCCGAACACACACACACACACACACACACACACACACACACACACACACACACACACACACACACACACACACACACACACACACACACACACACACACACACACACACACACACACACACACACACACACACACACACACACACACACACACACACACACACACACACACACACACACACACACACACACACACACACACACACACACACACACACACACACACACACACACACACACACACACACACACACACACACACACACACTTCACAAGAAAAGTAACACCTCAAGATAAAATAGCACTGCTAACAATATCGCAAGAAATGCGTAGTTAAGGATCAAAACAGTGAGGCATTATTGTAGTGAACATTACTTAACAATATCTCGAGAAATACACGGCTACGAAAAAATAACATATTTTGTGTGAAAGCAGGAAAATAGACGGTGATAATAAAATTACATTTGTAAATTACCAGATGTTTGGTGTCTACATAGCACCCTTAAAGATAATAAATGCTCTAACCTGTGCTTGTAGAAGCGGTAATGATGATCACCAGAAAAGACGGGTACGTTAGTGCCGGTCTACTTGAATGTGACGAACGTCTGAAAGAAGCGCAAAGAGCGTCCCAACAAGATATACTCGCAGTATACCTACTAAAAGATACACAGATTAAAAGTATTTGGGCGAAATCGATTCTGATCAGTCCTTTCTTTATATCCTTGGTACCTTCTGTTTGAATGCCTCGCTGAGTTAGCTGCGAGTATTGTATGCAAAATTTCCTGCTTAGAGAAATAAAATAGTGCACGTGTTTGTAGAAGCGGTGATGATGATCACCAGAAAAGACGGGTATGTCAATGCCGGTTTGTTTAAATGTGACGAACGTCCGAAAGAAGCGCAAAGAGCGTTCCAACAAGATATACTCGCAGTATACCGACTAAAAGATACACAGATTAAATGTATTTGGGCGAAATCGATTATGATCAGTCCTTTCTTTATATTCTTGGTACCTTATGTTTGAATGCCTCACTGAGTTAGCTGCGAGTATTTTATGCAAAATTTCCTGCTTAGAGAAATAAAATAGTGGCGTACGTGTTACTGTTTCAATCGCTATTTTTCTTCAGCCTCTCTAGTGCCTTGCCAGTGACGATTTCTTGCGTAATACCGTCTGTTTTCCGACGACATTCATCCGGAGTACGTATACGTAGGTAGGGATGGTATAGCTTTTGTGAAAACCTGTGATGTTTTTTTTTTTTCTCTTCAACATTTATTTGCCCTCCTCCGAAGCTACGTTTCAGACTCAATTTTTCGGGCCAGGAGCTCTGCTCCTCAAACAGCGCCTCTCTCTCTCTCTCTCTCTGGTTAATCAAGTGGTTCTTTGGGCTTCGCAGCACAGTCGTTCTGTACTGCGGAAAACAGAACCTTTGTCTCGTCTTGCGGAGCTAACATATACACAAGGTCGGATACGCATTAAGGAAACATCTCGTTGTGGCAGTGCGCTGTAATATGAGGGGCAGTAAAACTGGGGAATATCGTAAAACGAATTACATCCGCACGGAGGGCACGGACATTGGAAATAAAATTCAGGGGTCAGAGCGCTTCGAGTTGAAGGAGGTTGTGAAAGATGCCAAGGAACGTGCCCACGGAGAAAATGAGCTCTGCAATAAAAAAAAAAATAAAAAAAAATACGAACATCAACGGATCCGCAAGCGAATATAGGTTTGGTTTGTGGGGTTTACCGTCCCAAAGCGACTCAGGCTATGAGAGACGCCGTAGTGGAGGACTCCGAAAATTTCGACCACCTGGGGTCCTTTAACGTGCACTGACATCGCACAGCACACGGGCACCTTGCTTCTCTCAATAAGATACAAGACAGGAAGCCGCCGTTATGGATTGTTCATGATTGAAAATAGCACAAAAAGTACACCAAGGACGGATGGACGACACGGACAAGCGCTGTCGTCCATCGTCGTGTCGTCCATCCGTCCTTCGTGTACTTTTTGCGCTATTTTTAATCCCGTACTTTCACCAACTCGCCCAACCTTCGGCATTAGTTATGGATTGTCGCTTCTTTGTTTGGGGTCGTGTAGGTGTTAGCTGCTGATACATGTATCAATAAATATATATTTGCACCACCGATTTAAAAAGTAACGTCTGTTGCGAAAAAAAAAAAAGTAGTCTTGCGTCTTCTCGAGACATTCCGCGGAAAAATTACGAAAAGAAATGCTCGTACAACTCCTCATTTGGACAGCGCGGGCGGAGAAAAAAGCAGCTTTACTACCCGTAAACCTTTTACGCTCTGCATTTCGATCAGCTCTGATGTTGAAAGTCGCCCACGAAAGGCCGGTCTGGCACGCATCGATCCAATCAGGAAAGAGGGGTCCCATTTTCAAATCTGCTCTATATCATGTCGCAAATGTACACAGGGCACATTAATCTTAGTTCTTCTGCGGACGCCGTCCATATATACTACTTCCGGAGGATCGGCGCGTGAAGCGCCCTTTGAAGCCTTCTTTTTAGTCTGCCTTCGTTTCTGTCTGCGCCGCTGTACATATTTACTAGAGGAATAAGTTAAGTGTGTAGGTTATCTATGCAATACTCTTATTTTGCCTCCTAGCCCATGAATGTTGTTAAAAACTCAAAACATTACAAGGGTTCAACGCTGCTGAACCAAATATCGAGCGAAAGCATTAGCTGCGGGTGACCGAGCGTTTTTCTTCTTCTCTTTTTCTTCTTCCTCAGCCCACATATAAAGCCCCGCTTTAACCAATCCGTATGAATGTGCCTTAGTGGCCTAGAGGGGTAACGAAATGCCAAGGACCTGGCAGGCTGATTCAAACATAAGCGTCCTATGTGAAACGACAGACCCATGTTGGCAGCTCCTGCCAGCCCGTACGTCACGTGGGGTGTGACGTCACAGCGTCACGTGGGTAAGACGTAACCGCGGCCGGGTCACGCGAAGGCTTGAAAGTGTGAGTAGTATTGCTTTCGCAATAAAAGCGATCTCACGTATTTCAATAGGCTCTCCCCCCCTCCTCTCCAGCAGCCTAAAATATGCATCTTGTCAGTGTCAGTCGTGCTCTGGTGTCTTTAGTTTGCTTTCCTTTCATACGTCAGTCAGATTCTATATGCTCCGACGCTGTGAATAACTGGCGCTTGCTTGAGTCTGTGCTCTTTCAACAGCACTGCTCTGCCTTTCTTCACGAACTTCGCTTTGTTTTATGAGGAGTTTACGCTTTTATATGATTTCGTATTTATTATTCGCCTCACTTCATGGCGCCTACCGTCGTCAAATTCTGCCTGTCAGTATTTTGCGTCCTTTTCCAACTGATAGAGCCTAACGTCATTGAGATGACGATTTCGGCATGTCTCGGCCTTATTCGCGCGGCTAATTAACTGATGACAGCAAAATATTTATTTCACTTCTGGGAAGTTGGGCTAAACGCGAGCGTGTGAATGTGTTTCCAACAAAGACATCATTCCATGGGTGCTGCATAGACGACAGACGAGGTATTTCGTTGAATAGCAAAAGTGAGGCAAATCTGTAGCAATACCGGCTATCTCGCTACGGAGTACTCTTGCTGGCAAGGGCAACAGTTGACTTCCAGGTGGGCACACCACGCTGAGGACGAATCCAAATAATGAATGATGTTGCCGGCACTTTTTCTTGCTATTTTTTTTTTCGCTTTTTGGATAGCAACAAGGTGTCAGAGCAGCCTATCGTCGACTCACATGTGACCCTACCTGTCGATGCTTAACCTGTGACAAGGTATCGAACCCTTAAATGTTCTCTTTCTTTACTCCGCTGCCAAGAGGAATATTCCTCAAAGGACACTCCTGAGGCAAATCTGTAGCAATACCGGCTATCTCGCTACGGAGTACTCTTGCTGGCAAGGGCAACAGTTGACTTCCAGGTGGGCACACCACGCTGAGGACGAATCCAAATAATGAATGATGTTGCTGGCACTTTTTCTTGCTACTATTTTTTTTTTTTCGCTTTTTGGATAGCAACAAGGTGTCAGAGCAGCCTATCGTCGACTCACATGTGACCCTACCTGTCGATGCTTAACCTGTGACAAGGTATCGAACCCTTAAATGTTCTCTTTCTTTACTCCGCTGCCAAGAGGAATATTCCTCAAAGGACACACCTGCGATGCTGAGGAACAGTACGCCGATGTGTACACTGTGCACGTGGAAACACAAATCATTTACTCTTCCATATATATACGGCTTATGTGCCCATTCTTAGCGACCAGACCCACGGCACCGAACTAATCAGAACCTTTGTTTTTCGTGTG
Source organism: Amblyomma maculatum (assembly GCF_055883805.1). NCBI lineage: Eukaryota > Metazoa > Arthropoda > Arachnida > Ixodida > Ixodidae > Amblyomma > Amblyomma maculatum. Next base: position 98,958,223 of record NC_139349.1, on the reverse strand, counting down.
AAGTTCTGGCCACCGCCAAACTGTTAACGTGGCTTTGCTTTTCTTTTTGATACCCATGTCTCGCGCCATGACCGCTGCCTTTTTTTCTTTTTTATCGTAAGAGTATTAATCTCCGCATTCTTGGACGCTCTGTCATTTTGCCAAGCGGTAATATAGCGTCGCATTTACGCTATTTATTTGCAGTATCACTATAGTTACACTTTGTCTCAGAGCTTTTATTTATTTATTTTTTTTTTTTACTGCCGTTAAGTATGCACTGCATTGCTACCACTTGTGTTCTAAAGCCACTTACGTTAGTGGTCCTCTCTAATTACTAATATTTGACCGCGATCTCTGTTGCGCAATTGGATGCGTAGAGCAGTGGTTTATGCGTGCTCCTTTATTCCTATTTCCTCTCCATGGCTCCTTTTCCGTTGTATGCGTGTTGTCTGACATTCCTTGGTGACATATACTGTCGTGTAGCGCTTTGCGTATAGTCTGTGCTGTGCGTTTTAGGTGCGCCGTGTTGTTTGTTAATTTTAAGTCACTATGCGTTTTTGTTGACCTCTGCGGCAAAACAACTGAATCTCAGCACCCTCTTTATAGAATTAGTTCATGTAAATAAAATATAATTACTGAACTTGACTTGCTAACTCAATGACATGCATATTTGATCAGGAACTGCAAATTCATTTCCAGCTTTCTGCGAAGTGACTTCTACCCGGCGAATGCATAAAATTACTTCACAAACTGTCATGCTGACACTGCGGTCGCTGTGTGATATTTCCGTAGTGTTAACGTGTTTGGGAAGAGAATCAAGAATACTGGTAACTGCAGGCGATATTTTTTTTTTTTCTGTGACGTGATCTTTCCCCGAACGTGGCTGTTTGACGAAGACACACGCACAAAAGAAAATTAATACGAGGCTGGAAACAAGTTTGCCCACTCAGAGTAACACTGAATGGAAATGTCAAGCCAAGCAAGACGAATAAATTATTCCTCGAGAACACTAACAATTTTATTTTCTGCTCCTAAATGTGGCTGCCTGACTGTAAAAAAAAATTTCAAATAGAAGGCTCTAAGCTCTTGCGCATTGAAACAGAGTCCCGAAGATAGAGCATCGTAAGTCCATTTACTTTTTGTGACACATTTGCAATAGGCTTCTTCGACGAATCAGAGACATCACTCACATGGACAGTAAATGCTCCCGGATGCCGAACCTAGCCCGCCGTTCAAGACAGCCCATCATGGCGGCAATGCGCAAAGTGCCTCAGCCTCCTCCTTTTGTCTTTTTGTCTCTTTTTTGGCTTAGAAGTGCTTGTGCCGCTTCTGTCAGTTTAGCTGGATACCGTATCTTTATGTTACAGCTTCACCGTATAGAGAAAGAGAACTCGCCTGAAATGCTCCACAATTAGGGACTTGCGTGCCGACGCCTCACGTACTGCAAACATGATGACCCGTGCTGTGAAGCTTTTTTTTTAATTATTATTATTCTATCTCCTTAATGAGTCAGAAGGAATGAGGTGGTTCATTCAGCGGTTCTTCTCCGATGTTTTTAACTATATTTTAAAGTATATCCGCGTTAGTACTGCGCGAAAAACGCGGAATACCACGCACTCGCGGAGTTCTTCGTACGCTGACTACCAGCACGCATGCGCGCGTCTACATGAGCCGCTAATGCAATACACTCACTTTGCAATCTCAGAACGCCCGCAAAATACAAAACGTCGCCGACTCGACGGCTGGAACAAGAACGAAACCGCTTCACCAACCGCCTAGCGAGCACAAGCTCCACAATAGAGCGTAAATGACTCTGGCAGCTTGCGGTGCTGAACCTGCTGCACACAACTTTCAATGAATGCAGCCTGAGTTCACAGAACGCGAGGCGAAAGATCCGTCCTCTGCATCGCGTTGTTCAATACAGTGCATTTTCGCATTCTTGGCTGCACTTATCGAGCTCCTTTCTCCGTATTTGGACGGCAACCGCCAATTGAAGGCGAAACAGCGTTCCTGAGAACGCACTCAAGTACGTCACCAGCCGTAGCTGTACAGTATTCTTACAAGGTGGCGCCACGTGTACTTCGCTTTTATTCGAATTCCCGGCTTATACAAGTTTTGCTTTTTACAAGATGGCACCTTTTCGGTCATCTGATGCCAACCTACTGTCCTTGCCCAACTTAGCATTCCCTTTAGTGTCAATTTACACTAGTCAAAAACTGCGCATTTGGTAACATTAACCGTAACTTAATTACTCTTAAGATTCATGGAAATCTTCGGCGTAGCCTCACGTTTTTTTTTTCTACTAACAATGTTGTTGTATATGCTCTTTTTTTTTAAATCATAAGCACATCCATTAGGTGAAGCGCTATATTGATTTAATAGCAGTCGATGCAATCATTAATCACACCTTATCGGCCTGCATATAGATGCCGACAACCGCTATTGAAGTACAGTGCCTCTATATAGTGTGCAGAGGCGTTAAGGCTTACGCGACATCACCGCCCCCTATAGTCTTAATACAGTGATGCGTAAAACGATGAAGACCTGAAAGCAAAAAGATAAAGATAGGGGGCGAAACACTAACCCATATAGCGCCTGTTTTTGATTTCTCGTGGCAATATATGTGCGCATAAAATGTATCATGCACGCAGCTCTGTGCACGCTGCCGTGAACTTGCTATATTCGATCGAACCTGGTCGCAGCCTCGCGCATTCTTTGTAGCGTAAAAGTGAGATTTTATTGAGGCCCGACCGATCGATGCTTAAGCGAGATATAACACTGCGTGCTGAAGCTCGCGAAAGAGCTTGCAAGGCGGCACCGATTTGTAGGGCGCTCATGAAAAAATACGACTTCGCGCTACCCAATAAATCTGTTGCTTTCGAAAACGCACTCTATTATGGAGCAATCGTTTTAGTAATTTTATTCAATTTTCATTTTGTTCGTACATTATTCTCACGCGAAGCGGGCTGTGATGATACGGTTATTACGAAACTATATCCCTTCTCTTTTCGTGCGGCCATTGTACTTTCACCCTGATAAGCATGTCCGTAGGCCCGGCTTGCGAATAAAGTCTGCACGACGGTTTAATAATGCATGACTACGTGGTTTATGTCGAGCCTGCACCGCGTCCGCTTCGTTTACGACTATAGTCCCTGCTATTCGCTCGACCCGGGGAAGCATGCACCGCCAAAGATACCTGTTCTGCTCCCGGTGTTCTTGAGAAAAGAAAGAAGAAAAAACAGCCCATAGAGCTGTGCTACTACGCTCCTATAGGCGTTCTAAAAATTGCACCATGTTGTTATGAATGTCAACACAGAAGAGATGGCAGAAACTGAACTATCCAGTTTAACGACTTTTCCATGCTCAGATTGGAAGCAAGACCATTGTTTCCAAACTGTTTCTTCTGCACCACCTTGCTTTCATTGGCGCGCGTATGTATATTGCTCGTACGTCGATGTGGCAATACTAACTTTTTATCAGGTTTATTCTGGCACCCCCAAGAGGTACGGCGTGGGGCTTGTTCTGCACCAAGGAAAATAATGCGGGTGCCTTGGAGGACTAATCTGTTTAAAATACGAAAATTAAGAAATGTACTGGTATGTGTTCTCCTCCGGTATATAGCGTCCAGAGAGGACTTTTGTTTGTGTGCTGGTGAAAAATTTCTTATTTCTAGCTTAAGATGTCGCCTGTGACCATACCGTCCAGTGAATGTGGCGGGGTATGGATGGGGATCCGCCCGGTTTGTGAGCTTGGGCTAGATCATTTGCCACCTCGTTTTCCCTCAAGGCCTTCGTGCCCAGGTGTTCATGTTATGCTGCGTGAGTAGGAGAGTGCATTTAATACTTTTCTTGACCTACCGTGAGGTTTTCCGGCAAGATAAACCCTGCAGGCTTAAAAAAAAATAAAAAAAAAGAGCGGTGTCATTTGCAAATAGTACAATTTCAGAGAAGCCTGGAATGGTTACAACGTTATTTATATGTGGAAAAAATTTTTTGCGCCTTGAATTATTCGTTGTGGAGCTCTGTACTTATTGTCTCTCTAATTATGTACAATGTATGACTGTATATTGTTCCTTCCAAATTGAATAGCTTGCTTTATCTCGATTATAGTAAACCAGGAACTTATATATATATATATATATATATATATATATATATATATATATATATATATATATATATATATATAGGGGGAAATGAGGGTGCTCGTTCTAATACATGAAGGAAAAGAAGCCAACAGTCGGCGAGGCCAAGGAAAGCGTTGGGGATGGTACTTTTATGTCTTTTTTTAATGTTTGCTTAGATAATCACAGAAATTAGTAATGTAATCTGTTTAGGGGAAAGATAATTAAACACAAAGTAGAAGAAAAAACAACGTGCCGATGGTGGGATCCGAACCCACGACCTCCGAATATCGCGTCCGGTGCTCTACCAACTGAGCTACATCGGCCGCTGTCCCCCCTGCTACTTTCTTGGGTATTTATGTTGTCTGTATACGAACCTTGAGAGTGTTCACCAGCGCCACCCTCAGCCATAGCGGCGGACGTGGGACGTACTTTGTTACCGCCAGCGTCACGTAGAACGGGATCAAGAGCGAGGGCAAAAGCTGTGCTAGAACCCTCTTACGCTACCTATGGCTTCAAGACTGCCAGAACCGAGACCCCCGTAAGCTACAAGCAGATCAATTAAGGGGAAATGAGGGTGCTCGTTCTAATACATGAAGGAAAAGAAGCCAACAGTCGGCGAGGCCAAGGAAAGCGTTGGGGATGGTACTTTTATGTCTTTTTTTAATGTTTGCTTAGATAATCACAGAAATTAGTAATGTAATCTGTTTAGGGGAAAGATAATTAAACACAAAGTAGAAGAAAAAACAACGTGCCGATGGTGGGATCCGAACCCACGACCTCCGAATATCGCGTCCGGTGCTCTTTTCTTCTTGGCTTCTTTTCCTTCATGTATTAGAACGAGCACCCTCATTTCCCCTTAATTGATCTGCTTGTAGCTTACGGGGGTCTCGGTTCTGGCAGTCTTGAAGCCATAGGTAGCGTAAGAGGGTTCTAACACAGCTTTCGCCCTCGCTCTTGATCACGTTCTGCGTGAAGAGCGTTCTTTGAAGAGCTCAAAAACATGCGGCCTTTATTTGGTCTGAAAATATCCATGTTATATCATGCAGTTGCGTAAACATATAAAAATGGAAGTTACCTGAGTAGCTACGGCTCTCAGGCCGAGGGAAGAGCTTTACATATAATCAGCGCTTGAAATTCTCTCTCAATGACACGAATATTTTGCTTATTACTTTTATGAGCAAGTTTGAGCGAGAATAGTTGCTTTGTAGCATTTTACCAGCATGTATTATTCACATGGCGTTGTAACATGCAATAATATCATCTGAGGTACCACTATCTAGAAAGCGGTCTAGATTTGCGGCATTTTCGTCTGTTATTCTTGTGTGGGTAACGGGGTTTCATTTTTCACGCCACACTGTTCCGATTAACTCCTCAGGTATTCTCCATATTAAGCGTGTATTTCTGACGAGACCAGAGAGTTATATTTCGCAATATTCGCACTAAGCTTTCTTCGTATCGATCGTCAAAATATTTAAATTTCTATAATATACCTCGCCCATCATTTTGAAGCTTGGTAATTAAAAAGGCTTGAAAAAACGTGTTCTTTTAAAATCTTTCGTACAATCATAACTTACCCTTGGCTTTTTTTATTTTAGTATATTGTCTTCGGATTCCATGTGGAAAGTTATTGTTATACACGTTAATAAATGGGGAAGAAAAATGTAAATTTTGTTCGTGTCTATTTCTTTTTCCGCTGTTTCCTTATCGCAATTGGAAACCCAATTGATGAACTTACTGGACTTTTTCTTTGAGTATAATCTTGATCAATAAACACTAGGAGAGGTACGTTGCACTTCACAAAGTAGCATGCAAAATATTTATAGGCGATCGCTCATAGCACACAAACATGGTATCGGACAGAATGTATTGTGGAGCAAAACCAGTAATTCAAGGGTTGACGATACTCATGATGTAAAAAATAGCTCGAAGAACATCATGAACGTTCACCAACTCGCCCAGATTTCTGGGTTAACGATACTTTCATTTTCAACTGTTTAGTTGCGTGGAAACTCTTCATACGTACACGCATTGAACTTTCCTTGGAGGCTGTAGACGAAGTGAGTTTTCCTGAGAGGCATTTATACTAAAATCGTGTCACTATTTTAATTTCCATTAGGACATCCACTTCAAGCAGCAGGCCTATAAACTAAAAAGAAAAAAAAATCTTCTGTGATAAATTCAGGAAGGGCCCAATACTTGGAGATTTGAGTTCTTCGATTTGGCCACATTTTATTGCATTCTCATGGTTGTTGTTTTCTTTTTGTTTTTTGTTTTTTTTTTGGCGCAGGATAAACATAGCGAAGAAAGTCCCTCCGCTCTCGTGTCACAGCGAGAAAGAATGCAAAGGGAAAAACAAAGGGCAAGAGTGTACGCTTTAAAATAAAGTATCGCAGCGTACCGAATAAGCTCACGCTATACGGCACCCGAGTTCGATTGCGTGGGAAGACCCTGCATCGTTCAATATTGCTGCGCCCTCCGACAACCCCAACATTCTCCCTTTTTAACGGTGCAACTGGGCTTGACAGGCGCGACTAGTTTGCCGGTTAATACTCAGAATGCTCTGGTGTCTACTCAAGACGCGTCGTCAAAGAAACTTTACCCTGACCTGATACTTAACTTCCCCGGGGTAAACTGTTCGGTAAAATTTCTCTTCGAGCCTATAGCTCCTTCAGATTAAACACACTCGCCGTGACGCACTTTGGCTAAGTTGAGCTTGCAAAATCAATATCAAGCCACCAACGCTACATTAAAACTCGCAGAGGTCGACTGCAGAACAACCCCACATTGCACCAGCGTGAATAGGAAGTACGAATGGTAGTGAAGGGTGAATTAGTAGACTGAAATGTGCGCGCTTTTAAGCTGTAGAATGTGGTCTCAAGTTGCCACTCAGGACTGCAGACCTAAACTATTTTATAACGGCGGCCGCTTTTCGATGGAGGCGAAAAGCAAGGCACCCGTATGCTGTGCGTTGTTAGTGCACGTTAAAGAACCCCAGGTGGTCGAAATTTCCGGAGCCCTTTACTATGACGTCTCTCATAGTCTGAGTCGCTTTGGGACGTTAAACGGCATAAACCAAACCAAACCAATATTCCGTAAATGAAATAAACAAAAATGGAGAGCATGAAATTTCCGCCTTTAAGGGTATAACGCTACAGTGTTAACGGTTCCCGCTGGCGGCTCCCCTTGCGGGTCCTTGTTCTTGTACATGAACTTTATTAAGGCGGAAGCCTTTCCTGGTTCATTGGTTGCGGAGACGTTCGCAGGAAATGTTCGATAGAAATGTTCCGAAGAAATGTTCACATGAACTGGCTCTTAAAGGAAATGTCTCCACCAGGAATCAAATCACTATCCCTCCGATCCCCAGTAGAGCGCGCAAACCACTACGCCACGCCAGGCTCGTGAGAAACCGATGGTAAATCTTCTAGTCTATACTTTAAGGATGGTAATAACGACGACAATGACGATGCCGTTAGTGACAATGATAGTGATGGATGAGGATGATGATACTAGGGAAGAAAATGACTGACAGTTAGTGAAAGCAGTCCTGTAAGGTGTCTTTCGCCATTTCCGCTCTTGAGTAGACTTAATTAAGCGCAGTCCTACAGTTTTTATTTCCTTAATCAATTCGTCCCTTAATTTCTGCCTCAGATATCTTTCACGTACTCGTTGGCATACAATCGGAACCGACTGCATTATTGAAAGGCCACCCGACATAGATGAGCAAAGCCGTACGAACGTGCCTGCCTGGCCTTATGGCAGTTCGCCTGACTCACGATCCGAAAGTCTTGGAGGGTTCGACTCCCATCTCGCTTTCCCATGTAAAAGCAGAACTCAAGCTGGCAGTACCTGCCGACTCGGTCATGCATATCACGTGGTCTTGTGACGTCACAAAACCCGGTCAGTTCCCGGCCATGTCACCTTCCAACTACCGCCTGCCAGAGGCGCGCTCGTGGTTTTTATAACGTAAGCTACTCTAGGCTAGTCCGCGCCCATTTCGTGCAAGCGTTGCTAGTCACTACTGCACATGCGCCACAACCATGGCAACTACCGATCCATCCGAAGCACAGAACAAGGGACGAGAGCAAAGGGAGGAAAAGAAAAAGCCGGTCAACTGGAGCAATCGTAACTGAGCTTCCTTCAGAATTGGTTATGTGACGTACAATTTGCATTAAATGTAAAAAAAAAAGTGCGCCGTTATTGTTTTCCAAATTAAGGATTTGGTAACATTTCAGAAAGAAACGATTCTTCAAGTCAAGTTTTTGATGTAGCTGGGTGTCATTCATGATGATAATCTGACACGGAAGAATCACATTGAGCATGTTGCAGCGAGAGGGGCTCGGGCTGTGGGTATATTTTTCGCGTGGTTAAGCAATCCCAGGTCTGGAATGCGGCGAGATGGTATTGTAATGATTTATGTTATGTATGTCCGGCCAATTATAGAATTTGGATCTGTGTTGTTTTCTGGTTCTCCTGCTAACAAAATTCGTCCGCTTGTTCGTTTAGAGCGGAAAGCGCTTAGATTATGCCTTGGGCTCCCCAAATGTGTGGCTAACAATGAAGCCCGAATACCACCGTTGTTAGCTCGATTACAATTTTGACTGTCCAGACGTATTTAAAGATATATGAATCACATTTCTATCGCTCCCTGTCAGTTTTTTGTTGTCAGCCGGCCCCCTTTTTTTGGAGTCAACTGGCCTCTGTTTCATACCCCGCAGGTAAAACTAGTGCAAAATTTGATACAGCCTGTCGTGACGCTGGGACTAAGTCGACCCGGCCTTCACTTGGTAGCGTGCAGAGACTCCGGGTTGATGAAGGATTGAATCTTCGAAGTTAGTAAAATATATACAAGCAGGTTTAATGGCACTTTGAGAAAACTTATTTACATGAAAAAAGGGTATGTCAGCAAAATGGCAAGCGTTGAGAGTTCATAGCGAGAAGCGTCTGGATGAGCCGTTTACCCAGGGCTCAGAGCGTCATTTCGTGATCTGCAACGTCCTTAAATCCCCCTATGTCCAGCCCCTGTCTGAAGATGCTGACCAATCAGTTCCAGGGCACACCCCTCAGATATCGGCAACCAATCGATCACATCACTGCACTGATGGTCTGATGCTGGTCCAGTATTGTTTCGTCGGGTGTTGTCACTTGTTGGCGGGTAGAGCTTGGGAACGGCGAGGAGGTAAATTTTGATTCTTCTGCAAAGATTCGCTATGTTGGTTCCGGCAAGTGGATTTCCTTCTCAGAAACCCAAGTGTACGTGCGCGCCACGAATACTGATCCCAGCATTGTCCCTTTCCGGCAATTGCAACTCTTTCCTGCATTCACGGGAAATCCTCTAATGGCCGTAATCCTCATGCTCCTTTCTTCTCCTGTACGTCAGCGGACGTGTCACTCCGATCGTCTCCTTTGGACAATAGGCATTCCTCACTTGACAATAGCGCCTCTCGACGGGAGGGGTGAACAGTTGAACAAAAGCACTTCCGGCTATTTCTCACAGGGCGACATTTCTTTGTATTTTTCTTGACGTTCCCTTGACAGGGCCAACTTGGCAGTTGTAGGGTCTCGACACAGCAAAGCATGCTCACACAAAAAGATTCATGTGAACAGGCTCACTTAGAGCCCTTGCACCAACAGCACATATCAATACCATGCCCACAGGCGCACAATAGTGCGCGCAAGCGCGGACTATGCACGGTCACAACAAGCCTTTAAACGTAATCCTCTCTAGCATCTTTCTAACAAAAGTCAGTGGATCTTCGGTTGAAATAGTCTATATACCATCTTCCCCAATAACGCAAGACACTTAACACCTCGCATTTTAAATGGATTATTAGAAGATCATTTACAAAGTCTTCCTATTATTATGAGAGCAACTGATGCACCTCAGTGTCATGAAAAGGCAGGCGTTGGAATATACTGTCCGCTTCTAGACTGGGCTTTATCTGTTCGTCTTCCGGATTGCACCTTAATTTACCAGGCGGTGTTTACGGCGGTGGTGCTTGCTCTGCGCAAACTAGACCTACAGTATTCAACAGTGGCTGTAATTACAGGCTCTTATATATTATATATAAGCAGAGGCATAATATATCTTATATATTATGCCTGTGCTGCTGTCATGAGTGAGGGCAGTCGCCTCGTCAAGCTGCATGGTAGCAGTAGCTTTTTGCGGCTGCTCCATCTTTGTACTTTGTGCAAAGGAAAATGAAATTTGATTTGATTTGATTTGAATTATTCCTTGTGTTCATTGCTTCCTTCGAATAAAGATTCGCCAATCATAAACATCTTTCTTTCATTGCTCCCTTCACAGTTGAGCCTCATACATATGGTGTGGATACCAGGCCACAGCAATGTGACAGTCAGTGAGGTTGCTGATAGACTAGCTAAAGTCTCTCTCGACGGCCCCGTATTGCCTATCCTCCCGGCCACAGCGTACATAACAGCAGCGCAATTTCGTAGGCGCTCCTTATTACACACGCAGACTGGATTTATTTTAACATCGGATGACTACCTGCATCTCAAGTATTCCTGGAGTAGAAAACCATGTCAATCACGGCAGATTGAAGTCTCTCTAACCAGGCTGCGCTGCCGTATCCCGCCCCTAAATTTCTATATGCACAGGTCTGGTTTGGCGCTTTCTCCCGTCTGCGCATTCTGCGGGGAACCGGAATCAATAGATCATGTCTTGCTATTTTGTAGCCGTTTCACCATGATGAGAAGATGGTATTTGGAGAAGCCGTTGCAATAGCTGCTGGGACTTAATTTGAGCAGCGAGATCTTATTATCGTTCAGTGCCACCATGCTTGGGTACAGCGACAGGTTTGTTTTTAACGCCATTCAAAACTTTTTAATAGAATCTGAACGTCAGCCTTGATAATATGCTTTGAATTTTTTAACCTGTGGATACAAATCTCACAGTGTTTATCGGCATGCATTATAAACTCTCCTCTTTATTTCGGTTTTTCATATAATAATTTCCTTCTCTCTTTCCTAGCAATCATTTCATTTTTTTTTAGTTGTAATTATACATCTCAAAACAAATATCTCTGCACTCCAATTCTTGGCCGATCTCCCTGTTTGCATACGCGCCATCAATTTAGAGGAGGAGAACAACAACAAGAAGCTATGTCAAATGGGGCAAGAAGATTCTACCCCTCCAATCATATTCTTTTTGGACTTGTATCTTCAAAAAATTTCTTTCCTGCCCAGTTCTTGGACGATCTCCCTGTGTGGATATATGCCATATGCTATTTAGGGAACAACAACAACAACAGTATTCGGAATAAACCAAGAAGACGCGCCGAAGCTCCGATCCCACCATACGTTTGCAGCCAGTGCACTGGCGACGACAACGTTCGAGTCGGACTTTGTGAACAATTCGTTTGGTAGCTTTTGGCATACGCATAGCCAGGCTTAATAGAGTTGAGCCGTCATCAATTTTCGCTCACAACGTCTACAACGCTGAGGTTTCTGGATAACGGGACTATATTACAGCAAAGAATGATGTTAAGCAGGGAGGAACGATCTCTCAAGTGATGCTCACCGCTTGTTTACAGAGGAGGTGCAGAGACCTGGATTGGGCGCAGTTGCTGATAAGGTTATGTTAGTAATGAATGCCTTAGTAACATATACCTGTAATTTCGCTGATGACATTTCCTTCTTATGTAACTCAGGGCACCTCCACCAGTGTCACGTCACCGCGTTTGGGCACGGAACGCAAGGCTTTAATAAGGGGTAGTCCTGGACGGTACCGGGGCGAGAGCCAAGCGCGCTGAGAGCGGTCCGAAGGAGATCTTCGTCCGCTTTCAACGGGCCCTCGAGGCTCGCGAGAAACAGCAGCATAGCCGCTGGTGTCGCGGTTGCTGCACTGCCATAGTTAATAACCAAAATTATCAGAATAGAATACAGCGCATTTGACTGGTACTCTCAGATTATAAATGTCAGTTTTATTTCTCTTCATCGCCACCTTCATTGAAAATCCGTCAGCAACTCGAGTATGCATCGTCCATCTTTGACCCCGGTAATATCACATTATAAATGAGTTAGAGGCTGTGCAGATTCAAGCGCCCGTTTCATAGTTGGAAATTATCATCGGGCCGCAAGTGTTACGCGTATGAAATCTAACCTCAAGCTTCAATTACTATCTACTCGCCGTAAACTTTCACGCATTTGTCTTTTCCACCAGCTATATTACCACAATGCGCAGTTGAAGGCTACCTGTATAAAAGAGCCATCTTTCATCTCGCCTCGCGTCGAACACATTAAAAATTCCTGTCCCCCACTGTAGGACAATGACCTGCTCTAATTCCTTCCTTCCTAAAACATGCAATGACTGGAACTATCTTTCACAGACAGTTACTTGCATCATCTATTCTGCGCGTTTAAGAGCCACGTTAATCGCACTGTTGGAATCTGATCTGATTAATCCTAAGTTGTTTCACGAATTTATTTTCGATGTTTTTGTTTGGTTTCATTTTATTGACTCATGTATACATGTATTCTTTTTTTTTTTTAATTTCGTTTTGAACTATCTTCGGTTTGGTTTGGTTTGTGGGGTTTAACGTCCCAAAGCAACTCAGGCTATGAAACAGTATCGTTTTGTGTCACGCTTCCTCTTGTACTTGATTTTGTTTTGTTTCACTGCTCCCACCCCATCTGTAATGCGAAAGCCCTGAGGGTACAATAAATGAAATTAGCATCCTTTTAGAATAAATTTTATAACAGCTGTACCTTACTGGTACTCACCTATGACGCAGAAACGTGGAGGTTAACAAAAGCGGTTCAACTTACATTAAGGCCAACGCAGCGAGACATGGGAGGGAAAATGATAGGTGCAACGTTCAGGGACAGGAAATGAGTGAAGTGGGTCAGAGAATAAACGCGAGGTAATTATGTGTTCTTTGTGTTGCCGTCTCTTGCTGCGCTCTTAAACCACGTAGCAAGTTGCTCAATTCGCTGTCTGTTAATATTCTGGCCGAAGTCGAGAGGAAGAAACTGGTTTTGACAAAGCATGTAAGCGAAGGTATTGTATTTACCGGGGGAATTTAAGATTAACGATGTGAATTCCAAGACAAGGTAAAATTAGCGGGGGCGGCGAAAATAATGTGGGCAGGTTATATAAGGGAGTTCGCCGAGATCATGTATACAGGAATCAGGCTACAACAGAAGCCTTCAGCGGGCAGGGTGTGGTAGCTGCTTCTGGCCCTACGAGGCTGTAAATGGGGAGCCCCCGCGGGGGATCGTCTGCCACCGGTGGTTGTACCTGTTGTAAGCTGTCATTACACCCGCCGCCGTTTTGGTGGCGGATGACGGCTGTTGCGACGCGCGTCTTTCTCTTCCCCTCTTCTTTTTCTTTCTCTCTTTAATTTCTCATCTGTCCGCATGAGGCAGCGGACGTGGTTCAGCTTCAGAGCCAGTAGCAGGCCCGTGCATTTCCTTTTTCTTCTTCCTACAGTTGCAACAACATCTATACAGTATATGGAGGTTGAGCAGTTCCGAATTGAGTGAACAGATATGGAAGAGGCCTTTGCACTGAATTATGTGTAGTCAAGCTGGTGATGAAGATTATGCGAATAACACGAAGAGCCTTTTCAAACGCTTTTCCGGCGTTGTTTTGCTGCCATATTCGATGAGGCTTTGGCTTCTCTGGAGCATTGTGGGCCCCCAAATGATTGCACAAGAAGGTGAGCTGAAACAACAAGCTCAAACGACCAGCACGGAAATGCTATTGTCGCAACTTGTGCCAGCCATCGGTCGGAAGTCGAACCGTCAACAAACACATTCAAGGGTGTCACGGGAGCGGGTCACAATATGGGTGTCTACATGGCATGGTGTCTATGGGGAGCGCCTATGCCGCCGCTTTGTCACATTTACTTGGCGACTAAAAAGGGGGGTCATTTTTTTTTTTCTGATCGAGTACGGCCCTTACTTCGCCTTTCTGCATTAAACACTGTGTGATACCGGAGAGCTTTATGTTTCCACGAGCCATAACGTAAGTAAACAACGTTTACTGCATTATTACTCATCTAGTATGCGCGATGTGGTCATTCAGTGACCCTATAGTGACCCTATATGATATCTGAAAGAGCTTTCTGCCGTTCTACCCGCAGGGCAAAGGAAAAGAAACGACGTACTTCCTGCTGGGTGAAGACCCTCCTCCTTCAGAGCCGCCGAATCCCGGGCCAATCATCGGGAGCAGCCAAGCTGGACAGCGGACCGATTCCTGAGTGACATTGTGCGTGAACGTAAAGTGTAGGGTGTCCCTTGCAGCGTGTCCAGCACATGGCGTTCAGTGCAGAGCGGCCGGTGCAGGGTGCCCTGCGCAAGTCGCCCAGTGTAGGTCATCCAATACATGGCATCCAGTGCAAGGAATCCGGTGCCGGACACCAGTGTCGCGCTTCCAATATTTGGCGCCCCGTGCAAGGTGCCAAGTTAAAGGTGCCCGGTGCAGCGTCCAGAGCGGGGAGCCGAGTGCAGGGAGCTTAGTGCAGGGAGCCCAATGGAAGGAATCCGCTGCAGCAGCATCTCTGCTCAAAATAATGCGACTCCACGCTTCTTTATTTATTTGTATATTTGTGTCCTTCAACTCAGCAAGATACTACCAGACTTCCAGCGCTGCGCGCCCTGTCTTTTTCCTCGCTTCTCCTAGGCTGGAGGCATATCACTTTTCGCGTATCTACTTCACTCACCTACAGTTTCACAGTTCATAAGAATTCCAATTATTCCGGGTTCGCCGTCTAAAGGAGGACGGATGAGTAGAATGACTGTCACGAACTTGTCAACACTAAGAATGAATGAAAGATGTTCTATTACCCTTTCGGTGGTTTTTGGTATTTAGTTGCCTGTCACCTCACTTGTTCTTCTTGTTACTCCCGCTGCAGATGGTGGTGCCAGGTAGAGATACGATTGCACTGACTTTTTTCTAGAGCTCGCAATGGCGCTGGGAGGGATGTGGGTGTCATTCATGCAGCGAACGTGCACAGCTTGTTCTGTGTCGGCCTCGTTTACTGCGGGGATATAGGGGCTGCATATGAATAGAGCTTGTAATTTTTAACCCTATGCGAGCAGCCACGCGCAATGCATAAGCCGGGGCTTATGCATTGCCCCGGCGTGACTTCAGAACGTATATCTATTCAGCGCTGGCTTCGGATGCATCAGCGTTTTCAAATGTGCTTGAATGAATGGTTTACATAGCGGCTTTTTGTTGCAGAAATTAATCTAAAAAAAGTACAATTGGCACCTTGAAAAGAATGTATCGTCACGATGTGCAGACATTATGACCGGACAGAAATTTCTTTAGAAGTTATTAAGGGGGGGGGGGGGGGGTAGAACTTTTTATTCATTCATTTTGTTGTTTTGCTGTCCAGGCATGCTTCTTGAAGTTATATGGAATTTCGTAAGTTTGCCTCCGACAGTTTTACAGTTCGTAACCGAAGGGCAAGAGTCGTGTGATGTAGCAGTACCACCAGTTACAGCACTCGCTCCAGTTATGTCGCAGGCCGTCAGTGAGAAGCTGCCCGTGAGCTTCCCGTCAGGGTAATCGGGCGGCCCTAAACGGGTTTTATCCAGCGTTTAAAATCACATCATTTCTTATGGTCGTATCATACTGTATAGGCGCTAGCGTAAGAACCCTAATTCTGGTGGAAAGTCGGCGTTACCGTCGTCCTGCGGAGGTCAGGGAAAATCCTGACTGGTCGACAGGGTCGTGATGTCACAACTAAATCACCTCGATCGCGCGGGGCTTTCACACACCCCGCATTCAAATAAGCCTAGCGACCTGGGGGAGGGTTCAAATGAGGCCAGTACTGGGGCGGAGGTTCCTATAATTATAATTTAGGAAATATATGTAATTTATTATAATAAAGTCACTACTAGTGCTGTTCGAACCCAGGACCTCTACTTATAAGCGGGCACGCATACGCGACGAAGGATGGTTGGCACAACGCATGCTATAGAGGTACCAATGAACCTGCTGTGGTGCTTATGACGTAGTAGCGTGTGTTTGGTACGCGGAATAAAAATAAATGTAGAGGTTTACCTCGGTCAAACCTAGATATCTGAGCTTATAAGCTCTGTTAAGCATGATTATACGGTCGCACTGGCATTTCCTATGCGAGCTTCTCGCTGCCTCGAGCCCATCACGCTTTTTCTTCGCTGCTTCTTCTCGGCGAGCTATATCGGCTGGATCATAAGACTCAGCCTGACGCCTGCGTCGAAGCGTTGACGCACACGGATCGGCGCACACCTCAACCATGGCGAGACTGAGTAATCAAGGCCGGTGAAGCAGTTGTTAAACCTCCCGCCTATAGTCAGGTGGCATCAAAAAGGAGAGCCTCCGAGTCCACGATCGGGACGATCACTCCGTAGCCTCGAGTAGCGCTACTGAAGAAGAAGACGAAGGAACGAACAGTGGTGTGGACAGGATCGCTCGCGCTGGGCAAGTGTTTCAGTTCGAAGAGTAGAGCGACGCTCTAAAAGGTGGTGCTAAAGGCGTTACCCGTCTACTCTTAAGAAGTTTAACTATCCTCCTATTTTTCGTTCTTTACCTTGATCAACGCGGTCGTTTTTTTTTTTTTTTTTTTTTGATCTTTTATATATTGCGGGTATGGTGCAATTAGACCTGGAGGATTATTAAAAACAATCACATATGCAGATACCTAAGTTTGTAGCCAAGAAGTAAAACAAGTTATAACGGCATTTGCAAAGCTTACTTGGACTACCCATAGAGACAGTGTATGTACTGCCTGTTTAAATCGGCGAGACAGCGGCCGCGTCGCCTTCTTATGGAGCAGCACTACCAAGGCTGTAAACACCCGTTCTCGCCACAACTTGGGCTGAGTGTGGGGGATAAAGCACACGTCAAAAATTCTAAAGCTTCTTCGTAAAGCAACCTGCAAAACATGGAACGCGTGCGGTGTATATGGGCGGCAGTGCGAAGTTGCGCCGTCTCTGCGGTCGATGCAGGCAATCTCATCGCTGCAGCGATCGACTCCAGTCGGCGCGCTCGCATTTGGGGCATGCCTCAAGGCCACTCGCTGCCACGTGCTGCTTACTACTGCATTTGGATGGCGATCACAGCGCTTGCAATTTGTTTGATTCGAATTGCGATTAGTGCCTGAGCGAACTGCGGGGCTAAAGTGTACCGATTTTTCTTTCTTTTTCTCGTCTTCTTATTCAACGCAGAAATGAAACCTTGCGATCTATCGCTAGCTTGATAGGTCGAACCAAGAAAATAGAGAATTCACAAGACATTAATGGCCCAACGTCATGCCGAATGCAAAGGAATACGAGTGAACAATACGAAATCAGCTACTCCCCATTTGGGTAATTCCTGATAAACTCCTGTGGAAATGTGAGTATACCGAATGAAAGCGGAGAAGGAAAGGGGTGAACGAGCTGCAGCCTTCTATCTTGCTTTCGAAACCATTTGCGCATTGTATGTGTTCGTTGAGGATTTCGTGTTTTCGCAGTTAAATTCTCCATTGTCGTCTATACTCTGCGTGTTGAATAGAGCTACATTTTATGGTGAAAAAAATAAACTTCCAGATTTCAAAACTGCAAACAGGAGTGTAGACGGCGAAATTACAGAGGTCGAGAACTGCTTTATTTTACGTAAGCACGATTTCAACTTGAATGTTCACGCCGATACATCTGAGAGATGCGACTCGAAGTATCTTAAGGAGTGTTTACATCTCTTACTTGTCAACGTGAAATGCACAATATGAGCAGACGCGAGAGGAGATGCGGAAGGACCGGTACATTTGTCTTCTTAACGGACAAAAAAAAAAAAAGAATACACGTGTCAAAAATTCCTGCGATATTCTTTATATATAGAAGCCATCAGATTACTCCTAACACGCTTATGCGTTTTTTTTTTTTTTTTTTTTTTTTTTGCGCAGGCAGAATGCAGTTAGTTAGCACTCCCGAGTCTAAACTACGCGGTCAGGTTAGCCTCAACGGCACGGAGCGATGCTGTTCGTGACAGCCTAACCCGGCTGTATTTTGAAGGCCTCATTAGTGCCCGCAAGCGGAACATACGAGCTAACTGGAGCGAAAGAAAAGGCGCGAACAAGCTGCACTCTTCGAAGGCAGGGACGTCAGTACCCCAAAGGCAACGCACTGTACGTGTTCCACTATGTATAGTGTCAATAGCCTACAGTGCGTGCACTGCATGCTCACCCCCTCCAGCCTTCATAATTGTCAAAGCATCGTCGGCAGTAGGGGCTGCGGGTTGACAACTGAAGTCTGCAGTTAGTCAGCCATCCGGCAGGGCCCAACTGTTGCGCCCACAGGAGCGGTGGGAGCTGCCGTCGCTCGCCGACTCAAGGTAATCCTGTTTGCTCCGCGCGCGAGCACCGGCCCGCGCCGGCAAATGAGCCGGCACTTGGAAGGGGGTCGCACATACATCGAACGTACTGCTTTTTTTTTTTTTTGTCTCTGGCCTGCAGGAGCGTACGCGCTGTTGTTCGCTAGCCCTCTGCTCCAACAGCGGAGCGGCTTTTTTGCGGGTCTCTCAGTGAAGGGATGTTTATTTTTCTCTATGCAAAGGAACGGGAGAGGGGTGATGCTACTCTACGTCTATTGGCTCGAGTCGACGTCCCCTACGCCCCTGGGAGGGAAAGCAGTTGGCCCTATGCAGCATTCGGCGCCTTCGACGACGCGGGTGCAAACCGAATGCTTTGCAAAAATTGTCGCTTTTTAAGGCGAAAGCCTTTAATGGCTCATGCTGTCGTGGACAAAATGTGTCCCGCTTTTGCGGCGGCTCTGATTGGCCGAGGCGGGATGGCGTCATAGAGGTCTCGACCAATCACAGAGCACCACCTCAGTATGTGCGAATGCGTGCCTTATATGACCATATGTAAATTAATATTTAATTACTAATTATTGACTAATTAATTAATGAGTAATTAGTAACCTATTAATTAACTAATATATTATCAATTAACTTTAATTTAATAGGTAATTACTTCTTTAATTACCAATTATTTAATTGATTAATAATTCAATAATTACTAGTTGCGTAGCAGAATGCGGCACTCAGGCTTTCGCTTTTCACTACTTTAGTCGCTAAAGTCCCTCGTATTTTTTTTATTCTTGCCGTTGGCATTCGACCAACAGATTATTTTTGCCTGTTTTGGCCGTCAAACATACTTCCGACCCAGGCATGCCTTTGTGCTACATACAGGCAACAAAGCAAGCCAGGTAGATCAGACTTTGTCATACACGAGAGCGCCGAAGTGCCAAAATCCAACGTTGTTCTAGCCACCCTACTTTCAATATTTACTTAATAATGTCATCCAAATGCGGCCGTCCTTTTGGGAATCGAACCTGCTACCTCGTGTTCTGCAGCAATACACCACAGCCGATTAGACCCCTGCCGTGCGTAAACCATCGCTCCCGCTACCTCACAAAGAGAGAAAAAAGGGCCAGTAAGAATAGAAGACCCTATTGTATTTTCCTGCCAACGATGACTGTTAACAAAAAAGTCAGGGAGGCCGCCTCTCATCGACGGCAGAAAGAAATAAGCAAGCAGTGACACAAAATGTCTTCGCTATCACGTATGCCGCGCGCGTTGTTTGGCACAAACACCCTCATCTCGCCTCTGCTCTGACATACGCTGCGTGTACAAGACCAGGTACAATAAAAACAAAACAGAAAGTCATTTCCCGGCGCAGACTCCGCTCGTCGGACCGCGCATTACACCGTTCCTTTCCATCACGTAGGTATCTGAGGATGTTTGCTTGCGTCGCTTTCTTTCTTTCTTTTTTTTTTTTTTGACGCCTTAAACCTGCGATTACTGCTGCGATATTTTTCTTTTTGTTTCTTCTACACAAGAAACAACTCTCCTGATGGAACCTCCGTGTATAGACTAGCTTCACTACACACGTCTCTGATTCTTATAGGCGTGTGTAGGGAGAAACAAAAACACTGTTCCCGCGCACACGAACGTGATATACTAGATAAGCAGTTTATCCACATCCTGTGCGACGACACAACGACAACAGTGTATATATACCACTGCATTTTCCACCACTGCATTTTCCGTAACATCACAGCATTTTCCGTATAACCTCACATAAAAAAAAAAGAAAACGTTTCGCACGCTGCTCATCGAAGGAGGCCTATCGACCATCCCAGCTTGTGCGGACGGAGTACTGTGGCAAGTAAATGAGCACCACTTCTTTGCAATGAACTTTAATTTTGTTTCGTTTTTTCTTTCTTTTTTTTTTCTTACAGGAGACAATGAATTGGAGATTACGAAGTGTTGAAGCCCCTCTGAACCTGTCCCCAAGAGCCAGGTACAACTCAAGAACAAAACGACAAATGCCCTTCATTGTTATCGCTAACACAAGATTGAATTAAACGGATACCTTTTGTTTGTTGTCGTTGTTGTTGTTGTTGTTTTTTTCATCCTTACAAGTCCTCTTGAAACACTAGCACAAAGGATAGGGTAATAGGCAGCTTCGATCCTACAGTTTTAATGATCGAATGACGGCTGAGTTCCTATTAATAGTGGCTTTAAGCTGTCCGTAAGAGCTTATTTTTCACCGGTGCGCCTGAAAGTTCCTATACCTTGCACATCATTGCCAACAAAAGTCCCCATTTTCACTTGCCTACACTGAAATACTTTTTTGCTCTGATTTCACTCTCAAGATTTTTTTTTTTTTTCATTTCAAATACATACATGACGTGACAGTATTCCCTGTAACGAAGCAGTGTTCCCGCAATCCTCGAACAGTATTAAAGGAAGACAAATAATGTTTTCTACACCGTTCAGTGTCAGAAGCCCGTCAAGTCCCCAGAAGCATCCATTGGTCAAATGCAGATATGACCAAGCTTCCCCTGCGGGCATATGTGAGATGGGGTTTGACCGCTCACAGAAAGAGTCTTTCAGTGAGAGGTACAAACCTCACCTCACATCTGCCCACGCAGATATCTTGGACATCAGCATTCATTACGAGGGCGAGATACTGCTATAAAAATGTGAAGAGAATGGCCCAGTCTGCCGATGCACGGCAAAATGTTTCTTCTTACGTTTGTACGTCACTCGCGTCGAGTAGTTAAAGGGGCAGAGAAAGGATGTCAAACCTAAGGTAAAGAAAGTAGCTAACACTGATAGATATGAAATCGCCTATCACACTCCCTCAAAAACTTTCTATCTAGCATGTGGAGCACCAGATATGTCGACGATTAAAACATTCTTCACATTTTCTTTTTCAAGTGATACGCTGGGACTAGTGACAAAAATAAAGAGAAAAGACCGATACCGCAGTCCGCCCACAAATGCGTCATACAGCCTGTCTGGCTAGATTTTTTTTTTTTTTTGCGGCTCATTCTCTCCACCCATTCCTCAGTGCAAAGAGCGGAAAAGGACCTAGACGAACTGTAATCATTTGCCTGGCGTGTAGTCAACCTTCTTCGCTGCGATCTTTGGACACCAATGAAGGCCCCTTCCTGGTGACGTCATACGGCCCGTATGACGCTGCGATGCGGAATTTGAGCGGAAGACCGGTTTCGGTGGCAGCAGAAAAGGCCAAATTTTAAAAAATGCCAATTATCAAATTACTTCACAAGACACGTACGTAGTGGAATGCACACTATGTGACATTTTCTCTGCATAATGCAATCATTCGGTAGGTACATTTTGAACGCCATTAAAGAGACCCTTTAAGATTGTCACAAGAAACATGCACCCTTCTCGACTGCAAAAACGTTAATATCGAAAATCCATGATCCTCCTGGACGTATACATGCAGGTATAGTGATTATTGAAGTTTTTATAGTTATGTTACGTTTACTTTTGTAATTAATGATTGGTATGCGAAAGTTTGTTCATAAGCAACTTGACAATTAAAAAAATGGGCAGGTTATAATTTCTCGTTATGTAAATCATACGTGAAAAAATTCGTAAAGTCTGAGGTATATGGAGTATTTTCACGGCATCACATGCGACTTTTGTTCCATGGTGTGCACTCGACGCCTGGCGTCGGAAAAAAACGCCCGCCACACCGATCTGGACCTGCCAGATGTTTGATGCTAGGGCGGCGCACTGTACAGTGTAACCGATAGCGGCAGCGCAGAAAGCTCGCATTTTAGGTTTGAGCTGCCGCTGCCAACATGGCCGCCGTGGCCGATGAGCTGGGCGACGGTTTGGGCAAAGAAATTTGATTGTCGTGAAAATAAATGCTTTTTCAAGCATGGAATGCCGCTTTTTTGTGTGTGTGTGAGTACACATATAACGTATTCTGAGATCGAAATGTCTACTTCTCCTCCCTAGAGCGAAAGGTGTGGAATAAAGCCTCGCAGCTGATATCCACGTCTGAGCGGGCATTCCGAGGTATGTCTCTTCATTAATTCGAACATACAAATCCTTGTGAAACCTGTGTACGCTCGCCGCTCTTTCGCTTCATGCATCCCCAGCTCGGCGTGACATCGGCGCGGCGCTTTTCGTCGTGGGAATATCGTAGGAAGAAAAAAAAAAAACTTGGCATGTATTGCTGCCTTTAAACAACAGCATGCAGGCTGACCTATACGTACAAATCCCGGTCGCGGTTAGAGTCCAGGTCCCAGCGCAATTTTTCAGCGGATTGAAAAAAAAAAAAAAAAACTGCATGTCGATAAAAGAGTACCAGGCCTGAAGTATGGCCTCATCGAGATGATGAGTATTAATAGCGGAGTTTGCAGTATGTAATAATTGACAGTTCACGAATAACCCCTAACGCGAACGGGAGAACCGAAAGTGAACCCGGATAAGCCCGAATGGTGAAACACTGCAATTAACTTTATACCCTACTTCACAACCGGGCATTGTGCAGAATCTGAAGGTGAGATGCAATTTAATTACGTGTTGTAATGGGCCTAAATATTTTTACAGGAAACTCGAAAAACTAGCGAGGAGAAACCCAGCAGAGACTTAGCGGTAAAATATGAGAATTTTTAGTATCCTCCAGCGTAACAAATATACCATTTTTGCCAAGTACGGCGACCTTAATGTTCAAAGTAGTGAGCAGTGGTTGTACATGTATCAGCAAGTGGGTGCAGTACGGGACGGGGATGGTGGAGTGGCCACTGGTAAGCTTTCACGAGACGAAATTATCTCGTCAAAATGTTCTAAAGCGTGGGAGCTTCTAATCCAAAGATAAATGGCGGAAATGTAAACTTAATAAGCAAGCGTGGGGTAACCAACCTAATGGAGCATGATATGCAGAGAATGGAGCCAGTTCTACAGATTAGAGGTAGCCTGAAAGAGCTCAAGCAGAAACTAGGCATAAGTCACAATCGGATGTACGCGATAAGAGACCAGGACTGATATTTCATAATCAATATGTGTACGATAGTTAAGGTAGCCGAAAAGTTCTACACTGAAGTGATTAGGACGATAATGACGCAGGCAGCGGTGAAGAGGAATCATACGTTCCGCCAGTAACGAAAGAGAAAGTAAAGAAAGCATTACAAGATGTGCAAAAGATAACCAGCCTGTGAGCATCATGTAGAAGCAGATCTGCCGCATGGTGTTGGCGGGAAAGTGCTAAAAAAAAAAAAAAATAGGAACAGTCACCCGTGTACCGAAACTTGGACGAACGTTAACATGATCGAAAACCATAAGGGCACGTAAATGACTTGAAATACTACAGGCACACGAGCTTACTGTCTGTTGCTTACAAGATATTTACTAAAGTAATCGCGAATAGATTCACAGAAAGCTCAGATTTTAATCAACTAAAGTATCAGACTTATTTTTTCTTTGCAACATAAATACGACTGGCTTTTAGATGTCACCTTCATAGATTTTAGTCGAAGCTTCAGCAGTCATGCAGGCATTATAAAGCCATGGTATAATAGAAAGACATGTAGAAATGCTGAAGAATATCTAACATCAACACAGCTACCATAGCCCTCCAAGAGAAATACATAAAATAACAAGTAGAGGTGTCAAGCAGGAGACATTTCTTCAGCATTACCGCTTTCTTACTGGATGTATCCAGTTATCTGGGTTAGGAAAGGTCGGAGATAACAGTTAATGGATAAAACTTTATTAATCTGCGATTCGTGGTAACACAGGGCAGGAACTGAAAAGCATGGTTGAATGCCTATAGTATAGTAAACGCACAAAAACCAAAGCAATGCTTAGCAATCTCGAAAAATCCCGACACTTTATAACAAGCCTAAAAAGCTAGAAGAGGGGAAGGAATGCATTTACAGCTTGCAGGCAGCGACCGCAGATGCGACCCACGAGAGAAAAATAACGGAGTATAAGATTGCGGGCGGAGCGCATTTGGTAAATACTCTCAGAACATCGATGGCAGCTTACCTGTATTCCCCAAGTGGAAAGTATACAAAAGCTGCACCTTACAGTTAGTCACCTAAGGAGAAAAAATATGGTTTAGTTTGGTTTGGCTGGTGGACTTTAACGTCCCAAATCGACTCAGATTATGAGGGACGCCCGAACAATTGTAGAGGCCAACGAAAAGGATTCAGCTTAAGTTGAACAAGAGACAGAATGAGAACACAGTGGGCCAGGAAACAAACGCGAGGTAATGGTATTTTAGTCTAAACCAAAAGAAAGAAATGGGCAGGATATGAAAGGCGAAGGAAAGGCAACCAATGGCGGTTAAGTGTAACGGAATGGATTTCAAAGGAAGGAAAGCATAGCAGTGGGCGGCAGAGGATCAGACAGCTGGATGATAAAACGGCCACAGCTACCGGAGTTATCATAATGATTATGGTGATAATGTACCATTTATTTCTAGTGAAAGTTTAAAAATATGCATTGTGCGAATAGGAAGGCCCTGTCCACTTCACTGTGCACTCTCCTTTTAACTGTACTCTCATGGTTACACAAAAACTGGCAGCTGTGTTGAGATTATTGTCGCCCGAAAGTAGTGCAATAAAAATGAGCCGCCTGCATCCACGATGCGGATCGAAGAAGTGATTGTGGCACGCGTAAGACAATAACATAAACGAAGATAACTTTCGCGACCTTGCACATATATAGATGTCGTAAAAGAGACAAAGGGTACGAAGAGGCACGATATAGCCGCTGACTTGCTCGGTTGTGGTTAACAAGAGGGCAAGGCGTCATCTTGTGGCCCCGCAACCTCTTTAGAAGACGCGAATGTAGAGTCGATAGTGTTATTCTCTCGATAAATCTTCCAAAAGACTGTGCATTTACGTAACGGAAGACGATGAGGCTTCTTCTCGTGTGACAAGGCTGCAGAAAGAGCGGCCGGCTGCAGACCCTGCACCTGCAGATGATGCTGGTCTCTTGAATTGCTCCTCAGTCGAAAATTTTTATTTAACAAGTTCCAAAAATACGATTTTAGTCCCTCGGAAACCAACTTTGGCGAAAAATGAGCTTCATTCGGATTTTATTTGTTTTCAGCGGTGATTTTCACGATGAGTTCGTGGTGATTAGATTGTGAAGTGGGCGTTGGCAGGAAAGTTCCTAGTTATGCTTGACTATTTAACTGAATATGTCACATGTAACGAATATTCGTTCAATACACAGTGGTTATTGGATGCGGAGCGCTGGACGATCAATCTCGAAAAAAAAAAAAAAAACCACAAGGCAAACTCCTTACATAATCTAAATTCTAGATTTTATCCTTTTAAGTGTTCACACTGTTACAAATGTTCTTCCCTGTACCCAACCTGGCAGTCCATCCAATGCTCAGCTGCAGTGGGAAGCCGTGCTGTACAGCCCAAACTGGGAGGTCAGCGCAAACTGATGGACCAGGCCAGAATGATGGCAAACACTTCTGGAGCCTTCAGCCCAACCATGAATGGGCCTGCTACTCTTCATCAGACCTAATCACTTATATGTGTTTCATTATCATCATCCCGGCAATACACTGAGCTTTGACTGAAGCGTTAAAGTCGGTGTATTGTTTTAATGGCGTCGGTACGGATTTCTTACGCAGCCCATGGACAGCAGGGAAATCACAGCTGCGGATGAAAGCGACTAGCTCCTCACAAAATGAAAGGGGTGATTCCGTGATCCTAAACCTACTGTCAGGCTGGCAAGAAAACTAAATCATGTTTGTTTCATAAACTTGGATGCTGTTTTTTTACGTAGATAACAATAAAGCTGCAGGTGGGTATCTTGTTCGAGAGTGGAAGCAGCGTAATATGATGGCGGGCGACGAATGTCGGTATAGTTTGTACAAAATCCCGCAATGGAAGAGCGGTGCTAAGGACACGCGATGGAGCGCAAGAAGTGAGCACACGGTTCGAGGGGTAAACGATTTTCCATGTAGCCTTCAGGCTTCAGGTCGCTAATGCACGGGCTCATTTGTTGTATTCACTTGTGCACGACCTCCTGAAGATCCGCAATCGGAGGAATGCGACCGAGTGCAACGGCGTTGTTTATTGCTTGCGAGCTGAGCCTTCGAGGTGACTCCATTGTGCCCTGCGAGAGAGCGGTTGCAAAACAGCCTTTGTTGTTGTTGCGCAACATGTGAATGGGGAGACTTGGCAGCAATAGGCCGAACTAATCCGGCCCTTCGTAGAATACTGCAAGGTGCTGATTACGCCTAAAGGCTTTTTGTACCCGTTGTTTAGCTTGGGCAAGCCATATTATACCCGTTGCCGGGCGGCGGGTCGTCAGCCTGTTTTAACCGGCGGAATTCCTTGTAGTGGGGCACTAGGCAGCTGAAAACGAGTTGGAGAAGTCCGTTTAATGCATCACCAGTGGTTCGCGACTGAGTACATAGTAACGAGTTTCCCAGAAAGAAAGTTGAATGCCGGCGATAGTATGTGGCGGTAGTATCATGGCTAACTATAGCTGGCTTGCTGAAGGGCAGCCACTTTATTCAGTAGATCGGGTTGTGTGCTCTGCAAGGTGATATATCACCTCTCTATATTATAGAACATCGGCAATATTATCTAAGCGCAAGTGATGAGGATGCGAGCAATTTTGGATAATGTGCAGATGCCCATTCCGATCCGATTCCTGAAGCATATCGCGAAGAAAATTGTTCCACGACGTCTCCGCTAAAGCGTTGTGCATATGTTGTCTCCAAAGAAAGATTTCACAAGGCTGCGAAGCGGAAAAGGAATCTGCAGCATACCACTCGTGTCCAAAATGGCGGCATGCATGACTAATGCGTTAACTGCGAGCGTGGTATGCACGCCATGACATCCGGTTAATGACAAAACTAATGAGGCTGAGACATCCACCTTTCCTTGAGTACCTTATATGAACGACTGTCAGATAGGACAAGGTGGTAGGTGCCCATCACGCCACACCACGAAAGTGTATAGCGTCTAACATTTCCTTTGCCAACTTGCACAGCTTTGGTGTGGCCCTATAGCGCGAAAGTTTGTGTCTTTCGTTGTCTTGCTGCCTGTCGAACAACTGCCGTCGTCACGTCACGCCATGACAACACAGACAGGAGCCTGTACGTCGATGGCTTCCCTGGTTTCGGAATGTGAATCACAGTAGCCGATTTACATCCCTCTTGCTATTTACATCCACCCAACCTTGCTCTGCTAATTAGTGCCGAGTCTCTCAATAAGCACAGCTCTACTTCTCATATGGAAATGTTATAAAACTTCAGAAGGGATAGCGTCCGGGCCTCCGCCTGTTTTCCGTTTGGCATCGCCTTCGGCTGCAAGCAACGCAAGTATTTTTTTTTTTTACTTCAACCGCAAATGGCAAATGATCGCATGCAGTACGCAGCAAAAGCCTCTAAAGGAAGGCAAAGTAGCCAAAGAGGCCGTAAATCGTTCCAGGAGAAAGTATTTGGGTACGCTTCTCTGCATAAATTAGCATATAAAATATTAGCTATACGAAGCCTGCGGTTTGCATGTGCGAAACACTGGCACACATGCAACAAGTAAATCACGTTACCAGTATAATTTTTAGGCGTGAAGTCGATATATCACTGATATGAATAACTGTGTGAGTACATATTTCATCGTTAGAGGACCATAATGAGTACATGTGTACATGTATACTACTCCTAAATTGTTTATTACATGGCATTTGCGCTAGTGTCATTTTAAAGGTCTAGTTCCGAAGGAATCAATTTTTGTACCGACTACAAGACAATGCCTCAAGTAAATGTTGTCTCGGTAGAGCTGTAAGTTCAGACAGCTTGGCAAAGAAAAGAGGAGAGGCTGAAACGTTTGAGCAGATAAGGGCTTAGTGGTCATCAGCATGCTATGCACAGGGAGAGATGCTGGAGATAAAAGGAGTAGCGACACGGAGCTCGAACACGTGGCCTCTATATGAATTCCGCAGGCGGTCACTGTCTATCGTATTCGAAAGCCTTCTCAGCGAGCTGTTTGTACATCGATATAGAACGCGCATGTGTCGCAAATGTCCGGTCGTTCATTTCATATGGCGATAACCCTTCTGAATGTCCCTTTTCAGCTCACGATAGCTCTTCACCGTTGGGTGCGGCGTTAGTAGCAGTGTTTTCAGTTTGTACCCAAACGCAGTACGGATGGATTCCGCTTGAGGACAATCACACACAACGACAGCACTAGTCCATTACAATAAAGCTGTCATGTCGATGCAGCTTGACTTAGCCAAATGTATACGGGAAAAAAAGGCATGGTTCGTTGGAAGCGCACAAAGAGGGAAGGGTAGGTTCGACGTAGCCCGAAATCCCTTGGCGCGTTAATTCATTTCTTGGCTCTCTGCTCAGCAGCCTCTTTAACGAATCGGTGAGGATAGCCTTATGGCATGGGCCTAACGACCAAGTCACAGAAATATGCGAGTGAAGAGTTGCATTTCTATCGCGTTACGAGATTACTATTTATTAAGTTGCGATACACATTTGTTCATACACATGAAAACAAAATGAACCAGGATCATCATTCCCCCCCAGATAGATGTTCTAATTATTTTGCTGACAACGATAAGAAGGCGCTGCTGACACAGGTGTCTTTTGACCAGGTGATTTGAGCGGCTTCAAAACCTTATGTTAATTTGTCTCAGTGCCTACTTAACAATTTTGTTTGCTGAAGGTATGGCTGGCAATCTTTACTTTCACAGTGCCTGCAGTGCAGTGCAGGTTGCAAGTCAGCGCCTATACATCCTTGTCATTGTCAAATTCGCCCTGTTCTTTTTCAAAATGGCTTAACAACTCGCCCAAGCACCAGTTCTAATTAAGCTACGCCCTCATGTATACCTTACGCAAAGAACACATCTGGAAAAGATTTTGTTTGTTTCTTTATGGGGTTTAAAGTCCCAAAGCGACTCAGAATATGGGAGACGCCGAAGTGAAGGGCTCCTCGCTGCTTGTCCCCGCGCATAGTTGAAATAAACAGTTACTTGTCTGAACATTTGAGCCGAAATGGTTTCACTGAGCAGATTCCTTCACATGACGGTTTTTATCTGGCCCTCATCCTCATTGGATTGAATGCTTGGAGAAACGCAAACTTCTTCGGACATGCCTTGGCCTCTGTGCAGGTCATGCTTCAACCAATTGCCATTCCCCGACTTTTTAACCACACAGCATGCAAGGTCTGTGATTTCTTTTGATAATGTCCATCTGTATCCGCATATAAGCATAACTGGGAACTTTGTAAGCGAGATTTTCGAATTTCGAATCAAATGTTTAAACGTTAGTACTGCTGTGTTTATTAGGGTTTTTTTTTTTTCTTCTTTTTTTTGCGAAGACTGAAGAAGTCTTCGTGACAAGGAAAAACAAACCTACAGGGCATCACAACCAGTGACTTGGCTAAATATATTAATTTAGGCAATATTTTGATGAAACACGGATTTCGCAAAGCATAACAATGATAAACCATGAATATATTGTGACTGATTTAGAATATAAATATTCAGAAGCGTTTTCCTCATGAGGTGCCTTGCTTTATTGCGAACTGCGCAAGGTGGCGGCGAGGAGTTCCTGATGAAGCTGTTTCTGATTAGCTGACTTCATTGGGGGATTACCACGCCTCATCAAGTGCGCATCTGTGCGTTTTTAGGTTCCGTACGGTTGCATAAAAACAAAAGGGGGGGGAGGCGGGGAAGGGGCAGGAAGTGTGTGCTAGATACCAATAAACGCAAACTTTCAATTATTTATTCAGTATATCAACCCACATGATTGACCTTAGTGTTATCTCTCTCTCTCTATCTCATTGCCTACATCCCACCCTCTCGCTCTCTCTCTAGGTTTCTTACTCCTTGTGAATTATCACACCCGCCCACCCAGTTTTCTCCCCTTTTTCTAACAAACGGTCACTCAACACCCCTTCATCACATGCGCACGTATTTTGATCAGGCTAGTACTATAAATGCCAGCATGCACCTCTAAACGGCGCTGCCTACGATATGAGTATCAAACTAGATCCGTGCACTTAAACACGAAGCGGCGACATTTTGAGTGATCTGAAGTATGCATTTCAGAGGCCGCTACAGCTTGCCGATTCGCTGCAGGTTGCTCGAGAGTTGGACTTTCGATCGTCTGGCTGACCTTTCGGGCAGTCGCTATAAGTGGGTCGCGGATTAAATCCGCTAAACAACAGCGCGGGTCGCTTTGTTTAAACAACCCTATAAGCGGGTGCTCCAGCCTCTCTGCATAACTTATGAATTTTGTGCGCTGCAGAAACTATAGCAGCCTTATGCTGCTTTAGTACCACAGAACATAAGAAAAACAAGAAAAAGTTCCCAGTGGAGACACCTTTGCTTTTTTTTTTGTTGTTGTTGTTGTTGTTTTTTTGTTACCTCGTACTAAACGCGAACAGAGAGCGTATTTCGTCGAATCTAACTGCGCAACTTTCAAAGCTTTCCGGGAATCTGCAATGCACCTCTGCTTGCAAGCGAACACATTTATCCCTTTGAGTGTGAGCATCTGAGTCTGAATTGTCGTCGGTGTAGGAGGAAGGTTATTTGCGGAAAAGGAATTCTCTAAACTAGTAGCACTTGCACCAGCTGCCCCTTGCGTGGGAACCGAAACTAAGCTCAGAAAAAAAGCGGGGATACTTTACCAGCACTCTGTACGAGGCGAGCTAGTTAACGTTAACAGAAATCAGATGATTAGGGGAACGAGATGGCGTTCCTCGATAAGTGTCTTACTCTGCATTGCAATCCTTAACGTTGCTTCTGTTTGCATTTAAACAATTTCATGCACTTCTACCTTACATATTGATGTAGTCTTTTGTTTTTTGTTCTTTATAGTTAGCCTTCAGTAGTTAGTAAGAGCTCGTGTCGTCTTCTCTTTCGTCTGGCCGTTGTCTTTGTCGCGCTAGCCCTCAAAATGATGGCGCAAAGAGCCGATAAAGCGATGATGACACCAGAAAGGAAATCTAGAGACATCCAAATATTTAACCAACGTAAGCGACGGCCGCCTTTTCCGTGCTCCTGTGCATTACAGAGGAACTAACTTGCCCTAAAACGAAGCCTTTACCAAACCATTGCGTCAGCTTTACATTGCCGCGTTTATGGCCTGCCCTAAAACCGTGGGGGCAGTTAAAAGGCGGCTGTCGCCCATGCTAGTTAAATATTTAGGCTACTGTGCAGGGTCGTACATTCTTAAATACACAGCGCTTGTGCAAAAGGACGATTCCAGATAATGCCATATAGTGAATGGTTCATCGACATTGTGCATTTACCTAGAATACTTGTGTAAATATATGTACTTTACATTTTAAAATAGCTTGTGATTATTTGCTAACGAATATCCCTGCCGTAGACGGGGGCAATTAAAGCTATCCGGGCATAATCTGGATTTGTGTAACCGCGTTATTTTTTTTTTCTTTTGCCCGCTCCTGAATTTTATTGTTCCACAAAAATTATTGATCACGGCTAAGTGGACATCCGCGTTTACGGGCGCCGCGGTTTTTGTCAACACTGGTTCATATAACTTGTAAATTCATGTATCAAAGACCTGCTTTCATAGAGTGCGTCCCGTTGTTTATATTTCTGTACTTTACTATTGCTTCTAAAAAATTCGCTACTGGGCGCTCGAAAGTTTTTGACAATTTCATATTTTTATCTTCAAGAACTAAGATATGACAGCCAGAATATAACGCTCCGTTATACACAAAGTCATCTCCAAATTATTGTATTATTCACTCATGTTTCTCACGGACAAAGTAATAACAATTTGGGGATAAGTACAATTAAGCTTTGTCTTATGTTTGCAGGCTGCAGTAGCGGATCTTCGTTTGCACACATGCAAGTTGCTAGTTCGATTTGGTTTATGTTTAAGATTTGTTATGTTCCTATAAAATTTATTTATTTATTTATTTATTTATTTATTTATTTATTTATTTATTTATTTATTTATTTATTTATTTATTTATTTATTTATTTATTTATTTATTTATTTATGATCGAGAAAAAATTTGTTTGCGCACATGCAAGTTGCCAGTTCGGTTTATGTTTATGATTTGTTATGTTCCTATAAAATTTATTTATTTATTTCTTTGTGATCGAGCAAAAACTTGAGAAAAACAATAACATGAAGGAAGCAAATGTACAGCCACCAAAATAAGTAAGCAACGTCAGCGACGGCCGCCTTTTCTGTACTCCTGCGCATTCAGTTCAGTTCAGTCGTTCAGTCGTGTCCGACTTTTCGTGACCCTACTGACCATTTCACGCCACGCTTTCCGGTCTCTCACTATCTTCCTAACATCACATAACTTCATCTGCAGTGCCTCGAGGATGCCATCTAACCATCGCGTTCGCTGCCTACCCCTTCTCCGGCGACCCTCAACCTTTCCCAACATCAAATCTTTCTCCAGCGACTCCTCTCTTCTCATCAGACGACCAAAGTAGCTGAGCTTTAACTTTAGAATTTGACCCTCCAATGAGCAGTCAGGGTTTATGATCGACAATATTGACTGATTTGATCTTCTGGCAGTCAACTCTCAAGAGTCTTCGCCAGCACCACAATTCAAACGCGTCAACTCTTCGGCGGTCAGCCTTTTTCACAGTCCAACTCTCGCATCCATACATCACAACTGGAAAGACCATAGCACGAGTTATACGGATCTTGGTTGGCAGAATAATGTCTCTGCTCTTTACTAGGCGGTCAAGGCTAACCATTGCTCTCTTTCCCAGAAGCAGGCGTCTCCTAATTTCATGGCTGCGGTCTCCTTCCGAGGTAATCTTGGAGCCCAAGAAGAGAAAATCTGTCACAGCTTCCACTTCTTGTCCCTTGATGCTCCAGGACTTGACAGGGCAAGACGCCATGATCTTTGTCTTTTTAATGTTCAGTTTAAGCCCAAACTTCTCACTGTCTTCTTGTACGCGCATCAGAAGCCTCTTGAGTTCCGCTTCACTTTCTGCCATTAAAGTGGTATCATCCGCACATCTAAGGTTGTTGATACGTTTTCCAGCAATCTTCACTCCAGCTGAAGACTCGTCCAGACCGGCCTTCCTCATGATGGACTCTGCATATAGGTTAAATAGGCAGGGCGAAAGTATGCAGCCTTGCCTCAATCCTTTCTCAATCGGAAACCAATCAGTAAGACCATGTCCAGTTCTGACTGGCCTCTTGCCCTTCATACAGGCTCCTGAGGAGACAGATGAGGTGAATTGGAACTCCCATCTCTTGGAGAGCTTGCCACAACCTGCTGTGATCTACGCAGTCAAACGTTTTCGCATAATCAATAAAGCAGAAGTAGATGGGTTTCTGGAACTCTCTTGCTTTTTCTATGATCCAGCGAAGGTTGGCAACTTGGTCTCTAGTTCCTCTGCCCTGCGCATTACCAAAGAACTAACTCGCAATAAGACGTAGTTTGCAAGTAATTAATCATTAAATAATTAGTTATTAACTGATGAAGTGATTAATTGATTGATTATTGATAAGTGACTTATTTATTGCATGTTTTTGTTGTTCAAGGGGACAAATAAAATGGGCAAAATGGGGTTTAATCTCCCAAAGCGACTAAGACTATGAGGGACACCGTAGTTCTCGAGCGCCCTAACCCTTGCACCACCGCGGCAACTCTCTTAATCACTGTAATCTTAGTAATCGCGTCTCTCATAGCTCAAGCATATTCATTAGCAAAATAGGCTACCACATTATGGGAAAATCGCCGATATAAATCCTGACATCAAGCAATCCGTACGAGGGTGCCTGCGTGGCCAATTAGCGTGCCCTGCTCGTGGTCCAAAGATCCCGGTGCGTTCAATTAAAATAACACTATCTCATCGCAAAGGAGAAGTCGTAGGTTGCACCTCTTGCCGTTTCCTACAGTCACGTGACATCATAAAACCAACCGCTAACCAAAGAGTGCTTGGCCCCGTGGGTCATGCACTTGCCGATCGCCACATGCTAGAGCGAAACCCGTCATTTTTCTCTCGTGACACCTACAACATCGGATCTTCTCCAGAACGGAGCCTCTAACGCTATGGGGCTGATGTTGCACGCACCCAGTCTATTCATATGGCGATTTAAAAATACATTGGTATTATTCAAAATTTGTGTATTACGCTATTTCGATGCTCTAAAGTATATAAACCACGTTGCATGTTCACAAGGTCTTTCACGTGAGACTGTCAGCATTTTTTTAAATTGGTTGTTTGAGTTCAAAGGGCATGGTCAGCGATGATGTGCTTCAAAATACAGCTAAGGCGAGTCAGCCAGCAGGTAGGTCAACTATAATAAGCAGTCCAACTTTTATTTTTCAAAGTGGCAGTGTTAACGCTCCCTTTCAAAAAAATTTAGCTGGGGTTTAGCTTTAGTTAAACCCGGTAGGTAGCGTAAGCAAAGCCAGGGTAGCTTCTTCTTCTTCTTCTTCTTCTTCTTCTTCTTCTTCTTCTTCTTCTTCTTCTTCTACTACTACTACTACTACTACTACTACTACTACTACTACTACTACTACTACTACTACTACTACTACTACTACTACTTCTTCTTCTTCTTCTGCGTCGCTCTAAAGGTCAAACGTGGCTACCGGCCGGGTTTACGCGACGGGCTGGAACCTGGCGTAGTATTGCTTACGCAATAAAACATCACGACTCGGTGTCATGAGCGTTGTAAGCGCAGAATAACCAAAAAATACTTATAGCAAGTGGTAGTTGGCAAGTGGTCAGGCCGGGAACTGATTGTTTGGTAGTTTTCTTGAAGTCATGAGACCACGTGAAATCGTCGAATTGGCAGGAGCTGCCAACTCTATTTAGGCTACGCAGGCAGCTAGGTTCGTAGAGATCGGTTATATCAGTTCAGTTCAGTTCATTCGTTCAGTCGTGTCCGACTCTTCGTGACCCTATTGACCATGTCACGCCACGCTTTCCGGTCTCTCACTATCTTCCTAACATCACATAACTTCATCTGCAGTGCCTCGAGGATGCCATCTAACCATCGCGTTCGCTGCCTACCCCTTCTCCGGCGACCCTCAACCTTTCCCAACATCAAATCTTTCTCCAGCGATTCCTCTCTTCTCATCAGATGACCAAAGTAGCTGAGCTTTAACTTTAGAATTGGACCCTTCAATGAGCAGTCAGGGTTTATGGTCGACAATATTGACTGATTTGATCTTCTGGCTTCCCAAGGAACTCTCAAGAGTCTTCGCCAACACCACAATTCAAACGCGTCAATTCTTCGGCGGTCAGCCTTTTTCACAGTCCAACTCTCGCATCCATACATCACAACTGGAAAGACCATAGCACGAGTTATACGGATCTTGGTTAGCAGACTAATGTCTCTGCTCTTTACTAGGCGGTCAAGGCTAACCATTGCTCTCTTTCCCAGAAGCAGGCGTCTCCTAATTTCATAGCTGCAGTCTCCTTCCGAGCTAATCTTGGAGCCCAAGAGGAGAAAATCTGTCACAGCTTCCACTTCTTGTCCCTTGATGCTCCAGGACTTGATAGGGCAAGACGCCATGATCTTTGTCTTTTTAACGTTCAGTTTAAGCCCAAACTTCTCACTCTCTTCTTGTACGCGCATCAGAAGTCTCTTGAGTTCCACTTCACTATCGGTTATATAGCGGGGCTTCATATCTTCTACGGCCTGAGGTCCTTCACACAATGTGCACGGTAGCTTACGACTGTATGTTTGTAAGGTAACAGAAGCACAAATGAGAGGACTGTTGAATAAGCGTACAACGAAGGCGTCGTCATTATCATCCTCATCAGCCGGGCTATACCCACTGGGAGTGAAAGCGGAAAGAGACAAAGAGGAGCCGTAGTGGAGGGTTACGGAGTAATTTCGACCACTTGGCGATATTTACCGTGCGCTGACATAATTCTTAGATTTTCGGAAATTCTAATCACGTCTCCGCGGCTCTGCAAGAAATTTTCAGACCGCAGATGGTGCAAATTGTTTGCTGTTCTGCGCTGTCCTGAATTTTGAAGAATACTATTTCCTTATCCGCAAAAAAATATATACATACACGAGAGAATTATATACGTTTAGCAGATGCACAGAACGTAATGCAAAACTAGTTATGGTTAAGGTTATAATCCTTTCCTTTCTCTCTTTTTTTTTGCCAAAATGGAGACTCCAAAATTGATTTAAAAATCCTTCCTGTGCGCAGAGCTTGCGAAATTTTTAAAAGCTCGAAGCAAATAAATTTAGTGGGCACGCTTTGTGTTGAACTTAAATGCAATATAAAATTTTTCGCGCATTTTCTGGGAAGGTGTTTTTTATTGAAAACCTAAGCCACCAAAGAACAAAATGCGTAAAAATATAATCTCTTTTAGAGCAGCAATATCGACTACACCAGCAACTCAACGAATCTTCAAAGAAAACTGAGGATAAACTCTTCCCCCCCTCCCCCCCCCCCCCCCCCACCCCCACCCAATTATTTTCCTTTCTTGCAAAAAACAAATACACATTTTTATCCCTTCGCGGCAGTGCTGATCACTTTATTCCGGCGTCGAAAGGCGCATTTCAATTGCTTGAAAAAGTTAATTTAGTGCTAAATGTTTTCTTTTTTCTTTCTCGCAGCGGATTAAAACAACTGACGTCGGTAGCAAGAAGTAATAATAATAATGGTTCCGTGATGACAGTCAGGAGGTCTATAACCTCTCAGATCCGCGCAATAAAAGCGGTCTGGATGTCACCGCTGCCTGCTTGCCAAAACGATCAATTACGGCGCAGCCTGTATTTCATTTTCTCTCCTTTTTCTGGCTTATAATTATATCAATTTCCTATGAACGAAGCCTGTCTTCCACTTGAATTCAGAAATCGGCGGATATAAACACTAATTACATTCCGCTTTGAGCGAGCATGATGGAAAGAAGAACGAGACATTGCATGGTGCAAACTGGGAAGCTTGATGGCTCCCATGGATTAAAGAAGTGCTCGTCCGAAAGATACAATGTTAAACAAAAAACTGATGTAAAAAAGGCGGCAAATGAATCTAAGCGGCAAAGAAAAGACGAAAAATGCCAAAGATGAAAATATTTGCCAAGCCAGCTGCATTGAACTTAAACAAGCACCGAAATCCAACAACAGAAAGAGCGCGTGTCCCTAAGACTTATTCTGGCGAAGCGCAGCTGGTAGCCTCTTTACGCTAATTAGGGTATTTCTCTGTCATGTTTTGAGATATTGATCCATGGCTTAGATAGGGAAGGGATATGTGATTCCCGACAACAGAAAATAAATGAGCAAGGGCTGAGGGGAAACATCATCCCGCTAGCTAATATTCCGACAAGAGAACCTGTCTTTGTGTAACAAAGCTTAATTGCTTCAAAGAACGAACTACTTCAATCAGAAATTCAGAAAAGACTACGTATAACATAGTTTCTGAAAAAAAAAATACCATTATAAAAATATTTAAGCCCTCCAAAGACCGCACTGGGACGATCCAGCACAATTAAGACTGCTCCCCTTGCTCAAGGCGATATGCGCTGAACGAATGGGGCCAATCACAAGCTTCGATACTTTTCAATCTTCAGCTGCTATCTTTTATTCGCAGAAAACACACTATGATGCCATTGAACCTGTTCAAAAATCCAACTAAGCGTCGTTTGAATTGCATTCTCAATATGTTAAGAGCCAAAATGCGTTGTAATAATCTGGCTGTGTAGTCACTACGATAAACGTGCTGGCAATCATAGCTGCTAACGAGATTTGGTTGCCACATTTACCACTAAATTTTAACGCTCGGTTCAAAGACCGAATTTCTCGTACCAGAGAAGCCAGAAATGCCTCCTAGCTGCAAGTCAGCTATTCAGAGAAAGTCCGCTCTTAACAACGCAATCATGGACCAGATAGAATAATTTGGTGAAAATGGAAGAATTGGGGAAAAATAGAAGAATTGGGGAAAAATACAAGAACTGCATCGAATTGCCAGCTGTGCCTCTCACCAACGAGCTTCTATGCAATCACAACGGCGGTGCTCGAAATACTCGCCGCCGACCGTGTTTCACCACCTATTCCTGCAAAGCTCTCGAAACCGCGACATGCGGTTACGTCCTCGTAAATGCCCAACCGAGACCGGGGCTCCTGTTCCTGCTTGTTTCTTTTTATTTACATGAGCTATAACGGAGAGCTTGGTACCGCATAGCCGCTCCTTGTTTGCTTTCCCTACTTTTTCGACCCTCATGCCACAGCACCTCATTGCTTGCTCGCTGCCAGCCGCTTTAGCAACTGGATTCTTCCAAGGCAAAACAAACTCGACGACAGGCTAACGCTCGCAATTCAGACCGGTTATCTCATTACAAAATTAAAGTCGCGCGTAGGAGAACTTTTTTTTTTCTTTTGAACGCTCAGCTTTCTTCGTGGGAAGCGGAAAGGAGCTGGTATAAAAGCACACGTTACACCAACGTGCCCGTTTAATGGCGTGTGAACATGTAAGCGCACCCATTCGTGCGTACGCTAATAAGCCGGCGCATTTTGGAGGGAACGTAATAGAGAGAAGAGGGGGAGGGGGGGATTTTCATTTCAAGCGCCCTGTATTTATAGCGGTGCTTCCACCAAGCCTTTCCAAGCGCATAAGAAAGAAGAGAACAAAGGGTGGCATTTTCATTCACTGGCTCGGCGCTTAGCATGACACTGCGTCCCACCGAACTTCTTTTGTAGCACTTTGCGAAAAAGCACCCAGAAGGCGTGAAGGAAGCATGGCGTGCTCCACGCTGCGCACTTATGCGTGTGACAGAGCACAGGCGTGCGTGTTGAACTACGCGTGTTCTTCATAGGAGGGACGTCCCTGCCAACTAAGCCTGACTAGAACCGTGCAGTATAGTGGTGAAGCTGTAGTTCTCGCGTCGGCGAAAATTTCGCTTTCATACAGGCTTTTTGCGCGTGCAAACGATCCGTGGCACACTCTAACTGCAGTCGTTATAGATCACAACGAGCCGTTGTTTACAGAGTGGTTAGTTGAACTAGGGAGCATACTGACGTTTGAGGAATGTGATTAGCGTGAAAAAAACAAGTACCGAAGAGATACACAGACTATACACGTTAGGCTATAAATAGTGACTGCTAAGATGTTTATAGTTGGTTTAGTCGGAGAATTTTATGTGAGAATAAGAATCCGGTGGGTAGGTATAATCTATCGTCATACGTCGAAGTTCACCAATATCTCTCAAGAGGAAAGCTCGAAGTGGTTGTTCCTTCCCAGTGCTCCTCCATAGAGCAGATGCTTGAGTGCTGACGCAAAGGCCTAAACATACGTTGAGGCCACCACAATGAGTTCTGTAAAAGACATTGACTGGTCTGATGTTAAGAAGCAGGAATATAGAGTGAATTGAGGAACAAAAGCGAGTTAACAATAGCGAGATAGCCAGGGCATTGGCTGGCTGCTAGGCCATCACAATTTTGAAGCGTTAACTTGAAAACTAAAAACATGAGCAGTAGGCAGCGTTTCTGCTGCTATGTGTTTCTTCCACTCGACTGCCCTTTGCTTTTAAGCTAAAGCGCTTCAAAATTACGATATGCTAAAGTTTCACTAGCTAAAATTGAACGTGGGGAGATGTTTTATTGCGAAAAATTGATAACCGGTGGTTTTCTGGTGGAGTCTAGTTAGTTCCCAGTGATATGATGTACAGCAGGGGGTAGCTAGATAAGATTAAAAAGTTTGCGAGAATAGCAGGCTGCGGCAGCTGGCGTAGGACAGTGTTTACAACAGGTCAATGCGGGACGCTTCCGTGGACTGAGATAGGCTGATGAATTGGTGAACGGGTGTTAGAGGCACATTACCCGCACTTGAAAGCGACTACTTTCGACCCCCCCCCCCATTTCCTCCCCCCCCCCCCCCCCACTTCCTTCATTTATCTGTCGCATGAAGTAGTTTTCACTACGCTGCATCGATTTCGGTAGGCGAAATGTGGAGCTCTGAAGCGCTTCGTTGGGTCGCCAAAGATTTATCGAACGTGCTTAGGATGAGCGTGGACACCCAGGCTCCCGGCAACTCGGGCTGTAGCACAAA
The DNA here is from genome assembly GCF_055883805.1 of Amblyomma maculatum. Lineage (NCBI taxonomy): Eukaryota > Metazoa > Arthropoda > Arachnida > Ixodida > Ixodidae > Amblyomma > Amblyomma maculatum. The sequence goes on along the minus strand of NC_139349.1, from coordinate 98,917,842 downwards.
CTGAAGCAGAAGAAGAATGAAAAGCAAAAAAAAAAAAAGAAAGTGGTGATGGGTTTTGTTCGGTTTTTAGATGAGCCCGCGACTGCACTGACTGCAGTAACGATTGTTCCGTTTCTGTGCTTCGCGAATAGATCAATGCATGGAACACTGGCAGCGCTCGTTCTACGTGCATGTTTGGGCGAACGGCTATGTTTAGGCGGATCCTAAAAGTGGAAGCATATGTGAGTCTTTTGTGAGTTTCTTTAACAGAGCCATTAGCTTTATTCTGCTTCTCGTTGATTTAGTTTGCACTTTCAGAAACGAGAGCATTGTAGTCTGAAACCAGGCTGTCTTTGTTTAACCGAAGGTAATGACTGACTTGCTGGCCAGCGCTTTCTTTATAACAGTGCAATATTGTTAAGTGGCGACAAGCAAGAGAACGGCACAACATTGTGACATGGTGAAGGATGATTTAATGGCTGGCCTAGCGCGAGGGCTGCTGATCTTCTTCGCAACACTTCCCGGGGCCACCGAGTGACCGTGCCCGATCAGTTCGTTGAAGTCGATGGTGAGGTGATGGTGTAGATGTTCAAGAAAAGATAGAAGAGAATGCTGCGTTTGCCACCACGATGACGATGACCACGATGAGGATTGCGTGATCCGCCTCCCCTGGAGCTCTTACGCCACCAAAGCATCCATGGGACCGATGGCTCGAGGTCGCGTCAGGCAGCTGGGCGGGGCCACCGGGGCGGGGGTTGCGTATTCTTGTCTTTCGGTTATTCGGGTCCGTCGGGTCTTTGCTCTGGTCTGGTCTCTGCTCAGTTCATGTGCGCGCCTTGTCTTCAGATCCGGACTGCTGGGCGGCGGTAGTTGGCCGGGTCTGGGCAGGAAGGGCTGGGGCGAAGCTGCGCGGCGGTATCCCAGGGCTCTCGGTCGATAGTCCCGGCGCATGGATGGCGTCGATGCTCCAAGGCGAGGATGGGGATGACGCACCCAGCACCTCCACCAAAATATTACGTGGCGACAAGCAAGAGAACGGCACAACATGGTGACATGGTGAAAGAGGATTTAATAGCTGGGATTAATAGCTAGAAGATCGGCAGGGGCCTAGCTGGCCAGTGCCGATCTTCTTCGCAACAATGTTTTTCTTTTTGATGTGTGTGCAAAGCCCCTCTTCGTTGCGATTACAGGAGCTGCTTTGTTGCCGCCCATTCTGACAGTGACTGCTTTTTTGAAGCGAAAGGTTCACTATTTCACTATTTCGCATGTTTCACCTACAATGAGCCAGAGAACAGAGTGCGGCTGTAAGCAAAGACAATGCACCAAATATATGGTGTCGCACCACCCTTGACTGGAAGTATGGCTATAAGCAAAGACAATTAACATAAACTGTTTCTACCGCGAATCGAACCACGATTCCACCGATTCCCAACCCATGAAGCGCGCAAACCGCTACCCACACCAGACTCGTGAGAAAGAAATCGTAATTTTCCTTGTCTAGCGTGAGGATAATACCGATAGCAATGACGATGAAGTTAGTGATAATGATGATGAAAATAGCCATGATAACGATGCTGCAGTTAGTGATAATGATATTGATGGTAGTAGCGATGACAATTAATGACGGTGCATTTAGTTGATAATGATAATAGAAGCGGTAGTGATGGTGATGATTAGTGCAGTGCTTTGGGGGCAGGAGGTTCCAAGTATTGTAATTTGACATTATACCGCCTAAAAAGGAAAAATCGTTTGAGGCACGTAGATCTCTCTTAAGTGCGTTAAGGCGAGAGCCTTTCCTGCGACTCTTTGCAGCACTCATTTGTCCCTTTTTCACTTCTCTCTCTCTTGCTCTTCACTGCTCTTCACTGACTGTTTTCGGCGTTGTAACGCAATGGCGAGGCCTGACATTGAAATTTTGCAACGTTTTTGCACATTTTTTTCCGCAGAATTTTGATGCATTTTGCACACTTTTGACGTCCGTTGTTGTTTTGACGTCTGCACACTATGTCGACGTCCTTGGCTATTTTGATGTCGAGTTCACGTTTTTGGTTCTAATTAACTAATCAACAAACAAAACAACATCAGCAAAACTTTGCACACAGATGCATTTTTCCACCCTCTAGCTCATACAACCTATATTTTACTAATTAATCAGTTCATTTCTCGACAATGACTGTGACACCCTCTGCGGACGCACAAATCCTGTCCACACTCATGAGCCTATACAGGCTTTCGCCTTAAATGGGAGGGGGGATTCAGTGTTGCGATCAAGGTGAACGCCTTCGTAATGTCGCACAGTGCAGTGCTTTGAGGGACAGGAGGTTCGAAGCATTGTAAATCCACATGCTTAGCCTAGGTCGAGCGCTCCGGCGTTTCTGGAAGGTGGACCTGATCTCTTATTGCCGTCTTCTCTGAACGGCATTAGATACTCATCTTTGTTTATCACTAACTTCGCTGAGTTTCCTGAGCCTTTATCCTTCAGATTCCGCCTCGTCTATATTTCAGCATGAGCGCAAACAAAAACTTATTGTGGAGAGCTGATACACTGTTCTATCGAGTCTTTTTGTCTTCAGTTTGGCTCCAGTATTACATTCAATCATGTAATAGCTCATAAAAGCAAATCGTGCAGACACGCACATGCACATAAACGAGTTCAAAATTTCCAAGGCTCATTGTTCTTCTGTATTGAATTAAGGCCCTGCTTACACGCACTGACAGCCTTTCTCGAAAAAATTTGTTAAGTTTTGTTTTCTTCTCGCTTTGCATCGAGAGGCTGACTAAAGTGCTCGTCTGTCACTCGCATGCAGTCAATGAAAGGAGCAGCAAGAACTTTCACATTTCTCATCAAAAATTTTAATTTCATGCTTGTAAATGAATTTTTGTTGACAGGTCTTTTTGGCTGACCTACAGTTAATTAAGCTTTAATGAACTGCTGTTTCCAAAGAGGCCATTAGTTCTAATAGTTTATATGCATGTGTTTTATATGTAGCAATAAGAATATTTTATTGATTAGTTGATTGATTGATTAATTGGTTATTTAATTGATTGATTGATTGATTGATTGATTGATTGATTGATTGATTGATTGATTGATTGATTGATTGATTGATTGATTGATTGATTGATTGATTGATTGATTGATTGATTGATTGATTGATTGAACATTAGTTATTCCCAACTAGTTCGCAAACGAGTTTGCCCATTCAAGCCGGAGATTACATCATTTAGAGAACTTAGATGAGTCCCAACTGTTCTAAACAACCAAAAAGACTGACATGACACGCATATCCGTATCAACAGAAAACCTCACGCTCAAATAAGTTTTTCATAAGAAGGAAAAAACATAAATATGAGGGAAAATAAATCTGTTTTGGCGGGATAGATAGCTATATGCTACTCAAGAACTCGACCGACATGAACCTCTTAATTTTAATTGAAAGAATTCTTCCTTCATATAATTCCACGCAACGTTCATCGTGCATTAAAAAAGGCAAGAAAGGCAGAATCTAATAAAAAGAAAGTGGTAAAGCTTGTCGCGCTTGGTGATGTCATGCACGGACATGATCAGCCTTTTAACTTCTGCGCTCTCCCTGACGCTTCCCGAAAAATACGACGAGGCTGCATTGAAGAAATTGATGTGCAATGCACGCTGTGATAAAACCCTGCAACGTCTGTCTCATCACATTTTTGTTTGTTTGCGTCATGCCCTGTTATTGTGACATGTTTGTTTCGTTTTCTTTTTTTTTTTCTTTTTTGTTCAGTGATGTATACAAACTCTACGTACCTCCTGCTGTTGCGAAGACAGTTGTTTGCGCAATTTTGCTGTCGCTATGCATAAAACATCAAGGCCACACGCATAAAGGGAAAAGCAAACGAGCGCAACAATAGCGTTTATTGACGTCGTCATGCATGGAAGGCTGTTCATTCACCTCGGGTTTGGTTTTGCTCACAAGCTCAATATTGAAGCAGCGTACACTGAGAGAGAGATACCACCCAACCAACAGTTAAAAACAATTCGAGCACATCACGCTTCAGGTTCAAAGTAGTAGTAGTAGTAAGTGTTGTTTTTTTATTCACATACACAAAAAACGGAAGTAAAGAGATGTTTGCAGCCCCGGTATCTGCTATCTAATCATCAGAATCACCTGAACTGGGGCCGCAACTATAAAGGAACAGTAAGTAAGAGGGAGAGGAAATTAAGTTCAAAACCAATTCATTAATCAATTATGTGCGCGCCTTCGGACTAGAACTAATTAGTGAATTAGGTTCAAAACCAATTCACTAATCAGTTCTCGTCCGAAGGAGCGCACACATACATTGTCTCTCCAGATTTAGTAATGCATCCGCTTGCACTCCCCTGCTTTTCTTTTCTTCTTTTTTTTTCTCTCTCTCTCTCTCTCTCTCTCTCTCTCTCTCTCTCTCTCTCTCTCTCTCTCTCTCTCCTTCTCTCTTAAATATGGTACAGTCACGAGTTATAACGCGGTATTTCCTTCGCCTGTCCCAGTGATTGTTTACTGAAGTGGCAGGTTTCTTTTCGTCAAGTTTACTTGTGGTTTGAAAGTCGGCATCTTCGCTGGGCCGTATGAGATTGATTTAGATACATTGGCGAAAACTGCCAGCGTCATGTGGAGCTATCAATTATGCGTCGTGATTTATGTTCCTCGGGGTCTTGTTCGGTCATAATTCGCCCTTTATTGATCAATTTTTAGGTGATACTTAAAGAGCTTGGGTGTTTATTTACATGTGACCTTGTCTTCCCAGCGGGATAAATGGGCTTCTTAAAGCAGCACATAAAAAGGTTCTACTTGCAACACAGTTCGTCATTTAAGCATACATCTTTGCCATACTTCCAAGCATCGCTCTCTGAAAACGCGTTAGCTGATATAGCTGAGAGTAGAAAAATCGTTCTATTCACGCGCTATAGATGGGGATAAAGTAGATGCAATACCATTCATATTAATAAGTACAGCGATCATTCTTATGTCACGGCGAATGTGGGTCACGGTACGGTATATTGGTGACAAGCTGGTTATTACGCAGTGAGCGAAAATAGAGCATCGAATCAACCGGGTGGCACATCCTGTTGAAGCCTGACAAAATATACGAAAAATAAGGACACAAATAAATGAGCGCACGAAACGCCTCCATCGTCCGCAGTCCAGATGTTTGTCAGATACTGGATATCAATTGTGAGCACGTTCATACGCTTTCTATATAAAGCGCAAGAAAAAAAAATGCGTCATCGACTCATGATTGATTTGCCCAGGCGAGTTTTATCTCTCAGCCCAGCTGGGGCCGCTCCCTTTCACCCGTCGTTATTGCGCACTTGATGCATTCGCTGCAATGTAATTTTGTCGCGTCTTTGTTTCGTTACGGGTGGCAGCATGTTCTCGCCATTATTAATTGGTCCATTCAGGCGAGGCCGGGTACGCGTATAGCTGACAAAGCAAATTAGCTTCTGCACACGCATTGCGCAGGGAACGCTATGGCAGGCACTATTTGCGCTTCAGTTCGCTCAACATTTAAGCGCTAGGTCGCAATTTGCTACGCTATCCTCCTCATCTGAGTGCTTAGTTTGTTTTCACAACCCAACAGAGAATTATTCAGCCTAATAATTTATTTTTCTACACATGGCAAACCCGTCGCGTAGGCATTCTGTGCGAGTTATCATGAGGCAAAAAAGAAAAAAACAGAATCCATCAGAATGGATTTTCAAATCTGGGAACAGAAGTTCTCATTCCTGTTACTTGCTTCCGGCTTCCACGTGTGTTTGCTCACTGAATGCGAGAGTAGCGACTCTATACAAAACACAAATCCCATACACGAAGCTCATGGCATATGCAAAATCTCTCTATATGTGGAAGGAACCTCGAAAAATGCTTCTTATTTTACGAAAGCGCACTTCCTGGGGGGCAAGCCATCAACTTGAGCAAAAACCTTGCATCTGCAAATGGCTGTCTAGTTTCATCTTTTCATTTTGAAGATTCCCGCTTTCAAATCGTCAAGCAATGCCCTTCCGTTTCTCTAATGCCATGCATTCCATCCTTTCATATGGACGGAAAATAACAGGCAGTTTCCGAGAGCGGACGCATATTTTCTTGTGAACAAAAATCGCTACACCCGGAGGCTATGCCATTTTATCTCACAGGCAGCAGCGGAATAAAACGCGCTAACTTGACTGTCATCCGCGCTACCGGCGATAGCGCATCAAAAATGAAGAGCTCTGTTTCCAGCTGAGAACGGACAGATAGAGCTAGTATATACTTAGACAGCAAATGGTATTGTTCGCGCTTCTGACTCAAATAATAAAAATATATTATACAAAAAATATAAATATTATTTGTGTTCTTTATTTCTTTGGACCCAAACGCATACATAGAAGATTCACTCCGCCGCATATAGTCTACCTAGTCGAAAAGATATTCAGGTTTGAGCCTCTTTGTGCACCGCCATGAGGAGGTGAATTGTGTGTCTGAACCCCTTCTTCGTTTGTCTTTTAGCTTTTTTTGCGTGATTTCACTTCATTTATTGTTTTTTCTTATTATTCGTATCGTATTTATTTTCACCTCTCCATGATTCCTTCCGTCGTCCCTTTCGTTTCTTTTTTTTTTTTTTTTTTTACTTTCTATGAAACAATGTCACGAAAGCACGATAATGCCAGGGTAACGAAATGACTCCGAAAGACGTAAGATGTTGAGAGATGTCCTGGGCCAGGGAGCGGAACTTGCAAAACGATATGTCAAGGCTGGCTTTCAGAGGAACGGTAAGAAAGAGGTCGACAAAGGTTAAACCAGCGAAGACAGGCTCAAGGGGAGGTATACCCACACAATCTCCTCTGTCTTTTCCTGCGTCTGTATTAGCTGGTTCCACCTTTGTAAGCATTGTCACCCAACTGCCTGCGTACCGGATATCCGCCATAGTAATGCGAAACACAATGAATTTGATAAGGTGAAACAGGGTAAAAGTATATGACAGCAGATAACAGAAAAACAAGTGTGACATTTGGGTGCGAAAGCAAGGTGGCTGATCAGGACGTATTGTCAGTTGTAATAGTAATTCAAGCAACTCAGAATTATGGCAGACGATTGAATAGTTCCTCACCATGGGTTCAGTCTCTCGTTTTTATTTACTTTTTGAAATATGTGAACATGCACAATTGGAATAAAGTGACAATCCGACACCGGGAACAGAGATTAGATTTACGCAGTAACAGCCGTGGTTGGTGATAAAAAATTTTCGAATCCAGTAAAATAAAAAAAAAGCTTCAGAAAATTGTCTGTTACACCGGGATTTGTATAAGCTTTTGACAATGATCAGCTGTTTTGACAGAAGTAATTTCTGAAGCAACCTCAGAATTCCCTGCAGTTACATCAAGAAAGTACTGCAGACCATAGAAATGTGATAATAGAAGAGCACTACAGAACCACATATTAAATGCATGACGTTATGACACAACTACGGAATATTTCGTCGTATTTTTTTCACACAGTTCTGTAGCTTTTTCAAAGAAATTGGACAACGTGATAACGATGTAGTTTCTTTTTTTATTTATTTCTGTCTCGTTCGATCGACAGCTTTTCTACTGGCATGAGAGTAACGGAGCTATATATCTTGATATTCTACCTTTTCTTTCTTTTATTTAATTTTTGCGTGTTTTTAAAAAAACACCGGCATCCTTCATCCCCAGAGCTTTTTCTTTTCCTGGTCATTCAGTAGTAGAGAAAAGCGCGAAACTGAATTCGAATATTACTCTAAACGCTCGAAAACCAGCAATCATTTTAGTGCCATGTACTAAAACAAAATGCCGGCTAGATGTGTGCTCACCTTTTTTGTTTTACTTTTAATTTTGTCTGAGAATTATTTGAGAGCCTTTGCTTGCGTTTCTCCTTTTAACGTGCTTTCACGCATTTACCCGCAGTTACTATTGTAAGTAAAAAACATAAAAAGATTATCACCCATCTTTCAACTCTTGAGTTCCTTATTCCCGTAACTCACAAAGCGTACAATTACGTTGCTTTATTCACGTTACGTCGCTTTCCGCACAGCGCGCTAAGCCAAGAATAAGGAGTACTATTAAAGGCGCCTTAATTGCTTGCTTTAAAATCGTCGTCCCATTGTGTCGCTGAAAGAGGTTAATACTTGAGGAGAAAAAGAAATCCGCAAACGAAAGATGCGATTCATGCGCCACATGCGCGAAAGCGTAACTTTTCAGCGGCATTCTGCGCGATTAAGTCATCTCCCATGGAAAGAAATGACAGAGTTATTTATGCCTGTTTCTGAATCACTTAGTGTGCGGCGCCGATTTCCTTTCCCAGGGAGTTGGCGCGCGTGCGATGCACTGCAGCCACCGACATTTCTATCGGGTGAAGGTTTCGAAGTCGAAGGGATCATCGCAGCCTTGCGGTTAATAAAACAGACACTTCAAAACCACCTCTCTGAAGCATGCTCGCAGTTTTTAGAGGGAGCGAGGCTTCAAACGGTCGACGCCGACGGATTTTTTTTTTTCTCGGAACGGGAGTTCTAACCCTCGTGCATTAAAACAGATTAGCGCACTCGTGAAAGTGAATACAAATGGCTGTTCGTAAGCGCACGCATCGTTTAATGGTGGCCGGAGCATTGTCAGGCTGCTACTGCTAAGCTTTTTCTCCCATCTTTTTTTTTTTTTTCACCACCCATCCTCTTTTTCCCCCATGAATCCCTTCTTTGGTGAAGATAAAACGAGATGATTGATTGATTGATTGATTGATTGATTGATCGATTGATTGATTGATTGATTGATTGATTGATTGATTGATTGATTGATTGATTGATTGATTGATTGAAGGCGTGACAATGTGTATTAGGTGTAAACGGTTCATTGTTCCGTCTGTATACTCTTGCGAAGAGACCAAATGACAGACTCGTGCACGGTGTATCCCAGAGGATTTGTCGGCAACGGCTCGAGGTCAGCTTCTCATGTCGGGCGACGGCGGCTGAATAAACACACCCGCCTGTAAACAGCCGTTACAAAGACAGAGCTACCGCCCTTTGTAATTGCGGACAGCAGACGCGCGGCCTGCACAGTGTCACTAACAAGTAACTCTCACAATTAAATTCCACGTACAACGCATGTTTGTACCTATAGTTGCGGGTCGATGTTAACTGTGCGCACTCTTTTTGAGCATATCCAGGAACCTTTTCTAATAGTGCTGACCTTGCGCATCGTTGAAAAACCTCTGCAACATGCAAAAACGTGCAAGGTCTGCAGCTCAAACAACGCAAAGCTCCGTGTCTGTCCGTTGCACAACCACATTTTGCTGAGCATGTTTTTTTTTCTTGTTTTTTTTTTATTATTCATAAGACCGAGACACCCGGAGGGCTTGTTGACAGGCTGCCGAGGCCAAGACGACATTCAATTTTGTTGTGTTTTTATTTCTTCTTGCGTTAGAAATAACATTCCTACGTCCCGAAAGAGGTGCTTGCGAGGAAAGTGGCTTTCAGAAACACCACTCATGCAGTCTCTCCCCAGCTCCGTATTTTTTTTTTTTTTTCACCGCGCGCCCGAGATCCACGTAGATGGCAAGAGCACGTCTTTTCGCCGACAATGTATTTTATTTACACACAGCTTTTGCGTCTTTTCATACCAGCATTTCCTCACGGGCGTTACTGTTTCGTAGCATGTGCCTCCATGTATACGTGTGCACCGGTGCACGTGTGTACCAGTAAAAACAAGTGCACGTTCATTTAAGCGTGCACGTGCGTCTAAGCGTGCACGTAAGTACGCAAGGCATGCAGCTGGGAGGGTGAAAGCTACGCCACACGTAACTGCACTGCACGTGTTTTTTTTTCTCGCCTTGCTGGATTTTTGTTTTCGACCCCAATTCTTTAAATTTCTTTTCTTTCATTTCATGCGGTGTAGTAGCCTGCGATATAAGCGTTTAACCCTTTCTTTCACAAAATTCTTAGAAGCAAGCTTTTTATATGACGCCGCTGAGCTGTCGCACAGTTGTCGACATAGGGATATCCAGATTTCACAGGGCTCTTCACGCTTCGTGGCCGTGTAAATTATCGCCTACAGAGCACCAAGTTGCAGACACAATGTCAGTATAGGCCGCCACACATAGCAGGAGACGAAATGCATAAGCGCCTGTGTGCTGAGGTGTCGGTGCACTTCAAATAACTAAAATGCCGTCGAAATGAAAGAATAATCCGAACTGCGGTGTGTCTAATAGTCCAACGTATACCTTCTGGACGAAAAAATCAATTAGTCAGTCAGTCAGACACTCGGTCAGCTGGTCAATTGACCGAATAGGGAAAACCTGTGCGGTCCGAGCTGAAAATGCAAAGCATAGAATACATATAAATAAATCGAGTTGTTCAGCTGCAACTCTCATAATTTGTTTTCCTTGCTTCTATTTTTCTTTTTCTTTTTTTTTTTTTGCAAGAACTACCCCCGAAGAAACTCAGAACACACCGAACATGGCGCTCTGTTGTGCGGGAAATGTAGCAGGCTCCAATGTACCTATTTCCAGAACCCGAACAATTCTGAAGAGCGTATGGTTATAACCACATGTGTGGGCTTTCATAAATACAAGCATCAAGTTTAAAATTCACGAGCAGGAGTTACGCCACCGACTACTTGCGCCGTGAAAACTTTGAAAAACGCGAAAGCAGTCGGTTTATGCAACGTTTGTTTGGATTGGTTTGGTTTGGTTTGGTTTGGTACATGGGTTTTAACGTCCCAAAGCGAGTCTGAATATGAGAGACGCCTTAGTGGAGGACTTCAGAAATTTTGACCACTTCGGGTTTTTTAATGTGCGCTGACATCGGAGAGCACGGGCGGCTCGCTTCTCGCCCACGGCAGAAAGCGGTCGCCGTGACCACGATTGCACTCGCGTCCTTTCATTCGACAGTATAGCTAGAGCGTCATAACCACGGGACCGCTGATGCGGGGTTTCTGTTTATGCAAGACCAAAAGAATAAGGTAACTCGGTTAGAAAAAAGAAATTAAAAAAAAAAACATTCATAAACTGAAATTAAAATTTGATGGAACTGAGAAAAAAAAAAGCGACTTTATTGAGATAGGCTTATCCGCTCTTTCCAGACGACATCGTTTATGCATGCGTGCATGAATGCATGAGACTTCCTGTGTTAGGCCTATCCAGAGCCGAGCGAAAATTCTCTTCAAAAAGAAAGCCAGTTAGCATTGCAGGCTCGCTTCGCAAAGCACAGATAGTCTTGTGCTGTTTTTCTTTTCTTTTCTTTTCTTTTTGCTGGCATGCATACAGCTTCGTGCAAAGCACCACAATGGCTGGAGATTTAACATCGAATCACTAGGATTTGTCAAATGAGTATTCTTGGAATCGGAGATCATCTCTTTCTCCTATTTTTGACGGACATTCGACTAGAAACACGGGTTTGTCGAAACAGCCATGGCTAGGTTCTTTGTTTTGGAAAAAAAAAATAAAAAAAAACTTTTCTTTTTTTGTGCTAGTGAGTGAACAAGAAAAAGGATACCGACAGGAGTGCAAAATTGGTCTCAGAGAAATCACTGGTAGCTGCTGCACATTTCCAGGAGAAGTCGCGATTTCGCAATTTTAGCGCGTAATTACGCCCTATCGTGTTTGTCACGTTCTTGCACGGACCGCGGGATGGGAAAATTTTACTGTTAGGCCCCGTTGAAAAAAAAAAAAACTACAGAACCGCGTAAAATATTCTGTGGTGGTTTCGTAACGTCATACTTTTCTGTAATTATGTTGTACCTTTCTGTAGTTCCGTATTTTTTACTGCAGTGCTTTTCTACAGCATTTTCTGTTGTAAAACCTGAAAATGCGGAGTTTACTAAACGAATTTCTGTTGTCACTACAGGTTCACTATCAAAAACCGCACGAAAATTTTGTTGTGCCAACAGAAACTTTCTTGTATAGTTATTTTCAATCTGGGCGGCATATGAAATGAAGCCAAGAACAGTGCAAAGTGACAAGACAAGTCTGCTGTGGCAGTAAAACGATGCGCGCGCAAAACATCCCAACAGCAACAGTAATCCCTACCAAGCACGTAAGTAATAGAAGAAACAACAAAAAGTGGGAAAAGTTCAAACCGGGCGTATGACAATCTTGACGGGACTTTCGATGACCTCTGCCACAGTGGAGGCTGGTAGTCCTTGCCGTAGCAACACCCCCCCTCTCTCTCTCTCTCTCTCTCTCACACACACACACACACACACACACACACACACACACACACACACACACACACACACACACACACACACACACACACACACACACACACACACACACACACACACACACACACACACACACACACACACGCACACGCACACGCACACGCACACGCACACACACACACACACACACACACACACACACACACACACACACACACACACACACACACACACACACACACACACACACACACACACCGTTTTATGGTAGGAGTTTGGGCGTCCTTTGAAGTTTACAATAGGCGACGCAGTAGATCAAGGGGATAGGGTAATAGCGGGGCGCGAGTGCGCATGCCTAGAATCAAAGCCGTATACCTCGTCCTGTGCTATCTGTATCCACTTTACTCTTACAAACTTCTTAAACTCATCAGCTCAACTAACTTTCTACTTCCCACTGCAAGGCTTTCCGTGTCTTGGAATCAAATTTGTTAGCCTTAACCACCATCGGTTATCCTCTCTTCGCACTACATGTCCTGCCCGTGCACATTTCTTCTTCTTGATTTCCACTAGAATGTCATTTAACTCGAGTTGCTTCTCTGACTCACTCTGCACGCTTCCACTCTCTTAACGTTACACCAACCATTTTTCGTTCCATGGCCCTCTGCGTGGTCCTCGACTTAAGTAGAACCCTTTTCGTTAGCCTCCGCGTTTCAGCCCCATAATATAGTACCAGTAGGGTACCGGTAAGATGCAACTGTTATTACTTTCCTCGTGAGTGATACCGGTAACCTGCTAATCGTAATCTGCGAGTACTTGCCAAATGCTCTCCATCCCAATCTATTCCCCTATAGTTGCTTCTCTTTCGTGATCCGGATTTGCGGCTGTCTTAAGTAGATATATCCGCATACCACTTCCAGTGCTTCCTATCATGTAAACTGCTGTTCCTTTCCGAGGCTATTAAACAATACCTTAGTCTTCTACATATTAATTTTTACGCCTACCTTTCTACTTTTACTGCGTAGGTTATCAATCAATATTTGCAATTCGTCAGTAACTTAGCAAAGCAATGTCATCAGCGAATCGTAGATTACCCTTACTCATAACAGCTCCCATTCCAGCCCTCAGAATACTCCCTATAAACTAGTTGTGAAGAGTACTGGGAAAGATCGTACCTCCTTGCCTAGCGCCTCCCTATATCCTAACCGATAGCGTCCCCCTAATCGAAAATTCGCTTATCAGAAGTCGTTGATGGAGTCACTGAAGCTTTATTGGGGTTGCGACACAAGGGTGAAATGGGGCTAAGTCTGTGACCCATCTACCTGCTGCTTGTCTCCATCGTCCAATTTAAGCATTTTTAAAAATGTCATCCACGCTTATAACGGCGCATATCTTCACTGGATAATGTTGAAATCAAGTGGACGTGGTGCAAGCTATACGCGGAACTCGTGCGTAATGTCGGCAACCGCTGCAGCTCTTAGTAATGATTTAAGTTGAGCTGTCCAGGCAGGAAGCTGGACTAGTTGGCTTGTCATGATTAATTAGAAAGACTAGAGCATAGGAAGAGGACAAAGAAAGAGAAAAAGACAGGACGAGCGCTAAACATCAACTGAACTGACCTCAACGTACCGAACATCGACTGCAGTTCAGTTAATGTTTAGCGCTTGTCCTGCCTTTTCCTCTTTCTTTGTCCTCGACCTATGCGCTAGTCTTTTTTAATTATGTAAGTTCAGCCGTCTGGGGAACAGGTTTGTGTCTTTTGTTCACACCCGTATAATTCATTTTTCTTTTTGTCGGACATGAATTTGACAGAAGAAGAAATGAAGTGTTTTTTTTTTTTGTTTTTTTGTTTTTTTAAGAATACAACATCGAAGGTTAGAATAGACGCGTCGTTGAGCGTGGCCATGTGGGGATCATACGATAAAAGGCTGGTTTAAATTCAATCAAAGAAAAGAAACAAAACGAATAGCGGTTTTAACCCGGAATTCAATGCTAATATATTCCAAGTGTGTTTCTTATTCTCTTTCCGCGCAACAAACATTCCAGCTGTTGCGCCCAAGCATAGCGGCTCAGAAATGCAGCAGTACAAAATTGTTGATGCTGAGCTTCTGGAAAACCGTTCTATCTACAAAAAAAAAAAAATAATAATAATAATAATAATAAATAAAAGCGACGGAAGAACAGGCAAAAATGGTTAGTGGGTTTAAGTTTACTTCAAAGTTGGCGCAGGGAAGACTACGCTAAACCGAACCTGTACAGGTCTCGAAGCAAGTCTTGTTTTTGTGCGCGTGGAGAATGGCACGAATATCCACGAGGGGGATTTACTACAGGTTTCAATTTGTCGTGTCCCCCGTTTCTTTTATCTATCATTCCAATACCAGCATCTTTCTTTACTTCATTCTCGACTCGAAAAATATATCAATCCTTCTCCTGCTCAGAAATGTATGCTCATGCATACCTTCTGTGCCCCGAATTTCCCAGTGTAAAGTTTTTCTGCCTGTCTGTGCGACTCCTATCACGTACACGTGAAAACACATGCAAACGGCGCGTACCGACAGGCCACTTTTTCTCTTCCTTGTCGATCGTGGTTAGAGAGGCTTAGGTCAGACAAACTTACTTAGTCATTACTAAGGCTTGAATTCTCTTTCTCCCTCTCTAGGAATGGTCCCGTGAAGGATCACTCCGAACAATGAAGCAACGCTCTGTAAAACGTAGAGTGCTTGGTATAGAGACTAGAAGTTAGTCGCAGCTACAGAACAAAGCCTATTATACAGACGCATCGTGGACAATCGTACAGCACCTTGTTCATCTCCACGCACTATTGCATGGCTACAGTTAATCGCGATACTGAGACCAAGGTTACTGTTACCAGGGGGTAAGTTGTTATAGGCTCAGAGCTGGTGTGGTTCTAAACATGATAATACGGCCGGGACCTTACCTATATGGCGTAGCTTTAAACTATCATTGCTGCTGTCTATGATAAAAGCTCGCATTTACACTGTCCACTTAAAGGTCGTTAAACAGCTCAAGGTGGTTTCAAACATACAAAGACTTACTCGGGAGTTGCATGTTCTCAACACATATATATATATATATATATATATAAACATGTCAACAGTGTATACTCAAAAAGATGCTCAGAACGTTGAAGGGAGAAATGAAAACACTACCCCACGTCAAACACTTAGCAAAAATGCGCCTGCCCCATCAGCCTCCATTTTGATTTCCCTGTTGTTGTTTTTTCATTATTATACATGCCCCGAGTTTACCGTGTCATGTTATTTTGCCTAAGCACCTAACGAAGGTGCAGGAGGTGTCCCTTAGAATGATGAGGGCAGGGGTGGCCCTTACGCCGTCTGTGACGTACAGATGGGGCGCTCGACAAACTGTAACACCAAGAATCTGTCCGAAATTTTTTCACGTCGTGGCTGGTGATGCGAGTACTCCCTGTATACTGTGGACGTGCTCTGAAAAATGGCTTGCTCAAGTTCATGCATTACAATAGCCTGCGCGATAGACAGTCTCGTGCAACGCCAGAAGTTCTCAAAATAGGTAAGAAAGTAGCTGTAAACTCATTCCTAAGCAGGAAAGTTTCCGAAAGACTTGCCTCATTCATTATTTTCTTTTATTCCCTCCCTTTACCCCTAATACAATTCAGCTTCACAAAAGGAATGATACGTGGTGACATTAATGGCTCTGTTCAAAAGCTTGCATCGCCATGCTGAGTGCGGCTGATCAGGTTTGCTTTCTGCCCCTAATATGCGAAGTGCTTCAACAACCATGCAAAATGAAGGAGATATATCCAGGAGCAGAAGACCCACGATGCTGTCATGTATAAAGCGTGCATGTGCATAGAGATTCCTGTGACATATGAGACAAAAAGGTGCGTATGTAGGTCGACCGCTAAATATGACTTTCGATCGGACAGTCAGACGAACCACTGAAGCTCGACGAGTCAGTTTACGGCGCCTTTTATCGAGAGCATATCTCAGAACAATAACAAGAGTTAAACAACCCGAGTGTCGACATTTTTGCCGATATTGCGGCAGATCCATAAGCGTGGCGAATCGCTGCGCACTGTTTCATCTCAGCTTGCGCGTGCGAATACCGCTGGCGTTATGGTGCAAAGGAGTGAACTAAAAACAAAGAAACGACATGCGACGGCTCCGGCTTTCGCTGCGCGCGATGGGGCCGAATGGCAACGCCAGAATGCGCGCATCGCATTCCTCGGGCGAATGCACGTTTTGCCCGTATATATAGCAAGTGAGCATGCATAAATGCCAGCTGCGTTGGTTCACGCACCCCCTTCTTCCTCCTTCTCTCTCTCCCCATCCATGCTTCTCTCTATCCAGGGGGAACTGCAGGCGACAGCTGGCGAGTTGAAAAAGTTTTATTCCCCTGGCTGTAAGAGAGGAGCGCCCAGAGGCCTGCCTGCGGCATACCGGGCCCGGATATGGGACAGGGGAGTGCAGCAGAGATAAGGGACTGTTTTAGATGCCTGGAGCCTGCAGGGGCATTTATCTGCCGCCTTTTCAACAGGAACCGACGAATAACGCCCGACAGCACGTTACAGATCTGGCTTGTCCCACTGTGGTGCCAGTGTACAGGTCGTCCCAACCAGACGCCAGTTAAAAGTTGGAACACACAAACAGATAACTATCGGAGTTCGATACGCGAGCAGAACAAATTGTTTATCATTAGTATATTTGTTTCACACTTTCAATACATTTGAATACATTTTCACGCTTCTTGATGAAAAGAAAACTTAAACGTTTGTACGTGAAATTAAACGAGTGAGCACGCATATCGGGTTTTAGATCGACAACTAGCATATACTGAACAGTACATCATATAGTTCCTGAAATGAGTTTGAACTCAAACTGCCTTACTAAACTTCTGCGTTATGTTTTCCCGAACCTTATATGTACAGCTTTTGTCGAAAGTAAAGCCTCCTCGGAGACTCGTTTCTATACAAGCCGTGTTGTTGGGAATCTCGTAGCATCCTTGAGGCCCAACGACAGGAGATAGGAAAACTGGGGGTGCATAATGAGCCTCAGCATAGCCCATAAGCCAACCCCTTGGGCTCTCAACTTTGTGCCTAAGGCTGCACGAGCTAGCGCACACATAAAACCTATATTAATCATGGTAATTGCTCCGTTCTCCGTACATGCCAAGTAACACTTTTGGTGAATTTCCTTGAGCTGTGAAGTTTTGAATGTACAGTTAGCGCCAATATTAAAGAGAACGAACTGCACATTTGGTTCTGCGTTTGAGCTGCATCAGCGTACCTCATGGGAATTATCTGTCCAGAGTAAAGCTATACACAGCAATAGTAATAATAATAATAATAATAATAATAATAATAATAATAATAATAATAATAATAATAATAATAATAATAATAATAATAATAATAATAATAATAATAATAATAATAATAATAATAATAATAATGATGTTTTTTTTTTCCTCGCAGCTCAGGTGCCTCGTTGTTCAATTGAAGATTCTGCGACTGGCAAAAATCATTTTCTTCCTTTTTGTATTATTTCTTGAATAGCCGCACACTACAGCTAGTCTATTATACTGCAGTCATCTGCACTTTTATAAGACGTCTGTTGAGCTCTGTTGAAGCCGGAAACGCTAGAAGGAAGAATTAAAAGGCTGCAAAACATTCCAGGAAATGTCCTTCGTGGAATACGTGCGGTGCATGTACGTCTCTTTCCTTCCACATAACTGTTCTTTTGTCCATTGTTCTTGACTTGTGTGCGAATGTTGTGTTGTGTGCAAATCTTTTATGCGTGGGCCTCGCATGTGCAGAACTAGACTTGCATTCTTTTCGGAGTCCAAGCCGCATTAATTGTTTCCATGCATAGTTGTTTCGATTTGCTGTGGCGGCTTATTGCGAGAGAAGAAACCAGCTTTTTAGCACACACCTGAATGATAATGAAGGCAGACTGTGCGACAGTTATACTAACAGGGATATTCATTTTCGTAGAAGTTATTCTGCAACTTTCTGACGATCAACTATTCAGCGCGCTTAAAATTACTTTTACCTTCTGTATATGGATGGTATAATGTATACAAAAAATAATTTGTTTTTATTTTCCCAGAATAAACCCCGTGCAGAAATGATACAACTTACGGCGTAGATCTGTGTCATTTCAGTTCAGCAGTTTTACGTTTCTGTGTGTGGATAAAGGTCAATAAAACATCAGCGTTTATTTATTTTTTTCGCCGTTCTGATAATGGGTCGAATGTAAAAACAAAAAAAAAAATGCTTCTTGAGATACTATAATCAACCAGGCGCCTATCCCAGTGTATAAGGTGAAGTGCACATAAGACAATGTATAAGATGAAGACAAAACACGTACTAAGTTTTGGCCAAAAAGAAAAAAAAAAAGCTACATGCACTGAAACATCCTAGTGTTGCGAGTACTATATAGGGTCAAGTTTTGATTGTTTTCTTGCCGCTTCAGTTCTCAGACCTCCTATATTTGATCTGCTATGCATCCCTTTCAGTAAATTACTCCCCGCCCCAGCACGCCTTACGTAACTTACATGACGGTGTATCACCTCGGAGGCATCCCAAACGTTCTGGGACACTGCAGCATGAATATTAACTCAGGCCACGCTTCCATCAGTATACATGAAGGCTCCATTATTTGAGGGAGTACCGCGATCACGTTATCAAACGATGCAGTTAGAGGGCTCATTGTCATTTCGGACTTTGCCATGAAAACACTATACTTCGGAAGGTCTGGCTTATTTTGTCGCTGGAAAAGTCATTATGAAGCAAAGAATTGATTTGGGAGAGTACTCTGTCATCTCCCTGTTGTGCGCACGCAATGTGTCGGATTATGTGGGTCGCTGTTGGCAACTAACCTAGGTAAATACATTACCTGAGCAACCGTATATACGCTAGTTGAAGTCTCTAACCAAATAAAAAAAAAAAGAAAAAAGAAAGCTATCAAAATATGTTTATGCAGGACTCTAGTAATTACGCGCCTCACTAAGGTATGAATCCTGAACAACACAGGTGGAAATAAGTGTTAAACATAATATGCTGCTGATGTTAGTAAATTTCCCGGTTTGTTTTATAAGTCATTATTGTAGAATAAATATAAGTGAGTCCGAAAACCGAAGGGATCAGGTGTCCCCGCTCGCCACTTCGTTTTAAAAACGTGGCTGCTATCGCTCTGTTAAAGTACGGAAACACGTGCAAGTTAATGAATGAGGTTTTGTAAGGTGTCGACGTTCGAGCTATAAACAAAAAGAGAAATGAAGTTATTTTTCCTGGTGAGCAGGTGAGCGCAAGTTTCGCATGCTATAGCCGATATGAAGGAGAGATGAAAAGGAGACAAAGAAGGAAATGGAGCAGTGGAGGAAATGCAGAGAGGGGGTTGAAATAGCACGCCGGCTGTCACGCGCGGATTGCTGATCCTCATGCCGATTCTTTTCGCGCAGCGTCCTCTCGTATCGTATTTCGGCGCACCGTGCCGTAAAACGTGCCGTGCCGTTGCGCCGTTGTGCATTCCATTGAAGGCTGCGTGCATTTCCGTTCGCGTCGTGTCACGTTCCGCAGTTCCGCTGTCCAGTGTCGGATTTCCTTACGATGATGGTGTCCAGTCGACACTGTCCTCTGGCGAGCTAGGAAAGGAGAGTTGGAAAGCGCAAGTGCGTATTTTTAGCGCGAACGCTCTTCTAGCAGAATGCCGTCTGCCTATCAGAGTGCTCCCGCTCCTATATGACAACCAAGCCTAGCCTTGTTATAAACGATTATACTATGACTTGCTATGACCATGACCGAAGTCAAGGTGAAAGCTAATTAGACATAATCAACACCAATTAAATCTGTGAGACAGGTTAGGAAATGAAGTCCCAGCGTGTCTGAACACACATATTGTCGTAATTGCGCCTTCCGAAGCCTAAATAAGCGTGTTGGGATTAGTTTAGCATAATAAGCCTAGCTAAGCCTAATTAAGCTTCATTGTGCTTAGCTAAGCCTAACAGGCCTAAGTAGTTATTGGGAAACACTTCTGGACGTTAAAACTTACCCTTACCGTTTAACTCAAATCATAGCTATGGCTAAATCACTGTCAATTTTATTATTGGCTGCACATGCGCACTACATACGTTTATTTTTTATATCGGGGAGCCTAGGAAACACCCTTTGGAGCCGCTCATTTAACTCATATGTTACGCCAGGTTGACTTATTTACCCTGTCACTGAATGTTAAACGGCAACATTTGCCAGTTTCCTCTATGGAGTGGAGGAACAGGACGCTAATTCACGATCGCGCTTTGAAGTAAAAGGACAGGAAAGACGCAGCGCGTGTCCACGCATAGTTGACCCCATGTGGTGTCCTGTGGGAATCACCCGTATGAATAAAGTCCCAACCCAACAGAGAAGCGAGAATGAGACAAACCCAACAATGAAGACATATAGCATCGAACTCTTATTACATAGATATAGCCAGTACATCGGCATATCAAGACAGATGTAGCAAAGAATGGGCCCGATTGTGCAAGCGAGCCTTCGATTACTTTGCATACGCAAAAGAACTTGGCTTCCTTAGATTTTGCTTTCGTCAGTTCCTCATCCGTTTTTTTTTTATTTGCTTTTTGTTGGTTGTATCTTACAATGGGGTGCGTGTGTTTGCTGCTATAGCATAATTTAGTTGTGAAAGAGCACTCTAGCCCTCGTCTTCCTTTTTGTGGTCTGATTCGGTATTTCTTTTTAAGAGGAATAATGGACAGCTCACCATCCACCTTGCTTCAGTCTGCGTGTAGCTTAGTACATGTTGCATCAACACACATAGAGTAGGGAATGAAAATAAGTAACAGGAGTAGTGCTTAACGGCAATTTCTTCAGTGCATCCATAGACTACGTACAATCGGTACGTATAAATTGTAATTGAATGAACAAATATGCCACAGGACATCTGTATAAGATTGTGACATTCGTTTGACCTTTCTTTGCTGCCAGACTTTCCCGCCTTATTGCCCCCAGACTTGCGCATTCAGAAAGGACACAAGAGGTGAGAAATGTCATCAGGATACCGACGCGACAATAAAAGAGGAGACTGCAGAGAGCATCCTGCCTTGTGCAATTGGTCACTACAGCGGGAATGTTTCAGGAGTGCGAAGATTCTGGTCTCAGCATGGCATGTGCGGCCGGCAAGAGAAAAGAAAAAAAAAAAAAACAGGGTGACCAGTCGGAGACAATTTTCTGCGTAATTAGCTTTGAATATTTTAGCTCCGCCTTGCAGCGTGCCTTTGTGCCCTGTCTAAATCCCCGCGCTCAGATTAATTTAGCAGCGGAGGGTTGTTGCCACATCACAAATTCGTAGAATGATTACAATGGTCAGTCATGCGGTGTTTCAGATCTGTGGCTGTCTTTCTCCTATATATTCCAGACATGGTCTGTCACCGTGTTCTTTTATAATTTGGTGGAACGACTGCAAAGTTTCCAATTTTGGCTAGGTCGTCGAACTGAACTAGTCCTAGGCGAATTTCACAATGACTCGCTTGAATTCCTAAAAATAGCAGCAAGAAAGAATGAGAATTAAACTGCGATTTTATACTTTATTATCGCTGAATTTTCTGATTAACGTCGCGTTTTCTTCACGGATATATACGGCTGGTGCCGACTGAAGCGGCTTTTCTAGGTCAGGTTGCTTAACCTAGTAGTTTTCTCGAGAAAGGCCATAAAACTTAAAGGCACACTGATCCGCCATATTTCGGGTGGGCGCGAGAGGAGCTTAGTTGCAGCGGGAACCGTAAAAACGTTTAATGGCGTCTTTTGTTGCGTTGAAAAGAGCGTATACTGAGGCTGCCACGATCGTTGCCACATAGCGATTCGAAAAAGGGCGCACTTTAATCCCGGTTATAGCTAACCTTCAGCACTTGCACACCATGGCCTTTCAGTCCGGACAAAAGCGTTTGTAAAGAACGTGTTTGGGAAAAAAAAAGGAAAAAAGAAAGAACAAAGAAATGGCCCTATGCCTTGAAAAATGATTGCTATTCTTCTCTTCTATAGTTCAATGGCTTTTCGACACGTTTTGCTAACTTCAGCGATGTACCCTTACAATAATTCTGTCACTGGTTGCCACTGATCCGTCGAAACGAATGATAGATTCTTTCACAGGCCTTTCGAAATCTCTTTTACAAAAGAGTGTATATTACAAGGACCGGCTTAAGTGGAGAAATATGGGAGAGGCCTTCGCCCTGCAGTGGGTATAGTCAGGCTGATGATGATGATGATGATGATGATGATGATGATGATGATGATGATGATGATGATGGTGGTGGTGGTGGTGGTGGTGGTGGTGGTGATGTATATTACAAACTTTCACCTGTAAATGCGTCATCGGCAATCACTCGGTCAAAACTGATCTCATATTCTCGCGCGAA
Organism: Amblyomma maculatum; assembly: GCF_055883805.1. NCBI lineage: Eukaryota > Metazoa > Arthropoda > Arachnida > Ixodida > Ixodidae > Amblyomma > Amblyomma maculatum. The sequence continues at coordinate 98,895,284 of NC_139349.1, read as the reverse complement.
CTTCTCAATTCGATAAAGGGTAGACGGGAGAGACTATAATCAACACATCTATTGATCCCATCCTCGGGCGAGCATCTTCCTTGAGGCAAATAACACTCAGAATCGTGTTTTTTTTTTCTTTTTTCCTTTTTTTTTTTTTTTGCGAATAACAAGTTCTTATGTATACGGGTTTCAGACACCCGGAAACATTTTTGTTTTTGTTTTTCGTCACGCGCAGCCCTATATAGCTTACAGGGGGCGACTAGTTCTGCCCCCTCAGCCTGTTCCTCGGGCCCGAACGAGACCGTATCATACATGTCGAACCAAAGGCACAGCACAGCCTCTCGAGATCCCGTCCCAGTAAATGCGGCGGTGCGTGGCCCGCATCTCGTTAAACCGGTCGATCCCCTCACCGAGAGCCCCGTCACATGCAATACCAGCGGCCGCCGATGCTCCACTTGATTGCTTACCTTGTTTACACTGCTGAAACATGCAATAATTTGCTTTAGACGCGCCAGAATTTCATCTTGCTAGGTGGGAATCCTTTATAATAATGAATGCATCTTATGCAATGAGATATGCGAGTTAGTTTTTAATTTTCTCGTTGACAGAAGTGTACACGTGCACTGCGTCGTACGAAAAGCTTTCACCCTGGTCAAGACATGTGCGCACAGTACATGGTTATCACTGCACAAAGAAAACCACCCTTTAATTTTCTCGGACCAGAAATGCTGCATAAGAAGTTGTCTGAAGCAAACATGGTTGCCGTTAAATTACTGGAATGAAAATGCATTAATCAATTACCCTTTTTTCGCTGTTTACGTCGTGATAAATCTCTTTCCTTGTCCAGTAATTCAGCAACGTGTTGAATAATTCTGGGAAATAATTTCACAACAAAATCACTTAATTATTTTCCAAATTACGGTTTCTAAAACGCAGCGCTACTGTTTGTGTCGGTAAAGCGCTGGTTTCTATACTCTGTATATGCCAGGTAGGGTGCCTCGAATTAGAAACGACGCATGATAAGCCGGCGCCTGCAGTTACGGGATCGGCAAATTAAGCACGACAGTTTATTTATTTAGTTTATTTTTGCTTGGCTCACTTTAGCATGGGTTTAAATCAATCAAGGGCTCCGGAAATTTGAACCACCCGAGAATGCACATACACGGCCTGGCGCCTTGCTTTTCGATACCGAATAAATGGCCGCCGCGGTCGCGATCGAACTCGAATCCTTGGGATGAGAAGTCGAACGCCTAACCTCTGAGCCACGACCCCAAAACAGAGAACATCGGCGGTCTCGGATGAACGGCATTACTCAATTGATTTCTACTTACAATATTACTCGATTGATTTCTACTTAAGTGAGCCACGCTGCGGTGGCTCACTTAAGTAGAAATCAATTGAGTAATACCGTTCATCCGAGACCGCCGATGTTCTCTATTTTCGGGTCGCTTCCTGCTCCTATGTGACAGGCAAGTAGGGGTGTTTGCAAGTACAGGCGCGGACAGTAAACGGAGCACGCTTTTCTCTTAAAGATAGAATCACGCCTCCTGCACTAGAGATAGGGAAATAATATTGGTCCAAGTTAAAGGGCACCGCAGCGTTTACTACCGGTTCGCATATACCACGACTGCTAGTTTCAATTATGCAACACGAGAAAAAATGTTTTTAAGAAAATATCGTGTTCCATTTACTTTTTCTACGTACCGGTACATATGTCGTCCAAAACCCCCGAAGAAGCAAGGTATGTAAGGCTGAGTTTGTGGCGCCGATGGAACTAATGCCGTAGAGTTCGAAACGAGCCGGGTGGCGCAATAGTTAGGGCGCTCGACTACTGTGCCCAAGGGCGCGGGATCGAATCCCGGATTCGGCGGCAGCTTTTCGATGGAGGCGAAAAGCTAGGCGCCCGTGTGCTGTGCGATGTCAGTGCACGTTAAAGAACCCCAGGTGGTCGAAATTTCCGGAGTCCTCCACTACGGCGTGTCTCATAGCATGAGTTGATTTGGGACGTTAAATCCCAAAACCAAACCAAATCGACCCAGGAGCATGCGCAGAGGCACTACCATTGTTACGCCAGCTAAGAGTACAGAGGCATGCCCAGTTATACTCTCGCCACGACGGGGCGTGGATAGCGCGGAGGGAATGACGGAAGGTAGTGATTCCTCTACAACAGGGTGTACACACCTGCTTGATTTTTTGAAGCTCCCCTTTGATTTGTGACGATTTTTTTCTTTTTTGGCACTGACCACCGATGCCAATCGCTTCGCCTCTACACTCACGTGTCCCTTCCCCTAAGCCCCCCTAAATTTAGACGCCCCACTAATTTTAATTCCCGGAAAAACCTTTCGCGGGAGCATTCCCGAGCCCAAACTTCAGAGGCCTCTTTCTTGGTCACCGAAGCAATAAATAACCCTATTCGCAAGCTTAACGGGGAAGACAGCATCGGGCAGCAAGCCTTTTGTTTCTCCGCTGGTTTCTTGACCTTTGAGCGCAGTGGCAGTGATGAATGCTTGGCCAACATTCTGTTTTTGTTGCGTGTTTTTTTTTTCGTGTTGTCTTATTTTTGTAATGACCCATGTCGCAGGAAAAAAGAGGAATTGAGAAGTAGCCGGCTCTGGCGGTAATATGGCAGGAAGAACGATAAATTTTGCGTTTCGTTTTTTTTTTTTTTTTTTTTTCTCTCTTTTACTCCACTTGCTTGATTCTCCGCATGCGAAAATAGCAGAAAATGATTCAAAAGTAATGCATTAGTCCTTCAAAGAGATTGTAATGTAATGGCCTCACTTTTGTGGGAAGTAATTAGTAATGCATTCTAATTATTTCCACAAGGTTTTCAGAAAATAATGAGTAATGCAACCTAATTATTTTATAGATTAATTTTTTCTATGTACGACCTGAAATGAGGACGCGTATACCATGTTGCATCGAGAAATAAAACCGAATAATGAAAAAATATGAAGAAGACAAAATACAAGAGCGTCTGCGATTAAAATATGCGTTAACAATTATTAGCGACATTTTGTCATCGCAAGTGCCCGTAGGTGAACTTCATCTACTGCCGAATGCAATTAAGAAACTCTGTTCGTTACGGTATTTATTGACATTTAACCCTAAGTAATGCTGGTGTAAACCAAGTACACTGTTGCCGAGCATCTGCATAAACTACACTATTAAAGAAGGACAAGTTTGCAGATCGCTACCGAGAGAGAAATAAAACAAATCGGTAAAGAAATTGCGGATGTGGGGGCATCCTTGCGCGAGGAAGCACACTTTCAGATCTCTTCGAAATATATATGCAGGAAAGGAGAAGTGGCACGAGCCCGTAAATAGATTTAAGTTAAGTTAGAATACTAGGCCAGAATACAGCTACTAATGAACCATTGACTATAGCTTCGGCTAAGGCCTAAACGTCTTTATGAGATATCGTCAAAAGTGATTCAGTGTAACTCTCGTATTTCGCTTTACATATCTGTGACATGAGACAAATATTGGAATTATACACCTACCCAGACGTCGAGAAAATTACTGTCCGTTTCTCCGCGGTGGACCAAGGACGCGGGTTTGATTCCGGTCGCGGAGGCTTTTTCGATGAACACGAAAAGCAAGCCTCTCGTGTACCCCAGGTGGTCGAAATTGCTCCGCAGCCCTCCACTACGGCGTACTCATAGCCTGGCCAAAATTACCGTTCTTAATTATACCACGCTTCGAAATACGCGGAATCAGTTAGTTATCCAGTCTTGCTAACGAAATGAAATAGCACAATAGTCTTGGCAGCATCCAAAAATAAGACAATGTTAAAAAATTATAATGCAAACTGTTAGATATCTCTAAAAATTATAGTTGACTCCAATTGGCTTTGCCGATAGTAATCAACTTAAGCCAACGGAAAAATACTTCTGACTGGTTATGATTGAATCATAGTTGTAGCCGATCATATCCAACTGCGCTTATCAATGTGAACCATTTGGGATTCCAGCTAATTCCAAAGGGACACAAAAGTATAGTTTAATCGGTTCATTCAGTTGAATTCTAGTTGGGTTTTCCAATTGGTCGAATTGGTCTGCACGACGGCACTCAATATATCCACATGAACGAACATGACAAAACTAATACGGTTGCTATAATAAGAAATTTCAGGAGCTTAATCTGCTAAATTCCACGCATTATTTGATCTTCTTTTGCAGCTGAAACCAATTTAAACTAATACTGAGGCTTAAGGCAATACCTCCACTAGAGTCCCATATGTGGGTTATATAAGTAGGTGCAAAGCTGCATACTGTGGATATGTACGTATATGTGGGTTATGTTAGCAGTCTGATTATACTAATTTCCCTTGAGTGTAATGTATGATTTGTTTGCTTGCCTTGATTTCTACGAAGAAGTAAATTTTTAATAAATTCAACGTGTCTGTGAAAGTGCTCGAGCGTTATAAGGTAGAGTGTCGCTCACACAAACCAGTTTTTTGTTCTGTGAGCCCTATATGGCTCACTGCGAGAACGGCTTCGGGCTGGGCTTCACTCCGAGCTTTCTCAGCCAGGCTCAGTACAGCGACAATTTAGTGAGCCCGGGCCGGGTTTGGGCTTGATGCCATGGGAATGGGTCGGGCTTGTATCTAGGGCTCGGGCCTCACACTCAGGCACGTGCAGTCTTCTAGAGTTAGTCGTATGCATACTGATTGCAGTGTATGGTATCGTTGATCAAGTTATACATAAACTTATAACTGGCGTGTTGCTATTACAATGAAGTTTAACATGGTGATCATTTGGGTTAGTTCGTGCGAATCAAACTGAACCAGCGAAAGACAGAAACACAAGAAGTACACGGGACTGCCCCGCGTACTTCTTGTGTTTCTCTGTCTTTCGCTGGTTCAATATGTTAGATATTACAATGAGTTTGTTTGTTTATGGTGTTCAACGTTCCAAAGCGACTCTGGCTATGACGGATGCTGTAGTGGAGGGCTCCGGAAATTTCGACCACCATGGGTTCTTCAACGTGCAATAATACTGCACAGCACAAGGTCGCTTTGCTTTCCGTCTCCATTGAAAAGCAGCCGCCACGGCCGGGATTCGACCCCGAATCCTTGGACACAGCAGTCCAGCGTCCTAACCACTGAAACACCGCAGCGGAGCTTATTAAAATTGTAACGACACCCTTAACAAGTACTATAATTATAACTGTAACACTTTTTTGTGTGTTCTAGAGGTATGCGTATCGTTGCGGAAAAAAGAAAAGAAAAGCAATGCCTCGCCGCCTCGCCTCTGAGCGAGTGAAATAACCGCAATACTCTAAATACCGACGCTGTATCTATCATAGCCTGAATTGCTTTCGGACGTTAAACTCCATAAATCAAATCAAGCACAGCCAATTTTCATGTTCTACAGTACTTTGTCTCCTTGAAAAGCTCACAGTTAAATTAATTTACAAATTATGCTAGTCTTTTTTTTTTTTTTTTTTAAGGAGGTACAAGAAAATATGTGTGTATATGAAACGATGTGTGTATATAAAATTATAGGCGGAATTAAAATTCTGTCACAAAGTGCAGTAAGTTCACTTCGAATACGGACGCCGATAGCTTAACATGAGATCTTCTGCGTGGCAGAAACCTTGATTGTATATAATTGCCTTTCTCCAATTATGCGACGCCCGCGCCCACATGCTCTGCAAACTAAAAGTAATAAATGGAACGTTCTTCCAAATTGTTCATGGTGTATCACCGAGTAATTAAGGGGCGCTAAACGACGTACGTCAACGAAAGCTGCTGCCATATATTTGAACTCCTACGCGGGACATATATTTTTTACAGGATTTCATACTAATCCTTTTTACCATAAATTTCGCGAATGAGTCAGCAGAACTCAATTTTTCGCCTTCTCCCTCTCGACAGGAGCACAATGCTCGCTGCTAAAACCGGTTCCATATCTGTCCTTAATTTTTTGGGGGAAATGTATTGATTGTTGCCGGATGGTATCAAGATATGCCATTCGAAATTCGGCCATGTTTCGAATTGATCAAACGGGAAAAACCGAGTTTCAACAGTATGAGCTGTGCTGGGCTCATATGTTTCTGTACAGAGATTGAACAGCGCATTAAAGCTGGGATCGACTGGAGGGTCGTGTGCGACTCAACGCGCACGCACTTAAGTGGATTTTTCGACATAATTCATGCGTACTCAGCCAGAAGGCGCGGAGAATCATAACAATCAGGCTATGCAACTACGCGACTACGCCTTTATCGCCCGCCGCAGTACCAGCTAGGGAGCAGGGTTCTGCAGCAGCTAACGCGAATTCCCCAGAAATCGGCGCGAGGCGCGGTTCGGGTGCTTTGCCTTGCGTTATGTTCCAAAGATGGCACCACCGTCGAAGCGCGCTGAAAAGCGCTCGCTAGTGCGGGCGGGCGCGGTCGCGCGTTGGCCTGTAGGAATATACAGAAAAAGAAATGTCATGTGGAGTTCACAAGCGCGTGCAATGTCAAATGTGGCATTATAATAAAATAACATACAGTACAAGCTAAATTACGCATTATTATTCTAAATGTGCAACTCAAATGAACGTAAACAACATACTTCGGGCGTGACGCTTCTCCGCGACGAAGTTTCTCAGCAAAATAAAATTGACAGAATAGTAAATTGCACTTAAGTATTCTTCCCGAGTAACCTATAACACTAATATTTAGTTAAGATGCCTTCTTAGCGCTATTATTTTGTATGAAGGGGATTAAAAAGTTTGAAAGTTCATTAAAAACAACATTTACGTAGTTCACGCGCGGTGTAACAGATGTCACTACATGCATCGTCAACTTCGAGGAGGTTGATGGGATTGCATGGCTGTCGTCCGCCATGATGGTCTTTGAAAAATTTCTTCTATACCTTCGAGTAAAGCGCTTATTATGCATTCTTCATGGAGGTGAGATACCCAGCTTCACCATGGACTAAATTTAGAAACTCTACTCTTTCTAATTGAGCCATAAAAACCCGTTTACACGGGTTTTTTGGACTGCTATCAGCCTTGCAATCGCGTGGCCTCGTGGTTCTCGTACGAGGACTAAGAACCACTCGCAAAGATGAGCAAGCTATCGTTCCGCGCTCGGGCGCTCGACGCCTCGAAGCCCATGCCCATATACCGGTCAGAAGAAATCCCAGATCTTCCGGATTTTGCTGCGATCAACAGAGCAGTGCCTCAGATGCCAACGGGAATGGAAAAAGAGGAAGAATGCGTGAGTACATTTCACAAAGAATCCACTCTCAATCCTGATTGGTCGCTGACATGCAATGGCGGGTGGTTAAATCTCTCTCCGGTGTTTTGCTCCGCACGTTTCGCGCTAAATGATGTTGTACCGTGGACATAATTTGCTTACCAGGAAGCACGGCGTATTTTAATAGTGCACTTGATTATTTTCGCTGTTCGTTGTTTACATTTGGTGGTATACGTGCGCGCGAACGGCTCTGCGCGGTCGTTCAACCAAACGTGGTGCTCTCTCTTATGTGACATGTGATTCTGAACTGACTTAAGTGTTTTGGCACAAATAAACTGCTTCTAGAATTTATTTCGATTGGTGATATCACTTTCTCTTCATCTCTTACCTTCCATTCATGTCTTCGATCGCTATTTGTTCTTGGCGCTAGAAATTGTCTCTGGCTTTCCCTTGATACGAGCGCTCATTTTTTTTATCGTCATCTTGAGTACAGCCTTTAAGAACTGTCGGACTCTTGTTGGAGACTCATTTGACAGGATTGTGTATATTTACATCTATGTGTGATAAGTGTTTCCTAGTTCGTTAAAACAACTATCGATAGCCTCACTTCAAGGATCAGCGCTTCCACGATCATAGTCAGCATCAGTGCGTGTGCTTGTTTTGATGAAACTTTCTTTTGTAGCGTGCAGTCGTGCTTTTTATTCTTATTTCGGGCGAAAATTTTTATGATTTCGAATCTTGCCGTCGTTGTTTACATTAGTAACCAGTGCACGTGTGTCCAGTTCGCTACTGCTCGCAGGTTCCGTGTGCGGTGGCATTGTTTGTAGGCTCGTCGCAGAACTTGCTCGTTTTATTTTTTTCGTTTATTTTGCATGTTATGCTAAATATTGGCGATTGTGTCTTCTGGCATGTGGGGACCACATCAATACTGGTAACAGCGGCTTGCTCATGTATATCGATTATCGCACGGAATGGTCAGATACTTTCTCGTAATGAACTTTCGAAGGAATAAATTCGAAGAGGACGCTGAAAATTTAACATAGCTTATGCGAAACTAAAGGCGCCTTCACCAACTAGCCTTTTGCATGATGAAGTTAACTAATTTGGCTACAGATTTTATTCTTGTGTTGTGGGAGAGTTTCTTCTTAATTATTTACTCTGTTTCAGCACACAATATACTTATGCCTCACATGTACCATACCTTGTTAGCTTATTGCAGTGCTGTCATCTTGAAAAAGATGTCCATGCATATAGTTTTTAACATTTAGGTTTTAAATTGCTTAAAGTACTAGCAGAGCAACGGTTTCTTTTTTTTTTTTTTTTTAACTGGTTTTACTCGATTTGATGGAAAAGGTGCAAGGATTTGGTGTTGTGCATAATTTGTTTAATTGCATCGTATTACTATCTTATTTGTGCCTAGTCTTGTACATTAAAGAGAAAAATTTTGCATCTCTGGGCTTTTTCCATCTGCTGCAAGCACCACTGATGTCACCTGATTTCCCTTCGTTACTAATACACCCTGGCATGCGGTGCTGACATTTAATGGGCTTGCAGTTTTTTAGTGGTTATATAACTTAGTTATGGTTATTTCAGGTTCTGATTAGTATTCTTAGCGCAGTATGGCTTCAAATCAGTGTTTGGTCAATAATGTTCACATCACTGCCCATATTGGAAGCGGATTTTTCTTAAATTTCTGGATAAATCATTGACTGCATGTACCAAGCTTGTAGTGAGGGGCTTGAATACACGTCTTAGGGTAGTTCAAAAGCCCTCTTCAAAAGACCTCTCGATGGCTAGAAATGTGTATAGTACTTCACAAAGAAAAAAAAATTGAAAACAAATATTGCTTTAACTTCTGAAAATATATTTTGTTGCTTAATGTCATAATTAGACTGCCCATCAGGAACTGTTTGGAAAGTGCCATATTTCAGCTTTCGTGGAACAAAATTTAGACTTAAACAAGTCTGACAAAGGGTCACATTGTGAATTACTTCCTGTTTTGGGCAAGCCTACACCTTGTACTCCTCTGCGAAATATTTGACTTGCTAAAAACCCCGTGGGGCAGTAATAATCATAGCATAAAAGAAATATCCAGACTCTTCGATTTTCTTTAGTCAGTAAGTGATGATAGCTGTGCAATGTTCCTGCTCTGTCTTGGGCCCCTTTTAAATATGCCAACTCTCAGACCAGTTGTCACAATATTTCCCATCTGGATCAGTCAATTCTTGAAAGCCACAACTCCTTTACTCATATATAGCTTCTGGGTCAGGGCCCACTTGGATGGCATTCGATGTATGCAGCAGAAAACTGTTCTTCGTTATGGCTTGTTAAAGTAGCACTGCTCACCGTACACAGCTTTCTGCTACCGCAGTAAAGGTTATTCTCTTCACAGGGAGAGAGTTAGCATGAAGGCCTAGAAACTTGTTACAATAAGTATGTAATATTTAAATGGCTCTGCATTAAGGGCTTAGTTGGCAAGGCATTGTGCTTACCTGTGGCAAGCTCATGTTTAATTACTGAATCCTGTGCATAACTTTCTCAAAGCTAAGAAATCTGCTATTGCAATGTGTTAATGTAACGAAAATAAAGACAAACTATTAAAAAAGGCCTGTAATTTTTTTTTACCTATGCATAGTAATAGAAGACAGATGTAAAAGATTCATCAGGTACATGTTCATGAGAAAAGCGTACTTAAAAGCTGTCAACGAGCGTGAGGAAAATAAGAATGAGGCAGAAAATATTATAACAAGCAGTCGCATAATGAAAGATTTACAGCTCAGTTAAAAGTTATTTTCCAAGGTTTTCAATTGTTTTGTGTTCATAAATGAACTTTCATGCTAGAATTGTAAAACGGAATGTTGCAGTATGCACAGGTTCTCACCGAGTGTTATTGGAACAATGAAACCATGAAAACAAGTTGAATTTTTCTCATTGCCCTGAAAGCTTGGTCTTGCATTTGGAGTGTGCAGAGCACGTCCTTCACTTCTTGGTTTTAAACTATCAGTAAAGCTCTTGTCACCATTTTTCTGCTTCAAAAGCTCGTGCAGGTGCCTACCTTCATGTTGTCTGCATTGCATTAAACCTCACCTTATTTTGGTGGCCTTGTGGACTGCCTGTCTGTGCCATAAAAATTGAGAAACAGTGCTTGCTTAGTGCAGAAGTGATTAACGCTCAGTTGTGCACTGTTTTGTATTCTTTTATTGCTTTTGTGTGCCCCATGTATCTGCCTGTCCATTAAGCCAGCATGCTTGGAGATAGTATATGCATTCTGTACACGTTTTTATTAGTATATGCATTAACTAAATCCAAAACATTCTATCTTATTTTGTTGCTGATATTTGCTCAGGGTCGCTGCAGATACATGGGTAATATAACCTATGTGTTTCAATTCCTGAGCTATGTTTTTATGCACATAAATCCCATTTAAGCACTGCGCAAAGCTAGAACTTATTTTTATGCAATGTGGAAAATTCTTGAGGTGGTTGTGCAGATTATAGCTGTGTCTTCTGAGAACAAGCACATCTAAATTACCTTCGCTCACTCATCACTTCAGAATTTCTTACTTGTACGGTGTGAAAATGGGCAATAGTTACGAGGTCCCCGTTTGAACGAGGTGCTGCTCTGATTTAGGAAGCATGTTATGTGCTTGGAGCCGCTTTTGAAGATGTGTGGAATTGCAACAGAAGTAGAACTCTGCACATCCAAGCTCATTTTAAAGCTTGCATTCGGGGAACGCGCTTATCAGGATCGCGTGTCAATGGCGTCGAGTGTCAACCGAAGTGCAACATTACATTTCACATTAATGTTTTGCCTTGAACAGCTGTATGTGATTTAAGATATGGCTGTGTTTTTACTACGCCCTCTAGGACTATTTAGCACTTGGTACACCCAAATCCTGTGACATAGTTAACATAGCACTAAATTATGTATGGTGCAGTAATGTGTAGCTTTGGCCTTGTGAATGTTGAAGTTAGCTATGAGTTATCAGCTTTTTTATCTGTTAATACTGCGATATCACTTTCTAATTAGCTTGCACCTGAATGCGCAGTTATCCAATCAGTTGTGTATCTATTGCAGTACTGGCCAAGTACAGTTATTGGGGGTACTGTTTCCTCAGTAGCTGTAATGTCATTTGTCTTGCCGTCTTGACTGTGGCATTTATTGGTTGCAAATTAATTTCTGTTGACATTAAACACTTCCAGCGGTTACTAAGGCCTCACTCCTTCAGTTAGGCCTCCAGGGATTCACCTAAAATGCTCAGCTGTGTAAGTCTTGTTTGAAGCTGTTGGCATATTTTCCATATAGTGAACTCTGAGCCGTTAAACACTGAGTTATTTTGGCATAGTGAAATCGATCAAAAGCAAAATCAAAGAGAATCAGACATGCAAAAATTCCACATGCTAAAGAATAATGAGCAGACTGCGCTTAGAGCACTGAAGCATTTTACTTCTGAATAGGATTCAGCCAGCCTGGCGTCTTGGTGAGGTTAGGCTAAGCTAGTGTGGCCACTATGTACAAAAAAAACAAAACAAAAAAACTTTACTACCTGTTCAAAAGGTTTGCAATGCCTCTTCATGAATTCTTTCTGCTCAGCATTTTCAAGCTACCACTTTCACCGAGATGGGCGCTGGAAAAGCTGAATCAAGCAGCAACGAGTAGCTGTTACCTGGAAGTATAAAGTGTTCAGATAGGATGCTGTCATTTTAGCTTACTTTAGTGAGGCACCGTTGCTGCTAAAGGTGGCATGTTATTTATTATCCATCTGCATTTTGATTTTTGTATGTGAGTTTATTGTTCATTGAGCTCCGAAAATAGATTTCGGGTTTGGTGGCTGAGGATATCTTAAGCAGGTAGTCTGCTTTTCTTGGTTGGCCACCGCCGCAGCCTTAACCGATTCCACCAGACAAAGCTGGTTTTGCTGGCCTGAGCTGGTCTAAGGGGATGTCCCAAGGCTCTAAACTAGGGCTGTTAATGTACTGGCCTTACAGCCCCAGGTGGTTGAGGGATATGTTGTAGCTTTGTATCTGCCTCAGGCACATTCGCTATTGCTTTGTGAGGGCTATGCCTTGCTGTATAGCAGTTTGGTTGCACTTGTGGTTAATTTTTTAGGTATCTGCCAGATTAATTGTAGTATTCGTGTGCATTTCTTTATGCAAGCTATTTGTCTCTGTCCAAAAGCTGTGGTTCTCTTCTCTCATGATTCTTCTTTTACATAGTGAAGTATTTTCTAATATGTCAGTGTGTTTCCCATGATCCCGGTGGGTGAGGGAAAAAAAAAAGGTGTTAGAATCAATTGCAGGCATAAGCTGCAGTTAAAGAAGAAGAAAGTTAAATGAAATTTTAGGGCAAGGCGTGGATTTAAAAGCTTTGAACTTGTTAACTGACAGACTTCTCTTGTGCACCCATACATTTGACGAGATTCTCAGCCAGCTTACACCCCATGTACTCTAGACCCCATGTGACAAAATTTGTGCACTCATTCCAAAATTTTTAAAAAGCAGTTTGTCATGAGTAACTGTTGGAAGTGTAGTTTTTCATCATGCACAAAATGCTCTCTCTGTTCGATTATGGTGGAGCTAAACTTTTTCTCTTTTTTTGTTTTAAGCTTCAACTGACCAGATTCTGGAATGTGCCTGCAGTTAGCTATTCAGTATATTTTTGTTGGTTAGTTGATTTGTTTGTGTGTCGTGTTGTTAGACATGATAGAAAGCCAGGAAAGAAACGAAATCGGCTGCTGTGCACATGAGGTATTGACCTGCGATATACTGCCCTGCTGCCTCCTAGAATTTTTTTTTCTTTGTTCTCCTTGTTATGCAGCATGAGGTGTGCAACATCCATCAAACATTCAGCTTCTGTTAATGCATGGAATGGCAACAATGTATGGTCCTGCAGTCATTGAATGAAATATTGGGTTTTGTATTCGGGTTAGTATGCTTTTATACTGGCAGGAATTTATTAGGGGGCATGGATAACTTCATAAATCATTGGTTATGGCAATGCGAGCCATAATTTGATTGTATTTTGACTGTCTGTCCAAGGATTCCCACTCATATATTATTGTGCTGCCATTTGACATTGTTATGTTTGCAGTCTGAATGAAATGAATGATTTGTGTGTGTATACATATCCTTGTGGAGCGTCTACCATGGAAATATAGAGGCAGTGGTCTCGGTTGTCTTTTTTTTTTTTTTTTTTCAACCAATGGGTTTTGCAGAGAACAAAATCTTGCATTTTGATCAGCTACAGTCACTACTGTGTGATTGAGGATGCCTGAGTGTTGGCGGATTAAAGTGAGAGGCTTCTTGTATATGAGCACCATTACTGTGTGACTCATGAATTTTCCTGTATCCGATTACGATGCCGGCAAGAAGCAGTTTCTCGCGTCAGCATTGGGAATATGTATATATATATAGACATCACTACTGGTTCTTTTTTTTTCTTTTTAGTAGGCTTCGGCCTAAACCAACTTCATGTAATTCCTAGCCATCCGGTCATTAGTAGAATCGGTTGGTCTTTCCTGTCTGCTGTTGCTTTCTCTGAGCATTTGTCTCTTGCTCCGCCTCGCAGGAACACCACCTACAGCGTGCCATCTCGGCACAGCAAGCTTTTGGTCATACGGGCGAGCTGGTCATACCCACGCCCGAGGTATACACCATCGACGATGATCTGTTTGACCAGCTCTACCCTCCAAATTACAAGCTCTCGAGGCAACTCATACACATGCAGCGTGAGTCCACTTGAATCCCTCTTTCATATTAATGCCTGTACAGATGGTTATGTGACCATGTGCTGCTGTGCACTGCATTGTTATAACATAGTATGCTTGGTTGGGAGATCAAAGCCTTGCTTGCAGTTACACAATATGTATTATTACAACATAATGAATGGCAGAGAGCATCGCAAGCTGCAGAAGAAGTGCTGTGCTGTGAAAATCAGCTACAGGCTTTACTCTGTGATTGAGGATGATTGCGTGACACCTATGCCTTGTTGAAGCTTGTCTTCCACTTGTCCGCAAACTTCAAGCAATTTGGCCCATGGGTTCGTGCAAATAATTCATGCTGCATTTCGGTTATTTAAGTGTAGGGCACGGAGCAAGAAACCTTGTCACAATACTGCGGCGCCACTATCATGTTGGCGGTGCCTGTCAGCATGGAAAGAAATTATCGCCGTTTTGGTTGCCAAAGCAATCAGTCCAGGTTTATTTTGTGTCACTGCGGCTTCTACGAAGCGTCGCATGCCGCCGCCACTGTATACGGCCGCATCATGCTCCGTGCTGTCAGCGCTACAATTGTGACCTTATCTAGTCGCCCGCGCGAGCGCACTGACGGGAGTTTCACCTCCTAAATGGTTTCTTGCTTCTTGGTGTAGGGTAATTAGGACTGGGAAGATGGAAACAAAAAGTGTGACAGCTTTAGTTGTTATTATATTATTATTATATTATTATTATTTTTTTTTGTTACAGCTATGTTTTTTATAATTTAATGCATGCTAGACCAGTATGGCTTATTAAAAACAAACGAAAGTTTACCAGAGTAAATCTGTCATCTTAGGTGGTGCAGGCATTATTTGTCTTCTGAGGGGTGAGATGTGCATGAAGGGGAGCGAAAAAAATTCTACAGCACCCTGTGGGATTATCTCGTTCATTTTCCACTCATTCTAGCTTATAGTTCCTCGAGTAAAGCTACCCTGTAATTACTTTTGGACAGGCGCAGCATCAGTAGATGGTAATAAGTGTTCTGCTTGTTTTCTAGGATTTATCTGCCATTGATAGGCTGCATTTAGCAGTTTGGTGCTGGGAGTATGAAGCAGTAACCTGTTTGCTCTGTAACGTTTATTGCAAGAAACTTTGACAGATGTCGAGCATGTCTTTTTCAGACTCTGTGTATTCACTTACCCTTTCCCCTTGGTGCTTAATAATCCAGGTAGTGTATTGAGGGTAAACAGTGCAAAAAAGACGAGGACGAAGTACACAAACGAGCGCTGTTTGTGTACTTCGTTCGTCCTCGTCTTGCGCTGTTTACCCTCAATGGATTACCAACTTGCCCAAGCGTCTGTTTTAGCCAGGTAGTGTGTTATGAGCTGATTTAAAATATGCACTGGGTGGAGGCATCTTAAAAATTCAGTGGGAAGGGGAGTAGATAGTGAAATTTACATTTTCAGGTACTAACAGCTGTGAGTTCTGGTATATATACTTGTTTATGCTTTACAGCTGAGGCAGTCAATCCAGGCGGTAAATATATGCTAGCTTATGTTTGGTATTACCCTGCTAATGCTTTTGTGTTTGTGGGGTTTACAGGTCAGATGCACATTTCTTGCTTAGAACAAGTGTGCATAGACATGAACATTCCACGCTTGAAAATGGAATTCGCATTCTCTGCTTCGTAAGAGCAGTGAAATTGTCTGAAAGCACGGCAGAAAACTCCAGTGTTCATATTTAAGTAGGAACTGCCGCATGAATGGAAGCTGGTATTCAAGCGTGCTGTTCACCATGAATGCCTTGAACATGTTCGTTGGCTTGTGCCTCTAATGTCTCTACACGCAGTTGCATTTTCTTTAAACTTGCCTCTTCGGCATATTTTACCAGCAAAAAGCAAGGCGCCCGTGTGCTGTGCGATGTTTGTGCACGTTAAAGAACTCCAGGTGGTCTAAATTTCCGGAGTCTTCCACTATGGCGTCTCTCATAGCCTGAGTCGCTTTGGGACGTTAAACCCCACAAACCAGCCAACCATGCAGTATTCTCAATTTGGATATCAGAATGTCTGACAGTCTGGCTGTAAGTTGTGCAGAGGAGCACACAGCATCCTCAGTTTTGCTGCTGGTTGCTTGCTGCCAAGGTGATACAACTTGTAAGGCATTTTTCATGACTTAATTTTCTTCTTTGCTTCCTGGTTGAAGGTCAACGCCCCAGTGCAGGGTTGGACGTTTTTTAGTTGACTTTGGTGTTGTTCCCTGTTGATCCTTTACATGTTATTACATGTGATGGGGAGTTATGAATCCCCAATTCAAATCTACTCTTAGTGTGTCAGCTGAAATGCGTTTCTGTCGAGCAAGGAGTTGGGTGCTTTTGATTGTGGGTGCTTTGCGGGACACCTTATGTATTGGTATTCCGAAGAAGATTTAAGGCCTATGGGTAGAGGAGAAGATAGTGTGACAGCGTGAGTGATAGAGTGTAGATATAAACAGACACCTTAGTGGCAGGTCCATAGCTGCACCGTGTTTTTGGTGAGAACTTCGGTGTGTTGAACATCATGAGGGACTAGTCACCGGCCAAACCAAGTCTATTTCGAGGCAACCTTGCTGCCTATCACAGTGAGAGGCAGCGAAGTGTGGAAGTTGTGGTTCCTACAGTGGGCACAGGACGGCAGCCGCCACAGCTTCAAGTTGAACATGGCCTGAAGGATCCTGCTCGGCCATTGTTTCACCTGCACTGGCACGCTCATGTGGCAGATGTTTGGCTTTTGAAGCGATTAAAGCAGCTGGCTGCGAAGAAATGGACCACCAAGCTTGTGAAGATGCCTATATTGATGCCATTCTCCAATGACTAGGGAACAGCCATGTTTCAGCCCAGTGATGAGCAAATCTCGAATACAGGAAATGTGTTGCCACCTGGTGGTCGAGGCGGCGACTGAGGTAAAGCATATCAAAAGGAACCTGCCGGAATACCTTCTATGCACTGAGATGAGCGTCAAGGCAAGATTCCGAGGACAGCTGTGTGGTACTTGTGCAAGGACATCGTTCACTTTGCTCTGGAACATGATGTGATTGTGGGCTGAAGGTGTGAGCGCAAAAGACCTCGCCATCCATATGGCCAGGCTGAAAAGTTTTTCATAGAGGGGCAATACTGCCACCACAAGTACTGCCACCACAAATGACTGCAATGCAAACAGGCCCTTATTCATCCTGACTAGCGAAACGATGCAGCAAACCTACCACCTGTGAGCTGTGTGACTTCTGTTCTACCTGACACTGTTTTCCAGCACCTGAAGCAGAGGCTATTTACATGTGGAACAGTTGCACAGTTCTGCTCGGTACAGGTCACGCTACCTCCTCAAGTCTACTCCACTGCTGTGGCTAGGTCGTGGCTGCAATTTTTGAAGTGTGTGCGTTTTGTTGTACCCTGCCGAAGTCTACTCTACTGCGATGTCGTCATCACCATGATTTTTGAAGTGTGCGTGTGTTTGTGCTGTGTGGCTAAGTGGAAGATGTTGGTGACACAACAAAAGAAGGAGCCCCAGAAGTGCTGTGATGTGATGACAGGTGGCAGCACTGCTGCAACGTGTGCAACGAGGATGGTGAGCTGCTGTTAAGAAGTGCACCGTGTTAATGATGAGCTGGTAGAACAGAGGCATTGGGAAAAAGTGACAAATGAATCAGCGAAAGTGACATGTCTGTGGCTTTGTGGTGGTGCTCTACATGATTGGCCTGATCTGACGCCGATGGTGTGATAATGATTGCATCTTCTAGCAGGTGCAGCGACGACAAAGTGCATGTTGCAGTTCTCTCTCTTTCTTTTTTTTTTAGCACTTCTAGTGACAAGCAAAATGATAACCTTAGTATTTTATACACCATAAAACACAGCACAACACGCATTACATTATTTACTGCCACTGTTTGCCACTGCAAGAGTTAAAATTTTAGAGAAACTGGAAGAATGGCCATGTGCAGTTTCTTTGTTAATTGAAAGGCCATGGCAGCAATGCCAACTGGAAACTTTGCATGTAAAGATGCATGGAATTTTGATTAGGCTAGTGAAGGTTAATGGAGGAGTCGAGGACAATGCAGACAGCTATGGAATGGAAATTGGTAGGCGTAATGTTGAGATAGGAAGCGTGCAGAGTAGGTCAGAGAAATAACTCTAGTTAGTGACATTCTAGTGGAAATGGGCATGGACAGGACATGTAGTGCAAAGAATGAATAACCGACAGTCACTAAAGGTAACAAAATGGATTCTAAGGGAAGGAAAGCGTAGCACGGGTGGCAATAAATCAGGTAGGTTGATGAGTCCAAGAAGTTCGCTGGGGTCAAGTGGATGCAGCTAGCACAGGACTGGGTTAATTGGAGGAACATGGAAGAGGCCTTCGCCCTGCAGTGGGTGTAGTCCAGCTGATGATTATGATGAGCGGAGGTTTGTGACATGCACTTTGTACCAGTACTTATTGGCTTTTTAGTTATGTGCATTTTTTGAATGGTTATACCCTCATAGCACATTGGAAGTGTGGCTGCCATTGTGCTTTCCAAAATCTACATAGTTTGGAGTTAGGGAACAGTCTAAATTATTTGCTGGAAAATATTCTTGCATTGATTGCGACCATTTCATTCTTCATAAGCACATTTAAGTTGTACGCTCTAGACATTTTTCTTTTTCTTTTTTTAATGTTGTTTTCTGCAGCATCGCATCTAATTTGACAGTTTTTCTTTTTCTGTGCGTAATACTATATCTGTATTTTCTTTGCTTTCGTTAGCTGCCTTTTGCTCGTTCATTCTTCATAGTGGCTGCCTGCTTCAGTTAACGTGGCACCTTCTTTCCCTGCCCAGCGTTCGCTATGGATCAAGACATCCCGGACTACGACATGGACTCTGAGGATGAGAAGTGGCTCACGCAGCAGGCAAAAAAGATGGAAATTAACCACTTACAGTTTGAGGAGATGATGGATCGGCTGGAAAAGGGCAGCGGGCAGCAGGTTGGTCACTTTGCTGGCCTTTTTTTTATTATTATTATTATACGAAGTACAGTGTATGTGGCATCCATTTCAATGCAGTGTGGTACAGTTGTTACGACAGCTCCAGCTGTCATAGCTACTGAATTCACTCAATTAGAAGCACTCGGGGAAAGTAGGCGCCCCTGCCAAGGGAGGGAAGATGAAGGATGCAAATGACACGGTGTACGCTTTTGTCTTGAAGCTTTAAAAACTTGCACCTAATGAAACCTTCAGAAACAGGTGCCGCCATAGCATGATAGATCCGGGTCGGATTGAAGACTTGGGATGGCATGCCGTGGAAGTGACTCTTGCAAGCTCAGCTTCCGGCTGATGTGGCCGTGCTCATTTGGAGTGGCACATAAGAGTTCTGTGCATGACCGTCATTATGTGGGCCGTAATTTATGTGTACTGTGGAAACCAGGAGACACAATTGAGATACGTGGCCTCACCTTCGTTTCGGTTTGTTGCACCAAGGGAGCCAGTAAAGAACCTGGGCCCGTATTCAGAGTTTTCGCCGTTATCGAAAGTGTCGCTATCTTCCCGGCCTCGAGTCATCTGATTGGTGAGAACGCCGGAACATGATGTTTCCACCTCTTCCGGTTCGTGGTTGCAACGGCCGGTTCCACTTTTTCAACCAATCGGATAGCTCGAGGTCACGTGAGATGGCGACACTTCGATAACGACACTAACTCGGAATACAGGCCCTGAAGACATCCTTCCGCCAGACTTGAGAAAGTATCTGAAAGTGGGTAGAGCGTAAATATGAATACGACTTTGAAATTAGGAACTTTTCCTTTTCCATTTCCGCAATTTGTGTCATCAGCAGAGTCGGGGCTTGTGCAGCAGAAGCTATTGTAGCCTCGTTGCCTTCAAGCATCCTTTTTCATCTTTTTCATGTGTGTAATCTTATTCCCATTCTTTCCGTTCCCCTCACTTGCAGCACACTATAATATATATATTCTTTTTCCTTTCTATTTTTCTTTTTCTCTCTTTGCGGAGCTTTCTTGTGTTACTGCAGTGAGCTTGGTGATGTCACATTGGGAATGAGTCCAAATGCGACTTTGTGCCCGGGATATTTTTCCTGTCCTTTCAAACTGATGGTGGTATGGTATGAGTAGCAGCTGTCCAGCCTTATGTCTTGCATTCTCTGTCTAACCAGTCTGCCTCCTCCTCCTCCTGTAGTTGCTTGGCATCAGTGCGAAGAGGTTCATAATGATCACATCTGTTACTAGTGTAGAACACAGTTGCAACTTAGTGCTAACATTGTCTTCACAATGTGGCACATTGCGCAGCTTGTGTGCATTCTTCTGTGCTATTTGCAGGCACATAGGGTTTTGTTACAGCTCATTTCCATTCTGGGCGATAAATTTTCTTTTTCAAGCTGGTGGACAAGCCCAATAGTGATGAATGACTAGTGAAGGGCCGTGGCCAAGATGCAGCTGATTAATCCAAATCCACATCTCTCTCCCTTTGAGAGTCGAATTTTTTTTTTTAAACTTTCCCAGATGGTTATATTACTTTATTGCAGATTTGAAAGTTCAATATGAGCAAAGTCAAGGAAAAGTATAAAAATATTTGGAACCTTATTTTGGGTCAACGTTGCTCCTCACTGCAAACTCAGGAACCTCAGGAAACCACAAGGAAAGCAGTAATACCTCATGAGCCATGATAAACAAGATAACAGCGGCCCCAATAAAGATGGAAATCAGTTTCTGTGACCCCTGCACAGGGGCCATAAAAATCAAAATCAAGTTTTGGGCGCCTCCATTGGAATCATGGGGAGTGGCAACCAAATGATGCAAGGGCATTGCAAGCCCACAAGCTGCAACTAGGTATCAGTTCTGTTTATCCCCTGCCTGGAAGTGCCCATAAAGATACAAATCGTTTTGTGCCTCTGTTGGGGATCACCTGGTCGAACTGAAACAGGGAAACGGCAATAGGGGGAAAGACTGGACCCTGCAGCTAGGAATCACTTCTGTTTATCTGTTCAGAAGGCTGGGCAATAAATTTCAAGAGCTTTTTGTAAGTCCTAGGAGGTGGCAGCACCTCCCAGCTCACATGCATCCTCATTAGGGTGGGAAATTTCAAAGGGAGGATTAAAGGCAAAAACCTTGCCAGACGGAAAACCGCCCAGTGCACATAGGGCAAAAACACTCAAAGGGTTAAAATCTAGTCTTCCTCACGCAAGTAGTTCGCTTCCTTCACCCAACGTTCTCTCCCAAGAGTGGGGCGCTGGCCAGTTGTGTTTGAAATTTTGTGACTGCACTGCTGGTTAGATGCAAGGTTTTTTTCTAGAGCATGGACAATCGCGTGTTTTTTGCCTTTATTTACACAGGATAAGTAAAGTCATAAATATAGCTCAAATCCTTGTTCTGCTGCTCTTTGGCAAAAGCTTTGCCACATAGCTTGTGCACGGCAACAATAAAGCCATTTTTTGACAACCCTGAGTCTTAGAGGCAAGGAAAAGAGGCATGCATGGGCAAGAGAAAGTGTGACTACATGTGTTTGAATGATCAAAATGAACAAAAATTAATAAAAATTCATATGCAGAGGCATGGGAACGTCCTTATGCAGATCTGTTTACAGATGAGATTTATTTACGGTTGCACCGCCACAACTCTCCATTTGTAGTGTGTAGTGCGACAGACGATCGTGACGGCGGCAATGTGCAGCGCATGATTTTCACAAATTGGTCTTTGCACGTAAGCGCAATCAGCGATCATGGAGTCAACGATGTACGGCTCACACGTGCCCGCTTCATGTGGCGATCGTGACATTGGCGATTTGCGAGTCGTGCTGCTGCATGCAAACTTCTCGTGGCGTGTACAGTGCGATAGGCGATCATGGTATCGACAATGTGCTGGCTACGTGGACAGTGGGCCACCAAAAAGTCGTTCGCATGTTCGTATCGTCGATAATGTGGCACCGGGGAGGGTTCGTAACATAAATTCTGCACATTGGGCACAGTACACCCGGGCCAAGGAATCTTAAGAATTTGT
This sequence comes from Amblyomma maculatum, assembly GCF_055883805.1. Classification (NCBI taxonomy): domain Eukaryota; kingdom Metazoa; phylum Arthropoda; class Arachnida; order Ixodida; family Ixodidae; genus Amblyomma; species Amblyomma maculatum. The sequence continues at coordinate 98,873,416 of NC_139349.1, read as the reverse complement.
ATCATCCTGAAATTCATACCAACTGGGCTTGTATTGCCGTGCATTTACTCTATGTGCACAGGACTGGGCAGTGCTGAATGCTCTCCGAGGTCAAGCCCAGAGGTGCAACGGCATAGTCATGGCAGGGGCACCACTTGTAGGAGTGTGTGTTGTAGGGTTTTCTTCACTTGTGTATTGCTCGTTTCTCAATAGTTGCTTCCTAAATAACACTGACTGCACTGAAAATGACACGTGCATAGCTCTCGGCTATGGTTGCTATGTACAGTTCAAACCTACATCATAGTTTTAATACTTTTCTTTGAATTTATGACCACATTTTATGGTTGCAAATATTGTGTTGCATGTTTAGTACGGTTTGGCACTTCAGCCCACTCTGTTTGATTTTTTTTTTTTCCCTTTCTTTTTTGTTTTCCAGCTGTATGTCGAGATGGTCTTATTTGAAGGCAGCGGCTTAAAAATTTGCAACTTGTAATATGCTGTAGTGCAACTGGCAACTGGTTCATTACAGAAAATTGGCACCTGATAAATAGACCGATTTGATGTAAATATATACCACTAGACTTTCATTCCGCTTTGCAAGACATGATGCTTCACGCACATTTCCTTACATCCACCTTTATTGCCCGCTTAGACTTGTTTGTAACGTTTTACAATTACATACTTCTACTTGTTTTTCATTTTAGATCAGGAATTTCCGTTTGTCGCTGACATACTCTCAGAAGGTGTTGCTATTCGGCTCTTTGCGTGTCTTTGACGCTTTATATGTCGCCAGTTGAAGGTCCGTCTTTCATGAGACCTACTCACAAGCATCGCACATCACCGTTAAACCATCATGAGAATCTTGCTCACGACCACCTCACCGGGAGAGTGGCATTCATTGTGTGCTACTTCTATTCACAGTTCCTGCAGCTTAAATTCATTTTGGCAATTTTTATTGTACATGGATGAAAACAGCACACCGAATGTTTTTGTGTGCTGAACACAAATATGTAGTCTATTTTTTACGTATCATGTGTCAGTTTCGAAATATTCATTAATTTGTGACTAGTCATTCTGTCCAAGTTTTTAGTAGCTTCTTTAACAAAAATTGTTAAAAATTTGAGGTCTTTGTGATCTACAAAGGCCAGGGAGTGCAACTATACCATTCTTTTAATTCTTGCTTCTCAGGTGTAAAAGTTGTAGACTCGTCAAATACCGTATACACGCGTGTAATGGCCGCACGCATGTAATGGCCACACCCCGAACTTTAGAAAGAAAATTGGGAAAAAAAGCTTTAAAAAAATTTCCCGAGTAAAAGCCGCACCATGAGTTTCAGGAAGTTGGGCAGTGCCGTCTACTGTGCGGTGCAAGAAATACGGAACATTTTGTGGTTACTGCCGCCAGGTGGGGCACAAAAATCAAGTGGAAGCCAAAATGAAGCGTAAGGTTAGAAGTAGAATTGCCAATAAGAATTAAGAACAAAATATTTGAGGGAAAAAAAAGTCGAGCATGGGGGCAGCGGCCACCACCTCCGTTACAAAGGGGGCGCTCCTAGCCGCAGCGATGCCCACCCGTTACAAAGGGTGAGGCCAGCAAATCCAATCCAATCGAATCCAAGTCTGTTTGCTCCTCCGTTTTACAGCCATTTCCTCGATCGCCCGAAGCATATCACGTGCGATCTCGCAATCGGAACGCATCGCTGCCCTGATTTGTTCTGCGCTCGTGAGCTGAAGATTTTCTTTTTCCTCGATGGGAAAATACGTTAGTTGCGACGCGTTCTCTACTCGTCCTAGACAGCTTCAGGGGGCACCTGACAGAGAGCTTGCGGCAACAGCTCCGCGCATCTAACATGGACTTGGCCGTCATACCTGTAGGCATGACCGGCATGCTTCAGCCGCTGGACGTCTCCGTAAACCGGCCTTTTAAGTGTGGATTTTGCTGTGCGTACAGTGAGTGGATGGCAACGGCCCTCCACCAGAAGACTCCAACTGGCCGACAGAATTGGGCATCGCTTGTGGCCGTTTGCCACTGGATACTCGAAGCGTGGGCCACGGTTTCGTTCGAGACTGTGGAAAAAAGTTTCAAGGTGACAGGGATATCAAACAGGCTGTACGGTACGGAGGATGACCTCATCTGGGACAAGGACGAGCCTGAAGTCCCGATGAGTTCGGAGGAGGAGGAGGAGGAGTGATGTTTTGGACACGGGACGAGCCTGAAATCCCGACGAGTTTAGCGGAGGTGGACGAGGAGTTTTTTGACAATAATAAAGGCAGGTACCACCGCAAATAATTTTTTTCGCTGTCTTTTTTCTCATGTAATCGCCGCACCTCCCGATTTTCACCCCAATCTTGGAAAAAAAAGTGCGGCCATTACACGCGTGTATACGGTACACAAATCAAAGTGAAAAATTTCAGTGCTCAATTCTTAGTTTAATTAAATTTGTAAGAAGAAATCTTAAGTTATTTAGATGTTATTGCACAGAGCAATTCATCAGCTTTAAAATGCAATAATAATATCTCATATGTGAGCGCTACATGTGGAGATATTGTGGGCGACAGTACGTGCAGTAGTAAAAAATCCCGTTTTGAGAAAACAAAAAAATAAGTTTCAAAACACGCTCAATTTATTTATTGTAAATTGATTCTTAGATTTCATAGAAGCCTACAGGCACATAGTCACATTCAATTTATTTCTCTCATTTTTTTTTCCATTGTTCCATCTCTCGCTCGAAGTTTTCAGCATCTGTAGCAGACGTTCGAGCAGCTTGTTCACGGCTGGGAGGCTTAGCGCGGTGAACAGCGTCTCGTTTCCCGCACTTCGAAGCCCTCACAACAGAGATTGCTTTCGGCGGGTAGCAGACATCGCAAAAAGTCTTAACTGATGTTGCGCACGGTGATGCAATGAGCGCCGGCCCAGCACATTTCACCGGTGCTGGCAGTTCCGATGGCTCCTTGCGTGACCAAGGCCGCTGTTTTCGTTTTTTACCGAAGGCATGAGCCATTTGAAACTTTTTGAACAGACATCACGGCGGAGAAACGTGGCAGCAGGGAAGAATGGCGGTCAATGCTCCTTTGTGCAACAGGCAATGCTTCCCGGCGTCATTTACCCCACGTGGTGCAAAAACACGAATGGCGTGCGAGGTAGTATTTTTGTAGTGATCTAGCTCCACTGTTGCCAGACTGACAACCGTTTCTTGCCAGAAGCAGAAAGTAGAAGGGCGCAACTTTCGAATGTTACCAAAATGGCCGTGCTCTGCTGAGTCGTCATGGGGCGTGAGGTTGAATTCGATCAGTGTTCAGGTCCTTTTACGAGCGAAAATTGACGCGTTACTGTTTTTAAAATCTAATAACGCAATAAATATTACTCAGAGGACCATAATATTTCAGAAATTGATTCTTCAGAACCTCTAGATTCTAAAAAATAATATCTCAGAAAAGTGAATTTTTGGGAATTTTTCTCGTTTAAAGACCTGGGTTTTGGGAATTTTTCTCGTTTAAAGACCTGGGTCTCCCCTTAACACCCCCCGCCGCACCTTTCTACGTAGCTGCCCATTGGGTCGTTCTCGGGGTAACCGCCCTTGGGTCACACATTCCTCCACTCACATCAGGACCTCCTCTATCCACAGCAGCCAGCCTCTAGAATCTCATGGCAACCACCTTCTGGCCCCACTTTCCTCTTCCTTACCTGTAGAGAGGAGATTTTTAGCAGTACTTTTAATCATAAAATCATGTCAGAAAACAATAAGAAACAAACGCTATTTGCCAATGGGCTAGAGAGAATTATCGCAGTCTTGATACGTGCTAAATGCACAGTCAATGCCTACATTGCCTCTGGCAGTGACAACACACGTTTCCTCTTTTTTCGCAGCATGATCATTGTCATTTGGCCTGTGCCTCTCACTGGCCATTTGCCTGTAGTAGCTCTTTGTAAAGGCAGATTTGGTGATTTCTAAACTTGATGCTATATATTGTCACGCACTTCCTGTGGTCCTGTCTTGGAGAAAGGTGAGGTGTGACGAGAGAGGAAGAGGAAGCTGGGTCTGTCAGCTCGGGGTGTGCTAACATCCAGCGCATCTAACGTCCGACTCGTAAATAAACCTTGTAACAACTGTGGTGAAAGTGCTGGGTAGATCACCATGGAACCTCTCCTACACTGCCGCAGCAGAAGAATAGCTGGGCTACCCCCCCTACGGACGGAGGGCGCAAGCAGATGTTTCAATGCAGCCAATGCTAGCCACTCAACCGACCACCACACAGCCTTATCGGGAACCCTGGCACTTTTATGGCAAGCCTGGGGAAAGCGTGGATGACCGGCTCACCCACTACAATCGGGTGAGCAAATACAACCGCTAGGACGCGGAGACCAAGTTGGCGAATATGGTATCCTTTCTTGAAGAAACAGCGCTAACATGAAGCATCCCTTACCACCTGGGATCGCTTCATAGAAGAAATGAGAGCGGGATTTGGCAATGCAGATGCTCGAAAAAAGAGCGCTGAACAGACTGTGGCTCTGCGAGCGCAAGTAACGGGGAGAGCTGCACAACTTACATAGAAGTTCTCAAGTTGCGCAGAATAGTTAATGCTCGGATTACTGAGGAAGACAAAGTGGCCCACCTCCTCAAGGGAACAGCGGAAGACGTGTACAGCTTTCTCATCAGCAAGCACGATTTGAATACCACCGCTGATGTAACATGACACAGTCGTACATTTGAAGGTTTGAAGCGACGCCATATCATCCCGAAGTTTGGCCGGTTGCCGGATGTCACAGCTGTCGCCAGTGTGGATGTGCCTGAAGCGACGAGCGTGGCAGATATAATTCGACAGATCGTCCGTGAAGAGCTTCAGAGGCATCGAGATATTGGGGGCCACGTCAGACCTGTCTACAGTGGCACCTTCTCGGCAGACAATAGTCCATCTTCTGCCTGCTATGCTCCCTCTGTTACATCTCCTTGGGACACCCGATGCTCTGCTGCTCATTGCCCGAACATCCAACCTCTCACCATCCTTGTCGACTACACCCAGATCATGAAGCGTTTAACCCAGGCGACGATGAGCCTTATTCATTGCGTGAACATGAGGCGCCGGTGTATTACGCCTGTGGAATGATGGGCCAAATTTCGCGTTTTTGCCACAATCACCGTCCGTACCAGCAGTATCGCCGACAGTGTGTAAACTCCCGTACAAGGCTTCCTGCTGACAATGATGATCCATATAGAAAAACACCTGGCCGGAATGATACAGAGCAACACCTAGCCGACAGGAGCACAGAACGTCACTGAATCGAAACGAATCGTCGGCCTCTGACCGCAGCCTGACACCATCATCTCGGCATCTAGGATGCCCCCTTTCCCCCTGACGACGATCGCCACTTCCGGGAAACTAGTCAGTACGGCTGATGGAAGTGAGGTCGCAAATGATTTTAGCTTATGCTCATCGATGTTAAAGAACCGAATTGAAGTGTTTGTGGACGGTGTATGTGCTATGGCATTGGTGTGCACAGGTGCGACCATTAAGCCTCGCTTTTAAAGACTGCCTTGGTTGTAAAATTATGTTTGGTTGGGAAAGTGCAGCGACATTGTGTGGTGCTGGTGGCGAAATAACCCACATGGAGTCTGTTCCGTGAACCTTGTAATCCCTGGCCACACATTCCGAACTGAATTCACAGTACTTGCTCGATCAACGCATGACATCATTCTTGGTTTCGATTTTCTGGAACATTGTAGGGACACCTCGAGTTTCGCAATGGAGACATTTCTGTGAGTACTCGTATTCAATTTGCTTTGTGTGAAAATTTGCCGACCAATCCTAGCTCGTTTTCGGTTTTCGGACGACATAGTCATTCCTGCAATGTCAACAGAGTTTATACTAGTTGTTTGTTCAAGCTGTACCAGTGATGTGTTCGACGCTGTAGTTGAACCGCTCACCCTCACCTGCACGAAGAAAAGTGTTCTAATTCCCTGTTGCATCATCTCAGTTAGGAATGGCTATTCTTTGTGGACGACTAACTGCTTTAATGAACCTGTTGTACTACCACGTGACCTAAAACTTGCCAACTTTGACGAAGACGCTGTTGAATCAGTGGCAGTGCTCAGAACAGAATTCCCAGCCTACCGCCTGCGCAGAAGTAGATAAGACAAAATTTCTTGCCATGGTTAACAAATCCCTACCAACAAGTGACCGTCACAGTTTAGTGAAAGTTCGGTCGAAACATGCTGCGGCATTTGATTTCTCTCGGGACTCACCACCACGGATTCCTATTTCCTGTACTCCACACAGAATCAATACTACTGGGACTGCTCATCCAATCCGTCAGAAGCCTTATCGTATATCCCCATCAGAGTGCCAGACTATCGAAGAACAAGTTAGTGATATGCTGCATAAGGGTCATTCAAGAGTGCATTCAAGAGTCGTCACGTCCGTGGGCTGCCCCTGTGATACTAGTTAAAAAGAAAGATGGTACATGGCGATTGTGTGTCGATTATCGACGGCTGAATAATGTTACCAAGAAGGACGTAGATCCTCTGCCACGTATTGATAATGCCATTGATTGTTTACATTCTGCCTCATGTTCTTCCTCAGTTGACCTGCAATCAGGCTGTTGTCAGATTCCCATGCACCCGGAAGATAAAAGACAGCATACATCACCCCAAACGGACTGTATAAATTTAATGTGACGCTATTTGGATTATGTAACGCTCCAGCCACCTTTGAAAGATTCATGGATACAGTTTTGCACGGTCTGAAGTGGCACATTTGTATGCGTTATTTGGATGATGTAGTAATGTTCAGAACTACTACCTTTAGGGAACACAACAGTCGATTAGAGATTGTCTTTGAGTGTATCGAGTGTATTTCTCGATAAGGCTCGGTGGTGCATTGGCTGCGCTGGAACATCTGCTTGCTCCATCTCCGTTCGTTGGGGGGGTAGCCGCATATTCTGCTTTGGCAGTGTAGGAGTGGTTCCATGGTGATCTATTCGGCAAGCTCCACCACACTTGTTACGAGGTTTATTTACGCGTCGGATGTTAGATGCACTGGATGTTAGCACGCCCTGAGTGGACAGACCCAGCTTCCTCTTCCTCTTCTACCTCTCCCTCCACACCTCATCTTTTTCCGATACCACTCCAATATACTACGCCAGCCAGCTCAGCTCGTTGCGTATGCTGTACGCCGTAGCCGCAATGGCAGGAGCTGCCAACTTGGGTCTCTTGTTTCACATGGGACGGTTATGTCAGAATCGGCCTGCCAGGGCTATTGCGTCATATCTTTAAAGGCAGAGCTTAAGTGTCGCCCATATTTAGATGCAATAAACGCCTTTACCACCACCTAGAACGCCGGTGAAATTTGGTGCGTTCAACGGAACGCTGGTTGTGTTCGCTGCAACGCTCGGCCGCCAGCAGCCAAAGCTTTCGCTCCACACTCAGTTCAGCAGCGTTGAACCCGTGTAATTTTCTTATTTTCACTAGAATGTCAGTAACTTGAGTTATTTCTCTGACCCCCTCTGCACACTTCCTACCTCTTAACGTTGCCCCTACCATTTTTCGTTCCATAGCCCCCTGCGTTGTCCTCAACTTAACCTGATCCATCTACAAGGGACTAAATTTTCTCAATGCAAGGGAGGGGGGAGTGTTGGGCCAGTAGCGCCATTCTGTGCCAATCTGACCAGCCGCTGCAAGCTGCTCCTAAACAGCAATTTATGCAACATATGCCCATTGCAAGTCTGCAGGGCCAAATTTAGCCGAGTGTTTTTGTTGGTTGGGCAACACTGGGCACTCACCACAAAAAGGACGCAGCCGCAAACGGGGCTAGGACAGGTAGGTCACTGCCACTTGCAGCGGGGGCTAGCCTGCCACCGAATATTTATCTGTTGTAGGCTGTCATTCACCCGCCACCGCTTTGGTGGTGGACGATGGCTGTAGTGATGCGCGTCTTTCTCTCCCTCTTCTTTTTCCTTCTTCTTTATTTTGTCTTCTGTCCGCACGAGGCAGCGGAGGTGGCTGAACTACAGAGTCAATAGCAGGCCCCTTCTTCCTACAGTCGCAACAGCAACAACATCCACTACAGTTCATTTCACTCAGGGAGGGAAAAATCTTTGGGAGCCTCCACAGGCCATCTTCCTTTTATGTTGCTGCTTTCTCTCTCTCTTGGGACCCTTGTGCACACTGAATCTTGGGAATTTTAGCCAACAGTTTCCAGGTTCAAAACCAGCTTAGTAGGCACTGTTTTAGTGACTGTGCGCAGCGTAGTGGAGGGTGTGAAACTGAAACTAGGCAAATAAGTGTTTATAGTATATTGGAATAATTTAAAGTTATAGAAGCAGTGAAATGTTCCGTGATCGCGTTGAGGGCACGACGCGACTGCGGCAGCAGTCTCGATCGTGTAATGGTGATGGGATCGGAAGGGCTAGGTAGTGTAGACAGTGTTCTAGTGGAAGAGTGTGGGAGAGTCCCTTGCAGGAGATATTGGTATGCTGTTTGGGAGTCCGTGCGTATTGGGGCATGCTGAGTCTGCAGCAGACTGATGTGTGCGATAGCGAGTGTGATGGCCAGGCATTTGACCTCGGCGATGCTAGTGCAGTGAATGGAGGCCACATTGAACGAGCGGCGACTGTCCGTGAACATGGCAGTGTAGATGTGAGGATTGTCCGGATCATGTGAAGCATCCATGTAGATGATGTCCTGGTGTTCAGAGTATTGCTTAGAAAGGTATGAGGCCCAGGCTGCATGACAACCTTTGTGGTGTTTGGGATCCATATTTCAAGGGAGAGGTTTGAGCTCAAGGAGGAGGAATCAGTGAGGGAGAGCGTGCGTGTTCGCGGCGCCGGCGAGCGAGGCAGCACCTGCTTCTTCAAGCATGGGCCCGCTTGCCTGCCACCATTGTGAAGCGTTGCGTTGCCCCAGGAAACCGACTCTGCCTCGCGGCGCTGGCGTGCTCCGCTGTTTCCGCTTTAGACGCGCGCGACCCTGCAAGCAACCGTGTGGCAGCGATAAACGCACACTGCTTGCCCCGTGTCTTTTTTATTTGTTCTGTTATTTTTTGCTGCTTTTAAGCATGAACCATTGTAATGCCACATTTCAAAAGTGAAAGCATCAGAGACTGCTGCGTTTGCCACTTAGATGCGCCGTCGGCACTGAAACTGGGCATGCTGTATCAACTGCAGTTGGCTCGTTGCTATCGTAGACATTCCTCTCACGTTAATCCGTGTTTTATCGTCTTAAAACTTACGGGGTTGTGCCAAATTTTTCTGTAATTCAGCACTAGATAAGAGATAGTAGGTCCCACCAGTTCGTTACATCAAGGTCAACCGCCGCGACATGTTCATTACATGGAGTTTTCAAATACACACCCTTCAATGGGTGCGGCGTTGGGGAATTGAAAAACTTCGTGATATCCAGGAATTCGTTACAAATTCGTTACATGGAGGTTCGTTACATAGAGGCTTCACTGTACGTGCCGAAAGCCCTTCTTCATAATGTTTACTTTTTTTCTTCAATCTTTTGTTTTCATGGAGACCTTCAAACTCTGGAAGACTGGGTACGCACTTAACATTGCCTTTGTAAACACAGGCAACTTACGGCATGGTTTTTCAGTGACTAGAAGAACTTATCTTGCTCTGGTCAGAAGTGATGCTTGAAACACATGCGGGATGTGATAGTGCCAGCCAAAACTAGAGCCTTTTTTAGCTGTGACGAGATGTCATTGCCACGGCAGCAAGTATTCAAAGTGTCAGTTCGCTGGTATGTCAAGGTGCATTGCTGTTGGACATGGATCCTCAGACTAGCGGGCCAACGTTAAGCTGCGTTGAATGTGCAGAAAACTTATGCTATCAGAAATAGTAACTATGCGGTCTGTTTATTATGAAGTATGAATAAAGGGACCGATACAATACCTAAACTTTTTCTTTAATCTATTGCAAGTCTAGTGCTTGTCCCTTCCAGCATATTTCCTAGTTCTTGCTCACCAATGCTGTCTTGTTTTCCACTCTCCAAAGGCATGAGGTCGATCACTTCCAGGCAGCTGCTTTAGAACGTCTACCGTTTTCATCCTCGTTGCATCAAGTGACTCTGAACCTATTCCTTTAAGCACATCTTTCAGTTTGAAAGAAAAATTACCTGGTGCCAAATATGGAGGATATTCAAGCATACCAAAGCGGTTGTCAGCCATATCTGCTTCACAGGAAGGGCCGCGTGAGAAAGCACATTTGTCTTGGGAGTGCAAAACCATTTTTCCACAGTTGTGGCCCTTTCTTTCTCACTCTCTTCCTCAGCTTGTAAAATCTTCCTTGTACTATAATGCTAGTTCGCAGTTCTTTTTTGAAACTCATTCTCCCACTATTACGTTGTGGACACTGAAAAAAACGGTGAGCATGATCTTGAAAATTTCGTTTTGCGTAGTGCTTTTTTTTTTTTCCATTTTGGTGATGGTGGAATTTTTGCAGTGCGTGGACTGTTGTTTTTAAAGATGTTTGGGTCTACATAAGGTTCCTGCAGGGGTGCAATGTTTTCTGTGTAGTGTTTTGTGCGAACATTGAGAGCTTCAGCTATCATTTGAACCTCAGCCAGCAGTCTTTTTGAGCAATTTGGTCAAAGTTTGCTATATATTCTCTGGTTCTTAGCATAGAAGGTCGTTCAAGGTGTTCATCGTTTCCTGCATTCTCGCGCCCTCTGAATCTCTTGTGCCACTCGAAAACGTGCACTAATGACATAGTCTTTCACATAAGCTTCGATAAGACGGCTGTTTCCATTTTGCTTGGTTGCACAACATGTTTCAAATTAATATTCCCTTCAGGCGCGAAAATATTTTTTGCAGTACAAAGAATATCTGAGGGCCATTTTCCGTTCTCCACACTTCAAATGGCTTGTCCTGAAGGAATTGAGAGAAAAATTTAATTTCTTCATTGTCTCTTGCAGTGCCCCCATTCGGGGACTGCCTGAATACAAAAAATGTAATGCATGCTACTAACAGAAAGTGCAAGTGTCCTTAGCAAGATATTGGGCACAACAGATTGTTAAATTAAATCAATCACTTCAGAGTGTATATCTTAAAAAAGGTGAAAGCAATTACTCTGAGCAGGCATGCACAAAATATGTGGCACTTTTGGCAGCGAATCCGACACTGCGCTGTGCATCCTTCACAGCGGCAGCACTGGGAGTTCGGTGTGTTGAGATGCTCCGGCCAGTGGTTGTAGCAGCACCTAGTGGTAGCTGTCAGTAGCAAATGCGGTCTATCCTTCATCGCAACAGGCTCTAGGTACTCACTACTTGGCCGATCGCGCTTTTTTGAGGTGTTCTGGTGCAAGTGATTGGCTGTTTGCAACATCAGTTTGGAAGGCCGTCATGTCCAAAATACTTTTTTGTGCAAGCTTCTCAGCACTTGCATCTCACGGGTACTCAATCCAGCTGTTGTACAGGGCAAAAGATAGAAACTGATAAATTGCCCTCACCGGCCACTTTCTGGTTCTTGACCTAAGAGGGTACTGTGACATAAGGAAGTCAATTTTGTCGACTTGTAGAGTTTGGCATGTTTTGAAACATACAAAACGGCACTTTTATTTCCTTTTTGCACAGCAGGGCACAGAAAGTAAGAAAGTGACGCTGAGCGCTTAGAAAAGGAGTGTGCCGGCAGAAGCGGCTTTGAGGTGCCCTTGTCCCCGAACAGGGTCGCCAACATTCGGACAGGGACGCCAACAAACATTCAAAACGACGTTTTTCATTGCCATTTTGCACAGCAAGCCACACAAAGTTTGCATCCCCATACAGGGACACGGCGCCCGAAGGGGATATATTGCTCTACTTTTATACTCACCATCTTGCTGCCATGAAATATCATTGACCGTGTCTCATTGAAGCATCCGTACTCTCTCTTTTGGAATCCTGCTCACCCAGCGTGTCTTTTGTTGTCACCGCTCCTGCAGCCATCAACAGGCACCCTTGACATTCTTGGAAAGCTACAGCTGTTATGCAGACTGCCTTCGCTTTGCAAACAGGCTGGCCCCTACTGGGGACAAAGTAGTAGGATCGGATGTCCCTTTGAAGTTTGCATGCCTTTGGAGGTGGCGTGTTTTCCTTAATCCGGGGTCCGTCTTCGGCTTCTAGCTATCTATTGGGCGCAAGATGCCGACCTCCCTCGCCTGTTCAAACAGTTTGGCAGCATGTAGCAACCACCACATGTGATCCGTATGGGAACCTAACACGCGTGCGCACCACTCCTTCAATCCATGCCCTATACGGTGCCTATGGGGGTTACTCTCGGAATAATGCGCCAAAGGGGTCTAGACGGTGCAGTTGCTTTCTAGCCCTGGTGTGCCAGCCCTAACAGACAGAGCTGTGACCCCCAACCCGCGGTGCGGGAAGTCTGCACTGTGGCGGGTTCACCAAGTTGCGCACTCGAACAAGCTTTAATTTGCCCGAGCAGTTATACACTGCACAAGCAATGCTCAAATACAACCGCTGTAGTGAGCAAATGTCCCACTCGCATATGGGGGTGAAATAAAAACCCACCAAAAGGAGAAGCACACTCAAGGATGTGAGAGGAGTTCTGCTCACCTGACAAGGCTTCATGCTTACGGCCCTTTGCGGTAGGTGCATACAGTGACCTAGCGGCTCGGTGACAACGGCGGTCTCCCCGGCGGAAAACATGAACCGCGTGTATGTACGCTCACCCGCCGAAAAAGCCCTGAGCGAATCGCGACAGGCGCGCTCTTCGTCTTGGACCTGGGAGAGGTCTTCGGGTTAAGCCAGGAGGAAAGAGGGCAACTCACCGGGAGATGAGGAGGCAGTGGGGGTGGCCAGTGTGCCCTCTTCTCTACCAACCTCCCTAACAGCGTGCGTAACTCGCATGGTAATTATGCGTTTTCGTTTTTATGGGGGCATGGGATTCATGTGAATCCCCACACTACACACGACAGCTACCAGGCTTTATTCTTAGAGTGCAGTTTTCTTAGGTGCCCATTCCTAGCTTGAGTGGTAGGCATCTGTAGGATGCTCCAGGGTGATGCCACCCTACAGCTGTGCCTATCACACAATTGGCAGTGGCCAAACTGGGGTGCAGTATTCTGCTTGGCCTTCTGCAAACTGCCATGCTTATCTGGAATGCAGTCGTCTCGGGACAGTCTGGGCAACGTGGGGGATCCTGAGGGACCCTTTAATGCTTTTGTTTCCCACATTTAAAGGCAAAGCCTAAGTGTACTTGGGTAGCAGAGCTGTGCGCTGCCAGCCGCTTGCCACCTGCCATGGCTAGCAGGTAACTAAGCGGGGAGTCGGAAATCCCTTCCCCAGGCTTTTGAGAAAGGGAGAGAGTGTGAGAGGTAACTGGTGGCTTAGTGGCATGAGGATATGGCAAGAACATAGGCATGCGCAGCTGGAAAGTGGCCACCACACGGGAAGAACCCAGAGGGTGGCTACCGGGAAAATAGGAGGCTAATATTGTGAGTGCCAAGTAATGCACAACCGTAGGATGGTGCTACGAGAAAAGGCAGAAGGGTGGCTGCAGTGAAAGCAGAACTCTGTGGCAAGAATGAAGGAATGGTGCAATACGAGGAGGACAATGAAAGGCTGAAGACGCTGGTGGAGGGAGAGAAGCCTAGCAGCGCAAGAGGAAAAGGCGGAAGAAGGAAGCAGAGTCCTTCAGTACTCCTAACGGTCATGAAACTCCCGCCGAAGTTTGGTATGCGGATAAAAGCGGCCACTACGAGCGCAATCGCTGAATGAGGGTCCATGAATGGTGAGCCGCCACTGCAGCGTATGGCATCGCTGCACCTGAAAATCTTGCTTTCATGCCCATATTACTATTTCAGATTTTTATTACTTTATGCAAAACTGAAGCTGGTGTAATCTATTTGCTGCAGACCCACGCTTGTAATCTGCTTTTCGTTTAAATCAAGGCGGTGCTGCTGGCAGAGCCACAGCTGGCTCCTCACCTGTGCATAGCTTTAGATATCTCTACACGCGCCCGTACAGGTGCGTGTAACTTTGTCACGTGAGGATCGGGACATTGAAACATTACCATAATGAGCGGTGTTCTTATTAACCTACTACTTGTGGCAGTGCACGATAATACGAGTCCGTGTTCAGCTTGTACAGTTGTTCAGAGATTGTAATAATAGTTGTGACTGCAGTCAGTTTCGGGAAGACAGCAAGAAGCTTCTGAAAACGACATTTTGTTAGGCCGACTTGTGCCCGCAAGAGAGCGTACGCTTAGTGGCGGCTATAAGTGCTTGGCAAGCAACGAAGGACTGGATGTCTGCTGCTCTTGGTCGTGCTCAGTTTAAAAGTAGGAAAGGCACCTTCAAAACAAGATGCTAAAAGCAGCTACAACAATTTCGAACAATATTGAAATAATTCCTCAGGCCTGCTATCATTCGATGTAAATGGTGTGCTCCATATGTGCAAAAACCAAACTATGCCACAAGGCGGCACGGCGAAGGCGGCTGTCACTCGCTTCGTGTAAACGAACTGACAGTGACATGCATAGCAGTTTCGATGTCTACGTCACTGCACTCATTCGTGAACATGGCCATGGCCTAATCTTTTTTCTTTCTTTTAAAGGTTTACAGGGCTGCCTGTTAGAAAGGGCAGACGAAATATTTTCTAAACTGCAGGGCTCTATAGCTATGTACAGCGGAGATGAACAAGCCAGCGCTCTTGCGGAGGCAAAACAGATCATGGATTTGCGGTGGAAGTGCACTACGTACCGTGCCAGAACTTTCCGGCTTAGTTAACACACCCCTTAACTGTCCCCTGGTGTGGTTGTGAGATAGCAAACTATGCACGCGAGCATATGCACCTGGAATGATTTCGAACCTACAGCTGGAGCTCAGCGACAGTAGGAATCGAGCATCTGTACTGCTTCGAATTACATATCACCATAATGCGCTCACAGCCCTCTCCATATCTTTAGCCCGCCACTGCCGTGAAATTGTTCCTTTTATTTCAATACTGCGACTGCCTCACAGCTATTGAAAATTCTCTTCAGCAGCGTTGCAGCAGCAGCAGCAGCGATGGCCAAAACGACACGCTTGTACAGGCAAAGACAAAAATCAGGGGAGGAGCTATGTCACAAATTGGAAACGGCCAGCCAAAGTCTGATTGGACAATTGCGTGTGCACTTCTGAGCAATCAGCGAAATTTTCTGTTTCAGCAGATCCGAGCCGTACGAACGACGCAGGAAGCTACACGTATACATGGAAAACTCTTCACGCAACGCTGCCGCAGTAGTTCACATGTCGTACCTCACGTCACAGAGTAACGAAGGTGGACGCCGGCTAATTAGGCACAGACTCCAGTTGAGCGTTTCACGCCCCCTTATCGTACTGGCAATGTCCACTGTGTCAAAATGTGTCAAGAATACATACGTTTGAGAAATCAAATGCAAAGCCACCAACTTCTTTATGGGGGAGGGCGCATCTACATTTCTAAAAAGCGACACCTTTTCATCACTGTGCTAGTCAACATAGCGGTAGGCCTTGAAATAAGCTAATGGCATCGTAGGTGTTGCGAAAATACGCATTCATACACTTCGATACTGCACCTGTTAAAAGCCTAAAAGAACACCACGATTGAACTCCGCAAAACATCACGATGGTCGCCTGCTTGCCGTCTGCAAAACCATGCCTTTCAATTGACGCCAGCGCCGCTGTGCGGCCACCTTGGGCAGCGTACCAAGCTCTCCCATAGAGTGACGGACAAGTTTCATGACCATAAAGTGATGTTGAAGGACTCGGTGGAAGCATAAGGTGGAAAGTGGAGGAGGTGAGTGTGGAAGGAGCAGGCGAGGGGAGTTGCACTCAGTTTTGCGTTGTCTGGTTTGTAATATGTTATGAGCGCACAGGAGGAGTAGCAAAGGAATGTCAGCTGAAGGATGATTGTGACTTAGTACTGTTTATCTTTATCGCATCACCGAGTGTCATAATCGTAGGCCAATTTTTCTCATTTCTTTTCCCAGCACATATCAGCTTATTTTGTATCATTTCATGATTGTTCTTTTAATGCACATCTCATTGCAAAATTTTGCGTGCTTTTTAGTATGACTTTTAAACCTTGTTTGGAACATAGTAATGTCTGCAAATTAATGGTTCATTACCGTACACATTTTTCATGGCTGGCACTGTTCCCAATGCTGCTGCCATCATTCAGAAAATGACATTAGCGTTTGTTTGAGAGTTTTGCAAGGAAAATGACATCAACTTGGACAGCTGTTGTAGTTAGACGGGACATTCCAATTGGCTGCGTGACAGGATATAAGAGTAAGTGTATTGCTTGTAGATAGCTGGGACTAGACCTTGCAACATGTAGGTAAGCTGCAAAAAGTAACATTTGTCCAATTGTCTTCACACCGAGGGGAAAAAACCTCCCGAGAAACTCCCTGCGTTCATGTGCATGACTTTGGACTACACGTGCGAAGTGACGAGCAAAACTATCGTAAGACGATCGCGGGTATGCATCATGCTAATGGAAAGGCTTTACCAATAATTGTCAAGTCCCTACTAACGAGAAAGGCGAGCATAGTGTGAAGGCAATGAATGGCAACTTATAATTACACAGTGCATTATATATATACGCAGGAGGTAGGGATGATGGCACAAGGATTGAAAGTGACAGGGCACAAGGTACATGAAACACTTCAAGGCCGCGAGTGGGTTCTAAACCCACAGTAGCGCGAACAGATCGGCTTCACTGGTCACTGCGTTACACCACTGTGCCACTGCCGCAGCCAAACATCCTGCATGTTCAATTGTCACCTATCGCACAGTACGTCAAATGTCGTCTTGACTTGACCTTTATCCATGTGCTTCATCTTGAAACCGAGCCTTGAACCAAAACCTAACTTAAAACCTATTCACATTTGGCCTAAGTAGCTTGGAAATTCTAGATCAGTTGGCCATGCTTCAATTTGCATGTTTATTTTTTTACATACATACATACATACATACATACATACATACATACATACATACATACATACATACATACATACATACATACATACATACATAATTTTATTACCATTCATCAATACAGAGTACATTTTTCTTGATTGATGTGAAACACAAGCTTGTTCGTTCTCTTGATGGGTTCCTGTCTACAGAAATGTGCATGTGTAATTCATGCAATTCCTTTGTGACAGCTGTAGGGGATCTGTACAGGAACGTTGGCCTCTTCTCGTCACATGGGGAAGCACTTTGTGGTTTGATACATGAAAACGTTGTGTCTGCACTTGCATTTATTCTGGATGAAATTAATTGGATGTTATGAGCAATACATCTGTCCATGTGGGCACCAAACGGGTCTGGTCAGGCTGTCAGTCTGTATAAAGATTTAGAATGCTAAAGAGGGCTCCATTTCCTTGTGCCTAGTTGCAACATCGCGTGTGTGTGGTCCAGTGACAGAATCTGATTCAGAAATTCTGCTTCACATTTCGCAAACCTGAAATGGAGAGGGTAGCTATAGCAAGCAACTTTTTCCGCACCTGAAAAAGGCGGAGGTGTAGTTTTTCATGGTGCAGCCTGTGAACTGTTTTAAAGATTCTGATGTCACATAACTGCATATTTGCGTTATTTGGTTTACTGCAGAACTGTGGAGAAGTAAGTGTGAATTATTTCAAATCCAATGGGTGAGAGGAGAGATTTGAGACTTTCATACTTTTGTAGGGAGCATAGCAAAATTTCACAGGAAAAATTGTTCAGAACTGTTCTCATCATCTCAGTTATATTTGACTGACTCCTGTCATATGAAGTCATTATGTAAACAGCTCGGCATATTTTATGTACTTTGGAGCACTAAGGCTTGCGAATCAAACAAAAGCAAACACGCACACACAACAGTGTCTGTTATATAATTGATTGTCTGCATTCAATGCATGTCTTTACATGTTTCTATGTGTGGTTTTATTATGACCTCATTTAGAAGACATTATGACGTATGTAAGAGAAATTTTATAGCATTTGGGCTGCATCCACGAATGCGGATTCAATGCATGGCAAGGATAGTGGCTTGCGTTGTGCCTTCCTTCAGTCGTGCTGTGTCGGAAGATGTATGGTTGGAAAGGCAGCCCCATTTTCACCTATGCTTCTTAGGCACATATCTAAGACTCAAGGTATCTTACCACCCCACCTTGTTCCAGCATAAAATGCATACATAGCATGCGGCCCTGATTTTCATTGAAGCCGGGTACGTAAGCCAGCTAGCAAATTTTTCCCGCGTGGTGAATTGAATGAAAATTGCGAAGGGGTGGTTCAGTTTGGAGGCTGCTAGCTGCAGTGGAGCCTTTTCATTGACTTTTTGTGTGCATGTGGGCTTTCATGAAGGTTTGGTTTCTAACCTGGCAGCGAAGTGCCAGCCCACCGCCTTTCTAATGTTATCATAAAAGGGGGGGGGGGGGGGGGGGAGATAGTTACTGCGTTACATCCCATTGACGAAGGCCGAAGGCGCCCATTGTAGTCGCTCTACGCGTTTATCGACCTCTCGGAGATGCCGTCTAGCCGCCCCAGTTCCTCGATCAGGTCCCGGCGGAAGGCGTCGCCGAAAATGGGCAACGAGAGTCGGCGGCGGTCCGTGCTCTCATGCGCATCGGTACCATCTCTGCCGCCGGCCACCAAAGTTTAGTTTTCTCTTTCCGTCGCCACGGCTTCTCCAGAAAAAGAGAGCCGCCTTTGGCTCTGGCTGTAGATTACTGTCGTGGCTCCTTTCCCCCGCTCTCTCCCTCGGCGCTCGGGCATCGCGAGGGTTACTGCGGCCCACCATTACCGTAATGGAGGTTGGCACGACCTAAGCTTAGATAGGACACTCAGAGGCCAGCCATCGCTGTCGGGCCATGTGTCTGGCATAGTCTGGCACGTTTCGTGCGCGGCGCGTATACTTTCTCTGCCGTCCACGCGCGTCTGTTGGAGCGCGCAGTTGGCGGCACGTAGCGAGCGAGGTTTTTGGGAGAAGCGTCGTGTGACTGGATTTGCGAGGAGAGGGAGAGAAAACAACAGCCCATGCTTTCTTAGCAGAGAAAGCGAAGCCTCACGTGCGCGTTCAAGGACGCTGGCGTTCGTTCACGGACACGCCAAGACACGCTGCCGTGTGGCGGAGGGTCGCTGCGCCCTTCTTGTGGCCTCACCGGAGATTGCTCTTTTGCTTGGCCCGCTTGGCCTCCGTCACTGCTAGGGAGTCCACATACATGTAGTCTCCCTAGTCGCTGCCTCACTCCAGCTTCCTTCTAGTTTTGCCCGCGGTTGCCGTCGTGTTTCGAGCTCATTGGAAGCAGGGAATAAGATGGCATCCTCCAGAAGCAAAATGCTTTTGAAGGTTCTTTCATTTCTTTTCTAAACCGATGTAGAATTTTTGCTTTGAAATTGTCTAACCAAAACAAAAAAAGGGGGGGGGGGGGGGGTTCATGCGACACATTTAACGGGCGCCGATTGTTGTGTTGCATGACGCAGTGTCTGCCAGCGACGTTGAAGCATGGCGTTTAGCGATTGCGTGTGTTGGTGAAAAACAGTGCTGTCTCTTGTGGTTAGTTGTCCATCCGTATCCGTCGGCGTTCGTCGTCCGCCGGCGCTTTTGTTCCCGCGCCACCATACCCGCGCTGCGAGGAAGGATCCGCGCTCGCATTTCTCCTCGCGCGTATGACTCGCTCCTGCGTGATCCGTCTTTCCTGTGTTCTTGCTTGTGGAGGTCTTTTTTTTTTTTTTTTTTTCCCTCTTTTTCCTCGCACGGACGGCGATTTCCCCAGGTTCTCCTCTTCCAACTCTCCTATGTCGTATGTTGTTTACGCGGCAGAATTTGCGAACTCGCCAACGGATTGCTTCGCTGGCGTCTTGTGGTACCGTCGTGTATTCATGTGTATTTATTTCAAAAAAAAAAAAAAAAAGGAACACTTCGGCGGTCGCAGTTACGTCGTTCGTCAGAGAGCCAACGGTGCATTGTGTGGATGGGGCGTGACCCACCGCAAATATAAAGGTTAACCATTTCAGTTAGGAAGGAAACTGATTTGATAAAGTATTTTCGTTGAGAAAAAAAAATGAACGAAAGAAAAAAACAATGCTGCAGTGTTGACTTCTCATGAGGCATTTTAGGAGCTGTAATATGCCCAGCAGACCTGTATTAGTAGTGATGACTTGGGTATGGCTTTGTTTTTAATGATTTAAAGTTGGCACACCATGAAAGGCACTGTGGTAACTGAGAAACCTTGGTCATTATAATTGCACTGGTGTCCTTGACTCGAGTATCGGTGTTTAACAGTCAGCGCCAATAATTATTAATTTTCAACTGAATGAATAAAATACACGTGGTGTAGACCCCATTGTATCATTTGTGCACAAAGATAGATTGTGAGTTCAACAATAGAGCAGTGCCGGCATTGCGAGAATAGAGAATTTATTGTCTTACACACACATAGGAACTTGTATATACACACACGCGCACTTATAGTACACACATGGGAGGACAACGAAAGGTGCGATACTAGCAACAATCACATATTAATAGTTCTTCAGTGTTCATCAATACTTACACAGCAAAAGGAACTATCCGGATAATGGACTAATATTGCTGATAAAATACACGTGGTGTAGACCCCATTGTATCATTTGTGCACAAAGATAGATTGTGCGTTCAAATGTTTTTGGGGCCTCATGAAATGAGACACAACAACACAACAAAAGTGGTGCTTTTGTCCTACCGAGGCAGTTGATCTCACGGAAGCTGTGCCCTAAAATGAGGACTGTGCCCTCCTTGTGTGTTTTGCCTCTTGCATGTGCTTGGTGCCTTGCCATGCCCGGTAGCTTAAAAATCAATGGTCTTTTGCTTGGCCTCACAAGTTGCCTCTGTATATAAGGGCTTCAGAAAGTAAATGAAAGTGTGCTTGTCTCTGCAGAATATATATATATATATCTACGCACACACACACACACACACACACACACACACACACACACACACACACACACACACACACACACACACACACGTCGTATGTCGTGATGTGTTAATTGTAAATATAGTGGCCCTCCTGTTTCACAATAAAAGTACTTAGGGAACACCCTTGTTGAGGTCACACAACCTGAAGGGGGCTGATGGGCAGCAGTTAGTACTTGTTGCTTCTGTCTCCTTCATTAGCTCCTCTTAATTCATGGTGCAGGCTGTCGCCAGCTGCTTTGATTGGTTTAAAATAAAGTGTTTTTCACTGGCCATGTTTACAGTGATGTGGTTGTGCATCAAGTATCACAATAAAGTGCGGCTTACTGAGCAACATATATGCTAGAGTCCATCAAAATGGTCCGTTATCTTTGCCATTCGTTCTGTCTAGAAGGCTCACTGATAAATTAGTAGGCTGGGACATACAGTCATTCTTGAAATTTCTTTACCTGTCGGCTGACTGTTACTCTACGGCGTATATTGGGTGACTGGGCTGCCTGTACTTGTGTGTGTTTGGGATTTATTTGTAGGCGTGTGCTGGTACACCTTTATTTATTGCCAGTATGGTTAAAGGTGCAGTTTTAAATAAGCTTCTTTCAGTTCTGCATGTTGGCACTCATGTATTTTAGCATTGTGTAATTTGTTAAACATATGAGTGTTGTTCTTGTCATATTTTATAGGGTGATTTAGCTTTGGTACTTATTGATGCTGCACTTAATTATTTCTGTAGGAACTTAAGTTAGATCACGTTGTGTAACCTTGCTACTACTGTAAGCTTCAAATACATGAAAACTGCAAGAAAAGGCCCCATTTCCTCCTAGCTTATCTACAATGACAAGAGATCACAAGAGTATGCCTTATGTTGCCACCCTATACACTCAGGTCGTGAGGAATACATTTATGGCTTTTTCATTCCAACTTATAGAACCTGTTTTTGTTAGGATCATTATATTGTATGTTTACTAATATTTTTTGCCCTGTTTTTGCTAGGTGGTTACGTTGCATGAGGCGAAGACACTACTAAAAGAAGATGATGATCTCATCATTGCTGTCTACGACTATTGGCTCAATAAACGGTTACGAACGGTATGTATCTCGGTGCATTGCAGAAGTTAATATCTAACGAGTAAACCGTGCTGCCAAGCATGTTGTGTTCACTTTCGTTTGGACTTGGGGTTCTTCACAGCTAATATCATTGACAGCTCATATCATTGACAAATATTATATAGGCCCACATTTGTATTATGTCTTTCGTTGACCATGGTAGTGAATTATGCTTCACCCATTGGGAATCAGCTGCTCACCAGTTCGGCGCTGCTGGTGGTTGAAGCATTAGCTGCATATGTCTGTTCAGTGTTCATAAAGGGTGCATACTTCTGCTGGCTACTAATAAAAGTAATGGCAGGTGGCTATATCTGAGGCTAAGATTTGTAAGCAGTACTTTTAATTTTCTAATGCTTAATTGTGTACATGGCACCTCGTGTACTTAACATGCAGGCTTTTCTATAGTTAATATCTTTAAGGTGCTATTTGTGCTCAGGTTTTTGGTCAAGAAACCCAGGTCATTTTAGCTGCAGCTTTGGTAGCCTTGAAATGTGCCCCCCCCCCCCCCCCCCTTTTTTTTTTCATTTAGTGTTGCATGCTTTAATCTTGTGAGTAGTTAAAAGTAGTGCGGCAGAAGAGACTTAGTACAGTTGATGCGTTTGTCAGGTGCTAAGTACACAGTGCATGCGTAGAATTCTTATATCTTGAAATAACATTCTGATTGCTAAGTGGATATGTTCATCAATATAAGGTGCTGTATGTTTGTTTTCAGTTTGAGTGAATTTCAACTGAAGAAAGTGCTTTGTTGAGGTCCCCTGAAGTTTATTCCTGTGCTTTTTCTTCAGTGTGTGCAAATTTCCTCCAGTCTTTCACAAATAAACTCTTCCTTACACCGGCCAGTATACTTTGCATTGCTTTGAAGTGTTGCGCCTACACGCTTGCACTGATTTGCCGCTTCTGGTGTACCCATCTATTCCAACCCTGCTGTTCCACCTGGGCCTTCACAATATAAGTTGATTTCTTTTCTTCTTTTTTCAGCAATGTCCCTTGGTGCCTCAAGTTAAATCTGAGAAGCGGGATGGATCAAACAACAGCAATCCGTACGTTGCCTTTCGAAGAAGAACGGAAAAAATGCAGACAAGAAAAGTGAGTGTTTCACTTTCCGTTAAAAGCTTGACCGAGTTGTGTAGGTGCTGATTCTTCTAGTGTGAATTGCGCAGCAGAGACACTCCCGCAGTTACCGTGGGTTGCTTTTAAAATGACCACTACGCTGCATGCAGTTTGAAGGAAATTTCATCAACTGCGATTCACGTACAAGCAAAGTCTACTTCTCATCAAAGTCAAGACTTCTGAATGCAAATGAATGCTAAATTATAGGTGTCTGAGATGGAAAGGTTAGGGGTTGCACCCCTTCCCTCGATAGCTGCTTTCACTGCATTGTTTACCTACTCATCCATAGACATAGGGGCCCTGGAGAGGGATGAGTCCGTGTAGGAGCCTTCCCAGTACTAGTTTCGGAGCCAGTACCTTAGTTGCCAATACCAGGGCTTCTTGCTATTTAATATTTGCTGTGCCTCTGTTCTCCACTCCCCACTGTGACTTCTTTATTTGACGTGCATACATGTCAGCGTTGCATGCCAACTCCTGCATTTCCAGTACATTCCAGGTACAGCCTTTGTCAACTTTGTCATAGAGAGCCCGAGGGGTTTGGTCATAAACCATGTAGTTGGGCTCCTTTAACATTCATCAAAGTTCTACACATTTGAGAGGGCAAATGGAAAACACTTCTTATCTTCAAGTAATTTTTAAACACTGGTAATGCATTACGAGCAACATGGTATGGCTCAGGAACAAACTCCTTGGTCTCTAAACTTTTGACAAAGACTGTATTTGTGTAATGGTACAGCTTTGTATTACATTGCCGCTTCTTTAGTGCAGTGGTCGCTGACAGGTGAGAGACAAATCAGGAGGAGAGGCAGAGCTAAAAGAAAAGATAAAACCGAAAAGCATGTAGCAGTCTGATAGGTCTGATTTGGGGCTAGAAGCAGTTGAGGTTGAATGGAAGAATGAGACTGTTGTCCTGTGAAGAGCATTATGTGGTTGTTGACGAACGTGGATTCATATTTCGTTTTTGTTTTGCCTTCAGAACCGGAAAAATGACGAAGCATCATATGAAAAAATGTTGAAACTGCGAAGGGACTTAAGTAGAGCAGTGTAAGTATCTTTGTGGAGGTATTGTATTCTAGACGTTGTAATTGTACCACTTAGCAGCTACTTTCTTTTCCTAAAAGTCCATCAGCTATGACAGCATGCAAATTAATGGCAATGTGTGTTATGCAAGCCACCCAGTGTAGTCGTGGAAGTCAATGTTGACGATGTTGCACGGTGGTTCGTAAAGGACAGCTCAAGTGACGTTCCACAGCTGCCCGGCTTCATCATTTATCACCTGATTAAACAAAGCAAGTTCAAGTTATTTCTCAGCCACACATCAGTGTTGTGCCATTGAGGGCACTGACTCAGATTAGCAGTTTGTCTGCAAACCTGAAAAAGTGCCGCATTATATTTCTGGACATTGTTAAGTCCCTTAAACAAAAAAACTGAACAATAAGACGTTCTCTTCAAACAGTTAAAAAAAACGCTGTAGTTATTATGCTTGGAAGGATGTTTTGAAGAAGTTTATTTCATGCGCCCTAATATTCAGGAAATACTGCATAAAAGTTTGTTTCATTAGAAGGCTGCCACTGTGCAAAAAAAAAAAAAAAAAAAATGTGGAGCTTGCTGTCTTATCTTGAGTTTGGATGGGCTGATCTGTCTTGAAACTACAGCCTTCGTACGCCTGCGAAGTAACTCTGCCACTGAGAGTATTTAGTAAGAAATTGCCTGCAGCTGCTGTATTTCAGTAGACAACAAACTGTCTTCTTAATGAAAGATTAATGTGGTCCGCATGCCAAAGGAAGTGACGCATGCCATTACTAGTAAAGCGTTTTAAGCCAGTGGTGTAGGGGAAACAACATATTGCTGTTTTATTTGTTTTTCTCCCACAGATCTGTGCTTTACTCAGTGAAGTTAATTGTAATGGGCTAATCAAGATGACACTAGTGATTTGTTGTGTGTCCTGTGTCTAGCTGGTTTCCCTATAAAGGCTGTGTAACCGAACGAGGTGCACTCAGTCAGGGAAGAATGGAATGGCAAGTGCATAGGCGGGTTGATTTAGGATGAAGTGAAAACATCTCGTCTGTTGCGTGCAGCAGTGCTGATTACTATTGATTGCAATTTCAGGACACTTCTAGAGATGGTGAAGAGGAGGGAGAAGACAAAAAGGGAACATCTGCACCTCACGATAGAAGTGTTCGAGAAGAGGTGAGCCGCGAGTCTTCCCTCACACGATGCGTAGCTATGTAGTTTCACCATGTTGAGCTTTTTAGAAAGAGAAAAAAATTTTAAAAGCGCAATGAAGTGCTGCTTTTAACTGTTTATATTTCGGAAGAAACATGAGTTTACAGTAGATCCTCGATGTACCAAACTTGGAGGGGGGGTCACAATATAATTCAGTATGTTGATGATTCGGCATATAAAGCATGGCAATGAATACATTACATACCACGTTGGAGTGAAATGCACTTTGCTAATGCTAGAGACACCCCTTTTGTGTACTATGTACTGTGTACTATTCGGTACATGAAATGTGTTATAACTGTTCGGTAAAATATTCAGTAGCGTACTTCGTAAGCAATGACTCGACACGTCTGGGTTCGATATATCTGTCATTGACTGTACATGCTCGCCGCAACATGTTATCTTACCCAACAAGAAGTAGGGGGAGAAACAAAGAAAAGGGGGAAAAGAACAAAAATCTTTGTGACGGTGTTTGGGCTGCCTTTGCAGCTAGCAGTGTTACCAGCTGTCAGCCCCAGGAGCAGTGCTTGCAAATAAACAATTGTTCAGCTTCTGGGCTCCCTATGATGGTTGCAGTTCTCGGGCCTCATTTCACCGGGTTATTTCAGAACCGTTTTTTTTTTTTGGTCGCTTGTTTTCTCGGCAATCTGCAACGTTGCAAAACTCACTTAATTGCCGACGTCAGGGTATGCATGTCGTGTAGAGCACTTGTGGGTGGACGCCATTTCAACATTCGAAACACATACCCCGACGTGCAGACATTTTCTCATAAAACAAAATAAGAATAGTCTTTCTTATGTTTGCCTCTTTTAGATGCGATTTGAGCTGTTTTAAAGAAACATTTTTAACCCTTGTAGTGCGTGCATTAGCTTGCCTTGAAATGGGTTCTCATAAGCACAGTGAAGAGTTTTAACTGAGCTTGTACTTCTTTTTTTGCAGGTACCAAGTGGGTGACTTCAGTGGCCAGATAATGGCAGAAGTCATGGCCATGAAGAATTCTAGGCCGAGCTATGTTTCTGTAAATAATAGTCAATTGTCAAGGCAAGAATCTAGGTTGTCAAAACATCGGGTGAGTAAAAACGTCTCAAGCATTCTTGGCGGCGATGGTCTACAGGCCTGCTAACAAAACCCAGGTTTAGTTAAGTTTGGCCATCGTAAATATAAGCAGGGCATGCATACGGCATGTCTCTTCTCTTGTGCCATATTACTTTTTATTGTTATCATTGTTGTTGTTTTTGTTTGAAAGATTATGCGAAGGTGCATTCTGCTTGGTGCATTTTTATGGCGTTTATTCCATTTTCACTGTACATGAAATTTCACAACCGGTAACTGCCAAGGTCCAGGAAAATGTCTGTAGTGTAACCCTTTGTGATGAAGCATTCTTTGGCAAGTGTAGTAGACATCCAAAAAGCAGGGGGGGTTTGGATACATGTTTAACATCACGGCACGATCATTGTATGATCGTGTTCTTGGATGTAATAACAGATAACTCTTAAGTGCTATCCAGGCTCAGAGTGCAGCTGCTCCAATATGCATCTGGCAGCATAACTGGTTAGTGTTTATAAATAGTTTGTATGCAGCTAGCAAAATTTATTTATTGGTAGCTTCCAACTTCGTGAGTCTGCAGCCATTGAGATTCTTGTAAAAAGCTGTCTAGGTTAGTTTGATCTTGACATGTAGTAAAGTCCATGGTTATTGAAAACTGCGCCTCTGGGGATGTTGACACGCAACCCTTGTGATGCTGGGGCTGTCATTTTTGCGCTGCAGTCTGAAGATGGAATACCACGGAAGAAGCGCGAATACACCAAGCGTCGAAACAAAGAAATCCCTAGTCTGTGTCCAAGCCAAGTAAGCTACGCCCGGTCGGAGCTGGAAATGGGCCTCTCGGACATGCCCAGCTCGGATGATGAGGCATTGTCACCGGTGAGCACACTATCTTACTTCTCGGCATCCATTCACGCTTCTTATCTTCCTTTTCGCCCAAATCCACTAGTCCATTCATATGCATAAAATTATTCGCTATAGGTCAGGGCTAGAAGTTCACCAACTGTTGTGCATGCAGTTATGTGAATTAGTTTTCTTTATTTTTTACTTGGTTTACTTGAGTACTTGCACTGTAGTTTTGGTTTCGCATGCGATAGTTGCGCATTATATATAGAGGCAGTAGTCGCAAGTTCTTGGCTGATGTAGCTTTCATCGGTTTTCCACATACTTTGCAGCCAAATGTTGCACTGCTGTGGAGCGTGGCAACTTGGTTTGTTTGCAGAGAAGTGTAGGAATTGTTCAGGTGCGAAAAGTCGGTGCAAACTTTTGGAAGGTGTGTCGACAGTTGAGTGAGGTTCTTCAGATTGTTGCCAAAGTTTTTGTGTCAGCATTCTGCCGAGGTAAACATCATAACTGGGCGCACACAATTTCAGAAGAATTCAGCATTGCCCCTGCTGCTACGTACTATCTTACCTCAGAGCATCTATTCATGCTTCACAACATTTACGTGAAATGTGATTGCCTACAAGTGGCCACCTTCTGAACCCAGGTCACATCGCCATCTGACAATGAAGATGAGAACGATCCGGATGGACCTTATGCTTTCCGAAGGAAGAAGTACTGCAACTACCATGCTGTAAGCCTCCTACACTTTAATCCTCATTCCAAGCTCTTCACAGCATGCGCTATGACAACATTGTTACTAGGTGATGTCTTCTCATTAGGCATACTCAGAATATGCCTAATGGAAGGACATGGCTTTGAAATCATGAAAAAAAAAGAAATGGTCAAAGGTATGCGATTTTTCGAAAATCATTGCATCTGCCCTTATGCCTCGTATTCCATGCTGTCCTAAAGTTTGGTTGCTGAAATCCGCTGGGAAGTATTCTTTTAAAAAAAGTTAAGTATGTCTTGACGTGTGCAATGTCTGCAAGACTCAACGAATGTTAAACCAGTCTGTCACATTTGATTAACTCTCCGGTCTTTTCACAAGGCACGGATAAAAATGAACAATAGAAAGTGTTCTCGGGATGTAACAGTGGTGATATATTAGAGTAGTGCTAAAATTATTTTTTATAGGCTCAAGGAATTTCATTCAAGTACATGAAGAAAGCCTCTCCCGCTTTCTAAATGCTCTACAGCCAGTTTTTAATTGTTGCTATTAATGTCTGCGTCCTGTTGTATGCAGGCTGTATTTCAGATTTAAGTATTAAATGTAAGTATAATGGCATGCAACTGGCTTCGATCAGTTGGTTCTTAAAAACAGCATTGATATTTTGATCACAGATGGTTGCAAGCCTCGTGTACAGTTGCCAACCAATTGGGGCCCAAAAAAGCTTCCAGAAAACCAGGCAGTCTGAAAAAAATGAATTCACAATAAAAAAACGCATCACTTTATTTACCGAGCGACTTTAAAAGCTGGTCAGTCTCAAGCTGAAAGAATAGGATAAGTAAACGAAAATTCAGAACAGACGGTGGCATTGTTCCTGACATAACATTGTGTTAGTGAACTGTGGTGTCCATTCATATGTTTCGTTAGAGTAACAAGGTGGATTCTTAGTGAAGGAAATCATGGCAAAGGGCAATTCTAGGCAGTCGGGCTGACACGAGAGATGAGGAAACTTGTTAGGTTAGGGTGGCCGTGGGTGGTGAAGAACAGAGCTGATTGAAAATCTCACTTGTGCTCTGGATGTGATTGGGCTGCTGCCATTGGTGATGAAGAGTGGCCGGTGTTTCAGTGAATGGTGCCAAGAGTTCTGTTTGTCCCAGGCAGAGTGCCATATTCTAGATGCAAGTAACACTTATGTAAACTCAGCTTTAATGTTAGGAGAGAGAGAGGGGTAGAAGCAGAGTTAAAAACGCAACCAGCAAGGAGAGTGGTTCACTTGGCTTTGACAGACGAAAGCTTTAACATGGTGACCATTTCGGCTAGTTGTTGCGAATATAGCTTATTGAACCAGCGAAAGACACAGAGACACTATCCCGTGTACTTCTCTTCTTGTGTTTCTGTGTCTTTCGCTGGTTCACTTTGTTAGACGAAAGCTCTATATCAATTGTTGTACGTTGCTATTCTGCCCAAGTTTATTGCACACTTTAACAGTAGAGCGACAGATAAATAATGATTGTGGTGATATCTCTTAGTGTTTTAGTGGTTTGAGATGGTTAAGCAGAAAGATGTGCTTTTTCTGTGGTTTAATATTCCGTAGCCATGTGCGATCGTTCAACAGCTGCCATCACTTTACGGCGTGGATTGAGGCAAGGCATGCAGCCACCCTGTGGGTCTTAACGATGCCTCTGGTAGTAACCCGATCGAAACCCTGACCTTCGAGCTAGTTAACGATTCCTCGGGTAGTAACTCGATCGAAGCCCTGATCTTTGATCTAGTTGTGGGAGGGCTGGTTGCTGGAAGCTGACACAACCACGCCCATCTCACGTGCCGCGTCGCCTTCCTTGGTGCAGCCCCTTTTGGAACGGCTCGGTAACTACCCCTGGGCCAGTCCTGAGGATGGAGGTGCTGGAGAGCGCAAATACCGGTACTGCCTAACCACCCTGAACCTGCCAAAGCCCCACTGTATCGGTTTTGCCCGCCGGAGGATAGGCAGAGGGGGCAGGTGAGCCACTGCTGCAGTTGCACCCTTGCAAGGAATTAGCTTTCCTGTGCATGGGGCTCTTGCTTGCCAAGATCAACCACTTAACGTTTCCAAGGGTGCAGTGCGTAGCGGAAAAAAAGAAAAATCTGTTCAGCATGCCTAGTTTTGCTCAGACTTCCATAAATGCTGATACAGCATACTTTGCAGTTGCGTCAAGAAACAGTTCTGAGATGTTCTTCTGGCAAAGAAGGTGTTTATCTGCCGTGCATGTATTATGAGCGCTGGCCTGTGGAAGCCTAACATAATCACATTTCATGCGTGCATGTTAAATTGCGCTTGTTCAGTGGTCAGTTGTGCTGCAGTTACGTTGACTCTGTAAATGAGAACCGCGTAGCTGTAATTATATGTCTTCTATGGTTGCTGGTGAACATTTGAGATCAGTTGACTTACTGCCGATGTTCTCCTTATCCGTGATGGCAGCAGAATTCCAGCTAACGAGAACTTGTCACAGCAGTAACTTTCCTCGTATTTTCTACACATCCTCAGCTGTGAGAAAGACCTGCCTCTGTTTGGAGAAAAAAAGTCAAGCATTTTTAAGCAATTGGCTGCTCCTTGCAATTTGCAAGGGATATTTATTTAGTGGTGCCTTCTTGAAATAGAACCTGATCAAGTTGAACTCTTTAAGAGTGTGTAAGATATTGATATCGAGGAGTTTTCAATTTACTCGTAAGTGAAGCAAGTGCAATGTGTTCAGGCATTTTTTGAAGCCACTGCCGTTGCACTCCGCACAGCTTTGGTCGACGTTTGGTTGCTCCGTCCCACAAGTAGTTAGCAGCACTGTGAAACCCACAGCTCTCCAGTCTGATGAGGGCTCCGGGACCACAGCAGATAGTATCCTTTAATAAGCACTTTACTTGAGCAGTATTTAGCTATTTTTCAGACAATTATTGCAGATATTGGAAAGGCAGTTTCGCCCCCTTTTTTTATTTTCTTGGAAAAATATGGCAAGCATTTCGTTTACATGTTAAGCTGGCTGAGAAAGTCTGCATGACACTGGAGCCACCAGTCGCAGGATGACCGGCACGCAAGGACGCATTTATGCAGCCCGCACTGCTCCGATTGGCTCAGATCGTCGTACGTTCCACGGTGTTTGCAACATTGCAATGTTAGAGTTGTGGTGCTAACCTGGCTGACTGAAGGCTACTTGCGACTCGTGATGCTGCATTCGCTTGCCTTTATGCCGCAAGGCCTTCAAAAACACCAGTTAACCTTATGACCAGTGCTTATAGGTAACATGATTAGGCCTCAAATGCTGTGTAGGCTAATTACAAGGCACCATCTTGTTGTGGCTCAGTGATTAGGCCTCATGGCTGCTGAGTCTAGCTGCCCGGGTCTCACCCTGACCAAGGCAGCTTCTTTTCAATGGAGCTGCGCAGTATTTGTGCACGTCAAAGAAGCACAGGTAGTAGAAATCATTCATGGCCTTCTGCTGCAGTGGCAATCATAACCTGAGTCTCTTTTGGGATGTTAAGCCTCGTAAATCAGTCGACATTACTCCTAGGTTGCTGGTAAATTTATTCATTCCTGTGGCAGCGCTACATCAGCTCATCAGTACCTGTAGCTGGGCTTTTTAGCGCATATCAGTACAAGGTGGAGGATCCCAAAAACTTACGCAGACAAAGTGAGAGGAAGGGACGATAATTTCCCCCCTCTTCTTTGTGCTCCTATACCTCATCCTGATTGTCAGCTCATCTTGGGTGTTCTCAAGGTTGCAGCGCTGCTCAGCACTCTTTCCATACACCCAAATTTTTCGGATTACATGTGACCAAGCCGAGAAAGGCTCTCGGCCCGAGCTCTCTTGAGATTTTGAGTGAACCGATATTGAATTACTATCAAGGAATTACTCTCCTTGATAACCAGTATGTTCACTAATGTGCCTGATTGGTTTTTCCTGTTAATGTGCAAATCGCTTCTGTTGTCTCATGGGGCGGTATGCACCTTTTTTTTTCTTTTTTTGTTTTTGAATTTTTCAGGATACTGCTGGATCGAGCATGGACTCCTTTGGACACCTACTGGCCAGACCTGGACATAGCGCTAAACCAGTCTATGCCTAATGGCCTGCCCCCCAGCAACGACTTCTTGTCGGAGGTCAAGAACGAGTGGTAAGAATGTAGGAGTGATGCATTTGTCCTGTGCTGCGTAGCAGTTTAACTAATATATAGTAAAGCTATGAGCTTATCTTTCGTTTGGCTTTGCAATAGACACATTACGTGATCCCGGGCCACAGTGCCAGGTTGCTGTAATTGACAGGATGCCTGAAGCTGCTGTAAAGGAACGTAACCTGTGGACGGCTTTAATTGCAACCGGGGTTCTGCGGGAGGCTCGAATCGAAGTTGAGTGGGATGTAGTAGAACCTTGCCATTTATATTTTTCACAGGACCATGGAGAGAGTGTATGCCAGAGTGGCAAGGCTTATAGAAAACAATCTCTAGCAGTGAACTTGACTCACATTTATCTCTGTCACAGTGTGTGAACAAATTGCTGATTGTTCTCTGCCAATTCTTTTTATTTAATTTGTAAGGTGATTTCCATTAGTAGGGGTGTCCGAATATTCTATTGAATTGCACAGTACAGTAAAATCTTGTTACAAGAGACATGGTTACAGGAGACACTCGAAAATGATTTGGTTGGTTTTCCTGCATTCACCATGTTAAGGGGAGACTCGGGTCTTTAACGGCGAAAAACCACACAAAAAAAAATTGCTTTTCTGAATTAGTCTTTATTGGAATCTAGAGATTCTGAAGAACCAATTTCGGAAAGATTACAGTCCTCCGAATAGTATTCATCACATTAATAGATGTTGAAGACAGTAATGCAACTATTTTCGCTCATAAAGAGATCTCAAGATTGATCAAATTCGACCTCGCACCCCGCGGCAAAGGCGCAACGGAGCACGGACATTTGGTACCATTCAAAAGCTGCACTCTTCTGCTTTCTGCTTCTGGTGGGAAACGGTTCTCAGTTCGGCAACAGTGGAGCTAAACTACTGCAGAAAATGCTAAAATCTCGCAGACCATTGGTGTTTTTGTACCACTTGATGCAAATCCTGGCTTCCGATTGGACACCGGGAGGCATCGTCTGCTGCATAAAAGAGTGTCGTCTGCCATTTGCCCTGCTACCGCGTTTCTCCGCCGCGATGTCTGGTTGAAAACAGAAGTTTTGAACGGCTCATGTTTCAGTAAAAAACGAAAACGGCGGCCTCGGACGCACAAGGAGCCATCGAACCCACCAGCACTGGTGACGATTAGCCCGAGCTAGTGCAGTGCACTTACGGAAGGACCGGTGGCATGTGCGAATTAACGAGGTTTTTAGTATAAGATCCATTGATATCTAAGCTTCAATTTACAATAAATAAATTCTGAGCTTGTTTTGAAACTTATTTTCTTGTTTTCTCAAAATAGGATTTTTGGCTACTGCACGTACCGTTGCCCATGATATCTCCAGGTGTAGCGCTCGTATATGAACAATTATAGCATTTAAAAGCTGATAAATTGCTCTGTGCAATAAGATCTAAACAATTTAAAAATTTCCTCTTACAAATTTAATTATACTAGTTAGATTTCGCATTGAAATTTTTTGCACTTTAATGAATGTATTTGACGAGTCTATAAGGTTTATACCAGGAAAGCAAAAATTAAAATAATGGTATATAGTTGCACTCCCTGGCTCTTGTAGAAAACGTAGACATCAAATTTTAGCAATTTTTTATATAGGAAGTTATTAAGAACTCGGGCAGAACGATTAGTCCAAATTAGTATTTCAAAATTGACACACAATATTTAAATATAGACTGCACGTTTGTATTCAGCACACACAAAAAAAAAAACACTTTAGGTTAGGTGCTCTGTTTTCTTCCACGTACAGTAAAAATTGCCAAAATTAGTTTATACCGCAGAGTTTTCCCTCAACAACATCGCACACAAGAGACATGGTTACAGGACACTCGGTTACTAAGGACAACCTTTTTGGGTGCCTACGAAGGGTTTCTCTAAGTCATTCTGAACAATTTCCTGTTTATGTGCATGAATTTCTTTAAATATGCTTTTATGCTGATGTGTAATAAACTGATCTAGTTCGACTCATTAGTATCTTTAGAGCTTCTAGTTACAAGAGACCTTGTTTATAAGAGATGTCTTTCATAGCTCCTTTGAGTGTCTCTTGTAACGAGGTTATACTGTATTTGATATGTATTCGATTCGATCCGAATATTTGGTATTTAAAGTCTCTAATTATTGGTCTCACACGAATTGTTTTTCTGGAATGCTTGCTTTTATAGTTTTAGCTTCGTGTACAGTGTAGACCGCGGTACCACACTAGTTAAACCTCGGTATAACGAACTTCAGTATAACGAAGTTACAAGGAATACATAACATAATGCTCATTGGAAGCCATATATATTTTGCCTCGATATAACGAAGTAAGTGTTTCTGTAATTTCATTACAACGAAATTTTCAGACAAATAAATTTTACCCACAAGGACAAAAATTTCTCATAGGCGACGACGGCTAAGGGGAAAGCGTTGCCAGCGCAAGACTTGGGTAACCCGTGTGTCGGGCCTCCCGGTGCGTGTGGCTTCGCTCCCTTCAAGCAAGAGATAAGCAATAAGCTGCTAGAGTATCCGTGCCCCCGCCTCCTGCTTTTTCTTTTTTTTCTCTCCCTCTGTCTTTTTGCTTTGTCGCAAATCAAGAAGAGCGGCGGCTTCGTATTTCTTCCTCCCCTTTTCTTCCTGCCCTGCTTCTTTGCTGCAATCCAAAGAACCTCTTCTCCGTGCCTGCGGAGACTGATGCGTCAGCTTGCACGCCCGTCTGTCATTGGCCCTTTCTCGCGTGGCCGCCGCTTCCGCAGACGTTTGTGCGCTGGTTGCCGCTCAGTTTGCAGATTTCGACTCTCCTTCACTTTGGTTTCCCACGTGCGTTGCCGCCAGGAGTGGTTGTAAGCGGAAAGCACTTTCACTCGAGCAAAACGCGGCAATTCTGGAAGCCGTTTCGAAAGGCGAGAAAGGACGTTGCGGCTCTATTTGTCATATCTTAGAGTACGCTCTCAACAATCTTGAAGGCCAAGGACTTCATCCTCAGCTCTGCAAAGGGTGGCACGAGCGCCGAGCGTAAGCAGTTGAGGACGGCTACTTACGAAGATGTGGACAAGGCTGTGCTCTCCTGGTTTATGGACGCCAGAGCAGAGAATGTGCCAGTGAGTGAGGCAATTTTGCAGCTCGATTGCCTGCTTGACAAGGACGCCTTCAAGGCTAGCAGTGGTTGGCTCCACCGTTTCAAGCCCCGTAATGGGATTGTTGGGCGGGTGCTCTGCAGGGAGTCGGCGTCGGCCTACACACCTGAAGCCACTACTTAGCTGGAGAAAGAAATGCCAAGAATACTGACGAGGTACCAGCCATCAGAAATGTACAATGCGGATGAAACTGGATTTTTTTATCAAATGGTACCAAATCGGACTCTAGCACTAAAAGGGGATCACTGTCACGGTGGGAAGCAGAGCAAGCTGCGCATCACAGCTCTTCTCTGCGTAAACATAGATGCCACCTACAAGCGGGTGCCGCTTTTGATTGGCAAAAGTAAAAAGCCGCAATGTTTTAAGAATGCGAAGTTGAGTACACTTTCAACAAGAAGGCGTGGATGTCCCATGACATCTTCCGCGACTGGCTTCTGGCGTTTGACAAGGAAATAGAGCATGACGGCCGCAGTGTTTGCCTCTTGGTGGGCAATTGTTCCACCCATCACGTCAACGACGTGGAGCTGAAAAATGTCAAGTTGCGATTTTTCCCACCGAACTGTACTTAGCTAATTCAGCCTCTCGACCAGTGACTAATAAACAGTGTGAAGTGCGCGTATCGTCTTCGGTTGATTGACAAACTGCTGCTCAATCTCCGCTTGAAACACCCCACCAAGGTGTAAATTTTTCAAGCTTTAGAGGTTTGCTGCATCCTGGAAGGCGACGTCGAAGGATGTGATTCAGAACTGTTTCCGGAAGGCCGGGTTTGAGAACGTTGCGACTGGAACGAGTGCCCCTGAAGAACGCGACAGCGCCGAGGCCAATGAAGGAGCTCCATTCGCTGCCCGCACATGGACACGGCGAGGGAGACGATCAGGCCGGCCACAAAGAAGCATGGAGATGCCTGGAAAGTGACGGGGCCGTTCCTGGCAGTGTTGCTTTGGAGGACTTCCTCTAGGCCGACAATTGCGTTGTTGCTACCGATGAAGTGACGGAGGACTCCATCGTGCAAGACATCCGGGGAAACACGCAGGAGGACCCAGGCAGTGACGCTGAAGACGGCGAAGCCCTAAGCAACCGTGAATTGCTTGACGCAGTTGACGTGCTGCGGCACTACGTGAGTTTAAAGGTACAGAACACTGGAATTTAGGTCTCGCTTTTTTTCGCCGCAGTGGAAAGATTGATGTTTAAAATGTTCGATTGCATAACGGTTTTGCTAGAATCGCTGTAGGAAATTTTTACCGGGAATTTTTCGATCAATGCATGCGCCCGTTTTTATGTAGTCCGATGCTGGAAACCATGAGCAGCGACCGCTATGACGACTGGTAGTCGACAAAAAAGACGTACCGAAGACAAATATAACTTCCACTCGCCAGGCAGTAATCAGACATTTTTTGCGTCGAGTAACGTCCTTTTCAGTTTCACACTCCATGCTGTTACGGCACAATCACGCACGCCCTCGTCCACGAAAGTTTTAGTGGGCACTGTCATTGCTTCATTCACGAAATTGCAAACACTGTGGCACCATCTAGTGGCAAAACCTGAAAGCATACCTCTCGCGGTGCGAAAGAAGGGGTGTTTTTTTTTTTAAGAGCGCACTGTAGAGAGCGCAAAATATAATAAATTATGGCAAGCACTCCTAGAAGAAAAAAGAACAATGTGCAGTTACAAAAATCAGCGATATATTGCTTGCATGTAGTCAAGTGGTAGTCTACACTGAAAGTACTAGGGTTTCTCCGCTGGATAGCGCATGCGATTTTTTATGCGATTTTCAATGGCAAATTAAAATTGTAAAGCCCCTTTTCTTTGATATTGTACTGCTCGATCAGTACTATATGAGGCAAGATCTTTTCATCTCCACCATAATCTCATGACACATTTTGGCCAGTGTTCTGTCCCTTTAACATATGGGGGTTCATTCTCGCAAGAATGATGCACCACGAGGGGGCTAGACGCTACAGTCACCTTCTAGCCCCGACGTGTCAGCCCTAGCAGACAGAGCTGTGACCCCCAGCCCGCGGTGCGAGAAATCGCCACTGCGGCGGGTTCGGGCCAGAGGGGACAAACACCGAGTTACGTACTCAAACAGAGTTTATTGTGCTCGAGTACACGGCAAAGGAATAGCAATCAAGAACAACCACCGTGTAGCGAGGGAACGCTGCGTACGGGGGTGAAATAAAAACCACCTAATAGGGAAGCGCGTCAAGGAGGTGAGAGGAAGAGTCTTCTCACCTGACACGGCTTCGCGCTCACATCCCGTTGCGGTAAGTGCCTACGGTCAGCGGGCGGTTCTCGGTGACGGCGGTGGTCTCCTCGGCGGAATCATGAACCGCGCGCGTGCGCGCCCATTCGCCGAAGAACTCCCGAGCGAGTTGCTACAGTCGCGCTCCTCGACACGGAACGGGAGAGGAGGCCTCCCGGTTACGCCGGCAGGAAAGAGGGAAGCCCGCGGCAGCGTCGCCGCAGGCTCGGGAGGCGGCGGGGGGTGACCAGCATGCCCTCTCCTCCGCCAACCTCTCTGCCAGCGCGTAATCACGCGTGTTAATTACGCGCGGGCGTTATAATGGAGGAAGGGGATTGTGAATCCAAACAAACAGGACAGCAAGAAGCGATGCAATCCCTGTGGGCCTATGAACGCAGTGTGAAGCCATCTCTGATAGCTCAGCAGACGCAAAAGTAGGTCACGAATTACTTTCAGAGGAAATAAAAACGAAGTCCTTCAACTGGCAAGTGCTTTGGTAATGTTTACGCCTTATGGGGGTTCATTGTCGCAAGAATGCGCCACGGGGGGGCTAGACGCTACAATCGCCTTCTAGCCCCGACGTGCCAGCCCTAGCAGACAGAGCTGTGATCCCCAACCCGCGGTGCGAGAAATCGCCACTCCGGCGGGTTCGGGCCAGAGGGGACAAACACCGAGTTACGTACTCGAACATAGTTTATTGTGCTCGAGTACACGGCAAAGAAATAGCAATTAAGAACAACCACCGTGTAGCGAGCGAACGCCGCGTACGGGGGTGAAATAAAAACCACCTAATGGGGAAGCGCGCCAAGGAGGTGAGAGGAAGAGTCTTCTCACCTGACACGGCTTCTCGCTCACATCCCGTTGCGGTAAGTGCCTATGGTCAATGGGCGATTCTCGGTGACGGCCGTGGTCTCCTCGGCGGAAATCATGAACCGCGCGCGTGCGTGCCCATTCGCCGAAAAACCCCGAGCGAGTTGCTACAGTCACGCTCCTCGACACGGAACGGGAGATGATGTCTCCCGGTTACGCCGGCAGGAAAGAGGGAAGCCCGCGGCAGCGTCGCCGCAGGCCCGGGAGGCGGCGGGGGGTGGCCAGCATGCCCTCTCATCCACAAACCTCTCTGCCAGCGCGCATAATCACGCATGTTAATTACGCGCGGGCGTTATCATGGAGGAAGGGGATTGTGAATCCCCACAGCCTGCTAGGCACGGAATTTCGATACAACGAAATTTTATTATAACGAAGTAAGCTGCCGATTTTTATGACTTTGTTATATCGAGGTTTAACTGTATAACCAAAACATTAGCTTTAGGTAAAATACACGCTAGATGGGTAGCTTCCCTTTCAAAGGTGCCTTATTAATCAGTGAACGAAAAACAGCCCACTAAGTCTGCTGCATACTTAGATTAGTTTACCGCAACTCCCGCCGCAGAACTGCATATGCGCTTATTATCAGCACATGCCCACACACTAGCCTCCGCAGTCGGATCTCCATGCAGTATGCTGATTTGTCATTTGGCTCCTTCGTTCCCACAAAGAATATGGGGCGCCTCAGAACGAGTCCATTTGGTTCGAAAACAAGCCTCGCGGTGAGGCTGACAGTGTGTTTAGTGTACTGTAGTGGCAAGACCGTTCTGTCAACATGGAAGTACCGCCGCCCGCGAATTGTTCAGCACAGGCCACAGGAAGCTAGCTGAGCGTCTATTCCAAGAACATGCCAACGTTTCCCTGTTCACCACCAATCGCGTGAGAAATGCGGTGCTGTGATTTCGCGAATAAACTCCATCGAAAACATTCACGAGTGTTTCTGCTCACTCTTTTACGAAAAGAGCGATGGCGAGAAATCGTGGTGTGACCCATATGCATAGAAAGGAGGAATGCCAAAGAATGACAGAGGGAAAAGAGTAGCTGTTGCGCAGTCTTGTGCAAAGCCGATAGCATGTGGGCACTGAAGGAGAGATGAAATTAGAGGCACGCGAACCGTGCACTTGTGTTGCGCCCTAAACAAGTGGAGCGATGTGCTGTGCCATGCAAGGAAGCCCTGTACCGCGCAAGGAAGTGCACTTGCAGTTTCGTGCTGTCACCGAGCGGATTTTAAAACCACACCATAACCGATATTTTGCTTCATGCGACCGACCGCATACTAAGCGGTATGACTTCACATTGAGTCCTATCGTAGGCAGACCGGTGGCCTGCAAATCCCGCATTATAAGCGGTTACGCATTGTAAGTGGTCCAGATGGCCGAAATTTCCAGAGCCCTCCACTACGCCGCTCCTGATAACCCTAGTCGGTTTGGGACGTTAAAATCCTATAAACCAGAAACACTATTTGAATTATTCAAACAAAATCACTATTCGCTTTGAACCGAAAAGCCTCTAGTAATCATTTTGAACAGTGCTGAACTGTGTAATGACCACAACGGGCCTCTTTAATGCCTTTATCCACTTTGCTCAGGCTCTGAAAATTCTGCACGTCGACAGCGTTAATCTTGAGGGCTATATTGCCATGGCTAGGTGTTTAAAGTTTGGATTGTATATTTTTTATATATTTGGATGTTAATAATTATAACCTGTTTCATACATTGCATGCAGTGCTGGAAAACTTGTGGTACACCACTAGTCGTGTACTGGTGGGAAAAAAAAAGCGCAGTGTGTTGCACGTTATGAGGATGAAGTGTTTCAATTCTGGAGCTGGGAATGAGTAGTTTCGTTCCACTTGGCTTGCCAAAAATGTGTCTGCGTGCATATTATTAACGAAAGTACTTTGCAGTAGGTTAACAAAAAGAATTCACATAACTAGTAGTTTCTTTTGATGATGGTATGGGATGGTTTTGGGATGGTATGATGTGGTGCGGCAGTGTTTAGTGCCGAGTAGCCGTGTGAGCGAAGTGAAGAGGGCACATTTGAACTGGCGGCCGCGATCCGTGGTAACGATGCCGGGGCAGCCGAAGCGGGAAACCCACGCTGAAACGAAAGCTCTGGCAACTGTTTGCGCAGTAATGTCCAGAATTGGCACGGCTTCGGGCCAAGGGTGAAGCGGTCAACCATCGTCAGAATATACTTGTGGCCCTGAGAGGGGGGAAGCGGTCCAACCAGTTCAAGATGAATATGGTCAAAGTGCTATCCAGGCGGCAGGAAAGACTGAGGGGAAGTCTTGGTATGACGTGTCACTTTGCCAGAGTGGCAAGCAAGGCACGAGCGGGCCCACTGGCAAACGTCGGTGTTAATGTTTGGCCAGACGTACCGCTGGGTAACGAGGCGCTGCGTGGCTAGAATGCTAGGATGGCAGATGCCGTGGAGGGAATGGAAAATGGCACGACAAAAGGCCTCCGGGATGAACGTTTGCAGTAGAGCCTATGATATGTCGCACCAGAGCGATCCGGGTACAAACGGATGAGGCACGAGCTGCAGACGGAGGGCTCGGGGGTGGCACGCAGGGCTTGCAGCTCAGGGTCTTCAAGCTGCGCCCGGGTCTTCAAGCTGCACCCAGTCCACGGCAGGTGAAGACACGCCGATGGTGGTAATGCTTGAAAGTGCGTCAGCTGCCTCGTTGTCGGTGCCTTTGATATGTCAAATATTGGTTGTGAACTCCGATATGAAGGCCAGCTGACGAAGTTCACGGGCGACATACTCGAAGAGTTCGTACGGAACACAACACCAGAGGCTTATGGTCCGTGAGAACGTAAAGTGGCTGGCCTTCCAAGAAGTGGCGATAGTGCTGGATGGTGAAGTAGATGGCAAGCAGCTCACGGCCAAATACGCTGTAGTGAGTCTCGGCAGGCTGGAGCTTCCGAGAGAAGAAACCCAGTGGGTGCCACTCGGAGTCGATCTGCTGCTGGAGAACCGCACCAATGGCCACGCTAGAAGCATCCACCATGACGACTGAATCGGCGAGGGCTTGTTTTGCAGCCGTGAAAGCGGCCTGAGCTTCGGGAGACCAGGAAATCGCAGGGGATGAGGACTTGGTGGTGCGGAGGTCAGTCAGGGGGTGAAGAAGCTCGGCGTAGTGCGGAATAAAGCGCCATGAAAAATTTACTAGGCCCAGGAACTTATGGAGCTTGCGTAGGGTAGTGGGTGCTGGAAAGTCCTTCACAGCCTGGACGTGAGAAGGCAATGGACGAATTCCCAGCGCCGAGATGTGGTGGCCCAAGAACTTGAGCTCAGAAGAGCCGAAGACACATTTCTGGGCATTGACGACCAAGCCAAACTCTTGGAGGCATTGAAAGAGTTCCCGGAGGTGACGCTCGTGATCTTGTGGAGAACGACTCGCGACGAGGATGTCATCGATGTAGGCAAATACCGCCGGGAGCCCATGCGTCACTTCAGCAATGAATCTTTGGAAAGTTTGAGCTGCGTTGCATAGCCCAAATAGCATGCGCACGCACTCAAACAGTTCGAAGGGTGTAGTGATGGCTGCCTTCGGAATATCGGCTGGCTCAACAGGGATTTGGTGGTACGCCTCGACAAGGTCCACTTTACTAAAGATCTTGCAGCCTTCCAGATGTCCAGTGAAGTCTTGGATGTGTGGAAGGGGATAGCTGTCGTGGACCGTGCGAGCGTTGAGAGCCCGGTAGTCGCCGCACGGATGCCAGTCACCCGGTTCTTTCTTGGGCACCAGATGGAGTGGTGAGGCCCAAGCGCTGGATGAACGGTGAATAATACCCAGCTGGAGCATGTGGTCGAATACCCGTTTTGCAATAGCCAGACGCTCACTGAAGAGGCGGCGTGGACGATCTGCGACAGGTGGACCACACGTGACAATGTGGTGGGTTATACCGTGCTTGGGTGGCTGATGAAGATTACAAGGCCTTGTGACATCGGGAAAGTCTGTGAAG
Source organism: Amblyomma maculatum (assembly GCF_055883805.1). Classification (NCBI taxonomy): domain Eukaryota; kingdom Metazoa; phylum Arthropoda; class Arachnida; order Ixodida; family Ixodidae; genus Amblyomma; species Amblyomma maculatum. Next base: position 98,831,160 of record NC_139349.1, on the reverse strand, counting down.
ACTTGGGCGTACGGGCATGACGGAATCGGAGTTCGGATGCCAGTGGAAGCGACAGCCTATAGAACGCCAGTGATGGAAAGGCGTGTCTTGCTGTCAATGAGTCGATGGCGACGCATGCTGACGTCCAGATCAAAATGCGTCAGGAAGTCGGATCCAAGGATGGGTTGCTGTAGATCAGCGACGATGAAGACCCATCGAAATGTCCAGAGTGAGGGATCGGAGACCATACGTTGCGATGGAGGTTGAGTTGGCCGCACGGAGAATAGGCCCATGTGACTTGGAAGCACGGTCGGCCTTGGAGGACTGCAATACGCTGACTTCGGCACCAGTGTCGACGAGGAAGCGCAGCCAGAAATGCGGTCCATGACAACGAAAAGGCGGCCAGATTGAAGAGTGAGGTCACATGCCGCCGTCAGTGATCTCGCTCTGCGTTTCCCGACCAGTTGCATGGTGGAGTGCACTGGCGGGCGCGGTGCTGGAAAGTTTGGTGATACCAGCAGAGACGCGGACTGCGAGGATTGGACGAGTGTGGACCGCTCGGCGAAGATGAACGGCGGCGAAGTGTTGAGGAGAAACCGTGCTGGGTATGAGAGGACATCCGAAGGGCATCGATAGAAGCGGCCAGCTGATTGATTCGGGCCTCTAACCGTGAAATGACGGAGGTCTCCGGTGGAGAAGAGAGGGCAGCGACGGAAGGAGAAGTCGCGTCGTAGACTCGATCAGCGAGCTGGGCGAGGCGGTCAAGGGTCAAGTCCCCCGCAGCAGCCAAAATGAGGCGGGTGGACTGCGGCAAGCGTTGAAGGAAGAGCTGCCTCAACAGTGCACCATTCGAGTCGGCGTTGCTTTCGCCCAGGAGCTGCTGCATGCTAGTGAGTAGCTGGGAGGGGTGGCGGTCTCGGATGCCGTGGTGCGGTCCAGAAGGCCCTGCTTTAGTCGCTGGTACGTGGCATCGCCCAAGGGTCCGCCACCTCTTGAGCCACTTCAGGAGGCAGGTTGGAAAGTAAATGACGAAACCGAGATGCCTCCGAGGTGATGTGGTGCAGATGGAAGATGGCTTGCACTTGGGCGAACCAGATCTGCAGACACTTGGGCCAGAACGTCCCGTTGGCGCAAGGTAGCGTCAGGCGGAAGGTCGCCTGAGGGCGGTAGGTTTCTGGGGTTTGTCATTGCTTAGGCCGGAGTCACCACTGTTGCGAATTTGCAGGGTCGCAGCGGAGCAAGATGACCAGCGTGGCAGGCTTCTCATTCTGAACAGCCCGTGCCGTGCTTGCGCCCCGAGCACGCGCTGTACATCTTTATTTTCCTCTAACACGGGCTGGTAACGCTGATCTCAGCGCCTCCGTTTTATAGCGTCGGCGGGTGCTATAAGTTCTGGGCAAACTGCCCTGCTGTGGTAAACTAAAAACAAACAGGTTGTCACAAAGTTAAAATTCCCAATTTCTAATCGTCAAGGTTCATTATGTATTCAATACATATTGACGACTGCAAATAGCCTGCACATCCACCCGCATACCAGTGTGTGAGAGGCAAATACAAATGACATTAAACAAACTCTCGGCTTGGGTACACAACAATGGTTTTAATTTTCTCCTCAAAAAAACAGTACCTATTCTTTGCTCCCTCAAAAGAGGACTTCACACTGACCCCGCTCTGTATTTACATGAATCTACACTGCCAGTAAAACAAAAACAAATTGCTAGGCCTGATCTTTGATAAAAAAAATTAACCTAAATATAATTAACCTAAAAAATAATTAACCTAAAAAAGAAAGCTTCTCGAGCTCTAAATATCCTTAAAGTGCTGTCACAAAAATGGTGGGGCTCTGACAGGACATGTCTTCTTCGGATTTATCACTCTCTGGTACGCTCCTGCTTATACAGTAGTAAAGTCACTAGAACCAGCAAAAATGTTTACTATATCACGGTCTTTACTGTATCAGTTGTTGGTGATGACATGGTCCTGAAGATGCTGTCTGGTAGTTAAATGGCCACTTATTAAACACGTCTTGTTGTTCAGTGAACAAAACATTCTCAAATAGCTTCCATCTCTTATTTTTTTCAGTTACAAAATCTTTTACATCTAGTGGAAGTATGTCTTTAAATATGGGGACGTGGCTACGAATACAACCTAGTTTGATTTCATGTGAAAATCAAAGCCTTGCATGAACATGGTGTCACGTTTTGCTGTTTTTGTCTTTTAAAAGGCAATAAATGATAAATGCACATGGCAGTCAAGTGCTGCAAGACCGCACAACGCTGCACCTCCACTTCTTGCCTCCGCTGCCTCATGCTTTGTGCTGGGAATGTTCGGCCGTTTCCGTCCCCTTCCCTATTTCTTGGTGCACTTTTACTCTCCCTTACTTTCTGAACGGACCGCGCCGCCTCCTTTCCATGTTTGTAGACAGCTTCTTTTTTTCCTACGCGCTGCGTGCTTTCCCTCACGACTCCAAGGCCTTCGTAAAGTAGGCTTCTCCTGAATGCTTCAAAGCGTGGTGGTAAAGCCACTTAAAAGGGCACTCGGTGTATTTTTTGTTTTGAAATACAAAAAATTATTTTCCTTGCAATTCTAGGTAGTGCGCGGGCGGTGATGTCATATCGTGGGAGTCGTTGCCGTGGCCAGGCGCACTTCACTATAACCGATTTTTACCGAAAATATTTTTTCTATAAAAGGGGAAAATGTACAGTTGTCTATAGCAGATGAACTGGGTCTTCAGTTTCACTTTACTATATCCGAGCTTACTATAGCGGGGTTCTACTGTACTATGGAAGCATAGTGTACGACTCGGCCAGACCATCATACTTGAAACGACTCGACCCAGTGCACAACACAGGCCTCCGTCTTTCAACAGGGGCTTACCGAACATCACCCATCAATAGTCTCTATGTCGCAACGAATAAACTGTCCCTTACAGACAGACTTACGTGCGCATACATACAGAAAATAAGATCTCTTCTAAAACAGCTCTGTTATCCTATCGTTACTGCATCACCGTCCAGAACTCTGTTCAGCAGTAAACCCTGAGCAGTCGGACCAATGCTTCTCCGATTTGAAGAAAAATGCAGAGAATTATACTTACTAGATGCCCTTCCCAATATTGCCGATATACCAGATCCACTCCCACCATGGGACAGTTTTCCCTCTGTGTGTGACTTTACACTGGCATGCTTACATAAAAAGCTAACTCCCCAAGAACACATATTGCAAGTTTTTCTTTCACTAGATGAAAAATACAAAACACACAAGGCATTTTATACAGATGGATCAAAGATAGCAGATTACGTTGGAAGTGCAATAATCCAGGGGAGTTCTGAGCAAATAGTGTGATTGCCTCAGTACTCGTCAATCTTTACTGCTGAAAGTTATGCCATATCAGTAGCCGTAGAAGCAGTACTGAAAGAAAGTATTAAACGCAGTGTTTATATTCTGACTCATTAAGTGTCATCGCAGCGCTGCACCCCAAAAATTCAGCAGAGCCCTCAATTAGAGACATCATAAACTAAACAGTAAAAGCTTAAAAGCAAGGACAGGTAATAAAATTTTGCTGGGTCCCTACCCGTGTAGGTGTTAGGGGGAATGTGAAAGCCGATGAATGTGCTGCGCAAGTCTGTAACAGTACAGTAAAACACTAACACAGCACACAATCAACCCTGTGTTTGGCACATGATAGCCTTAGTTGCCTAAGCTCCATAAAACACAATACAATACATATTCTGTTTTCAGTAGTTTTGTTGTTGCTTTTTTGTGGAGAGGGTTCTTTTGTTTTTTGCAGTGACTAGCTATGATACGGAATGAGTGTGATTTATTGGTATGTGGGCATGCACTGACTTCCGGTTACTTTGTGTACACATGTTTACGCACTTTTTCTCTTTTTTTTTTTTTTTCCTTATACAGTAGAATCTCGTTAATTCGGTCTTCAAGAGGCCCCGAAAAATGTTCGAATGGTCTGAAAGTTTGAATTATCGCGTGTGAAAAAAGTGCCGAAAGTCGTTTATCTTACTTTACTCAGTAACTTTATATAATCGCCCGAAATACAGTTGTTCATGCTTGAGATGCAGACTTGCCGACAACATATTTTCGTCGCTTCGTCAAGTGCTGTCACAGCCGCAGATGGCTTTTGCGCGCACTGTCAGGAATGTCGAAGAGTTGGTCCAGAGTTGATTTACGGTCCTTTTCGCAGTGTGACGCAATACCAATGGTGCCCGTTCACAAATGGCCCCGTCACATTTTGTGGATGCTTCCAACGCACAGACCATATGGTCAAGCATCCTTGTGGCCATTAGGATGGCGTGATGCCACCCCAAACTGAAACTAGGAGGCTAGCCATTGTGCTCCCAATGGCAGCGGTGTGGAATTGCAGGAATTTAGGAGAAGCGAAAATGAAACTACGCTTCTGGGTTCCATTTTGCCATTCAGGGACTTCCCGTTGTTGTCGCACCTGCCATAGCGCACACATCTGTGTTGTAGGGGCGCCATATTCTGTGATATTCATGAGTTGTGTGTTCTGTTTGGATGATTGCGGGCTTCGCAAGTTGTACCGCGATGTGGTCCTTCGTCTGAATTTACCAGTGCAAGCCTGCCCATATCTGAATAAACGAGCCCAACGCCATAGAGTTGCATGGCTTCCAGTTCGAATCATCCTAATTACCTCTTTGAAGGGTAATTAGGATGATGATGCGGTAATTAGATAATTAAGAGGCTTCACTATGGCAATGGTGATCATCTCGTTATCTTTACAGCTTAGAGAAGTTTAAATTAGGGGCCACTGTGGTTGTAGTCTTTTATTTCTCGAATAATTTCCTTTCAGTTGGAGTGTGTTAAGAGCAGGCCTGCAATAGCCGACACCAGCATTGCCTCCGCCCTGTGACGCACTGGGCATTGGTTGGTGCGCAGGTTGCACTTTCGGCCGCAGCGAAATGGCACGGGGCTGCTGCCTGAGCCGTCGTCGCGGCCCGAGCCCCTGACGGGTGGCCCCATGGGTGCCACTGAGGCAGCAGGGACTAGCGGCGGCAACCACCCGGGTGTGTCCACCGCACCCAGCAGTGTGCCGTCCTCGTCGTCCGCTCCGACGACCGACTACGAGAGCTTCCAGAGTCACCAAGAGGAGTTGTTCGAGATGCAGCGCAAGCAGCTGGAACGGTTAAAAGGTGCAACAACATCGGGTGATGGAGCAAACGGCAGTTCCAGGCAGTCAGGTAGCGGGGGCACATCTTCTGCTGCCCCTGCACTGGGAAGCACAGCGCCAAGCGGGTCGTCACACTCAACGTTGGACCCTGCCAGCGTGGAGTTTGCCGTCTCGGCACTGCTGAGCACGACGGAAGTGTCCGGCATGTTGAACTCATTGGTGTCCTCACCATCCGTGACGACGACGGCGCCCACGCCAGCAGACGGACACAGCTCCAGTGTTGCAGCAGCTGCTCAGGCTAGGCTCGCAGTGGCAGCCGCAGCTGCCAACGGCCCCTCCACGGATTCTGGTGAGGAATCCCCACAGGAATCGCAGTTCTGGAACACTGTGACACCAATAAGCCTTAAGATGCCTGCTACAGCAGGCTGTTCATTTTGTTATGCTTTGGCTGAGAGGTTGTCTTTAATTTCATTTTTTTTTTTTTTCTTTTTCCTTACGGGACTCCAGCAGCTTTTAGGAAGTATTGAGGAATGCTCCTACCTGTCCAGCATTCATGTAAAAAGGAGCATTGCAGGCGCATGGCACCTCGGGAGATACCGCAATTCAGTTAATATAGTAGAACCCTGCTGTCACGTTCCCGGGTACTGCATTTTCCTTGCTGCTTGGTTTTCGTGAGCCATTCCCATTCAAGCTCCTGTAGAAACCCATGCAATGCAATATTACAACATAACCATGGGGGCATTCTTGCATACCTTGTTGCAAATGTCACTTTTGGTAAAGCTTCTTCTCTTGCGCATAGGATAGTGCCTTGATCCTGTGCCAGCATTTTGACAGTCGTTGTACAGCGCATGCAGAAAGTGGGAATAGGGGGGGAGGGGGGCACGCTGGCCAAAGTGGGATTAAGCTACATTGGTGCTTCGCCGTCACCACGCTTGGCAGCCTTTTGCATGTCACACGGGCACTGTGCGCACTCCTGGACGATGTGATCATTATTGTTGAGGCTGTTGGTGCAGCTTCATCGCCACTGTTAAGCTAGTGAAAATGACCGAAGGCTCGAAAGAAAACTAGGCCATGACAAATGGCGCGGCGGTAGAGAGGCTCTGAGGCACATTTCTGTCATCCACATTTTCCTTGTCGTCTGCAGCTTAAAACAATCAAAATTTCTAGATTCTGGTAGACAGGGATTGCTTAGGATTAAAAGCAGCTGCTACAAAAACAAATGCGGAAGAGCTCATGCATGGCCCGACTTTGCGTGCTCCCTCATTCTTCACTGCTGCCTCGCTTTCATAAAGATCGTCTCAAGCAGACGGTGGGCCATTGCAGTGTTTTTAAAAGGTCGTTCTGGTCATGTGAGCGATCACTCGTGATTAAACCTTGCGGATTAAGGAGAAGCCCATGCCAGAAGAAAGAAAGAAAGAAAGAAAGAAAGAAAGAAAGAAAGAAAGAAAGAAAGAAAGAAAGAAAAGGCAACTGGTAAAGAAGCACATATTTTAATGCAATAGGCCCTGTCCTCCAAGAAAAATCTGCCATCAGTGTTATTGGCGTCAACGTTATGAGCGAAACTTTATGGGCATGGCTGTGGCAGGCGGTAGCTGGCAGCTGGCATGACCGGGAACTTGTTGGTCGTAAGCAGGATTTGGCTGATTTGACAGGAGCTGCCAACATGGATCCTCAATTCAGATGGGAAGTTGGAGGAGTCAAACCTCCCAGCACCCTTGCCAGGGGTGGAAGTGCTGCTCCAATTGCTCCATTCTGCTCTAAACTGCTTTCCCTGCTCCATCCTGCTCCAAAATGCAGTATTGCTCCAAAACTGCTCCAAACTGGCTGTTTTGATGTTCTGCCATCAAATTTAGCAGAACACGGGAACAATGTCATTGCACCAGTGGCAAAGATATAACGCATCTTGCACTGGGCTTAATACAAATGAAATTCTTGTAAGGGAACAAAGCATGGGACATAATAAATATTTGTTTGCAAGTAAATTTAGGATGCGCCACCGGCAATTGAAGATAATTGCGAAAAAAATACACTGTGCATGTGGTTTAGCACCTTCTCTCGGCCTTTTGAATCACCAGTAAAGAGAAGTGAAATCGGCAAGCAAAGCAGGTAGTGCGAACTACTGTGAGCCATTAGAAAAAAACTTGTCCCGACTGCAAAAACTGCATGAGTTATTCTAATGGTTCTGCTGTGAAAACGAGCAGGTAGTACTTCACCATCGAGCCTCTTTGTCAGTGAGTGACAAGCTTGCCAGGCGTACGGTAGACAAAACCATACTTGAAGCGTTATGGATTGGTACGCCAAAGGTGTCAATCACTAGGAAGCTTCTCAAGAGTGTTGGAAAGGCATACCAGTGTTTATCGCCAAAATATTAAAAATGAGCCCCAGCATTGCTCAAGCAAAGAATGATGAATTATTGGTAGGATTCGGGGAATTAAGAGCTGTAGGATGGAATGCTATCTATCTATATCCAAAAGCTGCTCCAAAATGCCCAAGCCTGCTTCCAGCTCTGTTAAGACCTCCGCCATATTTACAAACAGTCAAGACAATCAAGGTTGTGCTGCAGTCGTCTGCGATCCCATGGTAGGCAAAAAGCACGGGAGCAGCACTGGCACCAAGCTTGTCAAGGTGCGTTATTGTGGTCTGAAGGTGCCTTTTTGACAGATGACATATCCATGGGCTCAGGAATTTATCAGCCCAGGCATAGGATCAAAAGGGATCATGTAATACCCCATATCGAGGCTTTGAGGTGTATTCTAAATAAATAAAATAACATAGATATGCACAAGATAGGGAGCAGAAATTCAAATTAGTATCTCTGCTAGAGCGCATCGAAGTGTTAGACTCGACATTTGAATCTATCAAGTCAGAACAGGTAAAACCAACAGGCCAGACTGATGTTCCGTTATGAAGCGAACCAGCAAGTGTTATGTTTGCTGCTAGTCTTTTAAGTTTTTGCTAAGGTCGGCCTGTGTTATATTATATATCTTTAGATGGTTAGCTGTTTGACTTGTCAGAGGCGAGTGCGAAGTTGGAAAGGTATTGAACTCGCATAAAAAGGAATCAGATTCGATTTTGCATTTCAGAAAAAGAAAACTGCAATTATCGAAGGCGTTTGAACGTAGAAACGTGCTCCAAAACATAATTCAAATGCTCCAAACCTCTCGTTTCGTTGCTCCAAAGCTGCTCCAAAATGCTCGTGCCTGCTTCCACCCCTGCCTTGCATTCCAGAGTGAACAGGCTACCCCTAGGCCACGCAAGCACATTCATGCGGCTTGTTTAAGTGAGTCTGTGTATCTACACATACTGTCTGTGTCTTTCACATACTAGTAAAGGCAATTTTAGTTTCGATGCCTGGGCGCAGCCATCTTAGTTTGATGGTGGCGCCCTGTATGAGCTAAAGTGGGAAAGTCCGCTCCAGCTCCTCTTGAAGCCATCTTATGCTGTGCCGTGTGTGTTGATGCTGCGATGCAGCTGTGTAAAAGTGCTGTTTCACGGTGCTCATGAAAGCTATCCCACACCTTGATGCTATCTTGTGCTTTGTTTGAGCACTCCAGCAAACCGTATACCATCCGTTTGGCATGGCGGCAACTGTTGGAAACTGCACTAGCGGCCAGGGCGGCTGCGAAGGACTGCGCTCCACTTTCGCAGGCCGAACTCGTCAGAGTTAACTGTGAGGATGTATCTGTTGTATCTTTCACGATACATGTATTTTCAGTTACATTTTATAATCGCAATAGTAACTGTGTACACAAACATAGAGCAAATGAACCGTACGGGCAGCTATCGAACGCGGTATACGGATACTATGAAAGATGCTTTCCAGTCATTGCCGCATTGCTTTAACGTGAAGTGCGACCCATTTCGATATACGATCGAGCTTTTTATTTATTTATACAAGTACCTGCAGCGCCCAGGGGCATTATAGCAGGGGGGGCAATAACGGAAAAAAATACCTAAAATGAGCATGTTACAATACTGAAAGTATACAGTAAAGCACATTTGTTTAACAATAAAAAGAACAACACTGAAAATGTGAGTGCGAGAAACAGGTTTAAAAGGGTGGAAAGCTACTACGACAAATTGGACGCCAGGAAAGACTGAAAATGTTTACCTGTTTTACATTGTGCTATGCTCTTAGGAAGACTATTCCAAAGTGAAGAAGTGTGAGGAAAAAAGGAATTACGGAACACATCAGTTCGACATCGCGTTACAAGAACTTTCAGCTTATGGTCGCGGCGTTCAGAGATAAAATGTGGAGGTAGAATGTACAAGCTCTTGTTTATTCCCGTAAGATCAGAGTATATTTGGTAAAAAAGTTCTAATTTTGCGGTTAGTCTCCGGTGAGCCAATGTTTTCCATCTAAGGTTTTCTTTAATTAATGTGATGCTACTACGGAAGTTATAGTTGCCGGAAACAAACCTGGCAGCGCGGTTTTGGATGCGTTCAAGTTTTTCCACAAGGTAAGAGCTTTGAGGGTCCCATGCCGCACAAGCATACTCGAGTATAGGACGGACGTTAGTTACGTATAGCTGTTCTTTTACTTTTGTGGGGGCTTTATAAAAATTTCGTCTAATGAGATTTAGCGTTCTAGATGACTTTAAGGTTAAATATTCTATGTGTCGGTTCCATGTCAAATTTTCTGAAAAATAGACCCCTAGATACTTGTAATGTTGGACCTTTTCAAGTGGTAGCCCGTCCAAATTATAGACTGATCTCACGGGAAGACGTTTACGGGAAAATGACACATACTGGCATTTAGCAGTGTTCAAAGACATGCCCCATTTAGTGCACCAACAATGAATTTTGTTCAGATCACTCTGTATACTACTTACATCAAGATCATTTCGTATATTCCTGTAAATGGCACAATCGTCAGCATATAATCTCACTTTACATTCAAGCCCTTCAACAATGTCATTTATAAAGACTAGAAATAGCAAAGGCCCCAAGACAGACCCTTGGGGCACGCCAGAGGTTACGGTGACATTCGTTGAATTAGTACCATTGATTACAACATTTTGAGTTCGCCCAGATAAGTAACCTCTAATCCAGTCTACTACTTCAGGGTGTATACAGAGAGAAGATAATTTATATAACAATAAAGCATGAGGAACGGTATCAAAGGCTTTGCGGAAATCCAAAAAGATGCAGTCTACCTGAAAACCAAGATCAAAATAATAAAAGAGATCATGAGAAAATTCTACCAGTTGAGTCGTGCACGACAAGCCAGGCCTGAAGCCGTGTTGAGCATTTGAGAAGAAATTATTGTTTTGGAGATGTTTCATCACAGAGCTGTAAATAATGTGTTCTATAGTTTTGCAGCATATGCATGTAAGAGAGATTGGTCTGTAGTTTTGCAATGCCTTTTTGGGACCACTTTTGTGGACTGGGATGACATTTGCTGCCTTCCAGTCTGCAGGTAAAGAAATGCTGTATTTATTAAACAAGGCTACTAAGAAATGCGCAATTTCTTGTGAGCAAGCTTTCAATACATGCGACGGGATGGCATCAGGCCCACTGGCTGATTTGTTTTTTAGGCTAGAAAGTAACTTGAGGACACCGTTATATGTGACAGTAACCGCGGGCATGTCCTCGTAGGCTTTTTCTTGTGCTTCAGGCAATTCACCAGAGAATGCGGCAGTAAAGACGGATTGAAAATAAAAATTGAAACAGCAGGCCTTCTCATAATCGTCGGACACTGTCTTCTCGTCAACTAACAAAGTAGGGACAGAGGTCACCTCTTTACTATTGATTTTAATAAATTTCCAAAATTCTTTTGGATTTTTTCTTAACCTTGTATCAAGCGATGAAATATAAATATGTTTATTCACCTTTATTTCTTGCTTAATTTTGTAGCTTATCTGGCACATTTCCTGGAAAACAGACTGCTTGTGATTTCTTATATATGTGGCATACAGACGGCGTTTCTTATTAATTAATGCCCGAATTTTCTTATCCACCCATGGCTTATCATTCCGGCGTCTACGTGTAATAATTTTTGAAGGGATGTGTTGCTCAATTAAAGCCATTAGTTTATCCCTGAAAAGAATCCAAGCTCCATCTATATCCAGTGACTGGATGACTTCATAAAAAAGAGGGTAGAAACTAGAAAGTTCTCTTGAAATTGACGTGTAATCACCTCGGTCGTAAGAAAACACTTTCCTGGGATGTTTGTGGGCAGATCTGACTGAAGTGGTAGAGCACGTGGCCACAACACTGTCATGGTCACTGATACCAGGGATGACAACTACATCTTTAATCAATGACTCAGAGTTAGCAAAAAACAAATCCAAGGTACTCTCACTATCATGACCTCGTCTGGTGCTCTCAGTCACGAATTGGGTCAGGTCATTAGTTGTAATAAACTCTGAAAAAGCTAGAGATAAGGTAGTCGAATCAGCCAAAACAGGTTTCCCCTTATTCCAGTGAACGGCAGGCATATTAAAGTCTCCTCCAAGTATATAATCACTATTTATGGTAGTTAAAAAGCTTGATAACTCACTAAATGATTCTGGACTAGAAGAACCAGGAGGCCGGTAAAAGGACCCAATAGCGATGTAACTGCCATGGTTGAGCTGTCCTGCTTCAACAGTGTACGCTTTCAAGTTAAACCATGGTTCAAGAACAGCACATAAAAGTAGTGTCTAAAGTACCATCCATCGACGTTTTTATGCAGCCTTGGTGTTTGTCCTGTGTTGCAACATCATCGTGTCCCTGTCCCGTACATGGTAGCAGCATCGTTTTCACGACGTATTGTTGAGCAAAACGTCGAAAAACATGCGCTCTCAGCTGCACCATGAATGAAGACGACAAATTCGCAGCACATACAGCAGCACTTACGAAAGTGGCGCCGTGGACAACGGCACGCTCGCCGAGCGCTACTCCCTAGTCGTCGCTAAGCCTAAATTGTTTCGCATCGAAGGTACATCCGACGGCGCTTTGCAATTGCTCAGCGCTAGAGTGAATTGTCTCTCATGGAACTGCCACTGCCGATCCCATTGTATCAGTAAAAGAAAGATGTAAATTTCGGTGACGCCTTAGCAGCAGAACCAGCATGCAGACGATGAGCCGCGCGCCGCACCAGCGGCACTATGTTGTGAAACTTGTTGGTATTTCTATTATCAATAACACGGTATGGGTCAGAAATCCACAGGAAAGACTCTTTTTTGCTGTCGGCGTATTGAAGAACAGATTTTAGCACGCTTTCCTTGCGCTGGCGAAAGAGATCCATCGTATCATTGGCACGGAGGGCTTGTGGGTGGCACTGCCTATCTGGCGTGCGTGTTTACTTCAGCGGAGGAAGTAAAATGGGAATCATATTCGCGTGTTCGTCATTGGTACTAAGTCTGTGTGGCTTACACAAAACATTCATAGGCGAATTAAATTGGCATAGACTGGAAAGCGGTGAAGCAGAAAACATATTACAGCTGTACTCGGACTGTCATTGCATGCTTCCTGCATATGCTCTCGGCAATCATCTTGCGATTTATTTGATTGTTTGTGCAGTCCACGATCACACATTGCTGTCCCGATGACATTACAACTAAAAGGGGCGCTAATAAAGGTATTTAAGCCTCGCAAACAACAATATACTGAGGTGCAAGGCCGCTCTGCTATGCATGAAGCCTGTGAATGCACAGCCCACTCAACAGTTGGCCGGCGCAAGGAATCTGGTTAGAGAGTATTTTGCTACTCTTCTGCTTGCTCGCGGTAAAATGGTCTATAGTAATTTGCGACTTGCAAAGGTGTGTTTTAATAGAGGTACAAAATAAGGGATTAGTGAATAAGTGAGTGGGGATAGAATAAGCTGTGTGGGGATAGTTACGCCCTTGCTGCAATTGTTGCTGGGGTGCTGTTGGGGTTCAAGGTGCTACAGTCGGGCCTGTGTTCGTTGTTCCCCATACAGCTCGGACAGTTGGTGAAGTGGATGCCTTGAGACTGGTGCCCAAGCAGCAGCCCGGAGGCTTAATGCCTGGGGACGCTGGTGCGGAGGCTGACTCGTCACACGCCATGACTGCACTGCCGCCCATGGAGCTGGGAAACAAGCTCCCCGGTACGCTTACAGACCTCCGGTACTCTATCTTGGAGCAGAACGGAAACGAAGGGAACAAGTGAGTCTCTCTCTGCTCTTGTGTTCTATTTATGGAACAGCACACCGGGCAGATTTGTTACTTGGATCTCTCTTGGATAGAATGTCTGGTTTATTTGAACTGCCACTGCAGATTTGCACAGATTGAACGAATTGTCAGTTATCCTCGAGTTTGAATTATTAAAAGTCAACTGCTCACGTGTGCCTTCAGTTCGAAGTTTTTGGGATGTCATCGAGGTAATTATGTTTAGAGCTGTGCTGATATCAACTCTTAGTTACAAAACGAATACAGATTATGATGTTTAGCTATCTCCTGTATTGTTGTTTACAAATACCTCCCCTTTAAATCTACAGGTGAAATGCTTATTTAAAAGCATGACCATAAAGTAGAGTAAATCCTTTTTAAAATTAGCGAAGCGGTGTGCAAATGTTGACATTTTCAAATATAGTTGGACATCGTTATAATGAACACTGATATAGCGAACTAAATACGAACTTTGGTTGGTTATGCTTCATTTTTGCGGAATTTATTCTTTTATAAAGAAACTGAAAATGCGAGATCCGCCGCGATATCAACTGTAATGAAGAAATACTTGGTTTACTCAAGGCTCAAAGCTCTAAAAGGAGCATAAAAAAGGCAAAATAAATATTGGAAGCCAATTTCGAATCACTCTTTCCTTTTTTAACGTTTGAAAGAGTTGCAGAAAGTTCGGCCGTCTGACACAAAAACTGCGCATTTTGCTGGTCGCATCACCTATGCAAAGAGCGCAAAAACTCTGCAAGCAGGTTTGACGACAAAGGGCCAAAGGGTGGCGTCACTTGCCTAGCGGTGAAGGCAAGCGCAGCAACACTGGCAACCATGGCAACTACGAGACGGTGGCATGCTCGAGACAAAGCTGCAGATATTGAGAGCTGTGGATAGTGGCCGCAAGTAAAAAAAATGTATCGAAATTCAATGTTCCCCCAAGTACCTTATCCACCAATTTTGGCCTCAAGAAGATTGAGGGCAACACCAAGGACTTCATAAAAGCCGACCGTAAGGGAGTTGGCCTTGCCATTACCCGGATGTGGAAGTGGCTTTGCTTTCATGGTTTAGAGACTTAAGGGGGGAAGAGGGTCTTAGATAAAGAATTGTTAATATTCCAGTTATGGTGATGAAAATTACTGTGCATATGCAGTTTTTTATGCTGATTTCAAATATGTACCTCTTATTTAGATTCAACAAATTTTTCACTGTTTATGCAGTTTTTAAGTACATAATCTTTGAAATTTTGCCGGAATATTGGAAAGAAATCTGTTGCACATATGTCAGTATATATAATATCAATGGCTTCTGCAGAAGAAAATAAATGCAATAAGGCTAACTTTACCATTCTATGTCTCCTACATCAGAAGTTATGCATGTTTGAAGTTACAGTTCAAAAATGGACAAGATTAGAAATAGGCTATGTGAATTTTTATATTATTTGCATTTATGAGAGGTATAACTCTTTCATCTTATTGCAAACATCCAGCATTCAGCTACAAAACAAAAGAAGAATGAGCAAAATCGCTTGCATAGAACCAGAGAAAAGTTCACGGCAATGGTATGAAGCGGCAAAAAAACTCGAACTAAGAAAATGGTGAAAAACTAAATGCAATGCTTTTACCACTTTTCTGGCTGATAAAAATGTATTTATTCTGAATTAATCAGCTCAGTAAGATCCAGGAGCATAATCTGGGTCGTCCTTTCCTCGCTGCCGTCGTTTTGCAGCATGCTGAAAATCAGCCGAGGCTGCAATACGGAGCGTGTCCTTCTCCTTTGCCCTCTGGATACTCTTGCTGTTTTGTGTAACTTGCAGCTCTTGAAGGATACACCCTGAAGCCTCTCTTATTCCAGAATTGAAGCGTATGACCGCCTCAGCTACTGCTGTTTCTACAGCAATAAAAGATGCATGCTTCTCCTTCGGCATAAGGGACCATATCACCGAGTGCAAAGCTTCATTCGCATTTTGAGTCTTGCCCCTGTGGCACCGGCTCAATAGTGCCTTGTCGCTTAGGCGCTCATACACAGGTAGAACCATATCACCGAGTGCAAAGCTTCATTCGCATTTTGAGTCTTGCCCCTGTGGCACCGGCTCAATAGTGCCTTGTCGCTTAGGCGCTCATACACAGGTAGAAGTGCCCTACTCACATGGTCTGGGAGATTATAGCGGTGTTTGGGCGGAGGTTTCCCTCTTGCAATTGCAGCATTATGTGTGCACCAAGAGTTGATGCCGGTTGGGCATAGGCTGTGGTTTGGCTGTTCCTGTGTGGATGTGACATGGTAATAAGTCGCCATGACAGCCTTATGCATGGCATCAATGTCACCAACATTAGACTTTAAAGCCCAGCTATAATAATCACTGAGCTTTGCAATCATGTCTGCTGTTAATTTTCTTCTCCCGCCAAGACTTCTGCCTTTTGTCGTCCGCTTTCTGCACAAGACTGCGAAGTGCAGTACCCATCCGCTTCTTTACATGATTAATGCAGTCCTCCTTTTCCACGGCCATAAAGCCATATACTTGTGCTTCCTGAATGGCACGGAAGGACCTGCTATCCCCGTCACACAACATTGTTGTGTAGCACAGGTTGTGCCGTGAAAGTGATCACTGGAAGAGTGTGACAGCAGCCTCCACTTCCAACTGGCCAGATTTGCTGTCAGTATTTTTCTGGCAGACATGGTCCTTTTTCCAGACGGCATAGCTGGGGTCATCTTCTGAGGGAGCACGCTTGCAGCCAGCACAGAAATTTGAGAGGACTTTGAAATCTAGCACATACCCTGAGAACAGTAACAGTTCCCACACCAATATGGGACAAGTGCCCTCTCGTCATCCAGCTTCCATCGAAACATACTGCTATGTTCCCCGGATTTCCAAAGGAGAGTTCTTTGTAGAGGTCCTTTACCACTGTGGCACATTTTGAAAGCACAGTGTCAGCTGCTTTCATTGCTGCAGGGTTTATTTTAGCCTTCAAATGGTTTTGATATGTCTTGTGGTGCAGGCCCCTGTGAGAGATTCCCATTGTAGAAAAAATATCATTTAATGCTGCATGGCCATTTCCTGTACTCTGTACAGCGCGAGCAGCAAGAATGTTGATTTCGAAAGGGTTGCATTTCGCCATTCCTGCAACCCGGCGAGAGCTCCATTCATTTCCTATGGAGCCACAGACATCGCAGTCGAGGCACAATTTGACCGCGGCGCCGTATTCCCGGTCATCCCTGGCGATGGAGATGGAACCCCCGCATCCTCGGCACGCAGCGCTTTCAAGCAAACGGTTGATCACTGTCAAGTCAACGATCGTGTACGTCGCCGCGGACGCCGACGGGCTGGCGTCGTCGCACGCGAGTACAAGTTCCTGCAGCTTACGCTGACTCGCGGAGATCGCCGACAAACCTGCAACTCTTTCGTCGGCCTGTTGCTGCAGTCGCTGCTGATCGGAAGTTGTCAGGAATGTGGTATCAATCCTTATTCGGTGCTGCTGTGCGCCAGCGTCCGCAGCTTCTGATGTCGCCGCCTCGCCGATCGGTATCGCCGCCGCGATCGTCGTTATCGGCGTCGCCGCCGCTGCCAATCGCCGGAACGCATCAGTTAGCCTTCTTGCACCTTTCTTGCGTTTTTTGCCAAATTTATGCGCACTGTGAAATTTCTGACGCCGCGACCGTGGGTTAGGCATGGCTGGCTTTTTCAAAATGGCGCCGTGCCGAAACGGTGCGAGCCAATGGGACGCGCTAGTTTTGCCACGTGACGGCCGACGGCCAATAGCACAGTCGCGTACCGCTTTTGTTTGTGGCGTTTTTCTTCATTTTCAAAGCCTCGTCGATAAGTTTTTCGGGGACTGGCTCAGAGCCTTTGACAATGTCATGAATAGGCAATACAGGAAGGTCCTGTTGCTTTTGGACAACTGTTTGGCACACACAGTCTCTATCGTGCTGAAGACAGCTCGTTTGGTGTTTCTGCTGCCAAACGCAACTTCAGCTTTGCAGCAGTTGGACAAGGGCATTATCCGTTCAAGTGCAATTACCAGAAGCCCAGACAGAACTTGAGATCGACTGGTGCTCGCATTTGACGATTTCGTTTCGGCTGATGAGAACTTGGCCATGGTGCCGGAGTTGACGGATCAAGAAATTGTGGATCGCATCGTGTTGCCCGAGGATAACAGCAGCAGTGGTAGCGATGTTGACAGTGAACGTGATGAACCACCGATAAAACAGTACGGATGCCGCGGACATGGTCAGGAGGCTGAGAGGCTATTTGGAAAAGCTCCCTGCGACAAAAACTTCTTAAGTAGAAAAGGCCCTCATGTGCGTGGACATTGTGGAAAACTTATTCTGCTCGGTGCTGTGAAAAGTCAACTGATGAAGATCACATCCTTCTTCTAATACATGAACACAGACCTGTTTTGCCAAACGAACCTTGTCCTGTTGTAATTCGACTTTCCCATATTCCTGTATATTTTGTGTGAAATGCCACAAGGCGACAGGTAAGCATTACCTCGTTTGTAGAGGGTTCGAAGCCGAGAATAATGCATTTTAGTATCTCGAATAATTGCGCGAGCCAAATTGCGGATTTGTCAGCCGATATTTGTGCCTACTGTTACAACGAATATAACGAACTAATGTACAGTCTTGATGCTACTTCGTTATAACGAGGTTCGTCTTACGAATAAAAAATGCTTTCACATATCGAATATCTCATCAGTGAAAAAGAAAAAATAATAATAATAATGGAAAATTAAAAACAGCAAATGTTATTCGTCTTGTTTATTTCAGAAATTGTACGGTATTTGCAAATAAGTTAAATTACAGTTGCACAGAAGTGGATGCCCTTCCTTCTGAAAAATTCACTATAAATATTATGCAGGATTTGAAGATGCTTCACTGAACTGTCCCCACGTTCAAGCATTGCGGTGAAGCGTGCAGTGCAGTGAATCCAATGTTTGAATCTTTGCCAGTTGCTTCCTGTTATGTTTGAAATGCGACAGTTACAACGGCCACTGCCATCTCTGTGATGGTATGGGACGACGCTGCTGCCCATCGTAGAAGGGTCATGTCCTCCATGATGCCTCATGGGAAATGAACTCTGTCCTTGCTCCATCCAAGCTTCGAAGTCAGTAGAGGAGGTGGTGTGTGTGTGTGTGTGCTTCAGCTACCAGTGCCAGAACCTCATGACGTACATGCTGCACGCATGCATTGTAGAACACAAGCACAGGCATATTCATTTACTTCCTGCATGACGCTACAGCCACACCAATTTCTCTTTGAATTTTCGCAGGACAGATTTGGAGAAAAAAACGTTACAAGATAGGCATGCCTTGGGGATTTTTCAAGTTACAAAGGTTCATTGTAGATATGACTACCTTCCGCTAACCGATCGATATTCAACTTCACAAATTGAACTCTGTTAAGATTAGGAGAGTGAACCAAATTAACTAGCAAGTTTAATTGGGAAAAGCCACAAAGTAGGCATCTGCACTGACCGCTAAGTTAATTTAAAAATGAATTGGCAACCGTGTGCTGAAATTGGCAAATCAGCAGAAGCAAGAAGCTATGCCAGGCCTCTGAGATTACCATTCAGGACCACTACCAGCATCTTTCTTGTGCTGCGTTGCCGAGATAATTGTGAATGAAGTTCCAGAGTTCTGTTGAAGCATCGTTTCTTGATATCACTTCTTCGACAAATCTCTCAACCAGACAGGGGAAAACAATCGAAGGCCAGCTTGCCCAGTCACATGGTCGGGCAGTGAGGTGGTGTCACCACACCCTCTTTGCACGGAGCTTGGATTATCACCCATTGTACTAATGCAGCTCTTATTGTGTGAAAATGTGACTTGAAGGGCACAATATGCTTGCAGGGCACGCCATGAACTGAGTGGCAGCCTAGGCCGAGTCAAGCTGGAGCCGGACGGGGCACTACCCATGGATGTGACCTGACAGCCGCCCCCACGCTTTCTCGAGTCCCACCGAGTCTCCCGTTGCCGGCTCGTGGCACAGGCGACTGCCGAAGGCACTGTGTGGGTGCCACAGCTGCTGGTGGCACAAGTCACACTCCTCCTGCTGTGCAGTCGTTGGAAAAACTGGCACAGTTTTTCAGGGAGAAGACACGCTTGCCCAGGGTGCTGCTGCTGCCCCTGGGTTGGACCGCACGCCCTTTCTCCCCTTTTGGCCGGCCACCCAGGAAAACCTTCTTGTTCTGCTCAACTGACGCATGTTGTGACAGCCATGACCACCTGTTTGTTACTGTTTGCCGTTGGTTGTCGCCGCTGGGAAGAGATCGGGGGAATATGGGCACAGCTCTAGAGGCACTGCCGAACCTCGGTTCTTCATGATGTTCAGGCTCGCTGCCCACCCCCTTCTCGGTTCCTGCAGCAGTTTTCTGTTGCCTAGTAGTTGAAGATCAGGTTTTGGTTTGCCTGTAAGTGCGGTTGGGTAGCTGCTGGTTAACAGCCTGGCCAGCCTTGTCTTTTGATTTCATTATTTCTCTTCGAATTTCACCGGTTGTCCTCCCATGCCCAAGGCACGAAAGAGGAGCCGCTCGAAAATCTTGGATTGCATTCTCAAATCAAATATCTCCCGTCTTAATTCCTGGTAATTAATTGGCAACAGTTCAATGTCGGCTATTCTGGCCTATCTCGGTGCTTGTTTGCTAGCAGTCGCGTTTAAAAAGCGGTACATCCTCCTTTCCTTTCCTTTTTTTCCACTGCCAGCCTGCGAGAAGTTTTTCGTTTTCATAAGGGCCTATTTAGAAATAAGAGGATCAAAGTAGGTTTTAATTGCAATGCCCCTCCCCCCCCCTCCCCCTTAATTTTTTTTTCTTTCTTTCTGTGAAATGAAAAGACAAGAACAAGACGAAACGGCTGTGGAGTGGAATGCGGGGCTTGTGTGCAAGATGCTGTTTCTAGAGCTCATACTGGCAATGTTAGCCTGGCTGGTGTTGTTCCCAGCCTTGTCAAGGTGTTGTTTGAGCCTGTATAGTGTAGAGAGGAGCTGTGCAAACGGTGTTGAGTTGAGTTTGGGACAAGAACTGGAAAACGGGGACGATGACTTTGCTTTTGGGGAGGAGAGCGTGTTCTACTGCGGCAAATTTTGACCGTTTTTTGGGGGGAACTGTTGTGCACTGGTGTATGATGTTTCCCTTTTTTTTTTTCCTGCCTTTCTGCGGTGCATAATTGCAACGGCCACATCCATGGCTTGGTTCTGTAGCTGTGATAATACCTCATAAACAGGGACTTCTGTGGGGAAGGGTTCCTTTTTTCCCCCCTTTTTTTTACTTGGGTTTGGGGAGGGGGAAAGAACAGAGAAGAGACGGAAGTGAATGAGCTTGTGAGCTCTTTCATCTCATTGTACAACGTGCTCTTGACAATGTGTGTGCGTGTGCATGCATGTGTATACACCCATTGTGTAACTAATGGCTGTTCTAGTTGGATTCATCTGTCAGTGTGAGTGAAGCTAACGTGCTGGTGTGCGTGTGTTCCATGTTTGCACATGTGTGTTAGCTTGTGATTGGCAGAAATAGAAACGACACGGGGGGAGGAAAAAAAAAATGTGGGCCTAAAATTTTCTCCCCGCGATTCTTGAAATCGAGAGTGCGCTTTTTATCCACTCATTCATGCTATAGGGCAAAATACAGTGGCAGCAGTGTTCGTTAAACTGTCGGGCTTCGTACTTTCAAATCACGACTGGGACATGGTTACCATTCATCCTCTTCGTGCTTTGCAAATGATTCGGTATAGTTGTGGTACTTGGCACAAACTACCGTTTGCGGAGTCTGCACAAATAGGAGAGCAAAGTTGCACATGTAAGTTGCAGTGAAAGTTCGTCAGGGAAAACCGTGTGTTCTTTCATTCCCCTGCAGTCTTGATGCGGCGGCTTGTAAATTAGCGACCTCAGGGGTGTGTTGTTTTTTGTTTTTTATTTTCTTGACGCTTGTAAAACTGCCCTGGAAATTGTCCGTTACTTCGTGTATTGGCTTGGATGGCTGTACATTGAGGCGTGATATTCATGCACTTGCTTATTAAGCCCACTCTAATGGTAGGCGCCTGGGTGTTCACAGATCACAAAGAAAAAGCACCTTTGCTCGTCAGATGTGCAGGAAGGTGTCTTGGTCATGTAAATTGGTAGCTGTGTGTGAATGTTTGTACAGTGGTGTGTGGTGCCAGCGGACAGCGTAAGAGCTAAGGCATTTCGAAGTACAACACTGTCTCATTGAAGCGCGACATCGGTGGCTCTTTTGGTATGAGTGTTTTTCCTGTACATAGGTATTTCTTCCACCATGGAACTGTGGTGACCGTGAAAGAGGGTTTTGTTGAACTCTTGGACTCTGTATTATAGTTTTGTATTTACGTTGAAGGATGAAAATTGAGGGGGAAAAAAAAAAGATTCATTGTATCATTGTAAATAGCATGGTAGCCCTCATGGGATTAAAGATCTAACCACCTCGAAAAAAAAAAATTTTCATTTTATTGTTTCAAAGAACACAGAAGCACATTGGGCTGTGAATACATTAACTTTGATGGCCAACATAACACGAATGCATATTTATGACATTTTAAACTGACCTCATCACCTAATTTGCATTTCATCAGACTGTGATTTCAGTGCTTTTACTCGCAAACTTACACAAAGCTTGTGGAACTAAGTGCCGAGTGGCATGCAGTTCGTGTGTGGCGTCTGTGCATATATCACAGCTGCAGCCTAGAGCAGCCATCTCACAATATACGCAACTTGTGAAGGTTTTCATCTCTAATAATGTGATGTTTGTGAGAAAGGAACTGCTACCTTTAACCACTAATTGTGAGGCAAAAGAAACCTCTACCTCTAACCACTAGTTATGTGGCGATATATGTGTGGCTGGTCATTTAGGGATATATGCATTGCCGTGATGCGCTTCTTTGTTTGTCGCACATCGAAAGCTTTGCCTGCGTGTTCTCCTGTCGAAGCACACTCGCTGCACCGCTGTTGAAGCCCTGCAGAAAAATTAATTTATTTACAAGTACTGCAGTCAAGAAGACCAAGCAAGGGGTAACATTAAAAAAATATCAACTTTGCATACCCAACATTCCGGGGCAACAACAATCAATCGGAGAAACAGAAGAAAGGCACGCAGACCACATTAATTCTGTATATATTACAAGACCTGCCGTGTTTAGAGTAGATCAGTGGATGATAGGGAAACACAAACCATAAAAGGTGGAATCGGTTTTTCACTTTTTGCATGGCAAGGAAAGATTAGCTTGAACGCAGTATATGAAAATCTATAAGAACGCCAACGCTTTGCAGTAGAGACTGGTTCCGTTATGTGCCTAAACTTGCATGCGTTTTACTACTTTGGCTTTCTTGAATATCTCGAGAGATACAGAGTCACTGCAACTCTGTTGGTAGTGCCTGCTCATGAGGGATGGCAGTCAACAGAAAAAAGTTTTTTCCATGCCTTTAAAACCTGGCTTGGCTTGCATCGAAAAAAAAAAAGAAATAGGATTCTTCAATCTGTAATTTGAACAGCACCACTGCAGTTTTTCAACAGCTTCCAGGGTTTTCTTGGTATACCGACAGCTGATCTCAAGCACTTTCGCTTCATCAGCTGCTAACTTCCCCGTGCATTTATTTCTCGCTGCTTCAGAAATGTGTGGTCTGATCTACACGGCAGGATTTCTCGTCGCAATTCCTGTGGGAGGCCGAGGCATCCTAGCTCAAATTGTTATTCTGCCTACTTCGCAACACCAGCAGAATTGCCACTCTGGCCGAGCTAAAAAATGAGGAATACGGGTGCATTTGTCCCGCAGTCGAATGCAATTCAATTCTGCAGTGACCACCACACGGAATTCCCCTATTACGAAAAGCAGTCCATTGCAATGCTTTTCTCGTTGCGTAAGCAAAAAGCTAACCGCCAGATGGAAGTGTGCCATAACTTCGAATTTGTCTATGCTTGTCTAATATACTATTATCAATTTTAGAGGGCACTTTGGACCACAAAAGTGCGATGAGGCGAAAGCTATTATAGCGCAGTGGATTGTAGCCCTCCATTACGGCACCTCTAACCGCCAGATGGAAGTGTGCCATAACTTCGAATTTGTCTATGCTTGTCTAATATACTATTATCAATTTTAGAGGGCACTTTGGACCACAAAAGTGCGATGAGGCGAAAGCTATTATAGCGCAGTGGATTGTAGCCCTCCATTACGGCACCTCTATCTCCCTCTCTTCTTTCACTCCCACCTTCCTCCCTTCCTTTACGGCGTGGTACATGTGTTCGTGGAGAATTGTGACAGATACTGCGCCTTTTCTATCCTGCAAATCAATTTCAAACGCCGCTGATGCCTGCTGTATTAACGTCTATCTGGGTCTGCTTCTATTTGCTGTGTGGTGCGGCGTTCGAGGCTGCGGCAAATAAAAGCTGCTGCACGGATGCCTGGATCGGACGCTGGCGGGCTCAATTTTGTATATGCATGAATTGCCTGGTGACATTGTGACCTGTCTGACGGTACATTGCGCGCCCCTTGTCGAATACACCCAATATTTCATTGAACACATTCTATAATTCATTTACAGAAAAGGAAAGGCGCAGTATCTGTCACTCGCGTAATCCCGCTATCATCCTCACGGTAGACAAGGGGCATTATGAAGAGCGTTTCGCGATCCGGGGTGTGGTGCAGTTGAGCGCTGGACTGGGGATCCTAGGGAGTGGAGGTTCAATTCCCGGTGGAGACAAGGTTTTAATTTATTTTTAACTCTCGCTCTTGAAAGCGTGACACCTCTGCTGACAACGATGAGGCATTAAAGGCTCTCACCTTAACATTGAAAAACTCATTTCATTTGCTGTTGCACATGGTCAGCGCAGCAATACAGGCATAGCTCATAGTTACCAACTGCTTCTTAAGCTGTATGCAACTACAGAGGTAAGCAAAGCTGCAGTCTGCATCTTCCACTGGCACAACACAAAAGCTCAAAAACCAGGCTACAACCTTCAAGGTGAATAGGTCAGTGCAAAAGACAAGCTGTAATAATTATGAAGCGCAGTGTATGACTGTGCCTCAAGGTGACATGGGATTAACCACAACATGATGACCATTGGTCAGTTGCATCGACTGATCAGGGCATCCTTTGAGGAGTATTTACTGCTGCGTTCTCAAGTCACATGCGACTGAATAACCAGTCTCAAACAGGGGTATGCTATTCCCCAAGGATAATAGCCTGTGAGCGTGCCCTATGGAGCAAAGTAGAGGATTATCTTCCCAACTCCCATTGCGAATGAAATTTCCTGTTCACATCAATCGCAAATGGAGTAACAAAGACTCCATTTTGTGCCATCTACAACACTAGAGGGATATAATGTGCCAGAGCCGTACTACTGCAGACATATATACCGGTTTGCTGGTCCCCTCCTGCGCACGCACATTTACAGTGAGTGTAGTTGTAACCACTGTGCCTGCGTGGGAGGTGTCCGGTAAACCGTACGGTATACTTAGACTGTTATGATACTAATTGCTACCAATGTTGCTGCTTTATCACTTGTTTCTGCCGCTTCACAAACATTTTCCATGATAAATGTGCAGGTCCGGTTCTTGCGTATAGTACCAGTGGTCAAACTGTCATCGTTTTAATGTGAAAACACTCGTCCAGATGTCTTGCACCTCAGCCTAGTTGCCACAGCAACAGTGTTTTCATGGTGAGTGCATGACTGTCACCCAGGGAAAAGAAACTAAGTTAGAGCGTAGTGGATCAAACCCTGAATTTCTTGTGACACTATGTATGGAATGCCGTAGCTATTGATGCAGTCAATTACCCCTCGTGTTAAACTGAAACACGTCCTCATGCTATGCATTGCATGTTTTCTCCGTCAACTTACGCCTGCACAAAAACTTGGCACATCTCTGGTTAACCAAGTTAACCCTACCGTATTTGGCTGGCATTTTCATGAATGTGAGCCTAAAATGAGGCATAGATATGGCACTCCGTGTTTTATGGTCATTTACAAGGTACTCGCATTTACTCGCAGACAAGTCATTTACTGGCTTTTTTGGACTGGTTCTGATTGATTGGTTTGGACTATGAGGGAAGCAGTAGTGGAGGGCTCCAGAAATTTCAACCCCTTGCAATTCCTTAAAGGAACACTGACGACAATTTTTATGTTAGCAGAACCTGATAGTACTATATTTCGTAACATTGCTGTCACTTGTCTGGCAGCATAAGGTGTATTTATTGATGGGATGTTGCGATAAGAAGTTGAGCAGTTTTTTTCCCCTGCCAGTTGAATTCAAGCAGTTCAACCCAACTTGGATAAAATGACACTGTCCATGACGTAATACAGACTCCGTGATTGCTAGCCAGCGGTGAGCGGTGTAGTCTAGCAGCAGCCGAAATGAAAGCATGAAAGCTACCGCCGGCCTTTGCGTCGCACCGTCGTCAACACTGTGAGCGGCGCGCATGGAGGAAAGCAGCTCGCAGTGGTCTAGCGTTAGGTAGACTGCGGTAAAGTAAACGAAAATACGTCAGGCGAAACATAATCTTCCGAAGAGCACTTAGCCGTTTCAGCTGCATGTCAAAAACGAAATTATGCGAGCACGCCTGCGCTGGAACATCACCAAAACAAAAGAACAAGGCCGCCAAGTATGTTTTCCTTGCCTTGTCTCATTTAGATTGTCTTTACGCTGTCGTCTTCACATGATAAAGGCATGTTATTATGTTAGAGACAAAACTTGCCACTCGATTCAAGCATGCAGCGTAATTAAAATTTGTCGGCCTCCGAGATCCATTCCGCGTCACGTGACTCGCAGTTGCGAGCTTCAGCCGTTTCGGTTGTGTGCGGCGATACCTGTATCTCTCTTCTTGCTCACAGGTATCTCTATTCTTGCTCTTTTCTACCTTGCTAGAACTTTGTTTTCAGTAAGAGTGGTGTCTTTGTTATCAGGAACTGGTATTCTATCGATGCAAGCCCACTTCACTTTTCTGTTCAGTGTCCCTTTAATGTGCACCATAGAAAAGCAAAGGCCGTGCCCGAGTTGAGCCCGCACCCTCTTGGGAAAGGCGGTCAGGTGCCCTAACCACTGAGCCGCCACGCCAATGCGGTAGTTTCTGATGTAAACAGTGCTGGTAAATTTGCATATTACGAGGGTTGTTCACAAAAGATGGCGCCACAGACCGTTTCCTTTTATGTGGTATGCAAGTGGCCGCCTTCGTATGATGTCAGACTTCGTTTCTGCCAGCACCGACTGTTAGCAGGCGCTTCTGACGGTGGATTTACAAAGCATGTCTAGGTAACCACCACCAAAACGGAGGAAGATGAATTTCGCATGGCGATCAAACGTTTTTATTTTAAACATTGGACGGCAGCCCAAATTAAAGCTGAGTTCAACAAATTTCATGAATACTCTACACCATCGCTGAAGACCATTTTTCACTGGATTAACAAATTTAAACGCATCCAAACTTGGAGGTCACACAGTCACAAATGGAATACGAAATCCATGGCACTGTTACAAAAGACTGCTGAATTAGGTGCATAAGATAGCCGAGAGTGTAGACGTCTCTGCACACAGAGCATACAATATGCTTAACGTAAAATTGCAGACGAAAAAGTCTACACGCACTAGGAAGGCCAATATTGCCGGCTATCAATCAAAAGCACACGAAGGCAGGTATCTCAAAGCAGTGTTCATCAATGCTTGCTTGTAACCCCCCCAGCAGGACTTTCAATATGGATCTGGGACCTAAACATAAACCAGAGGAGTGGACTGGGCCTGGAGAAAGGCGTTCCAAAAAAAAGGCAGAGACTGCTTTGTTAGCTGGAAGGGTGACGACTACTGTCCTTTGGTTTTTCTGGTAAATATTCTTCACAAACTGCTTAAATATGGCAAAACAATAGCAGGACCATATTATACAACACTTCTATATCGACTTGAAAGAACTGCTGCGCATTAAATGGCGAGGGTGAGAGCAAAAAGAGTCCTCTTTCAACAGAATAATGCTGTGCACCACAGGTCGATTATCGAGGTGATCAAGTTTCATTAGGCTTCGAGGTGGTGCCCCATCCACCTTCTTCTCTGGATTTGGCCCTCTGCGACATCTTTCTGTTCCCGATCCTGAAGAAATGGCTGGGTAGGAATTCACTGGATGAACAAGCTATCTCCACTGTAAATTACTACTTTAAGAGCCTCGAGAGATCCTTTTTATCCAAGGGATACAAAAATCCGAGCACTGCTGGACTAAGTATGTGGTGCTAGAGGCAGAGTGTATTAAAAAACAAAATTCAGTCTTCGACATTCGTACACTACCACAAGACGACAAAAAATGATCCTTACGTGCCTACCATACGAAAGAAGTAAATTCAAACGCTGAATTTCACAAGGCTGCGAAAGTGGGGACACATAATCTAACACTTGCATCCACTGAGCATAAACTGTGTCTGATGTAGTTGGCTAATACTAGGCATGAGATGATGGTGACAGTGCTAAAGAGTTGCCACGACCTGGTATAATGGCAGAATTTATTCACGGTTATTGGAGGTCCATGACTTATTGTGAACCAGGTCCAAATAACAGAAAATGCATGGGAAAGGAATGGGACGGATGTGACATGTACATTGTGAAATCAATATCGCATCTGTCTATTCCCCAAGATCTATGTTTCGGGGTTATGGCCGCAGCTCAAAGGAGGGTACTAAACTGAGAATCACAGCCCTTAATGGTGAAAAGGAATGCAGGGAGATAAGCATCACAAAAACAACGCAAGGTTAATGTTATTTTCACCTTTACTGAAACTAACTCTTGTGGTCACTGTTACGTTTGTCTTTGAACAGATGGGTTACCACAGATGGGATATGAATAGTGTAGATCAGCATAATGGCACACCAAAAAAGCCTTTCTGCAGCAAAGACTTTAGCCCAGCCTTCTGAACAGTACAGTTAAAGTTTTTGAACACGCATATTTAAATATACAGATAACAAATACACCAAGAACTATACAGCACCTATGTTTGCAGTTGGACAATAAATAGGTATTCAAGTGTTCCATGAAAAAAACAGCTAGTTTTTGTTTCACCCCGATAATGGTGGAAGTGGTAATGAAAGGTGATGGTATCATCTGTTGCAAGAGTAACGGTATATGTACTAGGAACAAAAACTTCAATAGTAACATTGCTACAATGGGGTCATGTAGCCATCTCTTTACCAATAAGAACCGGTCATTGCTGCTGCATGTTTGAGCACACTGGGACAAAAACTATCTTTTTCTAGCTTACACTGACAAGGGGGCTAGATAACAGAATAGCAAAAATGTGTCCTCATTTTGGATCACACTATGCATCTCTGCAGAATGGAAGCTGTTGTAGTTACCTTAAGACGAGCACGATACTCTCAGTGGAGTTGCGCTCAAGGAATGTCTTCCTTCGTAAAACTCTTCATCAAACACAGCTGGGCACACTTCCTTTCCTGCACACAACAGGCATTTAACCTCAGCAATACACCTTTTTTTCGCACATCAATAACTTCAAATATTATCACCATAACAATGCCATCAAGGCGGCAGACACATTTGTTTGTAAGCAGCTCAATGTTGGATGCCATTATTGATAAGCAAGCACCACAGCAACTGGATGCTCTCAAAGTTGAACACAAATTAAGTGCGGAACCCGATGCAACAAAGTATACAGCCTTGAATCAATACAGATGTGACCTTGTCACAAAAATGACTGAATCACGCTTACTCTGCATTAGTACATGCATGTTTAAAAATCTTTAATTCATAAAGAAGCCATGTGTAAAATGGAACTCTGGAAAAGTACTAGCAATCTGCATGGGCTTCAACTGTTCCACCACTTTGTATTCATCAGGGCAAAGACAATATAAATATTATGCAACACTATGATGCAGTCGAACCCAGATATATCGAACTCAAAGGGGATCACGAAAGAGTTCGATATATCGATAATTTGATATACAGAAATCGGCTTGAGATGCTACTTGGGATCGTGAAAAATGATACGGTATTTGTCACGTAATCAACCCAGTCGCATAATGAACCCAACCCCCCCACGTTTGCCCCCCTCCCCCCACCGAGAATTAAAAAAAAAAAAATACGTTCGGAGATGCGTCCCTCGGTTTCGACCTTCACATCCACAGCTCATATATTGGCAGTGCGCCAAGATGCTACGCAGCGATAATGTCACAGCGTGTCTATCTTTCAACTATGCGTTTGATAGATCCAGGGGTGGCGGAGCGAACTTGGCAGAGTGCTCGTGATGGCTTGATTGCACAAGCCTGGTTCGATTTATCAAGCCGCGCTTGGGGCGGGCGTAGTCCACTGCCACAAAATCATTGGAAGCATGATAGCTGCAAATGCCATGAGAAGAAAACAATGCTAAAAGTCGGTGTAATGATCGGTTTCGTTTGGTTTGGTTGGTTAGTTTGTGGGGTTTAACGTCCCAAAGAAACTCAGGCTATGAGAGACGCCGTAGTGGAGGTTTCCAGAAATTTTGACCACCTGGGGTTCTTTAACGTGCACTGATATCGCATAGCACACGGGTGCCTTGCTTTTCGCCTCCATCTAAAAGTGGCCACCGAGGCCGGGATTCGATCCCGCGTCCTTGGGAACAGTAGTCGAGTGCTGTAACCACTGCGCCACCCAGGCGGGGTGTGTCTTAATCGCAGCTGACCACGTGCTTTCGTTGATTCATAGATGTAAGAAGGGACGACTCTAGCAAAAAAAATAAAATAAACAGTCCGCAGCCGCCATGGCTTACGCTGCGCCGCACGTTCAGCACGACAAGTAACATTATGCACAGCGCGAAAAATGAAGACAGGGGAAGAAACACGCAAAAAAACAAGCGCTTGTTTGTTGGAGTGTTTCTTCCCCTCTCTTCTTTTTTCGCTTTGTGCATAATGTTGAACGTTCACGAACTCCGGTACTGCTGACGACAACTGTAAGGACGACTCCCGAAAAAAAAAAAAAAAAACTGCCGCTTTTGCGTCCACAGCTGCGCATCGCACGTCAGCCGCCTAGCGCAGAGCGTTCACAGCACACACTCGAGAAAGCGCCTGCCACAGGCTGAGCTACCTTGTCCGCACGTGCGTAGTGCGTGCTGCTGCAAACGGAGACCAGAAAAGTGAGAGGAAGGAGAGATAAAGCTCGGCAGAAGAGTGGGCACATCCTTTCGCTTCCCTCTATCACGTTTTGCCTCTCCTGAACACCACTGCTGCATTGGCTCTCTCTCATTCCTTCACGCACATGGCTTGCAAACGTCACGTGCTGGCGCGTGGCAGCGATCACCGCAGATGCGGGCGCCTTTGGAGAAAGGGCGCGGCGGTGCCCTAGACCAGCCGTCGCCGAACTGTGCTCTCTCATTCCTTCCGCGCGCGGCTTGAAAACGTCATGCAGCAAATGACCGATGATACGATCGTCTTTGGGGAAGGCGCACCGTCCAATGCGTGGTGCAGAGTTTGATATATCGAATGACCGGTGAAATTGACTTCGATATACGACGAAGCTTTCCTATACTTTTACATGGGATTTTCAAGGGGATATTTCAAGAGTTCGATATAACCAAAATTCGAAATACCCGGGTTCGATATATTCGGGTTCGACTGTATTAGAAAATATTTCAAAGAAGAATGAATGTTAATAACTCGTAACAAGTTGTTTTAAAGGAACCAACTGATACACTTAATAACAGCTGGGTAGTGTTGACCAGTAATCCCAGCACTATTGAGTTTTCTAATTGGTTTTCCAATGGGTACAGTGTAGCTCTTGGAAAATTGCTCCCAGTACCTCTGGGGTGAAATGTTTGGAAAAAGGGGTCTTCAGCATTCCGCTGCCAAACTTAAACCCACCTCATGCAGCAAAGCCTGCTAGTCTCCCTTATTTTATTTTCTCACAAAGTCAGACAGCCAGAGAAACCTGAACTTGCCCAGGATTGCGGTGATTTTCTGATAAGGAAACTTCACCAGTGACACGCGCTGGTTAAGTTAGTCTAGAACTCAAAAGTAAACAAAATATGCAGCAACTCGAACCACCTTTGCAACCTGGGTGTCTGAAACTGGATTTGTTCCCCCTCTTCCCGCCTCCCACCCCTAAAAGGACGACACAGCAAGGGTTGTGAAGCTTATTCCAAGCGCACACCCCTAGAAAAGCCAGCTGGTCGATAGACTTTGAACAAGTCGCCTCACGCGGCCAAGGCGGATGCCCAAAATTGCTTTCCAATACACTGTCAAATGCTTGTAACAGAAATGCATTGGCGTAATGTTAACCTTACCCCTAAGCTCCAGTGGGTCATCAAAATATGGGTGCTTCAGAATTTTCAGCACTTTGCGAGCTTCGGAGTAGTCTCCTTTCTCTGCTGCATCAATAGCTCTCTGCGCAATGTGGTTCCTGAGGACGAACCTGCAAAACAGAGCGGCAACAACAGAACTGCAGGCTTTGCTCAACAGCATTTCCCAAACAAGATAACATTAATACGAAGAAGGTCAGCAGCCACTAAAAGCGAGCAAAGCACAGGGAAAAATTTCAGTTTCTTCAGTCAAGGTGCCGATCCATGGGAAATTAGTAGTTTAACCATTTTTTTACCTGAAAAATAATTGGTTAGAAAACAGAAGAAGCACTTCTGGGCCTCAATGCTTGTGCTGTTGCATAGTCACTTTAGCTGTGACTATGCAATAGCACAAGCACACTTCCCTTTCCTTTTCTGCTAAAGTTGCCTAGAGAAGTAAGTCTAGAAATGTTGTCTCCATAACACTATGAAGATTCGATATATAATAACCAATATATTTTTGTGAGTGAAAACAAACAATTGATGCTGGTATACTCGGTACTATATAACATATTCCTCGGCACGTCTGTGAAGCCAGCATACCGCACCCTCTCCATTCACAAAATTCATCACACCTCTCAACACCTGCAGCCTGTTATATTCTACTTTCGTATAGACCTGCAAAGCAGCGTTCAAGCAGATTTGCTCAACATCTCGCTTTATTTGATTCCGCATACTGCAACAGTCGTAAGGGGATTTTAGCATGATGGAAAGGAAACAAAACAGTAAGTGCACATGAAACCGGCAGAAGATATAATCCATTTGCCAACGCAGTCACTCACATATTTAGCAAAATTATTTTTATGAGCCTGTTGATCAAAACCATTTAAGCCCATGTAACAGGAGTTCTAACTCATGTCACTGACAAGGTTTACAATAGGTCTGTGAAGTTCCACTTGGTGATCCTGATGGAAACAGCAACTTTTTCAAGGGAGCTTTTATTGCATCACCGTCGCAGTTACTACATCAGTAAGGGCATAAAAGAATGATTTGTCACTCAAAGTAGGTACCTTGGATTGTGGCTGTTCATTTGACGAACCCTCTCATCTTGCAGAGCCTGCAAGTCTTCCACACCTTCTACATCTGTCTTCAACCTCTTGCAATATCCTTCTATCCAATTTGTCCACACCCTCCTGTTTCTTGTCTCCAAATCGTCTGTACTCATTTCCTGCACCACAAAGTAGTGATTTGCAAGTCATGAAGATGAACAGAAAAGACAAGTGAAAGAAGTACAGGAAAAAGGTAGCCATCTAGAAAAGCAATGAAGGTTTCAGTCAGTGCCTTAAAATCTTGGGCTTGTGCCAGGAGCTGGTCACAATTTCACAGTTGTGACACCTTATGGATAAAAATTTAGTGTAACTGTTTAAAAACCTTATTTTTCCAACCTTTTAATCTGTTCGTTATGCTACTGAAGCAGAGAAGAAATGAAGGTATCGGCACTTACAAAACTTGCCTGCACAACAAAGGTAGGCCACAAGCTCACTGTGAAGGCATGTCATAAAAACTTTAATGGAGCAAGACAGAAACCTTATCTTTTTAATGTGCTTCTGGTAGCTGTGAGAGCACTTAATTTAAATGACGCACTTGCTATATTCACCTTAAGTTCCTTGGCCTTCTCCATCTGGGCCATAATTCTCTCTTTGGCAAGAGCACCCTTGCCAAGCTGTTGCAGCAACTCTGGGTTGGTCTTGGAGAGTATGAGAAACAGCTGGAAGTCCCTGGAAGGATATAGAAAAAAAGAAGATGGAGGCTATACTAGCTGAATTACACACATAAAAACAAAATGTGAAAGATGGAGCAACACATAATGTAAATATATCTGAATGTACAGTAAGCGCCCATTAAGCCGAACTGTAAGATAAGAAAAGCATGTGAAAACATCTGGTTGGTTTTCCAGAGACTAAACGTAAAATTAAAAAAAAAAAAAAAAACAGCACGGAATCTGGCATGTCCAGATACCTGTGCATTTGCGCACTATGTATCAGCACACATGTTCTCCACATGTGCCCCAAGAAAAAGATGGTGAAAAAGAAACTACACCAATGTTGCTTTCCCTTGACACGACACAGGCTTGCTTTATGCCATTGTCGTCGATCTTACCTCAGTACAACAAATGCTCTCTTTACAATTATTATCTTATTGCTGCAAGATCGGTTCAGTCATTGTTTTCTTGTAACTTACATTTTATTTTAACAGATCTCATATGTTCACATATCATTTTGAAGAGCGCTTCTGATGAGGCAGACAAATTTTCATGGTCTCAGAGTCTACTGCACTTTCGCAGCCACCTTTATGTACTGCTCCCAAAAGAATGTTTCTTTCCATGACAGCAATAAGGATAGCGTGCTCACTGGCACTGAAGAAAAGAAGGCATAAAGCAAACAACACAGGCAAGAAAACCAAAAGAACTGCAAAACAGTTCAATGCAGTTGTGATTCTCATCAGTGTAATAATTTGCCCCATCTCAAAAAGGTCGCCCAGAAAAGTTCTAAATACATTGAAAAACAAAATTGTCTCATTGCTCATGAAAGAAGGAATTTCACCGAGAAACACTGCCACTGTTTTGTTACGCGCACTTCTATTATGCATGTTACTTCTTTTTTTATTATCTTTCATTCATAACTCCTCATTGCATTGGATTGTTTTGTTGTTTGCTTTTTATATACATGCACAATGAAAATAGTTCAAAAGTTAGCACACGAAAACCATACGGGGCTATGCAATAGCAGTCGCGAGCAAGGACAGCAGCAAAAACTACATTTAAACAAATTTTCGATGGAGGCGAAACAAAGTGGCATCCATATGCTGTGCAGTGTCACTGCACGTTAAAGATCCCCAAGTGGTCGAAATTACTCCAGAGCTCTCCATTACGCACTTCTTTTTCTCTCTCCGCTTTCACTCCCACCTTGGAGCGGTTCAGGTGTCCACAGAACAAGTGTGACAGATACTGTACCTTTCCTTTCCGGTGAAACAATTATTATTATTATTATTATTATTATTAAATTCATTAAAGATTTCCGAGTGCAAGCAAGCACATTACACACAACCGAAGAATCAGCCCCATGATATAGCGTGCAATGTGAAACTTACCGGGAGCTGGTCTGAGCATGAAGGTGCGCAGTGAGTTCGCTGTGGGTGCTACAGCACGACAAGAGCTTGGACAGAAGGCTCTCTTTGCTCAACTCGTGCTCAGGGTGGCCCGGGACTGCAAGAGTACTCAAACACCTGAAGGACCTCGTGAAATCTGCTCCCGTCTCCTCCATAGCATCATAAAAGGATGTGACCAGGTTTCTGGAAGTGTTTTACGCACCATCAAAATTCAGCATGCATTCACTACCCAGGCACTGAGAACAACTCCATACTGTTTTTTGTAGAAACCAACTGTTTGGCTAATTGTGGCTAATGTCTGTTATGCTACAAAATATGCATTTATTCGTCACGGTCAATTCATTGTTGTACTGCTGAAGAAGTAAATTTCATGAAGGAAGTATAAAACAGAATTTAGGCATAAACTGCATACCAAGCAAGGCAACAAAAGTGACAAGAAGCACTTAAGAAGTATGATGCCAGCAACAGAATGGATAAATCACAGAAATGGCAATTAAAAACACCTAAATGGGTCACTGAATATGGAGCAAAATCCTTCTCAGTTAGGTATAATGACCAATAAGTCATGCAGTTTGTTCCTTAATGAAAAGACTGCAAGTAACAGTGGCTAAAAAAAGCTAAAGTGTTTTCATGTGTAAAAGAAAAACTTTACAAATGTTATTGCTTCCAGCAAAAATGTTTGCAGTTGGTAAACAAGAAAGGTGTTTTTAATGAGATATACCGAATGTGAAACAGTATTGCACTCTGCGCATTAAATCTATCATCCAGATCAAAAATAGATAAGGTTAGCCTGCAGTCTTGAACACTACACGTTCATCTGAAATCAGATAGGATGCATGAGCTGTTTTATTCTGCAGGAGCTTGAGGCAGCTGACATTTAATAAGGCAGCTTTAAATTAAAGAGGCGCACTCTTATTTAGCTCTAATGAGAGCATTGTAGGCAATGGGTTTAGCATTTTTACTAGAAAAACAAAAGGATTGAAGGCAAAAAACATAGGTATGGCTAACTTATCGTTATACATTGTCACCACTGTCACCAGGCCCTCTCCAATAAAGGTATAGTGCATACTATAGGCATTTTGTGAGTTAAAAAAAAAAAAGAAGTAGCAGTGGCTCAACTATATTAAACCGAAGTCAGGGAATAATTCTTCGTGGTTATGCTCCAGGTTTTCCATTCAATGGTGACATCAGATGCTTGAGCGCTTGATTACGATGCCTGCCACCCGCTCATTAACGCTATAGAATTCATCTATGTTGTCAGCTATATGCTTATTGACCAGGAGCCCTACTCCTAATTCTCCTCTCACCGGTAAACCTCGATACCACAACACATGTTCACTCTTTGCCTCATTTGGCCTCCTAACTTCACTAAGCGTTATGACATTCCATTTTATGCCTGTTAGTTCCTTGAAGAGGACTGCTAAACTAGCCTCACTAGCTAGGATTCTAGCGTTAA
Source organism: Amblyomma maculatum (assembly GCF_055883805.1). Lineage (NCBI taxonomy): Eukaryota > Metazoa > Arthropoda > Arachnida > Ixodida > Ixodidae > Amblyomma > Amblyomma maculatum. The sequence continues at coordinate 98,795,072 of NC_139349.1, read as the reverse complement.
ACGTTGACAGAGTCAGTTTTCATTGCCGGCCTGTCCTCGGAGCCAGAAATTCTTAGGGCCTTCCACTGCGTCACAGGTCTGACCGCTGCCACGGTGAGTTGCTCCGCAGTTGTTGGGGACTGAGGGCCGGGGGCTTGTTAAAGTATTCATAGGAGGTTGCGGCCAATTACTACACCAGGGTGGCCAAACCATGTTGTGGTGAGGGAGTGCGTGTCCGGAGGTGTTCACCAGCATCAGGTTGCACCCCAAATCTGTTTATGTAATTCCATCAACATGCGTGTTTTTTTGTTTTTATCCGGTGGGGAATTGCGCGGCACCGGGATTCGAACCGCAGCCCTCTTGCATGAGAGGTGGATGTTCTACCTCTATGCCACCACTGCGCCAACGTACACAATAAATAGTGAACGACCTAGAATACCTTTCTGAGGAATGCCCAAGCAAACTAAAACATTGGAATATTTGCATTTGTGGATTTTAGGTATGATATCTGTTGGGTTTAACTGAATTTAAAAATGGCACATTACTTTCTGCCACTCGATGAAAACTCGCGGTGTCTAGATACCAAGAAGACTTTGTGATCACTCCTTGAACGTTGATGGCAGTGTATTCTAGCCTCAGCGATACACACTCAATAATCTGTCTTGACATCATAGTGATTTGTGAAAATGGACAATGGTGTTGATACCTCTACCCTGCTTGTTGGTCTTTTCTAGATTATAAAAAGCTCTATTTTCAATTACAAAGGCCCCTTTGTATTTAGAATTTGGTAAGCTATAGAGAAAAGACACTTTTAATTTGTCCCCTGGAATGAAGAGAAGTTGTGCTAAAAGTGTAGAACAATGAATGAACGCAAACACTGCAATACGAGAAACATCTGTCGTAGTGGCGGAACTGCACAAAACATGCCCGAGTTCCAGACCTTTGTTGAGCATATGAAATAAGGGGCCTGACATGGCATCTCTGAAAGTGACGAAACTTACTTGTCTTCCACAAGTTCTCTCTTCACAAGGCCGAGCTTCTTTCTCATCTCGCCCAGGAAGCACACTTCGTATTCTGAAGCATACAGCTCCAAACCGGGCAAAGTCTTAGAAAGTGGGACAGCAGACTGTATGGCTTCTGCAAACTTTCTCAGGTTCCACAGGCATATCTCTGGCTGCTTGATGTAGGTGTACCGGCCGCCATCATCTGTGAAGAAAAATCTGCAGCATAATCCCTCTTACGAACATGCATTAAAAGTGGGTGATAGCTGACTGAATGACATTACCTGACGTGTTGCAAATGTGATCAGGGTTGAAACGGTCCATGAACCCGAATGGACCATAGTCAATGGTGAGCCCAACAATGCTCATGTTGTCCGTGTTGAGAACCCTAAAGAGATAAACGTGTATTGAAACAAATTCATTTATATGGGGGTAAACTGAAGCTAAGGAACTGAGAACATACCCATGGCAAAATCCTACACACTGCCACTTGGCCACAAGCTGTGCTGTTTTCTTGACAACATCATTGAAGAATTGCACATACATTTGCTCCTGGTCATCACGACTGCCGTGATAAATCTGCGGCAGAAGAGGAAGGTTTGACTCTAAGCTGCTATGCAAAAAATGAAATCTTCGGCTGCTTAATGCTGTGGTCACACATACGAAAACATTACTTACCTCTGGAAAGAAGGACTCGACGGTGTAATTGAGAAGCTGAAGCAAGATTTCCTTACGGCCAACACTAGGCCCGACTCTTCCAGTGAAGCTGTCCAATGTCTTAAAGATCTCAAAGGAACCAAACCTAGTGAGAGTGAAAGAGCTTTTGCAACTTGATGACTAATCTATGATATGTTTCATTAAAGGTTCTGGGATATGCCAATAAATTCGGAAACGCATGACTGACATTCTGTAAACACAACACACTGCTTGCTATATAAATGAAGTAAAACCTGTGTGAACATGCACAAGGTGTTATGGTTCTGGCTGGGTAAGCATATCACCTTCAGCAGTACCCTAGTTGACTGCATGCCTCAAAGGCAAAGACAGAACTAAATTATTGACACGAACTTAAATATAACGGTAACAAAACTGAAACTACACCAGAAGTAGGGGCAGGTGCTTCCGAAACACTGCGACTGATAAGACTTTGCTCATTTCCTATACACTATAACCAACAGCGAGAGAAAAATATCATATGAATGTTGATGAAGTAATTCTCATGCAAGTTAAATTTCAGCAACAGCGATTGCACTGGTGGATGTATAATATAGTTTATTCTCTATTATTTGTCTACTCTTCTGGTTGAGTGAGTATGATGTCACTAAGCTACCGCTATAGTGACATCACTGCACTCGCACCATTCAACGTGGCACTTGCAACAACATTATGCGTGACATCACGGCATGTTGACCAATCAGTGCAGCAAGGCGTTGGGCCAACACCACCAATAGCAATGCCGCGGAGCTGGGAAACGCACCCTTAATACTGCCACGAAAGCTGTTGTGCAGCTTGCTTCAAACAACATACACCATCCAAGGCAGTAGCCGCAATGAGAAAAACAAAGAATGCGCATGACGGCCAACCAAAACCACTTATCCTCTTGCGCAAAAGGGTACACGATGCTCGAAGGCTAGAGCTGGTATCAAATAATCAAGCCACAGATTTCCACACCTTTTTATGTTTAGGAACAGTTTGCGATTGGCTGGCTCCTGCACACAGGCGAATCACAACGCAACAGCCAAGGAACCAATCAGCTATTAACCATACTGCATGCAAATCGCAAACCGTACTTTATGAATTCAGCTCCAGATTCATTACTGCTAGCTCTTGCTTTTACAATGACACACACTTTTAGAAAGCAAGAAAGAATAATATTAGTGAATTGACCAAATTATGTGCTTCATGATGTGCTTCAAGTGTCCGTGTCCACAATGTACATAAAAACACTGCATGCATGTTTCATGCATGAGAATCAACGAGTGTTGTCCGTCACCACTTACAAGACTTCACCTCAATCGTCGTGATTAATCCTTTGGTAAGCAATAACTTTGCTAATCATTTGAATAGTGGGCACGTGGCGACTAGTCCAATAGTGGCGACAGGCAACTTTCGCCATTGAACAACTCCGCCAACACAAATACAATTTTAAAATTTTGAAGAAAAAGGTGTCTGCAATGTGCAGCTAGCTTTTATAAGCAGGGCACCACCCGCATTACTGGTAAGTGTTAAGAAAAATATCATTCTAAGGCTCTGTTCATCACTCAAATGACACATCATATAAAACACACCGTTACCCAGCTATATTGGAGTGCCAGGACAAATAAAATATTGCATTATTGCATTAACAGGACAAGTAAGATACAGATGCGGAGAAATTATTGAAGCAGTTCCAACCTTAGGAATGTTGGGGCAATCCGCAGAATGACTGAACACTTCTCATCTTTGGGATGTCCATCATAGAACATGTCACGTGATACAGTAGACGAGGATGTGACGCATGTTCCTGCTCTAGTAGTAGGAATACCGAGGTAATGCATGGCCTAGAACAAAGAAAGAAAACTTTTGAGGCCACTGTGGCACATGCATTAGAGGAATGCATAAGCACTCTTTGTGGAAGAAAGAAGAGACACAGAAGAAGAGGCTTCCGGTTTGCAACATCATAGTGACATAACACCCCATGAAAGTTGGGTACCATGTGACTCCCCTTGGACGTCGACATTAACCCCCTTAGCAATTTCAAAGTCTGAATTACTTAATTGGGTCTAATTAATTAACTAACGATTCCACATGCACCAAATTTTTCCCCTGCGATAATTTTTCAGCCTCTATTTAGTGCGACCATTAGTTTTCTTACAACTCGTTTCATTTGAACATAGCCCTGCCAACAAACTTCTGATGGCACAACCTTAAAAACATACATGATGTCGGATTGACTTAATTGGCTCTAATTAATTAACTAATCACTCTGCATGCACCACATTTTTTCCCCAGCGAGATTTTTTCATCCTATATCTAGTGCAACCAATCGTTTTTTTTATCATTCATATTGTTCGAACATAATCCTGCCGACAAAACACGAGATACCCAACGTCTGATTGAGTTAACTGGCTCTAATTAACTAATTATTTTGCATGCACCTAATTTTTTCCATAGCGAGATTTTTTCATCTATATCTAGTGCAACTATTCGTTTTCTTATCACTTAATTCATTCAAATGTAACCTTGCTGCTCGTGACACGACATACCCGACATCTGATTGATTTAATTGCTCTAATTAATTAATTATTCTGCAGCACCAAATTTTTTCTCCAGCGAGATTTTTTCATCTATATCTAGTGCAACTATTCATTTTCTTATCACTTAATTCATTCAAATGTAACCTTGCTGCTGGTGACACGACATACCCGACATCTGATTGATTTAATTGGCTCTAATTAATTAATTATTCTGCAGCACCAAATTTTTTCTCCAGCGAGATTTTTTCAACCTATATCTAGAGCAACCATTTGTTATCTTGCCATTTGTTTTGTTCAACGTAATCCTGTCGCAACTTCTGGTGACACGACCTTGAAAACATGCCCACTTAATGCTTGTGCATTAAAATAAGCAGAACAGTAAACTTGCAGCTGCTGATGTGAAAAGATATCCTAGTTTACACGTACCAGACTTGATCAGTTTCACCCTATCTGGAATCATCAAATAAATGCTCTTCTTGCTTTTTTAGTCGTTGCACGGCCATCTTGTGCAGTGTTCTAGCAATGTTCGTGTGGCCATGTGATGATAAAACCACTCTGAATGCTTCAAGTGATCTAGCTAAGCTTTAAGAACGATGCTTAGATTTTTTAAAGCATTTAAGGTAGTATCTGGCTGTCAGATCATGAAAGATGAAAACATAAATCAATTTTAAAAAAATATTTTTACCCTTTTGTATGCATAATTTTTTATGCAGTCCTGATGTTCCTTGGCTGAAACACACAAAAATGTACTCTAATGAATCTGTTCATTGACCCGTGTTGGTATGCAGATTGGAGAAATTCACCAACAATCGACCTCTTTATCCATTCCAGTTTTCAGACTAGGCTAGACCATTATACCTTGCGGAGTCGATTTCTTCACGACTGGTTTATATATTTTAAGCCGCCTTGTTTGTTGCACTCCTGGGACCAACTAAAGGTCAGGACATTTTTTTTCTAGAATTTACCAGTTTTGAATTCCTTGTACTTAATTTCCCTCTTACCTTAGCCATGTCTTTTACAACAGCCATCACAAAAACTCAAAACTGAAAATTTGTCTTTGGGAAATTATATCTATCAAAGGGCTAGACTTTTGCCACACTTTGATAATTATGCAGGCTTTTTCACAATAATAAAGAAAAATGCATAGTAGTACACAAACCTGTTCTTGAGATATACCTAAAAACTGTAGCAAGCAGTCAGACTAATTTTCAATAAGTTCGAAAATTTCTGTGCAAATCGAAAGAAAAATAAATAAAAACATCTTTGCTGAAAGCTAAAACCCCTTTTAACAACAAGATTCGCATAAAGCTTAAGAATATCTATACATTATTCTCAGAGACACTCCACGTATACAGATATAAAATTGTCTACCATACGCCAGTAATTGCAACTTGCCTCACTACACAAAAATTCTCGAAGTGACGACCGCAGAACTTTCCGTCCATCTGCAGACCTCGAGTATGGTGTCAGCCCAGCGCCCTTCAGCTGAATTTCCCAACGTTCACCCTTGCGGTTGATGACTTCCCCCAGGTACCTTTATGAAAAAAAAGGAAAAAAGTTTTTTTTTTGTTTGTTTTTTCCGTAGAAACGTTAATCTAAAATGAGAACAGTAATAATTCATCTGCCTTTCAGCAAACTTATCTGTATCGCCTATTCGAAGGGGCCTCACGCATGCATAAGGGGTCGCACCATCGCCACACACAAATTTATAACTTACGTACATCATTCACAAATATTTTACCCTTAGCTCTATTTTCCCTTTGCATCATCTGTTTCCTTGCTCCAAGTATAGGGCAGCCAATGAGACATTCGTTGTTGTGAACCTTATAATGGCTGGCATATACATACCCAAACAGGGGGCTTGGCCAGAGGTTGGAGATCTTTTCAGATGTATATTTATAAGTGTTTTTCGTGTTTTGATTCTTGTTCTGGTTTCATCAATTGGCTGTGTACTTGTGTGTGTGAATCCTGTGTATTCATCTGTCAGCTCTCTGTGTCATGTGTCATTGCCCCTAAAACAATTGTACTCATTCAATAAAAGACCGGGACTGGTCATGGTCACATTCACTTAAGTCTCGGCTCCATTTGTTATCGCCACCCCAGCCAATACAACAATGTGGTCTAAAAGAAAATTATAGGACAGAAAGTAAAAATAAAACAAAAAAGGTGAAGCAATTCATCTAACAAAAAGCACAAAAGGCCTTAACACAAAGGTCATAGCATGATGAATGAGACAGTCCTCTGTTACCAGAGTTCTTCCCTCTTTCTCCACACTTCTCTCGCATGCAAGTGCAGTCAATAAATACCCCCTCATAGCACGATGAATGAGACAGTCCTCTGTTACCAGAGTTCATCCCTCTTTCTGCACACTTCTCTGGCATGCAAGTGCAGTCAATAAATACCCCCTCATAGCACGATGAATGAGACAGTCCTCTGTTACAAGAGTTCATCCCTCTTTCTGCACACTTCTCTCGCATGCAAGTGCAGTCAATAAATACCCCCTCATAGCACGATGAATGAGACAGTCCTGCTGTTACCAGTTCTTCCCTCTTTCTCCACACTTCTCTGGCATGCAAGTGCAGTCAATAAATACCCCCTCATAGCACGATGAATGAGACAGTCCTCTGTTACCAGAGTTCTTCCCTCTTTCTCCACACTTCTCTTGCATGCAAGTGCAGTCAATAAATACCCCCTCATAGCACGATGAATGAGACAGTACTCTGTTACCAGAGTTCATCCCTCTTTCTGCACACTTCTCTCGTATGCAAGTGCAGTCAATAAATACCCCCTCATAGCACGATAAATGAGAGTTCATCCCTCTTTCTGCACACTTCTCTCGCATGCGAGTGCAGTCAATAAATACCCCCTCATAGCACGATGAATGAGACAGTCCTCTGTTACCACAGTTCTTCCCTTTTTCTCCACACTTCTCTCGCATGCAAATGCAGTCAATAAATACCCCCTCGTTTTGCATGCACGCGTCTACTTTACGGCACAAAAAAATTCTGCAAGCCAACATATCGTGCACTGGCTGTGTAAAGAAATGGCTCCTTTGTTCCGAGCTGTGGAGACAACCAACAGTATTTGCAGTTCTGTTTTTTGAGTAAAAATTAAAGATAACCCTGTGCATATGATAAGCTCAATATTCTAGCATTAGTTTAAGATTATTCTCCAATATATTTTCTGCGCTCAACAGCATGTGGAATAAAGCATGATGGAAATAGTCGAGCAAATCTGAAATATATCACTTTGGCCACGTACAAAATTACCACATTTGTCTTCACGACAGTTATACACAAGTTAAATAAGTTTCTACTAGCGCAGCTTCAAATCCAGAAATTGGACACACGAAATTTGGCAGCGCCATTCATACATGTTTAAACACAAGAAACAGATTCTGGGGAATAAAAATGAATGAACGCAAACACACATTGCTGCGCCGTCGCCAAGCTGCCCAGCGAAGTAGCCGAATTGATGACCACAGTAGCAGTGTGCGGCTGTTTCCGAACCTGGCAGGAGCTTATTGCCCGAGAAATACTCCGCTGCATCCTGCATTTCGAGCTCCGAAGGAGGAAGGTCCAGCAGCATCATCGCATCTTCGGAGAAGACGACTAGTTCTGGAGATTCGAGCGGAGTCGGCGAGACACGGGAGAACACGGCACCGTTCACAGTGCGCACGTAATTGCGCTCCTCTTTGTCTATGGGTAGCGTCTTCAGGGCCAAGTTATCAAACTTCAGTGTCTCGAATGTGGCCATCGTTGAGCACAGAGCCAAGGCGACCTGTGATGAAGAACGTACCAACGAAGTAACGGCACCGACGCGAAGTGCTACTCCAATCATAAATCTGAAAGTGCACAGTGCACATGCCACATCGTTGTAATGATGAAGTCACCAAGCACGAATATGTTTAAGTGTACAAGTCAGGGCTGCCAAGCTATGCCGGAGGTGTACTACCGGGAGTTTTACGTAAATAAATAGCAGTTGGCCACAAGGCCACAGCGCCACAATGCACAATAGACTTGTGATCGCGAGGTGGTGATAAGCGCAGTCCAAACAAGCGCCGTCTTCTAACAATGCTCAGGGTGATCGAACCATGAAAATTTAGCGAGACTAATAGAATACTGTTTTTAGTGCTGCCGGTAACCTAAACGTAATCAGCTGGTAAGCTGTCAAGGCAAATGTCAGCGGAAAATATGGACACAATTCATGGAAGAAGGAAACAACTTACACAATTCAACCTGCGAATGGAAACAAGAACTGCACTACCACACGCGACAAGTGCGCTGACACTGCCGTAACATTCACCCTTTACACAACTATTACATTTAATAAGGCTTAGTTAAAAAAATAGATACAAAAAAAAATCTTATTTGTTTTTAGCTTATACTTTTATAAACACAAAAAGTAAGCTTAACTCACTAGCGCCACTCCCATTACTAGAATTGCGAAAAAGTGATGCATCAGATATTCTATTCACTTCATGGGCGGTCCCATGCAGCAACATTGAAAAGGTTGTGCATGTAAACACAGCTTTCGTTGTATCCATATCGCTGACGTTGTGGAGTGAGCATACGGTTTCTAACTTGAGCTGTGTGTTGGAATGAACATGCAGAAAAGTCTGTGATTCACATAGCGTTATTTCTGCCCTTAAGAAACCGATCGAACATGAGTTCTGTGGTGCCCACTCCCGGCGAGACGATTGACGGTGACGACCGGTGGTTGTCACTGGTAAGCCATTTGCGTTTGACTGGTTTCTTCACTCTTAGTCATTCAGACTTACTAACAAATAATGGCGTCGTACGAAGATTTTTGCTCTCCACAACTCTTTCACATTGCAATTTGATCGGACTGCTGTAACTTGGTCATTTTTCCAAAGAACGTAGTGGTCGTGCCGATGCCCCGAATGTTGGAGCTTAAATTGCTAAGAGGCCAAGTTCCGTGACCAGTTATTCCCGTTTCTTTGCAGCACAAGCTGTTCTTAGCAGAAGGAACGGAAAAAGAACCGGACGTTGTCTTTCTTGGAGACTACACCGTAGCGTTTCTTCAGCAGTCTGAGGTAATTGCTTCCTTTGCTATTGTTATGGACCATGCTATGGTCCATGAAACCATAACCGACACCGTTGTCAACTGCATATTCACTGAATGAAATTTCGTATTACTTTTCTCTCAAGGTATGGGAAAACTTTTTTGCGCCTCTGCACTGCTTGAACTTTGGCATTCCAGAAGATAAAATTGAAAACGTACTCTGGAGAATTGAAAACGGAGAACTGGACAACGTCAAAGTGAAGGTTTGTAATTACTTACGATCTTACTCTTTTCGGACAATTCAGTTTTCCTCAGGAGTGTGCTGTAGTGGCAATGCATTCCTTGTGCTATTTCTGGCATGGTGCTCAGAACGATCGAGAATTGGAGCGGCATGACATCTTGCAGATTTTACGTGTAGCTCCTCCATGAGCAGTGTCCACAAAAAGGCAAATACAAAAAAATATATTCCTTCTCCAATGTTAAGTGACAAGTGCTCAAACCTTGGTCCCTTTCATATTTGTAGGGACCTGTAGGTAAAGGATGCTGCCTCGAATGGTTAAGCAGCACGTGTTTTATACTTTCGAAAGCAAAGGTAAGAGACCCCTGTGAGCACTTGCCAAGATCATGCAGAACTGAATGCGAGAGCCATCTGACGAAGCACTCCTGATGTCGAGGCTGGTGCACTGTGCCAAGTGCATTGTCAGGTGACGGACTGCGCTGGCCTCGATGTCAGGAGTACTTCGTCAAATGGCACTCGCATGCAGTTTGGCATGATTTTGGCAAGTGCTTACAGGGGTCTCTTACTTTTTCTTTTGAGAGAACCATTCATGGAAGCCACCTTAAAGTGATGCTTACGAGCTTGTATATGTAGCATGCTTTATCTGGCCTTTTAATTGTGCTTTTCTTCACGACATCTGCTCATATTTACTGACTACACTTGTGTTTCTCTGGGTAGCCTTCTTTCTAGTGAATTCCCATGCTTTTCGAACTATTTAACGGTATCACTGATCAGCGCCCTATGACGGAACGAAACGGAAAACTCGTAGAGAATTGCCGCATGCGCACCAATATCAGGCCATAGTGGCCGTCGCCTGCTAAGCTGTTCCAGGAGCGGCGCGCAGCCGCTGACTCTTTCCTTTGATCGCAATACTGTTGGCACACGCCCCCGGTATTCAGGAGAAGCAACATGCCATCCAGCTGTAACCAGTGTACTCAATGTTTCTCGAACGAAACTTTTTTTTTACTATTTTGGCTTTCAATGGAAGATCTTACTTGCAAAATGTTTTTAGGGTAATCATCTTATTATCATCCACCAAAGTGTAGCCATATGGCTATGAAGGAGAGCAATGCAGCTTTCACGGAAATCTTACGGTTAAAGAAAAATTCACCCCGACCAAGGGTTCGAACTTAGGACCACTGCTTTAAGTGGGCATCTGCTCTACCAACTGAGCCAACCGGAACAGTTGGTGATTGGTACGGCAAGAGTGAATCGATTAACAACTCGTGGGAACAATGTTGGACCAATGTTTAGGGGCTCTAAACATCACAGTTTATTGTGCTCGGAGAATAGGAGCTTTGGTAGGCACCAGTTGGCAGATCGCATGGCCAAGCTTTGATTGGTACCGAGATGTGTGATGTCTGTAGACCACATAGTGGTAGGTTGTATCCACAATCCTCCTTTAAGTGCTTAAAAAAGCTAAAGGAAAAGAAGGAGCAACATTCACGTTGGACTGCTATGGAAAAAACCTATAACAACAGCATTACCAAGAGTGGAATATGATAGTGTTCCATTTTAAAAAGATTTAAGCTTCCCATAATTTTTCTCCAGGTTGTAGTTCTCTCTGTGGGATGCAATGACCATACCAGTTCCCCTGAAGCTGTTTCGGAAGGAATTGTGACCTGTGCTACAGCTATTAAATCCCGCCTGCCTGAGGCACAGGTGGTTGTCCTGGTAAGTGCGATTTAAGCACTTTCCTAAATTCTCTCACATTGGCTTGAAAAAGAAATCTTATTATCACAGGTGTTGGAAGACATCACTATACTTTTGTTGCTAGTGGGTCAGTTTTCATGCACTGGAGAAGAGTGATAGAGCAATTTTTTTTTCACTGTGGTGTCATTTGCAGCTGTTGACTAGTTCACTCTAGCACCGATAAATGTGTCACTTGTTATTAGGGCTTGCTTTTTCCTGATGAAGTTTGCCAAAGGTTTGAATCGGTATGCCACAAATTCTTTGTGAACTCGGTTCCAAGTCGTGATATGGACACAGAATAGTGTAGAGTGGATATAAAAAAACCAGCAGAACCCGAAGGGCAGAGGTAACGCTAGGATAAAAAGAGAGAGGGCGCTTGCATATGAGCTGGCCATTAAATATCCTGTCTCTGTATACACAAGGTGCACTCATGTGGTATGTGTGTGTAGGCATAGGCGTCTTTGACTGCGAATGCAGTGATGCGTGTTATGCCTGCTATGTAAGACCCTTTTTTGTTTCGTGCTCTGTTTTTCGCACTGGATAATTCTGTGCCTGTGGCTGTTTTTTGGTCAGATTGTGTTTGCACCAAGTTTGCTGTTTAATTTTGTTCTCGACATAATTTTACACAGCTAGTGCGGAATACATCAGTAGTGTGGCTGGCAGTCAGTGTGACAATCAACCTGTAGTAATCATACACCTAACCAGCACTATTTAGTCCTGTCTGGCAGGTCTTCATCTCTATTATGCCACTGTGATCGAGCAAAGTGCTGCTTTCAAGCTGGGAGGGCTGAGAAGCAGGGAATATTTTATGTAAACATATTAATGTATAATTTTATATGTCAGGTACAAAGTTTTGTTGGTATTGTAGCAAATTGTTATAATCTTATGCTCATGATCAAAATGATCAAAGCCAGTCTCGGTTCTTTCCTTCATCAAACCTAGTACAGAAAATATTCGACGGACATGCTGCTTGTGACATCACACACACAAGGTTGCCCATAAAAATCGTCCCGATTGAGGCCACGAAACTGGATATTGCAAAATTTATTTTCAATGAAACTAAGCGTTGCCCAGGTCCAAATTTTGGCACAGAGAGAATCGAGACACTGCGGAGAACCTACTAGAAAGCAGCACTACAAAGGTGTCTAGTGCGGTGTGCATCTGATGCACATCACATGTGAACTTGCACTGATAGGTTATTTAATTTATTTTGTTATAACCGTGTATAAACTAGAAACTGTATTGGTAATAAACAATTGAAGTTAAAACATGTTGCCTGTTTTGACACTGTTTTGTTTGCTTGTTTTGTCTTGCTGCATGCGCATGGTGCATCTGAAACTGCTTACTGATTTCAGTAAAATGTATGGCTGTAAAACAAAAAGTTGCCCTTCAAAAAAACCTGTGGAGATCCCCATTAATCCGGAGCCGTTCATTACAGCATCTTTTATAGCCCAATTGCAGCTCCAGAATGTTTTGCAGTGACATGCACAAGGTGATTGAGATATAAAGGCCTGTTGTACATCAATTGTATCATATGAAGAAGCGTAGTGCCCGGTTCACATAAGGCATTGACGAGATGGGGGAATGTGCAGAAACTGCTGCCCTGCGGCCAGCACCCCTGCTCACAGCGTGAGCGGCGACAGCACATAAACGAGCAGCTGTCCAAGGCGCTCAAGGGCCAGAACCAGGTGCAACTGGTGGACCTGGACCCCGGGCTTGTGCGGTTGGACGGCAGCATCAGCCACCACGACATGTTTGACTTCCTGCACCTGAGTCGGCAGGGCTACACTTCCACCTTTGAGCCGCTGGCTGACTTGCTGGCCCAGCTCCTGAGAGAGGCCGCAGGGGCTGGGGGCGACGCCCCTATCACCGGACCATAGGGGGCACGGTGCAGAGAGGGGGAAGTGACACTGGCTGTTTTAGGCAACACACACCACCTGCAACCACCTTTGCATTGCCTGTTGTAGCTGCCCAATCTTGTTATTTTTTTTTTTTGCTCCTTGCTTTTTTTGATGTTTTGCTCTCCGTCTCTTCACAGTGCACTGCCAGCTTATGTCTTGTACGCATGATTCCACCTGATAGCGTAGTTTATTGCAAGGCTTATAAGTGACTGTGACTAGCACCACGTTGGCCGGACCTCAAGTGACAGATTTGGTCAATGCTGGTCTGTCAGTGTGCATGACTGAATGATGCATAGGAAATGGCGCTACTGAGACCCTGTCCAAAGGCAATGGAGGCTTGAGCTTATAAGGACATGCCTTGTATGTAAGCTTTTGGAGAGAGTGTACTCCTTCATTCACAAAAGTATAATCTTGCTGTTGTGTGGCACTTTGGATGCTGGAGGAGTGTGCAGCGAACCCTTAGCATTCTTCTGTAATCGCGTATAATGTAGGGTCTCGCTTCCTTCTCGTTTTTATTTACATGCATAGTGCTCTGTTCAATTTCTGGAGCACATCATTTTTTTGTTTTAATTTGCCCTTCTTGACAACTCCAACTGTTCTGATCACAGTGAGGCTTGTAAGGTGTCAACAATCAATATAGAATTGATAGGCGTTTGTGGTTAAGTGTGCTGTCCCTCATCACCACCCATGATTTCTTGTGTAAGTCTTGATCACAAGACACATTGGGACATTGTTTCCAGTGGAGGCTCTTTAGTGAGCATAACACTGCCCAAATGTGTTTTATCATGCTTGTGTGAAATTGCTCTGGAAGCTCAGTTTGAAGCTTTTTGGTAATGCTAGCCTCTGGGGTTTAGTTTTGGAAATTGAATTCAAACAAGAACTTCCTTTATTTTGAGGACAGAGGAACGGTAGGCTGTTATATTAATCGATACACTTTTTCTTATCTGCTCCAAGGTGTTTTGACCAGTGCTTGCTGGAAAGAAAAACGCCCACCGCAGCAATGCGACAAGTGATAGTTGTCAAGGTTTGAGCTGTGTATTTGTAGCATTTCTTATGGGTGCTTCTTAAGTTATTGTCAGTAGTGACATGCCTTTCTTTTTTGCATGTATGTTTTTAGGCTTGGACTTCAAGTCTTCATTTTGCTCTGTTTTTTTCTATGGGTCAACTCAGGTTGTAAATAGGTGAATAACTGTGGTTGCCTGAGGACACAGTTTCGCCTCTAGATTGTACAGTGCTTCACGCATGTAACCTGCTGACTGAGTTGCTGTATGTTGTTCCCAAACTGAATCCTCCTGTGTTGTCCTCTTGTGTTAGTTTTGAAAGAATTTGTGTGCATCCACAGGTAGATGCAATTCGACTTTGTTTAAAGATGCATATGCGAATACATGAGTTGTACTTTTTTCTTAAGTGTGCTACCCTGAAGTGTTTGCGCATTACAGTTTGGGGGGTTGTATGTATGCAAGCCCAGTTTATGTGATGTGTTTTCTGCTGTATGTTCTGAACTGTGAACGGTCATGGTGCTGAATGTGAGCAGAACAAATATTTTTGTGTTGTTTTTTTGCACCTAGCAGTCCTGAGTTGCCACTTTTTGGGTTTTACTGACGTGACGCTTGCTGGGAAAGCCAGGTTTTAATGGTCGTGCATTTCGGTTGGAGGCTGGAATTGAGAATGACGTGAATTTAAATACCATGCGACCAGTGTGACAGCAGTGCCTTCGCCGTCGTACTTGCAATGAACCGTAATAAACGCCTCAAAACACCTGCCATGCAGTGTGCTGCCGTCTCTGTCGTAATTTATGCATGTATTTCGCTGCGAAATACCAGCGAGAAGACTTAGCAAATACAAACGGCGAAACCTCGAAGTACAAAAGGAGCGAAATTTCCCGTTTTCCTCGGGCTATTTTGTCTCCAATTTTAGCGGCGCGTTGAGACTGCAAGAACAGAACTCATTTTGTGAAATCTGTCTTCGCCAAACAAGCAACGAAAGTTGCGCGGATGCGGTGAAAACGAAACTGACACACCCACCTGCTTCGCAGTTCTCGCGAGATCACGTGAGACTTGGAAGTTCATAACGCGAGGAGGGTGAACTCCATTGTAATTTGGGATGCTTCGCGCTCTTTGGAGATAAGAAAAGACGAAGTACAGTGTCTGAAACATTGCCGGTAAGTGTTTTCAACACTAATGTGGCTCGCTGCAACGTCTTTGCGCAGTCAAATCTGTCCAGTACCGCTGCGCCGGTCGGACTGTTCCATTTGTCGTGGCGTTCCTCCACCCTCCGTTACCTACCGTGCCTGTGGTACGGTCCTTTATGTTTCCCTGCTTATTTCCTGCGGGCCGCGCGTCGCTTACCCATTCTGTCGTGGGGGTGGCCACATCGTTTTGGCACTTCGGTTTGGACAGTGCGGCCGATTGAAGGCTTTCCGCCAGACGCTGGTGACGAGATCGGAGAAGGCATTTGGACACTACGTCTTGCACAATGACGCCCGACGCCATTTCTTGCGGTGGCGTTTTTCACTGGTTATATTCAGGTTTCGTGCGGCGTTCAAAAGCGACGAAGCTATTGTGCCGCTGCTACCGCGGACTGTGGCAGCGCTTATGAATCAGGTCTTTGCTTTGATAATTTACTGATCATTCTAGTGCCCTGAATATTGTTTAAGGTTATCGTTCGCCCGCCTATTCATTCCGATGTTCAGCGCGAATGTTCCGTTTGAGCCCTTTAAACTCGGATTATCGAAGCCTTATTGCCAAAAGAGGCGACGACTGCGTCAGTTCGCCGCCAGTATCACTATCGAGACAGGAGATTGAGTATCGAAGGGCGTCTTTGGGTTCCACAGTCGCTATGATTCTGCTGTAAAATGCTGTTCCACTATGTCGACCGTTTTTCGCGAATTTCGCGATAGTGTCTGTCTTGTTTGGTTCGAAGCTGTATAAGCCACCTGCTTCGTAAATTAGTTGGAAGTCTGCGCCTTGTTTGTGCCTTTAGAACCAACTAGCCCATCAGAGCGTCTTGCTAAACTATCGTCAAGTAAATTTTCTATTGCTGCATGCCGCACACGTTCAGTGTTATGATTGGTGACACTTGAATGGGGCAAATGCAATAGTGCCAAGTAAATAACCAGACAAAGTAGAAAAGCGTGCAGAACGACAGCTGTGACGTAAAACTTCAAGCAGAGCAAGGTTGTATTGTTCGTTTTGTTTAATACGGAGGTGACAGTGTTTTTAATGTCAAATTGTCTCTTACTTCATGCCTCTCAAAAAATGTGCGCAGTTGTCAGCAAAGTATTTTTTAGACTAAACAGAAACGAAACGTGCAGAAAAGTATGGTGGTAGTAATTCTGAGCAGAAAAGTTTCACGCTGGGTTGCCTTTAATGCAGAACTAATATGGGGATTAGGAATTTCATATTGTGCTACTTTGCATTATAATTGTTCATGTGTGCTGTATCTGTACAAAAGGCAAAAAAAAAAAAAAACGAAAAAAAAAAACGAAATTGGTACTACTATTGGTTTGCAGATTTTCTGGATAATTGTACTCCTAGAACTCTTGTCTATTTTCTTCTTGCAAACCAAGTGTGACCAAAGGAAGACTAGGAATACATCCTTAAAGTAAGTTTTGTGTTCAGATCCTGTGTAAGGCACAGCTATGAGTAATCAATACTCTTTGGGGCATGTTAATTACTATTCAATTAGCTCATTTTAATCCCTGCTTTTGTCACCTCAGAAAAAGACTAAATTCTAGCATCTGCTAGAGTAGTGACACTGTCATTGCATCTACACAACTGTGTAACCTGGCTTTGAAAAGGTGTACTTAGTGCTGAAAAGCAGCCAGCTCTGGCTTGCAAGCAGGAACTGAATATGTGGCATGCTAGACAGAAGGACTGCCTTTTTTATGTTTATAAGGACATACAAGCACATTATTTAACCCTGGAATGTGTCCTAGCTTAAGGTACAAAGGCCACTGCAGGCAGTAAAGTGGCCAACTTTTTAATTAAACAAGTCAACTGATATATTATCGTTTAATAAAAGTTTGTGTTCATACATCTTTCAAGTATTGCTCGTTACTCTGAAGTTCGACATCATCAACATGGTGTTTGTTACATGTGAGAAGTTACTGTTCATTGAAGTCTACACTGCAGTTCTACACTGCAGCTGAAGTAGTCAGGACAATGTTGAGAGTGGCAGTGGTGTACAGCAATCAGACGTTCCACTAAAACAAAGTAAAGAAAGCACAGAAGAAATGGAAAGGGGAAAATGCAGATTTGCTGAATGACGGTGGTGGTAGTGTGTTTGAAAAACTGGCCACCGTGTATATGCAATGCCTTAAAACTTCCAAGAGTACTGGAATATAGTACAAATGCTAACATTACCTTAATCCATAAGAAGATGTCAAGAGCTCTAAAAATTTACTTTCCGTTTTACTAAGGTGATTGCTCATAGGATCAGGACAACCTCAAGGCTTCTGTCAACCAAAGAACCAAGAAGGCTTTTGTGAAAGCTTCTTGACAAATCATATCCACACAATCAACCCAGGTGATAGAAAAATGCTCAGGATATAACCAACCCCTGCTCATGGCATTCATAGATATGAGGAAGCAGTTGACGTGAGTCGAAGCCTCGGCAGCCATGCAGGCATTGTGGAATGGGGTCATAGATGAGCCATACATGAAAATATACTTGGAGGTACACCTATAATGGCTGCACAGCAGCGATAGTCATCTGTATGGAAAGTAGTAAAATCCCTTTAATGAAGATAAGACAATCACAAGAAGACCATCTCACCAGAACTCTTCATTGCTTGCTTAGAGGAAATATTCAGAGGCCTGGATTGGGAACTGTTAGGGATAAGTGATAATGACGAATACCTCAGTAACCTGCAATTCACTGATGACATTGCCTTGCAAAGTGACTCGGGGGTGAACTTTGGATGATTAATGACCTAGACATTCAGTGAAATGGAAGACTAGGCTAGTTGATTTGCCATAGTTGAAAATCAGCGCACAAGAGAAAAAAAAAAAGAAAGCAGATGGTAGAAGGGAACAGTGCTTGTCCCCTTCTTCCTGTCTGTTTTCTCCTGGTGCTCTGCTTTTTAATTGTGAACTAGATATGCAAAGCAGAGCGGAAGGCCTAAAGGCGTAAAAATGAATGTGCTGACAACTATAATAATGTTCAATAGCTTCACGTTAGCAGTTTAGATTAGGCAGTGAAGAACTGGAAGCGTCAAGGGAATACATCTACTTAAGACAAGTAGTGACTGCAGGAATGTACCACGAAAGTGAAATGACCAGAAGAATCCGATTAGGCTGGAATGCTTTTTGCAAGTACTGTGAAATCAGTACTCTCAGCTTACTATTATCGCTCAAGAGGAAAGTATAAAACAGCTGTATCTTACTTGTACTCGCCTATGCAGCAGAAATGTGAAGGCTAGTGAAAAGGGTCCAGCTTAATTCGAGAACTGCGCAGAGAGCTATCGAACATAAAATGTTAGGTGTGACGTTAACAGACGGGAAGGGAACAGAGTGGGTCAGAGAATGCGAGTTACTGACATTCTTGTCAAAATGAAGAAATGGCATGGGCAGGTTATGTAATGGTAAGCAAGATAACCGGTGGTCCTAAGGGTGACAGACTGAATTCCAAAGGAAAACAAACATAGCAAGGGCTGGCAGTTAGGTGGGTGGTTGGGATTAAGAAGTTTGCAGGAATATTGTGGATGCAGTTTGCACAGGACTGGTTTAATTGGGGGGACATGGAAGGTCTTTGCCTGGAAGGTATTGTGCCTTTGCGCTACAGGTGTAGTCACGCTGGTGATGGTGATGGCTGTTCACAAGGGCTCACGGGAATAATTTTACACAGTTTATTTACCTTCACAACGCAATGAAGGGAAAAGGTAGCAAAGGTATTTTCAGATTACCTTCCTTCTTTCTTTAGATGGCTATTGAGCACTATCTGTTACAACACTGCTAATTTCAAGGCCATGAACAGCAAGCGCACACAGGATTGTAATAATTTAATGCATGCATGTTTCTTACATCCTCATTTCCTTAATGCTGGTGAGGTTTTGAGATGTTGCAACTAGCCCAGATTGAAGTTGTTGCACAGTACACTCAGACACTTAAAAAAAGCAGTGCCTGTTCCATTAAAACACTTTTTCTAGGAACACAGAGGCTACTTTCATTAGAGACGCAGGGTTTTTCTAGGACCGAGAATTGAATCGCTGGCATCATCACCTGTTTTCACAAGCGAACAGCAGCAACATCTCATCACGACAGGCCCCGCCATGGTGATGCAGTGGTTAGCATGCTCTGCTGGTGTGCTCAAAGATGTGGGATCGAATCCCGCCCATGACAACCACTTTCCGATGGAGGCAGAAAGCAAGGCACCCGTGTGCCATGCAATGTCAGTGCATGTTAACAAACCCCAAATGGTCGAAATTTCTGCAGCCCTCCTCTGCGGCGTCTCAGCCTAAGTCACTTCAGGACGTTAAACCCATAAACCAAACCATCAAGACAGATTTTTTTTCTCATGAATCTCCAAGGCTAGGTTATGCCGCCATTTACTTCTGAATGATAATCGCACGCATTTTCAATCTTGACTATGTGACCTTGAATTGAGTGGCAGGAAAATTTTTAGTCCCGTTTTTTCGGCAATAAGTGCCTCATTCGCTGCTAAACAAACATTGGCATAGCCAGAAAGATCACAGAACTGATTTCTGACTGAGAACAAAAATTGGACAGCACAGGTCTCAGTATCTTCTTAAGAAACCATGCTTGTGCAAGAAGTTGAAGTTTATTGAAAATTAGACAAAAATACAATTCTCGAGGTGAGGCCATTAGACTATGCACTCAACATCATACATTCATACAGTCACAGTATTGCCATAATACATATTACAGCGCGGTCTTGCAGGAAGGCTGCAAGATTGTTCACTTAGTGATAAAGATGTGTATGAAAAGTGCAATTTACCACAAATTTCCTTCAGTGCATTAATTAAAGTTATCAAGCATTGTAGTCTGTTTTTCTTCTGTTAGCACCATTGTAACATGGAGAGGCTGTTCATGAGTAAGCCAATGGTGCATATTTGTATTCAGGAGTTTGGAGAAAATAGAGGACCGCGTGTAAAGGAAAGAATGGTTAAGATATTGCTGTACACGGCTGCAGTGATTCTCAGTAGCAATTGACAGACTGATTAGTTTACTGTCTTGTTTACTGGGCTTTACATGCCATATCAACAGTGTGGACATAGAGACACATAGCTGAGGGTCATGGGGTTCTGTAACATGCGCTGAGGTAAAAATAAAGTGAAAAAGAAATCAAATTGATTTTTTATTTGTTTTTATTACACTATTTCCGTGAAACATGTAGCCTTGTCATTTCCGTACCGTACAGGAGGGCTGATGCCAAATTTTCATTGTGTTAAAAGCGTTAAGAACACAAGTTCTTTTGTATCAACAGGCCAGCATATTCATTCTAATCACTGGGAGACCATGTATTACCACCATTTAAGGTAAAGTGAATTACAGGTGTCATCATTACTGGATGATTTCACAAATGAAATGCATATGTCAACACTGGTTTTTCGGGCATGGATCACAGAGGCAACACTACATCATCATTCTCTTCGAAATAGCAAAAACCTGTCTTCTTCGATACGGAAATTAAATTTTTGAATTGACTGGCAGGAAGATTTTTGTGTTCAGTTTCCTCAATGGTAAATGCATCTTAGCATATGCATCTGCCATCTAGAGTCCGCATCAAGCATATTTAATCACTGCATTGGAACCTTTTCAAAGTTGTGCTGTCCAATTAATTCTTCATACTGGTATGACACCAGTGTTTGAGCTTTGAAAGCGAGACCCGGATTGCTACAAATAGACAAGAAGCAAATGGTGTTCCGGTTTAGAAATGCATCCCGTCTCATGAAACCTTTGTGGCAAGAAGAGAAACTGTCGCATTATATTATATTAGTTTCAAAGGTCTTCTTTGTATCAGGAGCTTTTGTGGGCATTCTTAAATAGTACACAAAAAAAAAAAAAAAAAGAAAGAAACAGATTCAAATACTGGATATATATTGCTGCTGTTATCTCACTAGATGAGCTCCCGAGAATGTCAAGTAGCAGCATTCAAAATAACACCTTTGTTGCCAAGCCTTTTCACCTGTGCATTTACCGCATCTCTTGCTGTTGCAAAGTTATGTGTCTACGATCACAATGTTGGCGCATGGAAAAGAATGCAAAGGTGGTTGATATTTATCTGGAGTCTACCACTGCCATCTCTCATAGAGCCCTCCCTAATGGCGACCCCCTATAGCCCGAGTCGCTTTGGGGCTTTACACCCTATAAACCAAGCCAAATCGTAGCCTTTGTGCAGGTCTTTAAACCCTACATGCCACACCAATCGCTTCCCTGCACTTGCGTGGTGATGAATTTTGGTGAATGCTACAACACACTAATATTCATTATGTTGACTGCATGTTTCTTAGATGTGCAGAAGTTAAACGGCAAACTTTCAGTAATTATTTCAAAACATATATGCTTGTAGTGCCGTTGGGTTTGCCGGGTTGGTATGTATTTAGTGTGCTTTTGCATAGAGTCCAAAGTTAGAGCATCTTGATTGCGACAATCTCAGGGAAACGGGCAAGGTGCCAGTGTATGGTGCAATGTCGGTTCACGGTGGTCCAAATTTTTGAGGCCCTCCGCCACAGCGTCCCTCATAGCCTGAGTCTTGTTAGGACGCTAAGCTTTGCAAACAAAAACAGGAATTAGTGATTAGTTTCAATTGGCAGTTTGAACTATTAAAGAGGCCCACTAAGGAGGAATTTCACTTTCATTCGTGGGCTCAAATATTAATTGAGCTGCTTTACCAACCGACCCTCCCCTCATGATGCACCATTGCTTCAAGTCTATCGGCCATGGATATGTTGCAACAAATGGTACCATTAATAAGTAATAACTAATAAATAATAACTGGTAGCTGTTAATAACTCTGCCATTGGTTTGTCGTCTTGGGTAACAGGAAAGGGTGCACTCATCAGCATATCTTAAGGGAAAAAAAAAAGGACGTACAAAACATGACGACTTTACGTTGGGAATTTTGTGTATGCTTCTTTAAACCTTCCCCTGTACCTTCCAAATTGCTGACAAAAAGGAGACAGCTTCAGAGACAGATGGCTAGCTTTATTGCAAGGTTTCCTGAAACCTATGAATTAAGTTTCAGTCAAGACATTTTGCATGATAGCGATAAAAAGTCTATTTTTGCTTGACTCAAAAAATTTAACATTTTTATTTTGTCATCACTAACATCTGAAGAGAAGGAAGGGTTCTAGCTCATGCTTTGGCTATGAGAGCTTGTTGGCATTTAATTCGCAAAAACAGTTGCGTCTTACCTGTACTCACCTATGGGGCTAAAACGCGGAGGTTAACGAAAAGGGTTCTACTTAAGTTGAGGACAACACAGTGGTCAATGGAATGAAAAATGGTAGGTGTAACATTAAGAGATAGGAAGTGCATAGAGTGGGCCAGAGAAATAACTCGAGTTAATGACATTCTAGCAGGGATCAAGAAGAACAAATGGGCTTGGGCAGGGCATGTAGTGCGAAGAGAGGATAACCGATCATTGTTAAGGGTAACAAATTGGATTCCAAGGGAAGCAAAGCATATCAGGCGGTGGCAGAAACTTAGGTGGTCGGATGAGGTTAAGAAGTTCGCAGGGGTCAAGTGGATGCAGCTAGTATAGGACAGGGTTATTTCGAGGAATATGGGAAAGTCTTTCGCCCTGTGGGTGTAGTTTGGCTTGTGATGATGGTGATGATCTTCTGGCAGGGGTGGCCACCAGACATGGGTGAGGCATCTCTGGGCGCCAAGGCACCGGACCTGGTCTCCGAGAGCAGTGCGTCCAGTTCCAGAGGGCCCCCTGCTGAAGTTGTCTGGCCTCCTCATGCTTATGCCGATGTTGGCATGGCTGTGAGTGTTGTTATCTCTTCTGGGAAAGATAACATTTGTGTGTGTGTGTTTAGTTTGATGCACACTTATTAGTGATACAGGCTATTGTACGTTGGCATCACTTGGGCACTAGTAGAAACATGAGATAACAGAAGTTGCAACTGCTTTGAAAAAGCCGAATTTGGCCATCAGCGATACTCATATAATTGCAAGGTGTACCACAAGGGCTTCGCCAGGCAAACATTTTGCCTTGCTTACAATCGTCATTAAAACTTGGGGATCATTATGAACAGTGTTGCCCTCATCAGCATGGCTTTCGAAAAGATTTGTCTATGACAACGCAATTAATAGAAATGATCCATGACCTAGCCATTACAATCGATAAAGAGGGGGCAAACAGATGTGATATTCTTTAATTTATCACCGGCTTTTTGTCGGGCATCTTATTCTAAACTGAACTATACGGTAGTTAACTATCTTGGTAATAGGACAATCACCAACTGGTTGAAAGCTTACCTAAATGGTCAATGTCAGTTTGTCTACTTTGAAAACAGCCAGTCAGATTTAACAGAAGTGTTATCTGGAGTGCCACAGGGCACGGTACTTGCCCCAATTCTTTTCCTTCTCTACGTTAATAACCTGAGTAAGAATATCTATCCAACAGTACGCATGTTCGCGGACGACTGCATTATCTACAAGGAAATTAATAGCTCTGGCAACCAAATAGCCCTGAAAAACTCGCTGCAGTACGCTTCGAGATGGTGTGAAAACTGGCAGATAGCCCTCAACTTGGAAAAAACGCTGTCTGCACGAAGGTCACTAGAAAGAAACGTCCACTAAATTTCACTTATGATGTCCCGCAGAAGACCAAGGTAGCGCAGTTAAAGTACCTTGGTGTGATTCCTGCTCTGGATTTATGATGGGACGAGCACGTGGCACAGATTAGCATTCTGTTCCTTACACGATAAGGCGCTCCCTTCGACTTACTTCCCTAGAAACAAAACTTCTGTCTTACACTTCACCTTTCTGTTCTGCGATATATTATAATAAGCTGGCAACCCCACACCAAGCAATACATTGACAGGTTCGAGAGTATTCTGCAAAAAGCTGTCAGATTTATTTTCGACAAACACAGTCGTCATGAATCACTCACACTGCTTCTGCAAAAAGCCGGTCTCCCTACAATCCACACACGGGCAAAATTGTTGCGGCTTAAGTTTCTTTTCCTCCTTTTGAACGATGATACAAAGCTTGCTAAGACTAGATATCTACTTGAGCCTAATACATTTCACAAGAACGAAATATGCAAAACATAAATCTGAATACAGATACAATAGTGATACATTCAAATTCTCTTGTGCTGTGCGATGTTAATGCGCATTAAAGAACCCCAAGTGGTCGAAATTTCCGGAGCCCTCCACTACGGCGTCTCTCATAGCCTTAGTCGCTTTGGGATCTTAAACCCTGCAAATCAAACCAACCATTCAAATTCTCATTTTTCCCATATGTGATATATGCCTTCTGAAGTCATAAACCTGGTGTGTCCCAAAAAATTTGTGTCGCAGTTGACAACCTATTTACAAAAATTCTGACAATGTCACCACGTGCGATTTAACATATTCGTTGTCATAAGAGCAGAAAAAATAGCTTCTCTGCTGTTTTTTCTTTCTATTTTTTTGTACTTTTTTTTACGCATGTGAACCCAATCCTGCTACAGCCTTGATGCGAGGCCAAAGGTATATATTAATAAATAAACAATCTGCCCTGATTACAATGCTTCAGCATAGCCAGCTGCAGTGGCTAGCAGTGAGCTTTACCTTTATATAAATAGGACAAAAAATACTGTTGATCAGTTTTCAATTAGAAGGAATTAAAAGTATCGGACATTTTTTTTTCTTCATGCACGAGAAAATAATGCTTGCCCTATAGGAAGATATAGAAAGCAGTTAGACATGAAATGGGCATAATGAACAGTAAACCGACACAAATTATTTTGCCACATTCTTACACAATGTGTAAACTTACTTGCGCAGTTACCAGATGAGTGTTGTCACAGCGGTGTATCTTTTCCTTTTGTGTTTAGTGAGGTCATCTCTGTTTGGCTTCAGAGTTGTGCACCACCGTTGATCTAGTTCTCGGGAAATTTAAGAAAGGAAGGCACTTGTTTGTGGGCGGTCTCACCTGAGCAATGTGGTAACTTCTGCAGCAACAGGTACAAGCAGGGTTTCTCTGGGACATTTAATTTAGCCATCATGGTACTAATGCCTGTGGATAAGCCTTGAGCTTAGCCTTTAAAACCTGTCGTTTAGAACATTCTGGACCAAATTTCACGTGCTAATCCAGATTCCTCGCCCCTTGCTTTTTTGAGGTGAAGTTGACCTACGGTCATTATAGGTTTCACGCAGGAGTGCTCTGCTTTGATAAGCTTTTACTCGGCTCAAATAAATTTTACAAGGTACATTTTTGATACCATGTCAGCAACTGTAGCTGACTGCACCCTTTCATTCACCTTAGTGGCTTCATTTCACTCGTGCCATTTCAGAACTGAACATGAAAAACATCCTTGGAGACATGTGCATCTGACCTCTTGTGAAAATGCAGACATTATTCATAAAATAGGTTTGGAAAACAGAAGTATATCAGCCTAGTGCATGACGGAGACCTTAAATGTTTCATTAAAGTGTGTGGGTTGCATGCTAAATGACGTGCTGGATGTAGCAAAAGTTTCTATAAAGGGGGTCCAAGTGTCTCAAGGCTGAGGAAAGCTTAACTGCCTAGTTACTTTATAGGCATTTTTTCGAATTATTGAGGCCTGTGGAGCTATTGCTTTTTGTGTAGGCTTATTACAATGGTTGAAGTAAGGTTATGCTTGTTTGAGCCCAACACGAAAGAGCAGTCAAAGAAAGAGATCTGCATTCTTCTCGACAAAAGAAATTCCCATTGCTTCTTTGAGCCATCTGAACACGGCAAACTCACAGACTGATGAGGTCAGGTGAATAATTTTAATGTGGAAGAGAGTTAAATTTCGACGGACTGTTCAGGGTCTGGCATTGTCAAGCTATAGCAAGACACCTGTAGTGAAAATTCCTTGTTCTTGACATCCCGATATCAGGGCGAAGATGATTTTTTAGCCTATCTGCATACGGTGCACATGTCACTGTCAGTCCCTTAGAGTTTCTTACACTAACTAGAGGGAAAGCTGAGGGCGCTGCACTTAAGTCACCATGGGTGCGCTAAGAATCATGGACCGGTGCCCTACTTGATGCGGAACAATCGGTTTTTCTCGTGTGCATTGAGTGACGTTACTATGATGTGTTTTTTTTCATCATCATCATCATATCGAGGTGCGTACATAGACCGCAAAAGCCATAGTAGCGAAGGCGCAAAATTAGACATCGCCAATAAAAGGTTTCTGTTTGCCGAAATGCCATAAAAGCTTTCTTAAGTGATTGCACAACCATAAATATTTCCAAAACGTTTTTGTCCTTTCAAAGTGTGCCTATTAAGTTCAAAATATTGGTATTTGTTCTGCTCAAAACTAAGCCAACAGGAGAAAGAGCCATCGCATATATTGGATTAATCTCACACTGATATGCTGTTTCTCTCTCTTTCTGCAAGTTATAGTCACAATATTGAATGTTAGGACGTTATTTAAGGTAGAACAATGTTTGTCTTTGCATTAGTTTTGTTCAAAAGTTGTAGGTCTGCACTCAGTAGTTCTCCGGCCCATGATGCTTTGTGCGCCCATGGTGGCTGAAGTGGTCGTCTGGTAACTCCATGTAAACTCCCATAGATGGCAGCACAGCTTTCCCTCTAAGTAAGAGTAAGAAACTCAATGGTCAGTCCCTTCTCTGTGTGCTATTCCATAACTACTTCATTTGCGTCCCAGAAAAAAATAAGAATGTCTCCTCCACCACGGCGATGTTTTTATATGCCACAACTCGTGCTCGGCATTCCTCCACAAAAGCTACACCACTTTAAAACTTTCTAGTGCACTTGTACACTGGCTTCAGAGATACACGCTGGTCACCGTGCCATGTTTTTACACTCCGATGAACATATCACAAATTTCTAATCTAGCTTTGTGTGTGTTGCCAGCAAGGCAGACATCTTTGCACTGACGTTGGTTCCTTCTTCTGCGTTTCAGCAATATACACCGTGCCCTTTATTGGCCATTCTTTTATCCACGAAGATGGCTCGCGTCAAGTACTGAATAAGTCATACAATGGTTCAGAATTTTAGTACACTTTTAGTGTTTTCATTTGAATCACCCTCACGCTTTCCTGTTTCGCAAAGTAAAGCCACAAACTCCTCAGAAAATATCAAGGAGAACTGTCAAACGGAGTATAGTGCCATTTTTGCATGGCAGGGTCCCAGCATTGACCTTTGCCACCTAATTCGGCACCAGGGACTGTCATCTGTCTCAGGACCTCAACACACGCTTGAAAGGCACACATATTTGAGCCTGTGAAGATGTCGCAGCTGATGTAGGCAGTGGTTTCATGCGCAGCCGTATTTATTTTAAATTTAGGACACACAAGGACACACTAAGCTGTAGGGCAGATGTAAAAAAAGTGCATTCGCCCTTGAAGAGATTGTGTTAAATAGCTGGCAAGTTTCATTCCTAGTTTTTCTTGAGGTCGAGGCCGACCAACGACCGCTTGTATGTTGTAACCTCCAAAAACGCCTCCTTTCGACGCGTGGCCTTCGAGGAGGTCATTTACTATTATTACCGTAGCAGAACAGCACAAAATGTAGGCGAAAAACAGAAAGCAGCGCAAACACAACCACTGCTTGTATTAGTGCTGTGTTTTATGCTATTTTGCTGTCAATAATGAACTTGGCCAGATTAATGCACTTTTTGAAGGTGTGGGTGGTTATACGCGAGGGGGACGGTATTCCGCCCCGTCGCCACTCCGCGGGTGCAGCGTTCTCTCTAGCAACCCGTGGAGAAGAACAAAGGGACAACGACGAGGGTAACACATAGTTAATACTCGAATGCTATTTATTGCACTTGCAAATAACACAGAGCATGCCGGCTAGCTATACATCAACAAGGTTTTCCTTGGAAGGGGAAGGCTACGTAAGAAGGACGTTTGACTCACCGGCTGGGGAATTGGGGTGCGACTTCGGCGGCGGACATTTGCACGCGCCATGAATATGGTGGCCGGGATCTCCCATGCACGCCGCATTCTTCAGACAAAGCCATACCACGGCGTTTGCAGCGGGAGGCGGCGAGAGCATGCGGTATTTACCGGTCGCTTCGCTGTTGGCAACTAGAAGACGGGCGGTTGTACACGACGGATCCTCCCGTGTGCACTGCGCACTCTGTGCCCGCTATCCCTTTGCATTTGCCGGGAGAGGCGGCGGGAGACGACCGCTCGCGTTGCCGGCTGGATCCAGAAGCTCTCTCCTCATCTCGTGAGAACTCGCGTAGACGTCTTGGTGGCGCATCCATCGTTGATTCTCCTCCCAAGGGGAGGTATTTACCTCCTCTCCCAGCCGGCGCTGCCACGACGCTCGCTGGAGTGGTGGTGACCGGTGGCGGCGAAGGGGGAGGAAGCTGGTTTTCCACAAAGGCTATCCAAATGAGCCAAGTGGGCTAGGAAGCAAGGGCTGCTGTAAACATGCGGTATGTAGAAATGCAACGGATGTGGACTTGGCAATCTGGGCTGTGTCTGGGGGGAGGCAGGTTACAGCTTTCGCATTGTTGTGGAAGGCATAAATATGTATGGAACGTTTTTATTCCCTAATTAGGACAACTGTGCCGGAAAAATGAACAGAAGAACCTTCACGGAATGGACACAGGGACACATGGGATTAGTGGCTTGGCTATGGCAATGAGCTGAATTTTTCTTGCCTTATTTCATGAAGCATTAGCTCGCCTAAATTACAGGATGCATGACAGACTTCTTGCTGTATTGTGGTCCCGTGAGACAGATTTTATAGCAGATCGTTTTGCCTCGATGTAACTTTTGTCTCGATGTAACTTTTGTCTTAGCCCCGATCTCGCCTCAATCTATCACATCACGAGTGCCAGCACAGTACTGCATCACTGGTGTGCTTAAGCCAATGCTATAACCTAGTACCGCTTGCTGTGTCTACAATAACTCGATAATTTATCAAGTGACTCTAGCTGTGTTCATCCACTGGGGATCACACAAGTTTCTTCCACACAATTGCAGCACTACATAAGGCTTCCATCTCTCTCTCTCTCTTAATCTTGCTTGCAAGGATACCAAACTTACCCATGGTTGCAACACATGCTCAGAATGTTCAGTCTGGTGCTTGCGCAACATATGTATCATATTTTGTGTATCAAAACCAAGATGTGCTGTTCACACTTTGTCGGTAGGTGCTCAACTTATTTTTGTGATAGCCAGTAATTTTGAACCTTGCCGCATCAAATGCTGATGCAGTAAGTTTTCCGGTTACAGTGCTGCAGCTTTTGCAGGCATGCAGTTGTCACAATCTACAAACACAACCTAAGTGTTGGTTGGTTTGTGGGGTTTAACGTCCCAAAGCGACTCAGGCTATGAGAGTGGAGGACTCCGGAAATTTTGACCACCTGGTGTTCTTTAACGTGCACTGACATCGCACAGCACACGGGCACAGCATGCAACTAAAAAAGACACACAACCTAAGTGTGTCTTCTTTAGTTGCATGCTGTTATAATTTATAAATGCAGTCTCCCAGAAATGTTAGCATTCAGTAGCCCCTCCTTATTCCTTGCGGTGTCCAAAGTAAGGTGATGACATATATTCTCTACTCTAGTGTGTGTGTGTGTGTGTGTGTGTGTGTGTGTGTGTGTGTGTGTGTGTGTGTGTGTGTGTGTGTGTGTGTGTGTGTGTGTGTGTGTGTGTGTGTGTGTGTGTGTGTGTGTGTGTGTGTGTGTGTGTGTGTGTGTGTGTGTGTGTGTGTGTGTGTGTGTGTGCGCGCGCGTGTGCGTGCGTGCGTGCGTGCGTGCGTGTGGTGTGTGGGGGGGGGGGGGGCTTTTGCATAGTCCTTAGTTATATTTGGCAATTATTGTGTAAACATTACAGTGATGCAAGCATTAAAGTGTGCTTTACAAAGATCTTGCTGTCACTTGATGAAACAGAGCTTCAATAACCAAGTAACGAGGCTTCTATCAGCGGGATATTCTAAACACCTAGCGGTAGCCATTACGGAGTCCCTGTTGCAGAATATAAAGGGACACAGACGTTTGCAAAAAAAGACACCAAAACGGGAAGATTGGATCCAGACGTATTGTTGCCCCTTATATACATAAAGTGGCACATAATAGGAAGAAGGTCGCCAACAAACACTGTGTCAGGATGGACTTCTCCGCCCCAAAAAAGTTGGCTGGCATGTGCAGACGAGTCATGGGCGATGCCGGTCAAAGACAGGGCTGCACTAAAAAGCATGTCAAGCCCTATGTCAAATGCGCTACAGGGGTTATTTACCAAATCCCCTTAACCTGTGGAAAGGTATACATCGAGCAAACTGGGCGATGTGTCAATGCTATGGCTGCAGAACATAAGTGCTCTCTAAAAAATAATCAGAATTTACATCTACCTGTTCATTGCAAATTGTGCAATTTCGAGACAAAATGTGAACCGAAGTTCAAAGAAATTAAGATTTTAGGCAGGAGCTGGGATAATCTTGCCCGTGAGCTGCTAGAAGCTTCGTATATAAAAAGACTTGGTTCAAAATGTATTAGTGAATCATCTCTCTCGCTGTATAGTTGTGAAGGTCGACTGTTAAATGTTGTTAGGGGGGTACGCCTAAATTTGCTATGCATATGTTGCTGACTTTGTGGGAGCATTTGGATGTTGAAGAAGAAGTTTGTATGTGGTGTTCTGAGAAAGAAGTTGGAGTCAGTGCCTGTCCTGTGCGTCTATTTGTGCCTATTTGTGAGTGTCTTTTTGTTGCGCTATTAACCTTTTCCTTTATGTGACTATGCACCAACTAGCCCAGCAATCAGTTTTAATTGATTACACTGATTATTACTTAATACAAAATAAGTTTTGCTTACGGTCCTGCATTGTTATATTAGTGATGCTTGATTTTAAATCGTATTTTTCATAACACACATGCTTGAAACTTTTATCACCCTATGATGGTGTATTTACATAGACTTCCAAAAAAGACCACAATGAACGTCATATTCAGGAGCCCCAAAGCTCTTTTGTTGAGACTAGAAATGTCTTCAGTTTATTTATTTATTTATTTATTTTTTTCGTGTTGGCTTTAAGGCAGAATCGAGCCCTGCACTAAATCCTTTCTTGTGATGGGTTGTGCGTGTTTCGAGTGCATATTGGGGTTCTGGATTTGCAGGTGGACTATGCAAGTGGGGTGCCCGTGTCTCTGCATCAACCGCAGCACTATGAACGGCAGGAATTTGTGGCCACTGACAGGGAGTCAGCGCTCGTTGTTTACCATGAAGAGCCTTACTCGCAGCAGCAGCCGTCAGGATCTGGTACTTCTATGGAAACATACATACAGGTGACGCATGGCTT
Source organism: Amblyomma maculatum (assembly GCF_055883805.1). Lineage (NCBI taxonomy): Eukaryota > Metazoa > Arthropoda > Arachnida > Ixodida > Ixodidae > Amblyomma > Amblyomma maculatum. The sequence goes on along the minus strand of NC_139349.1, from coordinate 98,763,528 downwards.
ACCCTTCTTGAAATGCTATTTGCAGTGAGAGAGAGACTTACGATAAAAGGCCTGATATTAATGAGAGAAGGCTTACTTATCCTAATAGGTACCATATCTCTCAAAAAGCAATCACTTGGCTATATCTTACCAATTCCTTTTCCTTGAACTCTGCAGTTGTAAAGGGTGCCGTTGGTGGTTGCAGTGGCACTTTTTTTTTTTTTTTGCAGTGCTTTTACACACTATGGTTGTGTTTTTGTTGTTTTTTTCTAAGATTCTATGGACCAGGTGAGGGGGGGGGGGGGGTGCAGAGGGCGATTAAGGTGGCGGTTCCACGGTCGCCATTTTAAGAGTAGTTCAGATTCTGCCACCAGGCTACGCCACTAATCCATGACTAAGGAATTGAGTACCCAGCCCTCATGGCCTGCGCTACCTAAGGCTTTTCTTTGCAGCCCTGCCAAAGGCAGAGGCACCCCTGCACAATCAGGATCACGGCACTACAATAGGCAATTGTGCTCCTACGCACCTCTCGCCCCCCAACTTGAGGGGGGGGGGGGGGGTGACAGTAGGAGCACAATTCTCTATTACAATGCGCATAGGCGAGAGGCACTTAGGAGCACAATTGCAAGGGCTCCTCTGCTTCTTGCAGTGCTGCAGATATCTTGTGAGACGAAGTATAGTTTCCGCTGTAGAGAACCCGATTGCTCCTACCCGCCGAGCGTGAGGGGGTTGGACTGGACTGCAGTAGGCTAGCTTGCTGAATGAAAATAAAACAGGGTGTCAACATGATTACAGAGTGCAGTTTTAGTACCAGTGAAAAGGAAAAGCGAATTACATATATTTTTGCAGGCTTCCTCAATGAACCTTAGTTGAAGTCGGCGCCTGTCTTGTGTTCTTTTAATCCTCGTCTTTAGCCCTGTGCAATCAAGTGATCATTAGGGGGCTTTACAATACGAAGACCCAATCTATAAGGGGGATAGAGTAATAGCGGGGCGCAAGTGCGCAGGCCCAGTGTACACTCACTCGGCGCGTGCGATGCCACTGAGCGGTAGGGTCCCCATATTCTGAAGCTCCCTATTGTTGATGCCATAGATATAGTAGGGACCGGAACACTCCTTGACTGGAGTGTGAACTGCCAGCTCTTGCAAACAACAGAATTTCCCTTTATCAAATGTTATTAAAAATATGATAATATAGCTATAATTACCTGAACTTCAGTCAACAGTCGTCCTTGCTTATTTTTAGTTCGTAGCAAAAGTTAACATGGGGGGGGGGGGGTTCTCTTTTCCCAAGAACTCCATCCCCTTTGTCAAGAGTGATATACAAGAATCGCTTATACATTCGAGTTCTCTTATTTTTCTGTCTTCTACAATCCCGCTTGTCAGTTGTTTTTTATTTCTGCTTATGAGTTTGCAGTCTGAAGCGGCAGAAACACTACTCGTTACAAAACAGTTGCCAGTTCAAAGCCAAGCAGAAAAGCGCGAAAAATTTCGTACTACCCTATCTTCCCGGATATCGCACAATCTGAAAAAAAGAAAGAAAAAAAAAATCGGTCCGCGAGCAGATGTACACGTTATGTTTTCAGCTGCTGATAAACTAACGAAACTATGTAGGATGACCGATCCGTTAGCTCTCAAGAAACAAGGATGCACAAAAAAAGCCCAATAAAAACCTTGTTCAGTGTTCGGAGGGCGTTGTGTATTCCTTACCGTTGTTTTGTGGTAAGGTGTACGTAGGGCAGACCGGGAGGTGCCTAAATGAGAGATTTCGAGAACAAACAAAAATGTTGAGAACAAGAGAGGTAATATTGCCGGTCACTATCTGAATGCCGCCCCATCTTCAGACTGCAAGCTACTCATAAGCAGAAATAAAGAAAAACTGAGACGCGAGATTGTATAAGCCAAAACAATGAGAGCTGAAAAAAGATGTGCAAGGCGATCCTTCGATATCACTCTCGACGAAGGAGATTGAGTTCTTGGGAAAATTATTTGTGCAATTATGTGGTAACGTGCGTCGCGATAGCATGCTGGTATCATGTTTTGTCTATGCTCCTACAGTGTATAAAATCCTATAATGCATTGAATAAAATTGAGTTGAAAGTTAGCGCACGTGCTGCCCACTCTCTCTCTTTTTTTTTTTTTTTGTCCATGTCTCAAAAGCGCTGCATTTCTTTGACGATAAACCAACTCGCCCGAACATCCACCCTGATCATAAAAGTCATGCCTTCCCTCCATTACCAAACCTCGTCAAATATCACCACGAGTTTTCCACCACGCCTTCAAAAAGGTCAAATTCGAATTTCGAACGCTCCTAGCTCCATCACGAACCTTGGACCGCGGCACCCCTTAGTCACGATCGTTTAGAGGTTCACAATCAAATCACATTCGCTTGACTCTAATATACATGGGCATCCTCATGAGGGGGTCCGCACATTCACCTTATGAAGATTTGACTCGGTGAGGTGAGGGAGAATCAGCACTGAAAAATTAGTGAGGGCGAGGATGTAGGAAGGCAGAGGCGGTGAGGTCAGGGAGAGGCTGGGAAAGATAGAGTTTGAGGGCGATGACAAATACTCCACGAGAGGCGTAGTTTCTGTAGCAACAAAATGTAGCCGGCAAATATGAGGCACGAGTGGCCAGCACATTCCCTCCTCCACTGGTACTGTTGTAGAGAAAACAGAAGCAGTGAAACGGGGCATGAGCGCTACCAGCCAGGCTTCGAAGAAAAAATAATAATAAAAAAAACAGTAGAAACGACAAAGGAGCAGGAACTAAAGCTACGAAACCACCTCTGCGCTCGTGATGATGAAAAGCCTAAAAACGACCATTTTTATGATTTCCAACCCAAAAGGTTGCTGCAGAGTCCTTGAGACCAATGTCGATGTTTCCATCCTCACGGAATATGACGGGCATGGTGAAGTACACAGGACCGCTGTTTCCGACCGCTAACGTCTCTTTGTCACTCAGGGAAACAATGAAAAGAGCAAGTTTAGCAAAAACTCGCGCAAATAAAATAAACAAGTTCGTCCAAAAGAAATGGGAAGTGCGAAGAAACGTTGAGCACAGAAGACCGAGGTCGGGTCATTTAGCTGCTACGACCCTGCCAACCAATTTTTTTTTTTTTTTTTTTTTTTTTTTTTTTTTGTTGTTCCTCCCTCGGCTGGACTGAGGGCATGAGTAGTTGACGATGACTGAACGGAACTGCGGCGGCAAAGTTAAATTTATTCACATTTTTTTTAACATTTTTTTTCCAGTCCTGCCTAAGATGTGGAAAATAAACAAACAGCAATGTACTTGGGCTAATACTAGTAAATAAACAGTTTAGCATCCGATGCATTTTCTTATGAGTTTACAGAGCTAAGCAGAATTTTAGCATTTCATTTGCCACTTTTATCTTTGCTGTGAGCTCGTAAAGTCTTTATATCATGCAACAAATTTATGCGGCACGTAACAACTTCTACTCCTCATTCGATAATTTCCATAGCATCAAGCTTTATTTTTCCTTCAAGGAATTGCATGATACCAACCCTCTAATGCGCAAGACTTCAACGCCTCACTTTCAGTGTAAGCTAGGCTGACTCGATGATATGAATGTAGAGAGATTTCGCGTTGTCTGGATGCATGTCTAGCTGGTAGGTTGAAATTATGACAGCACTGTTCTTTGAATGGCTGATTCCGCTTAGTCGTTTCTATGGAAGGAAAGAGGCCTCTCTGTTCATCGGTTTCCCCGTGTTGAGTGTACTAGCGGTTATTCGCTTCTCGTGCGAGGCAGCCTCATGAGCAGCGAAATACCTGCTTTTGCCAAACCATAGCCTCCTAGGAGGCTATGGTTTGGAGGCTATGGCCAAACAAAAGCATACCCCATCCTGTGTGCTACAAAAAAAAACTAAGAACGAGTAACGAAAGCCACTACTTGTACTGTACCGGGAGCATATTTCGCCGGGGTACAGAGTTCGCTGTAGCCAGGGCGCACCTCAGCTGCACGCGCGAGAGCTTTAGCTGGCGGCGTTTCTTTTGAAGACTAGCTCAGCACACTAACAGCATTACACACTGAATGGGAGGCAATAAATACATCACAAAACAAGCAAGTGTACACTGACAATAGATCTTTTTCAAGTAGCGCTACTGCGCATGCGCGCAGTCTCCTCGGACGCCATTTTCGCTGGGATGCCATGTGAAAATAGGGGGAGGACTTTGCGGCACGTCCTTTTCCAGGAAACGACATCCCTTCATCAATGCGACAAACTGCTGCACAATAATTGCGTGCAGTGCTAGCATTTTCTAGGCCTCCCGCAACTTGACCCCCCCCCACCCTCCCTCCCCGCCTCCCGCAGCTTGCCTCAACAGCGAAGACGCGGTCAGGTTCGCCAGCTACCTGTTGTCATTGTAGGGGGGGGGGGGGGGGGGGGGGTATGTTCACAGATGACTCACGTGTCTCCACACAGGCTAGACAAGAGCAGCCCTACACTTAACTACCGTTTGGAAGATTGCACAAATTCTTGGCAACGCGTCCCGTCAATAGTACTTTGCCTGAAGCCCACAAGAAGGGTGTCCTATTGGAAAAAGGTCCATTCGCGGAAGTCGCGAGACTCGATTCGGAAAGGAGGGGGAGACCCAAACAATACCCCAGCCATTGTTTGGATTTCCCCCTCCATGACAAATTCGTCGCAAGACGTTCCACTATGCCCTTACTCAAGTCGACCGCGTTTACATGCTTTGTGTAGCAGGGTTGGGACCAGTCAAACCACCCGTGCACCGGAGTTCGACTCGACCCGACCCGCCAGTGTTTATGTCCCTCGCTGGATGGAAAGGGCAGAGTGAAAACGTTGTAGAAACATCATACCCTCTCGTAAATACCCCTCGATTCAGGGTGTTTGTAGTGCCACGCTCGTAATTTTTCTGAACTGTGACATTCTTATTGAACGTACATTTCATAGATGGCGCTACCTACTAAATTTATCGCACATGGCTCTGCTATTTCACTATTATTTGCTTTTTGTACACTTTGTAGTTGATAATTGTTGCCAGTTGAATAAAGGAAGGAAAGCCCGGAACTTTAACAGAAGAAAATAAGACATGGAGCATTTAAATCGTGCTTAAAAATTTCATGAAGAGCTCGCGCGCTTCAAGCGAACCACGAAAAAATTAGCTGAAATCACCCTCACCGTGCACATTCCTCGAGAGTCGTAGAGCAAAACCGATGCTTATCCTCTGACAGCGAAGTGTAAAGTTTTTCCACGCCAAATTTCAGCACCGCCAAAAGCTTGTTACTTGAACAGGTTAGCATTTTCTTTTAGCCATTTTACAAAAAACGCCAACTTTGATCACAAATAACTTTTACACTAAATGTACCAGACAGCTGATATTTTCAGGAAAAGGCAAACCCTGCACGGCCTCCAACTGTGCAAAAAATCCCTGCAGCAGAATGCATATCTTGAAAGTTATTTTATATGCAATTACCTGTTTTATGCACTTTTCAAAGGCGCGTGGCTAATAAACTAAGCTATACACAATAATAAAAATGCTTAACTTTGTTTATTAACATCTAATCTCTAAACATCTCGAACGGTTTTTCTCTAGGTGCAAAAGGTTTTGCACAATTTTGCATTTCCTGAGACAAGTAGAGCTGAAAAGCCGTTTCTTACCTTTGCATTTTTCTTTACAACTTAAACATCTTTGCAGCTATTTTTAAACCAAATGCACCATTCGAAAGGAGAGAAGATAAGCTTTACAAAGATATTAAAACCACATTTATAAACTAAACGAGTGAGGCACAGTAGACGTATGAATATCACCAAAAATGTCGTCTCTTCACCGCTGGAGTGGGACCGCCACCTTAAAGGCAAGGAGGCAATCATGAAGTCTTGTTGAAGCACAGCTTGTAACACCATAACTCAGCAGGGTAAATTAGTAAAAATTATTAGTAATGCTCACCTCCTGAAATACATTCTCCAGTGTGTGCACTGAAGCAGTTGCACACTGTGCCATTAATAGGGTGGCAGGCGGGGTAATTAAAGCTACTTTCATTAGTTAAAAAAATCTACTTTCTAAAACTACTTTCGTTATTTATTCATGGAATACAGCCAATTTTAGCACAAGCATCTAACCTTTTATGCCAATTTCAGAACGCTATTTTATTTCAAGCTAGCTGGTATGCTCGTTGAGTGCAATTAACACCCCAAAAAAATTCATCCACGTACTGTTAAAACATTAAGGAGAAAGTGCAGAAGTCTCTTATGTTGGTTCATCAAGACATCCCTTTATAAAATTGGGCTCCATATTTCTCTATCATTTTTCATCACTGGAGCGACGAAGACTCAAGGGTTGCGAAGGGAAAATAAATTTAGAAATAAAGATTTTGATCAAATCGGCAATCTTATTTGCCGCTTGTCCCCTTGAGCGTATGCTACCTACAGTGATTACATTCTGTGAAGACGACGATGCATTGCAACTTGTGTTGTTGTGTCTGACACATTGTTGTGTGCTAAGCTCTGAATTGGTTGTGTTGTGTTGTTTACTGGTTGTGTTGTTTACTGTTTCGATGCTCGTGTATGTGCCCTCTTTACATGGTCAAGAAGTACAACTAGAGCACAATGAGCAGGAGTAGAAGAGCTTCACGCAATAACTGGTGCATCTAATGCTCGCTGGTTTCCCTGCATGACATTGGGGTTGTGCTCAAAATCAGTACACTACACTGAAAGCTGTCCACAGTCTGACCCCACGTTCCCTTTGTTTCATAGTTTCACATTTTCTCCACGTGGCTAGCGCTGCCAGATATTCAAAACTGTGCTGCCGACCCAGCTCAACATGCAAGAAATGATTGCAAAACCGCTGTTATGAGAAGTGCCACTTACATTGACCTGGCCGTCGATTCAATGTATTGAATGTTCTGGTGAACGGAAGTTAGAAGAATGAAAACAGTGGCGCTATACTTTTGCATAGGATTTTCAAGAATATGTTTTGGCCCTTCGATGTAAGCATGAATTTAATATATCTGATATTGACTGTATTCTTGAACACTGAATATGTAGATGACCGATACTTCACCAGCACACTGTGCACGTGAGACACGCGGTCTTGGATATTAAAGCATGAGCGTACTCCACACTGCTGTTTGACAGATCTCAATTTTCATGCATCATTGGCAGGTGTACCGTCTTTATGTCAGTACATTTTATATGTTTTCATTTTTCCTTGCTTTTTTTTTTCTCTTCAAAATTTTATTAGAGTGGTTCGTAGAATAATTGATTAAATATTAGGCACCTTGTGTGATGCCACCGCCTACTCGCGTGCAGTAGCAGTGCAGCTTGTAAATTTCCCTCATTTTCTTTGCCAGGTGCCCTTTGGTGGCTTGTCACGGCTTGCAGTGGCTACTTTCCGAGAGTCACCCATTCCCGTCTCGGACTCACAGCAGCAACAGCAGCAGCACTATGAACAGGAAATTGAACAAAGGGCAGCTGATGACATGGTGGCAATGTCCGAAGTCTTGGATCTGGTGAGTGCGAGTGCCTCTGTGGCACTTCTGCTCTCGTGATTTTGTTATTAAACGGACAGAACACTGGCTAAAATATGTCATATGAGATTATGTTGGAGATGAAGAGTAGTGCTTGTCATAATTTAGTATATTTTTCACTCTCTCCACTGCGTCCTTAAATAAAAACCACCCTTCCTTCGATGGCGCCACAGTATTTGAAATTTCGTGAAGAAGCGATGATAGTGCCCACTAAAACTTTCGTCAGCAAGGCATGCGTTATTGTGCCGTAACAGCCTTGAGCACGAAATTGAAAGGGACGTTAATCTAAGCAAAAAATTTCTAACTACTGTTTGGTGAGTGAAAATTTTGTTTTCGATACATCTTTTTTGTCGACCACCAGTCGTCATTGCGGTTGCTGCTCAAGGTTTCCAGCATCAGACTACATGAAGACAAGCGAATTCACTGATAGAAAAATTCTCTTTAAAAATTTTCTACAGTGTTTTTACCAAAAACGTTATGGAATAGAACATTTTAAACACAAATCTTTCCATTGAGCCTAAAAAACTTTCAGACCTAAATTCCAGTGTTCTGTCCCTTGAACATTTTTACACCTGCACATTTTACACACTTATGTAAAACATGTCTATATTGTCTGCCACAGAAGGTAACATTTCTGCTATGTGCTAGTAGGGGGTTTCCAAAACAAACTCATTGAAGTTACTTTCATGATCACTGAATATTATGATCACTGAATATTAAAGGGCTCAGAATCATTCTTGTAAGCCTTGCATTTCCGTGAGCCCTGTCATCTTCCTTCTCGTGGGTGTGCTGTTAGTAGCAGTTTGAAAAGTCAAGTTTACCAGCTTCATATTCTGAAAGGAAACAGGATTGCTGATAGACACTGACAAAGGGCAAATAACCTGTACCATCATGTCCAACAAAAAGGGCTAAGAACTTACAGCATCATGTCCTATGATTGACTGTATGGTCCAAGCAGAACATGTATGCCACTGAACATCTCCTTGTATCCTGAGCTTGCTAGCACTTTAGAGAGAAGAAAGAAAATATTAGTGGTGAAGAAGCAGTAGCATTTTTGAGTAGTGTTTCAAGAGCACTTAAATGGACACTGAACAAAAAAAAAGAAATGCTGCCGAGATTTCTAACGCACATGGTAGCTATCACATTGACAGTGACCAAAACAACACGCTTTATGAACAGAAATGGACGGAAAGTAAGTATTTTAATTAATATTTCTCAAATCTACGCACCTAGCAGCCTCCTGTAGTAGCTCTGACAAAATCAGATATCACATCATTTTTACCTGCCGCCCTCATGCATGCCTAGCCACTCCCATCATGAGCCCGCTCATTTTTCCCTTCCTCTGTGGCACTCATGAAGGGCGTGGACGGATGTGTTTTTTTGGAATGGAGCACTACGTAGTAATTTCGATCACCTGAGGATCTTGTGCTGACTATTTTACTGCGTAGCCCTCCACTACAACTCCTCTTTCTCTCTTTCCACTTTCACTCCTACCTTCCTCCCTTCCCTTACCATGGTTCTGGTGTCTACAGGAACAAGTGTAACAGATATTGCGCCTTTCCCTTCCTGTGAACCAATTATTATTATTATTATTATTATTATTATTATTATTATTATTATTATTATTATTATTATTATTATTATTATTATTATTATTTGCAGTGTCTGTGCTTGTGCGTCATTTCAGCACCGGTCGGTGGCCCCAAGCAGCTCGCGAGACACGGTGGTGGACATTCCAGTTTCCCTGCACCACCCGCACCACGGCCATCACCACCTGGCGCGGCCCTCATCATCCTCATCATCTCCGCCACCATCGCAGAGTCCTCCCGCTCTACTGGTGCTTCCGGGGACAGCAGAGGAGTCAGTGGGGGCCCTGAGGCTGGAGTCTCAGCTCACGGTTAGTGACTGCTTTGCTTTGGTTGGGGTAGATCGATTGCTTGCAGTATTGACTTGTGTGCGGATGTCTGTTAATGTGAAAGCATGTCGTGAACCCGATGAAGGGTGAAGGGCAGTAGCAGACATAGTGGGGGATCATAAGAGCTGCCTAATTTTAATCCTAAGGCTGAGAGCCTCAGCGTGAGTGCTGCTGTGACAACCGTGACCAATTTCCAAATTATTGTTTCCTTCATGACGACCTGAAGCCGTGTTGACACTGAAAACTTGGCTATAGTGTCCTGTCTTTTATAAAAACATTCCACCACATAAGAGAAGAAAGCGCTTCCTTGGCTTGTTGTAGAACTCCGCAATATCCACCTCTATTTCTTTTTTTGGAATAACGATTCTTTTTCCTAGACACAAAATGCATGCAGAAGTCTGTCTAGCAGGGATCTCATATGCAGCTAGCATCGCTGACTTAGTAAAAATGGTACTAGATGCATGGAGAAACAAAATTCGCAGAGGTTGAATTGTGGCTGAACCTAGTGTAAGCTTGAAAGCACTAGTTTAGCTAGCTTATCTTGGTAGATGCTAGATGTACCTCCCATAGGCACGCTCTAGAGGAGGCCCATGATGCATGTTTGCCCAGATTGCCACGAGTGATATTGATATAAATCTCCACTTCAACGACAGTGTACGAACGAGCCTACATGGCTTAATAAGGGCAGCATGTCTAACTTGGGACCCAAGGACCTCACATGGCTGCATACAGTCTCACCCTCCCATCTTAATAGTGAAGTCAAAGAAGGTGCTGCCAACTCGGGTCAATTTCGCAACACTTCGAACTATCAAGCCGGTTCTTGGACCTCGGGAATTGGCGCATTTGCGCTAAAGGTGAGAAGGAGGATGAACAGTCCTAGATTCTGCACTACATGGAGTACTAAGCCTAACTCGCTATGTTTTTTTGTTTTTCATTATTTTTTATTGATACACCCATGAGCATGCTCTCTCCTCCTCTCGCTCTAGAAATCTAACCCATTGTTTTCCTTTTATATTTTAATTCACATAACTGAAGCTGCAAGTGACAGCAAAGTATTTAAAAAAAAAAAAAAGAAAAAAATCGCGTAAGGAGGTTGATGAGAGTGCTTCAGAGCTCTCGTGAGTGGTGCACCTGCCATAGGCGATTGGACAACTGTTAAATTTTTAACGCTGCTTGTCACTCCTGGCCCTCTTCCCTGGCCTTGTAGGTTGGCCCTGAGAGCTCTGCCACGTTGGGCGGCCTGCCCATGCTTCTTGACAAGGCCAGCCTTGCATCCTGCTCAAACAGTTCCTCTTCCTCGGCACTGTCATCTCTTGGGCCTTCCACTTCTTCAGGCAGCAGAGGAGCCATAGGCCTCGCCACCCACCTGTCACAGCGTTACCTGCTTGAGCAAGCACAGTACCTGGTGGCTGACTTGGCATCCAAGTGAGCTCCCTTTGGAAAACTGCTCTTATCAACGTCCATATGCAAAATTTGCTTTGGGGGTAGCTGGCAAAGGGCACTGCACTGATGACCAAAGGACAGGACATGAGGGAAAAAGAAATGAAAAGAAAAAAGAAAGGAAAAACCTTGTGTTATAATCACTTCTTTAGTTCTGTGTTAATTTTCTGTTCTGTGTGTGAATATATGGTCGATCCTGGACATATTGAACACGAAGGAGATTGCAAACTAGTTAAAAAAAAATTATGGGGACACTTAAGCTCCGCAGTTAAGGGTATGACTGAGTAGCATTTGACGCACACGGGTGATGTTTCTTCACTCTTTTATTTTGTATTCTCTTATTTGTTTTTTTTTTTTTTCACACAGACTGATACTTAGCATCAGCAAATATTGGCTTTCCATTCTGAGCAGCTGGGCACCTTTGAATGCATTTTTAATTTTTTTGTTTTCAAGTTTTGCAATTAGCATTAAGCATTGGCTTTCCATTCTGAGCGTTTGACACCTTTTTTTTTAATTTATTTAATTCATTAATTAATTACAATGATTTCATTACCTCGTCATCGCCTATCACGCACCAATTCCATCATCAGTCACTAGAATCACAAACTATCTCAACAGCATTTTACTATGTAGCCCTCAATTATTTCCGACACACAGTGCCAACAACTATCAGTACTATACTAGTAGTGCTATGCTGGCAGCTTTTCGACCAAACAAGCTATCACTTAATATACGTATAAGCTATCACTTACTATATCAATATATATAAGCTATCACTTAATATATCAATAATTTGACAGATAGGCTTTTCCTGCAATGACCTGCTGCCTACTGGCATAGACAGCACACCACTCATTGTGAGTATGTCAACCTGCGCACTTGTGCGCCGAATGCCGCTTCACGTCGGGCATCGAAAAGGGGAGTGCTCCTCCTCACGCCTCTTATAATATATTTGCTAGGGACAGTAAGAGCTCGCGTGCGGCTTGCATCAAAGCTGCAGTGGACAGTGCTTTCAGAAAAGTCATGACTGATCATAACAGGTCTAATTCTGTTGCTGGTGCACTGTAAATGCAATATCTCAATATAAAAAGGGGTACAGTTGATTTCTGCATCGTCTTCAGGAGTGAAGCAGGCCACACTGAGCTGCCGTAAGCCTAAGCTGGCCTCATGGCATGACTGCGGTGGCCACCTCGTCACATGGTTTTGCAAAGTTATTGCTGCAAGCAGGTGCCCAAAGGAACAAAACAAACCTTCCCCCGTGTGTGAAAAGTGATTGTGGGAGTGCCGTTAAGTGAAGCGCCCATGGCACTGAGTTCAATACACGTGTAGGATGTTCTTCTAAATGGGAATCCAATAAATGCGAACAACACTGCTGTAGTTTTGCGTGGGAGTTTCAAGGGAATGTCCTGAGAGTTCGATGTAAGCAGTAATGCAATATATCCTGGATCAATAGATGATATGCGGAATGCGGTACGCCACCTCTTAGCACTTCGATAACTATGCCCACCACGTTGGCTCAGTCAACCAAACGAAACCGCTGCCCTGCGCTGGGTGAACACAGCTACGCTTTGTGTGAAAAATGAAGTCCGGATGCAGTGTTGCGCTACGCCAAGCACTCTGAGAATGCTACGATTCGTGTAGGGACCAACCAAGTATCAACTCTTTTTTTTTTTTTTATTATTAATGCACTGCGAGCTATCCTGTGTAAACACACCGTCCAATACACAGTGTTTACTTCTTGTGCTGATTTTCCAATATTTTCAGGCTGTTCGCGTTAAAAATATGATACAGAATATGTTTTGTTATCTGAAAACAAAAGAGGAGCCAATTTCCATGTTAAACATTGACTGGTTATGTCGTGAGCTATTAAGTGCACTCATAATGCGTCTACTTGCTTAGTTCGCTACGTGTTCACTGCAAACTGACGTGCGGCGTTTTCTTTCTTTTTTTTTTTCAGGGTTTCTGTAGTAGCTATTCACTCGGTCCAAGTTCATTCAAAACTGGTTAATTAGTTATTTCATCGTGCCGGACTTCACAAACGTGTTTCAAAGTAAGACGTGCTGAAACCTCTTCAAGAAGTCCAGTTTTAGTAGAACCCCGCTATAGTAAACTCGGATATAGTAAAAACTCTGATTTAGTAAAGTGAAACTGAAGTCCCAGTTCATCCTCCATAGACAACTGTACATTTCCCCCCTTTATAGTACAGACATTTTTGGTAAAAAACGGTTAAAGTAAAGAGCGCCTGGCCGCGGCGACGACTCCCACGATATGACATCGCCGCCCGCGCACTACCTAGAATCGTGAGGCAAAGATTTTTTGTATTTGAAAACAGAAAAATAACACCGAGTGTTCTTTAAGGTGGCTTTACCACCAGACTTAGCAGTATTCAGGAGAAGCCTACTTTACAGAGGCCTCGAAGCCGTGAGAAAAAGCATGCAGTGCGTAAGCAAAAAAAAAAAGGAAGTAAAGCTGTCTACAAATATAGAAAGGAAGCGACGTGGTCCATAGTAAAGTGCAGCAAAGAATACTGAAGGGGACGAAACGGGTGAACATTCACAGTGCTGTGCAGCACGAAGCATAAGGCAGCGGAGGCAAGAAGTGGAGGTGCAGCGTGTGCGGTCTTGCAGCACTTGACTGCTACGCGCATTTATCATTTATTGCCTTTTAAAAGACAGAAACAGCGAAAAGTGACACAGTGTTCATGCAAGGATTTGGTTTTCACTTGAAATCAAACTTGGTTGTATTCGTAGCTATGTTGTCCTTATGCTTGAGAGGTACTTCCACAAGGTTTAAAAAAAATTTTTATAACTGAAAAAAAAAATGCACAGAGGTGATAGCAGAAGGTATTTTAGAGCATTTTTTTTTTCTCATTAAGCAACAAGACGTGTTCAATAAGTGCCCATTTAACTACCAGACAGCATCTTAGGACCATGTCATCACTAACAACTGTATAGTAAAGACCCTGATTACTAGTTAACAGATTAAATGTGGGAAGCCATCAAATCATACAGACTTCACACCTAGCTGCACTCACGATGTAGCGCAACAGAAACTGCCGTATGCCAATTTGTTCAGTGTGCTTTTCGTGGTAGTAGAGAAGGTCGTTACACAATGTCGCAACTAGGAATAAAATCATCAAAGAAATAACTGCAACGTTGCTTGCAGTATTGTAAATGATATCCACCTGGCGCTAGAATTAAGCTAAACAGCACAAACCAACACAACAAACTCCCCGGTCTCTGTAACTGTGATCCTGAAAGGTCAGTGTGCATCGCACATTGCACTTAAAGGGTTATTAGCATCACGCAGCTGACTGAGTGCATGCGGTCTCACACACGAAAGTATGTTATGCCACAGAAGTTGCTCCGGCCAACACATGTGCACGCTTGAGAATAAACGGTGATGATAATGTGCAAAGATTGAGCCAGTGTCTAAAAATGCATGGATTGAAATTGACGCCAAGACAGACTTTCTTTACGCACACACTGTGTTCATACCTGCCATCGATAACGCAAAACTTAAAGCAAAGCTAAAGACGCGGTAGAAAGCATGCTGGCTGATGTTGATTGTTTAATTGATTAATTACTTAATTATAAAATTGAAAAAAAGGGGTTCAAAAGTTCCAAAATGCTCACAGTGAAAAGCGAAAGCCTGATGATGATAATTAAGAAAATTTAGAGTGTGTAATCAATCGTTTTGACACCTTTGAATACTCTTTCGCCATCATCAAGCCTTGGCTTTTCATTCTGATCACTTTGACACCTTTGAACCTCCTTGTCCCAATTTTCATTTTTGATAACTTTGATTACTTTTGATTACTTGATCAATTACACACTTTCAGTTTTCATAGTTAGCATCATCAAGCATTGACTTTTCATTCTGAGCGTTTTCACTCTGTGAACCCCTTTCTCCAACTATTTTTAATTTTTTTATTGTGAAAGCAATACTACGCCAGGTTTCGGCCCGTTGCATAGTCCGTGGTCGCAGTCACAAATGACCTTGAGCAGCCACGATGAACACGAAGAAGAAGAATGCTCAGTTACCTGCAGCTAATGCTTTCACTCCATATTCGGTTCAGCAGCACTTAACCCTTCTCATTTTTTTGTTTCATTTCTTTCATTCATCAAATAAATAATTACACAGATTTCTTTAACTCGTCGCCACCTTCCACACACCAATCAATCAACAATCACTAGAACCACAAATTACCATGATACAATTTTTTTAAAGTAGCCCTGAATTATTTCCAACACATAGTGCCAACTACGCCTGCAGTTTTTCGATCGACGGAGTTGCATAAGCTATCGCTTAAAAGAACATAAGTACTCTTAGAACACTTGCCTTGATGTAACAACCAGTGTAATTTTTTTTAAATGATAATGTGACGAATTTTTCTCGGCGGTGAAGTATAGGAAATGTGCAGTGGGCATGTGTGGAGCATTGCAACAGTGTAAGTGCATTGGCGTGCGTTCACCAGCCGACTACAACTAACATGGCGGCTGTGCAATTTCTGGAAAACCGGCGCTTGCACAGATTGATCAGTGGTATAGCTCTATTGAACAGATAAAAACTAGAGCAATGGCTGATCTATGGTATAGCGAATTCTTCTTGAGGATGCATACAGCCAAGGCATAAGTCAAATACTTTCCAGACAAACTTTGAGGATTCCACGAAATTCCATTTGTTTGCCACTATATATGTGCAAAATTTCATGTTGCATAAAAAAAAAAATCATATTGAATCAGAGCTTAATGGTGAAAACAGAGCACACAGGTTCTTTGTGTTGCTTGTCAACCTATTGTTTGTTTAATTCTTAGGATCATGCACTAAGCAGTTGTAGAGGTCATATGCATTGAATGTATTGCATAAAAAGAGCACATCTTTAGTATTTCTTTACATTTACTAAATATTTTCAAGGGGATATTCAGGATATTTTGCAAAGGCAGTAATTGAAATAGTAGTTTGCTTATTGTTTGGAAACTGAACATACGATTAGGCACAACTTTTTTCTGTTTCTCCAGTGTGTATTCTTTTCTTTCTTTGCACGACACCTCTCTCTATTTTCTTTTTTTCTGACTTTTCACCTTGGATGCATTTCCATTACTTCGTAACTGGGCAGAATGGACAACAGTGATTTGTTTATTTATTCGTTTATTTATTTACAAAAACTGCAGACCCTTCTCGGGCCCATGCAGGAGTGGACACAGAGAGAAAAAAAAAAGTTAAATAGGGCAACAAATGTAGGCAAAAAGAAGTAATAATTTATCACCATGGCGGCGTCATGGTGGTAATGACATCAGTTCAATTTCCAATTTACTTTCAGGGACCTCCTTCCATCAATCCTCCAGAACCCGTGCTCTTCTGGGGCATCCACGTCCTCAGTGGTGCCCTCCGCTGGTTCTGCAGCGTGCTCATCGTCCGTGCACGGTTTGAACTTCTCCCTGGCTGCCGCCAAGGCCCTCCTGGCCACACAGCAGCACCAGCACAAGTTTGGCAGCAGCGCCAGCTCTCTGCAGCATGCAGGTCCATCCTCGGTTGTGACCGGCTCAGCCCTGGGTACGAGTCCCGAGCCTGTGGAGGCTGGGTCCCTCGGTGGTGCTGAGGAGGAAGAGGAAGGTGCTTTGGACTCATCCTCTTCCGCCGGAGCTCTACTCGAGGTGCACCCAGCTGGCGCAGTGCCGCTGTACGGAAACGTCTACGTCACCGAGCGAGGGGAAATGGCTCTTGTCAGCAGCACGGGACAGGATGCAGAGGATCTGCTGGAGGTGGGTCACTCGAAGCACAAAGCAGGAACTCACTTGAGCAAAATTTTTTTTGTAGGCAGAATGTGAAGTATCCTGTGCTGCACTTCTCCCTATAGCGAGTAGGTCACAGGGTAACTGAAGAGGTCGCAGAGTCCTGTCTAAGCATCTGCCCTTCTTAAGGATACAAACAGGGTCTTCAAAAATATCACACGTCTATTAGTGTTGCTCTTTGTTGTTTTGGCCACATGTGTGCATCATTTTTACCCTAGATAGCATTTTTTGCATGTCACACTGTTCATGCTTGGCAGTTGCTCATAATTTAGTTTGGAACAAGGCCAATGGAGTTTTTGCCGCACTCAGCTGATTAATAATAGTTAATAATTAATAATTAAGATAGAGCAGCACGTTTTGAGCATTTGATGCTTGAAAAAGGGGTGCCTTGTGTCTGGGTTCCAGACTTCTATGTACCAAGAGAGGAGGCTGTACTGAAGGACTGTAAAAAAGAGAAGACAAGCACAGACTAACATGTCCTGTCCTTCCTTCGCCATCCTTTCTTGAGATGCTTCACCAACTGGTCCCTGAGCACACACTCGTAAATTTCGACAGTGTACAAACAAGAAAGCGAAAAGCAAAACTGTAAACAAAGCAAGTTCTTATTTACAGTCAAACCAACTCATAACAATATTGGAGTGCCATGGAAATATCATTGTTGTAACCGATAATTGTTATAACCGAACTAGGCCAAAAAAAAAAAGCATTATAAAACTACATATTTAATGAGGACGAAGTAGCTTACACTTTTTATTTCGTAGTAGAAAGAAACTCGTAATCCATAAGTGCTGTCTGTTTCAAGGCAATCTGGCCGACATTTTTCTGCAGGGCATCCATCTGCTGAACATAGTGCAGTGGAAGGTTCTTAGCAAAAAAATTGGCTGTGGTTTAGTTCTGGTTAACCTTAAGGAATGCGAAAGCAACACAGCTTGGTGATGGCTTGTTTCTGAGCTATGGTTGTGCTATGGTTAGGCTTTGTGGTTAGCTATGGTTGGCTTTACTGTTTAGCTTGATTGTGCTTCTGGTTGGTGCCTTCTTGCTCTTTCCTTAGCTTTATCCATAGCGAGACTGTTCAGCCGAGCTGAAGCGCGCCGGGTTATACCCCAAGGCATCATCACCTCCTCCCCGGGAGCGAACGCTGGCGAGAGGGAGGAGCTAGCGCCTTCTATCGCGTTGCTGGCAATGGCGAGAAGTGGAGCGAGTGCACCATCCACTAGGTGCTGTGGCAGCTCAAGGTCACCGTAGCTTCTCTTCATGGTGTAGCTGTGGCCACCCGACATCTCGCTTTGACTGTCTGAGTGTTGCTTTATGCAGAGAGTCGATCATTCTCAAAGCCTCCTGGTGAGACACAACCTGCACAGGTTCCGGTTAATCGTCGTTGTCACTACTATCACCGTCCTCCGCGCCAGTGACTGCTGGGACGATAGCCTCGTCTGTCAGCTCTTCATCTGCCGTGACTGTATCTTTGGCATGTAAAAATTCCTGAGTCCCAAAACATCGTCGTCACTACCGTTCACTGTGAACCAAAGTTCGGTCATCGCTGCATCAGCAGAGCTTTGCGACCTGCCACGTTGCCGGCATCCCTATCGAAGCCCACCTTCCTGAGGCAGCTTATGATGGCGGAAGAGCTTACTTCTGCCCATGCTCCAAAAACTGCACTGCCATCAGGAGCGAGATCTTCAAGTCTGATACTGGTTGGTGTTCTCGGACAAATGTCGAGGTTCAGCGCGAGCCTGTTCAAAACACATTGGGGATGCACTGCCTTGAAGCAAGCAATCACGCCTGCATCCGTAGGCTGCAAGCCTGCAATGGTGTTAGGTGGGAGGAAAAAAAACTTCCATATGCGAGAGCTTTTGTGTGGTGAATAGTGCAATTGTCGAACACTAATGCCACCTTCCTGCCTTCACTCTGCATATGCTGATCAAACTCGACCAGCCACTCGCGGAAAAGTTCACACGTCCATCCATGCTTTCCCATTATGACGATAGCAAACCGTGATCCTCGCGGCACCATGGAAACAGCAGAGATTCTTGGACTTCCCTATGACGAACGCGGGGCACCTGTCGCTGCCATCCATGTTGGCATACAAGAAAACGGTCATGCTCAATTTGCTTTGCTTGCCGCCCTTACAAGGATGGCCTTTAACAGCGTTCATCTTTGACGGTAGCATCTGGAAAAACAGCCCAGTCTCGTCCCCATTGTACAAGTCCCGGTCCGCGTATGCTTCTCGGACGCAGAGCAGTGTTTCCTCAAGCCACTTTTGCCTAGCGTCGACATTGAGCGATCCTGCCACGCCCATGACTGCCTTGTAGACGATTCCATGCCTCTCCTTGAACCGTTGAATCCAGCCACCACCAGGCTGGATATCGGTATTGTGCAGGAGGTACGTGAAGTGCTTCACCTTCTCGGCTACGATCAGGCCACTAATCGGCAGGTTCGCTGCATGGGCGTTCAAGAACTACTGGTAGGGCGCCTGTTCTACGTCTTTATAGGCCCCGTGTCAAATCCTTTTCCGACCGTCGTCCGTTGCATGGGCAGCACTGGCATCGCTTTCGTTCCCAATCTTGAGCATGTTACAAAGGATTGTCAATACTGTCGGTTGCGTCAGGCCGTACTTGCGCACCGAGTTGCACACATTTACACTGTCCTTCTGCTCACATACAATGTTCTGCTTAACTTCTAGCGGTATTGCCGTTCGCTTCCATTTCTGCGCCGGTTGTGTCGCGCTTCCTGAAAGGGAATCCTCCATTGCTTGTCATGGAAAATCCAGGGCCAGCACGTTTGTGGCAATGATGATCACACACTAGGAGAACCATGCTAATAAGACACGTGCACCAACACTGCTGCACACCTGCCACAAAACGTGCAACCGCGAAGCGGGGGCCCGGACAAAGCAAATAGGGGAGGATAGTGCAGCGCACCATGGTCAGCGCACCCTCAGAATGGACTGCTCCACTGCACAAAGGCAGAGAGGATGAGAGTACCCTAAACCACGGGTGGTCTCAAGGGGGAATGCTCAAAGCTCTCTCTCAGTGCCTAGCAGTGCCTTATGCCTTCCCTCCTCACGCCTTCCCTCCTACGCGTGAGGAAGCGCTCCATCCTTCTCCGCAGCTCCACGGCTGCAAGCTTCCCCAGCACACCCAACAAACGCATTGGCTCGGCGCGCTCTGTCCCGATTCCTCTCTTCTTTTTTCTTTTTTTTGTCGCTGCATCGGCGTTATCGGCGTCTACGCTTATGCATGCACTTTAGTGGTCGCCACGTTTCCGCGTTTTTGTTTACTTTCAGTGCCCATATTTGATTGTTATAACTGATAATATACTGTGACCATTGTAATAAGCAGATTATTTTACCATAGGACACACAGCAAACCTGACCCCATTGCTATATCCAATATATTGTTAAAACCGGTATTGTTATAAGTGGGTTTGACTGTAGTTGCTTCTTCAGACTTTTTTAAACTGCAGTGACACTTCAATTTTATGATAACAAAGCTACACTTTTGGCGAGATACAGTATTTACAAACTAAGTTTTGGCAATGATGACATGGTTGCGCCATGCAACTAATTTCCTATCTCTATATAAAGCTCTTGTTAAGGCAGTGTGAGTAAATTAGCTTTCTGGAATGAGTCACAAATTTGGTAGAGATGTGCTAATATAGTAATATAGCACTTTTTTAAAACTGATTCCAATACAAATAATGTAGCTTTCTTGTCAAATCGATTACGAATCAGATACTGACAGAACTAAGTCAAATACTACTCTGAACACGATGAGAGCTGCACATCAGTCACGGCCTTGTAGTCTGAGCATCAAGGCATAGTTTGTTATATGATGGACTGCACGCACCAATTGTAGTAGCATGCTATGGGGCGCCGAATGGTCACTGTTTTTGTTCACATCAAAGAAAACTTGTCCATGTCACATTCAGAATTCTTGCCAGTTGCTTGAAAAGTGTTCAAAAACTTTAAAGCATATATTCAATTCATTATGACTCATTTGGACAATGCGCTGCCAGATTTGAATTATTCCGGCCAACCTCTCTGCCTTTTCCTTTCAATAAATCGATCTATCTATCTATTGATTCATTCAGCAGATTGTACAGAGGGATATTCGATTTACTATTCGAAAATGTTCAATATTTGCAACCCTGTACAATTTAAGTAAAGGTTATTGTAAGCTCAAGTGCTTTTCCTGCCATTTGTGTAATTGCCAAAGTAATTTCTGGTGAACAGGAGTAATACCGCTATGCAGTTGCAAGAGGCCTCCTAGAGGAAAAGGTGTGTGCATTGCTAGAAGCCCCGTTCCTGCATGTTCCGCATATATTCTGTAGTGGATATCATACGTGGTATGACTTCCATAGGAACCAACAGCACTTATTTGCTTTCTTGGCCTAGCCTCAAAAATGCTCCAGCACCCAGTTAGATAAATAGCTTGCAGGATGCTGCTGCACTTAATTTCCCATCCATAAGCATATATTGGCCGAACCAAATTTTTCAGCAACTTATATAAGGACCGTTATGCTACTACGTGGAACATATAAAAAGTTTTCAAGTCTTCGAAAAAATCAGAATAATGCCAACAGTAGTGGTCTGTTTAAATTGCAAATACTATGCACTGCCTGTTCAAAATGTCAGATATTTATGCTCCACTGTTAGTAACTTTTTGAGCATAAGTAAAACCTCGTTTAGTTAGGAAATTTTTATAATTCGTACTGCTTCTGAATTCTTGTCAAACACCCATATGATGTCGGAAGCTCATTTATTCGAGTGCCTTAGGGCTGACCTCAGTTAACTCTCATAAGGTTTCTAAAGCAGCTGCGTGTTGAGGTGTGACTGCTCGACATATATTCGTTCTCAGGTCTGAACTGCAGAGTACATAGTTCCCCGCACGGTCGTACGATGATATTTGTGTTGGCGATCGGCAGGCCCCCGTTGACGTCATTTAAGTGAGTATGAATGCATAGTTGTGTCTATAACGTTTCACTTCTGGCCCACAGAGCGAGCGGCTGTCAGCAGCAAAGGAGTCTTGCTGCTCTGGGTGCCAATATGTGCTACCCTAGTTCTCATCCAGCGGATATTTTCATTCTTCCACCGTGTCGAAACTTGGCACTTATTACAAGCTCCTCGCTGTTTGTGTGGCGAAGCCTTCCCACATGCGACACCGCATGAAAAAAAGCTGCACCTCGATCATTATGGAGCAGTTCTTCTTCAAGCACTTACACAGTAGCTGTACAAACTAAAAAATTTGATAGCTGCTAAAAAAATCATTGTTGCCGATGCCACATAGCTTTCTTCTTAATAGGAGATAAGTAGAACCCCTTTATAGTAAAGTCACTGAGACCAGCAAAAATCTTTACTACTATATCAGTTGTTGGTGATGACATGGTCTTGAAGGTACTCTCTGGTAATTAAATGCCTACTTATAAACATGTCTTGTTGCTTAAGGAAAAAAAAAAACTGAAATACCTTCCATCTCTTTCTTATCATCCCTTCATGCAATTTTTTTTAAGCTATAAAATTTTTTTGCATCTTGTGGAAGTACCTCTTAAGCTAAATACAACCAAGTTTGATTTCATGTGATAAGCAAAGTCTTACATGTAATTAAATGCCTACTTATAAACATGTCTTGTTGCTTAAGGAAAAAAAAAAACTGAAATACCTTCCATCTCTTTCTTATCATCCCTTCATGCAATTTTTTTTAAGCTATAAAATTTTTTTGCATCTTGTGGAAGTACCTCTTAAGCTAAATACAACCAAGTTTGATTTCATGTGATAAGCAAAGTCTTACATGACCACGTATCACTTTTTGCTGTTTCTGTCTTTTAAAAGGCAATAAATGATAAATGCGCATGGCAGTCAAGTGCTGCAAGACTGCACACGCTGCCTCCCCACTTCTTGCCTCCACTGTCTCATGCTTCGTGTTGCACAGTGCTGTGAATGTTCTCCCGTTTCTTCTCCTTTCCTATTTCTTGCTGCACTTTTATTCTCCTTTACTTTCTGAACTGACCGCGCCGCCTACTTTCAATGTTTGTAGACAGCTTTACTTTTTTTTTTTCCTACGCGCTGCGTGCTTTCCCTCATGGCTCCAAGGCCTCCATAAAGTAGGCTTCTCCTGAATGCTGCTAAGCCTAGTGGTAAAGTCACTCAAAAGGACACTCGATGTTATTTTTCTTTTTTCAAATACAAAAAATCTTTTCCTCGCGATTGTAGGTAGTGCGCGGCCGGCGATGTCATATCGTGGGAGTCGTCGCCGCGGCCAGGCGCATTTTACTATAACCGATTTTTACCAAAAATGTCTTTACTATAAAGGGGGGAAAATGTACAATTGTCTATGGATGATGAACTGGGACTTTAGTTTTACTTTACTATATCCGAGTTTACTATAGTGGATTTCTACTTATTACAAAGTTTTTACAAAAAAAAAATGTTACTTTCATGCAAACGGCTTTTGGCAATGCTTGGGGTCCATTCGACTTTCAGTTAAGCATAATCATAACTTCAGCCAAACAAACAAATCAACAACGAGGCACTCCCAAGCAGAAATAGCGTATTCTTAAAGGGGTATAGGCACCTAATTTATACATGCTTTGTTCTTTGTAATTATTCATAAGACAGTGCTTAACACATGGATCACCATGTAGTGTACAGCTAGAAGCAATATGAGAGGGAACATGGGAGCGCGTGGCCTTTGCATTTCGCAAAGAGCGGTGCTACTAACAGAAGACGAGAATGGGTGGCACCAGGGGTATGCTCGGGAAGAGCACCCAACCAAGCTTTCTTTGCATGCGCCTTTACTGCCGATTCTTGTCACCTTTTGGCGGCGGCGCTTTGCAAAGCGTTGATGCCACACTCTCCCATGTTTCCTCTCACATCTTCTAGCTGCACACTAGGGCCGTTAAATAATTCATATTTCTCAAATCAAATTCTCGCAGTACTTTGAATTTTGAGAAATTGGCAGTTTTGCTTATTGTGGCTCGGCGCCCTGTGTTCAAAAGACGAGCGTAAACTGTATCTCTCCACGTGGGCTTGACAGGACGTCCAGCAGTACCATGCCACTGGCCAGGTGTGCCACCAGAACGGTGCCATCCAGAATTTTGTGTCCTCCAGCGCTGACCTTGTGGCGACCTCCAATGGTGTGGAGCCAGGGATTCACTCCACGGTTGACTCCACTGACAGTTCAGATGTGAGTTGCTCTTCGTGACATGAAAATTACGGTGCAAAGGAATTCTTTTTTTTTGTTGGTTTTTCTATACACCTGCTTCAAGGTAGTTCTGGCACAGAATTTTGAAATTGGTACCTGCATTACTTGAAAATTTCTTTATGTGTGTCGGTATCACTACCGCCTAGCGTTGATGCTAAAGGATGTAGGCTATCTAATGCATGCTATTTGAACGTCACTGACACTGCGCAAGTGCTGCCTACTTATATATTCCACAAACTTAAAGAACCTACTTGACTGTGCTAAGCTAAGAACACACTCCACGCACTCTTGTGAGTACGGTTAGTGCTGAGAAGTAATGGTAGATTAGTAATAATGTCTCTATTTCTTGCGGTATCGGCATGAGCACAGCGTGGAGAAGCGTTCCAGCAATTACTGGGTCGCCTGTTTTTGTATTAAGGTAGCAAGAAACTGTGATACGTTGAACTTATTTTTGTTGGTGTGGCCATCGTCACCATGCAAATTTAGTTTCTTGTGGCACATAAACTGGCAGAAATTTTTGTCATTTACTACTCTGCTCTGCCTTCACCGATGCACTGCTACCACGTGTGTTTATTTGGTAAACAACCCAAAATTGTAAGGCGGGGTCCCATTGTTACTTTTTCTAGCTTCCTACAAGGTTCTGTTCATTAAGCAAGTTCAGTTGTATGAGATTCCATTTCGTGAAAGATTCTTTAACCACGAGAACACCGCTTGTATTTCTCTGGACATCCAGGTTCTTCGATACAAACTTGGCGCGCTGTTCGGGTGGTATTGAAAGTGGTCGTTATGAGTGATGACAGTGTTTGCAATATTCATGCAGAAGAGAAGTTTCACGTCACGATTATACCATTGACGTGTACTCATAGAAGTGGATGAAGCAAGTCTTGGAAGATTTTGTGCGGACACTTTTTTTCTGCTTTCATCTGCCGTAGAATCTCGCTGATATGAATTTCAAGGAGTCACAAAAAAACATTTCTTCATCCGAAATTTTGTATCAATACAAAATTCTTATGCAGGAGCATGAAAAATGCATTCACGCAGAGGTGTTCGCAGCTGAGCAGATTTACTTACAGCCATACGGCCACAGCTCACTACTCGCAGTGAGGAAAACATGACTGGCGATTGTGACGTTGACAGTGCGAAACACACACTGTCACAAGCTGCTTATTCTTGATGTTAATAATCACATTATACATCGACATTTGACATGGTCGGTATTGACCTGTAAGGTGCCTTTTGTGAACACTTGTATTTCATTTGGCCTGCTTGCTCCAGCTGACACTTCCATGTTTTTTCGTTTTTTTCATTTGGAAGCATGTTATCAACACATCGGAAGCATACGTGGACACATCAAGTGAACACCATCATCATAATCATCACTTGCCAAGTGACGCCCATGGTAAGACTTATCTGTTAAACTGATTTTTTATGCTACATTCTGTACCGTTATCATAATTCAAATGTTACCCAGTTGAAAAAAACCAAGAATTTTAACTTGAACAGTTCATGCTTCAAGGTAAATTTGAGAAAGCTTAAATAGTCTAGCTTGCTCGTAATGCTTTTCACACACTTAGAACTTCTTTTTCTATGCATTTGATTAAGGGGGGGATACTCCCCTTAACCGCTTCTTTTATTTATGGACAGATTCGCACTGTTTGCATATTTTCTTGTGCTAATTCCAAGACTGCAAACTGTTTTCACCTACGGCAGTTAGTTTAAAACATATTAAGGGAAAGCGATCTTTTGCTTGAAGGAAGAATGATTAGTAAACATTAGATCTTGTGTAGAAGATTTCTATCTCTAAATGATCTAGAATTACAAAAGACTGCAGTAAGGCATGAATGAGCATTCTAGGGAGATTTGGACGATAGGTATGGCTTGTCAAACTTGTCACAGAAAAATGTTATTTTGGTGACGTACAAGTGATTTATTTTGATAATTTTGGCAAACAGTTAAGCACTAGACAAAAGGTAATGCTAATGCAGAGCTTATGAGTTTTTCTTTTTAGAAAGTTATAGCGATAGCTCGTATAGAGCCGTAGATATCGTACCTCCAAAATGCTGACTGTGTCCAAAATCCAATTTTGAGAAATCGGCAAAAAATGTTTTTGGTACATTTTTTAATTATCGAGGCTAATGGCAACTCCTTAAAGTGAGTTGGTGCTGGTTTTTGGTGTAGACGCACCGTTTACCATGGAATATAATTGCCCCTACAACTCAGAGGAAATTTATTTCGACAAGACATAGGACCGCCGCTGCTGCCGAGCCACTAACTTTCCAAGTTCTCGATCTGTTGTGGGCGTGAAAACTGCTTAGGTATTGCTTTTTCATCTGCACTGTCACGATTACACTGCCCGTACACAGCAGTGAATCGCTCCGAGGAAATCGTTCGCGAGCACTGCCAGCTACGTCGTTATCGGCCTATCGAGGAGTGCCGGCGCTTTGTCACTGACTGCAGATAACAGGATGCGGCGTTGCCGCGTCACTTGTGCGCCTCGTATCTCTAGCTTTCTTCACTTTTACAGCGTAGCTCTTTGGCGCCCGTTCCTGCGTTTCGTGTCGGCGGCGGTGGCGTTATTCCTCGTACATGTCTTGCTCGAATTCTTTGCATCAATCAATCAAAAAGCTGGAACAGCTGATGAGCTGCGCTCAGATTTCGCATTAGGAAGTAACATAATCATCGGCAATTTTTTTTTTACACCGGTATGATGCTCAAATCTAAATTTTCTGCGTTTTACGCTGTATGGAAAAGCGCTAAACCTGCTGCTGGACGTTTTCAAATGACGCCACCCGCAAGCAGACAAAGCTGGCAGCCAACCAAAAGTGGTTCAAGTGTCCACAGAAACAAGTGTGACAGATACTGCACCTTTCCTTTCCTGTGAACCAATTAGATTAGATTAGACTTTTTTCTTACCTTTTTCCAGTAGTGCACCCCTCTTGGGGCCGTCAGGCGAAGTATGTTTGATGGGGGATGGATTACTGAAAAATTGTGCAGAAGCTGTGATGAATTTTCTAAGCAGTAGTTGTGTGCAGGACTGGTCTTGCCTAGCCTGGGCAGAGACGCGTGAGTCGCCTCACTTCCCTACCGTCTCGCCCCTGTTAACTCATGACAACAGGACGCTGGCAAAACTGGCCCTGTCTTTCTTGCTCGAGGTGAGGTAGGGAATGTGGAAACAATGCTGTGCAAGCATTCAGGAGGCCTAGAAGATGCTAGCACTGCGCACAATTATTGTGAAGCAGTTCGTTGCGTGGGTGAAACGATGGATGTCATTTCATGGAAATTTAGCACGTGCAGCGAACTTGGCCCTCTATTTTCTCGTAACATCCCAGCAAAAATGGCAGCCGAGGAGGCTTCGCGCATGCGCAGTAGCGCGTTTCGCGCAATTTTTGTCTCTTTGTTCTCTGCTTGAGGTGTTTGTTCGCTTTTTGTATTTTATAAATAGGGTAAAAGCCACCACTGTCCTCTCTGGCTATCGCTCCCTTCTGTACTTCTCCTCGCTATCCTCTCCCTGTCCCTTTTCTTTCCCGCTGGTCGCAGCTCAGGTACGTGCATCTGATGTAAGATAGCAGTTGCTGCGGCCGGCAACACTCTTTTTCCTTCCTTTTGGATTATTATTTCAATAAACCACGACCACCACCACCTCATGGGAATAGCCTGAATCACGGTCTTTCGAACGCGGCCAAAATGACTCCTGTGGAGCGCTTGTTTCTCGGACTGTGGCCGAACAAAGCTCAGCGCTATTTGACCTCAATTTAAAGTGCCAAGTGTTCTGATTCACAACTTTCTAATGCTGTAACCTGCAAAATAGGGCGGTGTTCTTTAACCAAAGTTTGCAGGTAGTTACGGAAACATCTCTGGACCGTGAAAATGAAGAAATCAAAAATTCGATTTTTAGAGCGATTTTCGGCCGCAAGAAAGCCCCGCCGCGATGGTGCAGTGGTAAGATGCCTGATCACTGTGCTGGAGTGTCCGGATCGGATTGACCGCTGTGGCTGTGTTTGGATGTTGTTGTTGTTGTGGCTGTAGGAAGAAGGAAAAGAAAATGCACAGGCCTGCTACTGGCTCTGTAGCTGAGCCACCTCCGCTGCCTGGTGCGAACAGAAGAGAAAATAGACAAAAAAGAAAAAAAGAAGAGGGAGAAAAAGACGAGCGTCGCAGCAACAGCTGTAGTCCACCACCCAAGCAGTGGCGGGTGCAATGACTGCCCACAACAGACACAAATTCGGTGGCTGGCTAGACCCCGCCGCAAGCGGCGTTGACCTACCATCCTAGCCCCGTAGGACCAGGAACTGCCACCCTTCACCACCTCCCTCCCCTGTTTGGATGGAAGGGAAACGAAGTGGTGTCCATGTGCTGTGGGATGTGGGTACAGGTTAAAGATCTCCAGGTGGTTGAAATTACTCCGGATCCCTCCACTACAGCATCCCTTTCTCTCTCTCTACAGAGGGGTCCAGGTGTTCACAGAACAAATGTGACAGATACTGTGTCTTTCCTTTCCTTTGAACCAATTATTAACTGTGTCCCCCCCTCCCTCTTTTCTTAATTTGAATTGTGGCCTGATTCTGCAATGTGTAGTGCGTCAAGAGCGTAGTAACTCAGCCTTGTAGCTGCATCAGCAAATGCAGTGCAACCCCGTGCCTCAGCTTCTGTTTCTATGGTGCTTTCTCTCCCTCTTCTTTTTCTTTCTTCTGTATTTTCTGTTCTATCACGGAGGTGGCAAGCCTTTTTTTTTTTTTTTCCAAGCATCATTGAAGCCTTCTCTCTGTTCTCTCCACATTCAGGAGGAGACTACGGGCAGCAGCTGGATCTCAGTTCAACAGTTGAGGCCTCTACCAACTCGAGGAGTGTCCAACATTCGGTGCTACGGATGCAGGGCATCCTTGGAAGACGGCTTCCCGACCTTTCTGCTTCCTCATCCTCATCGCATGCCATTGCTAGAGCAGATGGTACGAGCCATATTTTGCAGCCTCTGCTTTTCAGGTATTAATAGTACTCACTGAAAATCACGTCTTATGGACGTTCACAAAGCAGGCGGGAAAACACAGAATGCAGAAAATGGCTTTAATGATGCCTGAAATGATATTTTGGGCCTTGTTTAGCTTATAAAACGGTTTTCAGTGATATCGCCGTTTTGTCATCGGTACAGGCAGATGTAAGTTTGTCCTCTGTGTCTCTTTTGAGAGAGGTAATCATGTGCCCATCAGTTACTGGTAGTAAACTTTTCCCTACTACAGACGATAAGAATCTTAAAATGAACCAATTTAACTGGCTGAGTCTTTCAGACTATTTTTTTCATCTCAACACCATTTATAATCAGTGGGTACATTGGTAGCCTAGTAGTTTGAGTGTCCATGTCGCTTGCAGGAGTTGCGGGCTTTGATACCCAGCAGTGATATAGTAGTGGGTACAAACTTTTCCCACCCTTTTGCTTGCCCTATCTACTGTAAGTGCTTAGGAAAGGGTCTCTGACTTCACTTGTAGAGGCAGAAATACTTTGAGTCAAGACTCTCATTGTCCAAAGTTGACCATGCACTAAAAATCCACCAACATCACCACCACCACCGTCATCATCATTAAACGAGTGCATTAAAGGGTCTCGTGTCTTGGTCGCACTTCCAGTTTGCAGTGCAGGCGTTACCCGGGAAGAACTGGATGAGCTACAGGGTTCCTCGGCTGTGACCAATGCACTGCACCCGGACTCAACAAACAGCCCTCTCGTGGAGATGGCACCATCTCCCGTGAACCCAAGTGCCCTGGATAGCCCAGGCCCCTCACACTCGCCTGTTCCTTCGGCCGGGTCCTCCAGCAGAGCTGACACTGACAGGAACTGCTTGTCTCGCTACTGTAAGTACAGCACTGCTGCCTGGAAACTCAGGCCCAGCCCAGCCTGTGCCCTTCGTGGGGCTTCAGTGAAGCACGCTTGGGTCTCTCAATACTATGGGCAAGCAAGAGAGATTGTGTTTGCTGTATTATTGTTTTGTTACGTGTCTGCTACTACTGGACTTTTTGCCACATGGGGGAAGAGTACAAACACAATCCACTGGTTTGCTGGGTTGTTTGGCATTGAAGATTGGTCACTGGGGTTCGTCATTCCAGAAAGAGAAGCAGGAGCTTTAGTTTGACAGAAACGGAGAGGCATCCATGTGGTGTGCAATATCTGCACATTAAAGATCCCATGGGGTCGAAATTACTCCGTACCCCTCCACACTATGGCTCCTTTTTCTCTCTATCCACTTTCCCACCTCCCCCCTCCTTTATGGGGAGGTTCAGGTGTCCACAGAACAAGTGTGACAGATACTGCGCCTTTCCTTTCCTGCAAAGGAAAGCCTCGATGATATGTTTTTTTGTTTTTTTTTTTTTAAATGCAGAAAAAAAAATGTATTATCCGGAAAAGTGTATGATTCAAACTGCGTGATTTTGAAAAATTTAACAGCTGATAGAGGTACAAAGGCATTTAAAATTGACACTTCGTTGCATAAAAGTGCAGATTAGCAGTTATAGACATCCAGTGTCTACAGCTTCTTTTTTTAGCGCTCGAAGGCTCGAAGTATTCAGTCCATATTTGTGTTCTTGTAAGCACAGAAGAGAAGACAAGCCGGGATCGCTTCCTTGGTTGTTTCCATTTGCTTCACGCTCTTACACCAGTGACACGTAGAGATGCCATCGCGATGGCCTACAGTCGTTGCGTTTTTTTTCTCATGCTGCGTCCTCCAGTCCCGGCCCGCTCGTATTCAAGTGAATAGTTGTTTAGTTATCAAATGGTTTCCTCCTGTGCCCTTAAGGCACAGCAAAGAAGCTACCGCATGCTCATGTTTCCGAGGGATCGGGCGCCTCGGTATGTTTGCTTGTTGGCTTTCTTTGATGCTTCGCCTCTTTGCCTCTAAGCACTGCAGGAAAGCAACTGTGGCAGGCGAGCGCTGCTGATCAGTTTTTTATGTCGCAAGCGCTTGTAAACATATGTCCAGTTGATCGCAAAACATATATTATACGACCACAATTTGCCGAAACTTCAAATGTAGTGACCAAGAAACCGTGTTATCCAGGAACGTATTAACCGAAAGGAAAATAGTGTAACTCTGTGGGAGATGTTTTGCTACCCGCGAATGAGAGCTTATGAACAAGGAACTTATCAACGAGGTTCTACTGTTTTGTCATTCTTAAGGCCATATGAGTCATTGTTGGAAAGAAAAAAAGAGCAACAGAAAAACAAGCCCGAGGATTCGCTCTCCCTGCTACTTTAGTAGGAAAATAGCATATACATGAAATACCTGCAATGTCTCACTGCACATTTCTTTACACCTATGATTCATGACTGTTCTGCGATGATCCATTGATTAGCTAAGACTTGAAAAAAATTCTTTAAGCAACAACTTAAAATGAATCGTAAATATACAGTCACGTTTATTGCCATGAATCTGAGATCAACAAATTTGTGTTTCCTTTTTGAAAATTCTTTGCCTAGTGCCTGTAGAAAACTTAAGACGTAGTCATTGATTAAAATTTCAAATGACGAGGCCTAATTCTTTAGAACAGTCTGCATATTAAGCGAGATGCTGAGCTTACGAGAGCAACATGCTTAAATACGCAATTTACCATGTGTCGAAAGGAAGCAAAGGCTGGAATTATGTTTATGTGAGTGTATACATAGGCATGCAGGTGCATGGAACAGTTGGCTTTTAACCTCAGAATCTTTTTGTGTAGCTTTCAACGACCGTGATTTACTTGAAAAAACCTGAAACCTAAATCCTTCGTAATTTTGACTCTCTCAGCCTGATACTAAAAAAATTATTGGGTGCACTTAAGTCTCCTTATATTGTGAAAGCATTGTGAGGTTTGTTGCATAATTCTGTGCTAAATCCTTTGTACACCTCAGCGCATGTCTCGCGAAGATAAGTTTCTAAGACAACTTTTCATTTGAGCCTTTATTCAGCTTCTAACGCCGAACCGTCGCGACGGAGTAGAAGCATCCCTATCTTGCAAGCCGGACACCCTGATTAGATTCCCACCCAGCCCCGTTTTTTTTTTTATTATTATTTTTATTTATTCACAGTGCATGCAGACACACACACCGATGACACGCTGTGCTGACGCCCTGTACACACCACTAATGAGACAAGAAAGGCTTTTGCCCTAAAATAACTGATGTTTCACTACTTCTCACCTTGCCCATCTCTTCTCAATTGCTGAAAACCCTGGGAGACCCTTACCTTAATATGTGATCGCTTTAAAGAGTCCCTTCAGCTGCTTACGGGACCCATGGCAAACCTTTGATTTATCGAGTAACCTGGTGGCATTAATTAAGAAACTTGCTAATTACTGCTTGTAATTACCTTAATTACCATGTGTTGTTAGTGTGTCTGTCTTGCGATGCAAGGGTAAGGTGTTTGATTCCATCTCTTGGTTGCCAAATTTCTTTTGTGCATAAACAGGCTGCATACTTTCCGGTATTTATTTTTCGGAAATTCGGCAGATGTTGTTCGATGTTTTTTGGCCATTTGCGCGATGCGAACTGTAAAACGCAGTGATTATCGGTGAAAGTTCTCGAAGCACACAAGATTTTAGAAGCAAAATGAGACAGACTTTATTGGTCTTGGATCAAACGCCATTTAGAGTTGTTTGTAATAGATACAAGCATACTTAGACAGACTGTCATCAATGCCAGCACAGTCCTCTGTGTTAAGAGTACGGAGTTTTACCTAAGATATCCAGAGACGCTTAGGCCAATACTGGCCAGTGACATGCATGCATGCAGTTTCCAGAATAAGCGAGGGTTGACAGCAGCGCTCACCGTGTACTGGCAGTAACCGGTTCTGTAATTATTTTTTGGTAAAGATCGGAAAAGTACACAGCTTAAGCATAAATCGTTTATTGTGAAGTTTTTTAGTGTTTTAATCACCCACATTGCTGGCGCTCATTCATTGGGTGACATCGCACCCTCTTGACTAATCTGAATTTTCTCGACGCCGTCACCACATTTTCTGCCTTCTATACTTTTGTGTCAATAACTTCATCACTGGTTTCGAAAATCCTCCAAAGATATTAAGACTCCTAGATCCAGTGAAAAGAGCCAATGCATTGGCAGGGTTGTAAGCATCTTTCTGGCTTAATTTTTTCTTGTCAAGCATTCATTTTGACATAGCCTAAGTTTAGCGTATTAAGTCTCTTTCCTCTTTTAAGCATCTCTTGAGTACTAGTATCATGCGGGATATCATGAATAAATACTTCGAGGTTCACCTGCTACATCTTAGGTAGCTTTTGTATCTGCATTTGCTTCTGGCTTGATTCAGAGCAATTTTTGATGACTGCTCTCTCTCTCTCTTTTTTCCGATAGTGCATATCTCTCTTCCTCTTATTTTTCAGGGTGTGATGACTGCAACCAGTATTATGAGCACGAGTGCCC
Source organism: Amblyomma maculatum (assembly GCF_055883805.1). NCBI lineage: Eukaryota > Metazoa > Arthropoda > Arachnida > Ixodida > Ixodidae > Amblyomma > Amblyomma maculatum. The sequence continues at coordinate 98,730,285 of NC_139349.1, read as the reverse complement.
GCGGCACAAAGTCCAGCTAATTGTGGACAAGCCAGTGCTGACGAGGGCATGGGCAAGTCTTCCAGCCAGCTACCTGTACGTTCATAAGGTGTCCGAGGACCCCGATGGAGAACCAAGTAGGCCGGCTTATTCTTTATACATTTCTTTCTTATTTTTCTTTAAGCTAATCCATTCATATCATTTGTGGGTGAACAAAGTTCACTTTTGTACATGTCAACCCAGAAACAATAGTGCAAAGAACAAGTATGACCGCTTTCAGATGAATTAAAATGATCGGGGAAAAGTTGCCAGTCGACTTTTCTCAGTTCTTATCTCAAGACACGTTTTTATTATTTTCTTTTTTTGCAAATATTATTTTCATGTAATAAATTGATTTGCTTTTTTCGTTGATTTAGCGTAACAGTCTGCCTCTGTGGTTTTGTCAGCATTGGCAGTTTACTTACCGGTGTAGTTAACGTGCAGATGGCTGTAGTTGGAACTGTCGTTATACTCACTCAAGGCACGATTGCTTTGCTTTTGCTAATTAGCTCCATTTGTATTGTTTGCATTGCAGTTTACGGAGTCTTTGCCAAGAAGAACATTCCCAAGAGGACTCAATTCGGTCCCATGGAGGGTGTTCTGAAAAGGACCGAGAGGCCGCAGCAGTTCCCACTTTTTGTAGGTACCCCGCTCAGCTTACCAGAAGTTCAGCTTACTAAAAGTGCACAAAATACAAGAATGTAAAGAGCAGACTGGTCTGCCACTGTGGTGCAATGGTTAAGATGCCCGACTACCGTGTCCAGGGATGCAGGATCGAATCCCGGCCATGGTGGCCGCTTTTCGATGGAGACGGAAAGCTAGGCGCCCATGTGCTGTTCGATGTTGGTGCACGTTAAAGAACCCCAGGTGGTCGAAATTTCTGGAGTCCTCCACTACGCCGTCTCTCATAACCTGAGTCGCTTTAGGATATTAAACCCCCGCAAACCAAACCAAAGAGCAGGTTGACACTGCCAGTATTTTGGAATTAATTAACAAGATGGGCTCAAGGAAGCATCTAGTGCTGTGAAAAAAAAAAAAGAAAAAAAGTACCTTTTTTTTAGAAATATCTTGCAGTGAATACAGCCAGCTGTACAGTTGTTGGTCTGTCTTAGCCTTTTCTGTGTTATCCCTTAGTGATCTTGTAGGTCACCTGTGCAATTTTTGATAACAGTGTCTGATGCTTTTCGTAATTTTGAAAAGCTTGACGGAACAGAACGTGTAAGGGCGTCTGTAATTCATTATTACTTGTCCAGACTGTGTGAAGACATTTCAGTCAATCAACACACATTTTATTTTCATCAAGGAGGGAGCACGTGGTGGAAAAAGGGAGATGGGAGAAAAAGCTGCATAGCAGCCACTCGGCAATGCTCTGGCCACCCTGCCCGGGGCCTCTTTGCAGGACAAGCGCATTGAGTACATTCAGAGTTTTCCGTTTTAACAGTGAAGCTCTGTTTGTGTAGAAATGTTCACTGAGTAGCATAGTTATGAAACTAGGGTCGTGTACATGCTCGTGTTGATACAGACATATTCTTAATCCCGAACAGAGTAAAATCTTTTTGATTCATTCTTCAAGGGACCAAGGAAAATATTCGAATTATCGAAAGTTCGAATTATCAAATTTCTCTAAAAAAAGTTATCGAAAACTCATCAAAGTAATTTTGTCTACCGAACACCAGACCAGGACAGGGTTGTCAATATGTTTGAGATGAAAACTGAGCAACAACGATGGTATTTCACGGTTTCGTCAAACGGTTTACCTATCACACGTTCTCTGGTATGTGTGTCCATGTGGTGAAGCATCCTCGTAATGCAATGGTTCAGCCTTATAGGAGTCTGTGGTTCAGCATACTTCAAGAGCAGAGGAAGCACTTGAATACAAGAGAGACAAATATGAGTAGGCGGTAGAACGACATGACACTTTCCCAAAATAAAAATTGAAGTGAAGTGCAAAGCAGTGTCTGAAACGACGAGGCTGACCGATGCATGTGCCCTGTGGCGGCTATGGGATGGCGTGAATTTAAGCTCAGCGAAACTGAAACTATGTTTCTGGACTATATTTTGGCACTGGAGGACTTCCGATTGTCAATGCATCGTCCATAGCGTGCATGCCTGAGATACTCGGGCGCACATTGATCCATGAAATTCAGGCTAGTTTGATGGTCGCTGATTGTGTGGGTCGTATCTCGACGCTACCTTTTATCTGAACTAATTGGTGCAACCCTGGTCATATCTGAATTACCAAGCGTCCGACGCCACGGACTTGCATTGGTATCGGTCGGGGCTGCGCTTCTTTTGAATCCGAATTTTCAATTTACGGGAGTCAAGGTTTTACTGTCGAAAGGCCTGTAATGATAAGGGTTTGCAGATATTTCAGTACTGTAACGTGGCAGTTTTTAACTAAATGTTAGTAACATGGTAAACAGTTTTTATTTGGCTCAGGAATATGTAGCATTTTATTTATCGAAACATGTGCAGGAAAAAGTAACTGATTGATCAAGCCTGATGACCGCGATTTGCAAACTATGCTCTCCATGCACTTAAGACCATAATCCTTAGAGGTGAGTGATTGTTATCTATGCTCCTCCAATTTATTTAGCCTGACTCCCAAATGAAATTGCTTTTATATGTCTGGTGCAGAGATTGTTAAAGCTTTTTAACTTCAAGGAACCCTGGCAGCTTTCAAAATGTGGTGAGGGATCCAAGTGTCTTGGCTCCCGTTCCTTCCATCACGTCCCAACATGCATGCGTTCAAAAGCTGCCATATTCAGCACATCGCTGTGAGTGACTACAGTGTGATTAGCCCCAAAATGAAGTGGATGAAGCAAACGGGAGAGTTGAGGCCTGTGTATAGATTTAGGAACCGAAGGGTTTGGTTGAAACCAGTCTGAGAGCCCCTCGACCTAGCTGGTCTCTGCTATTTAGGTGTTCATAACGGCAGCTTCATGAGTTTGGGGAAAGCATTGACTACCAGCTTGTGGCTTTAATAATAATCATAATTGAGTCATAGGAAAGGAAAGGCGTAGTATCTTTCACACTTTTTTGTGGACACTTGAACCGTGCTGTAAGGAAAGGGAGGAAGGTCGGAGTGAAAGTGGAAAAAGAGAAAGCAGTGCTCCTTTGGGATTTCGACCACCTAGGGATCTTTAATGTGCACTGACATTGCACAGCACATGGACGCCTCTCCTTTTCGCCTCCATCAAAACGCAGCCGCCGGCGGTCGGGATCGAACCCGGATACTCTGGCACTAGTTGGGAGTCTTACCACTGCACTGCCGCAGCTGGGCCTTGTGGCTTAGCATCATCCTTCTTTGTACTTCATGCTGACATCAGCAGAGTTGTTTTTTACTGACTGCTGGTCTCACAATGCCTGGAATTACAGCATGAAAAGTGCTTTGTTGTTGTCATGTTACTTTTGAGTGGGGATTGCAGAGACAGATTTTGCCTCATATCCTTCTCTCTTTCTCTGTTTTCTGCCTTCGAAACAGGTGAAGGAAGATGAGGAAGGAGACGTGCTGTGCTTGGACACATCAGATGAGACACAGAGTAACTGGATGCGCTTCGTGCGGCCAGCGCAGTCCCACGCAGAACAGAATATAATTCTCGTCCAACAGGGCACGAGTCTATACTTCAACACAACGCGGGCCTTGGTGTCACGCACAGAGCTGCGTGTGTGGTATTCAACAGCATATGCTCAGCACTGGGGGTTGCCATTGTTGCAACAACAGCAGCAACAGCAGCAGCAGCATGAGCCTCTTCGGCTGGAGCACCATCATCATCATCATAGACTGCTGTGCAGTCAGCAGCAGACACAGCAACAGCAGCAGGAAGCAGAGCAGCAACAGATTAGGCAGCAGCAGCAGCAGCAACAAGTAAATCAGCTGCAACAGCAGCAGCGACAGCAACAGCAGCAGCAACAACAGCAGCAACAACAACAACAGCAGCAACAACAACAGCAGCAACAGCAACAGCAGCAGCATATTGAGTCACAACAGTTTCAGCAACTGCATCTTCACCATCAGCAGCAACATCAGCAGCAGCAGCAGCAGTTCTTGCAGCAAGATGCAACCAGGATCACTGGTAGGTAATGCTTTTCTGTTTGCTAAAGTAATCACAATTAAGCAGTTGCCATGCCTTCTATGCCAGCTCTGTCACCAGCTAGTAATCATTTCTGGGAAAATGCTGCCAAATTAACAAAGAGAACAAGCACACAAACCAATTGGGCAAATCAGCTGCGAGTCCATTCAAACAGTGTATTTTTTTTACATTTTCTTTCAAAGAAAGTACACCTTTAGCATGATTTGCCTGTGCAAAATGTTTTGATTTGGGTGGGTGGGAGTCGAATGTGCCCTCGTCTTGAACCTGCCCCAGGACAGGACCAAGTGAAAGGAAATGAAAGCAGGCGCCCTATGCTTTCTTTCCTGCACGTTTCATCTTTTCGTGATACTCAAGCGTAGCGAATTCCTACCAACTTGCCCAAGTTGGTGCACTGAAGGGACTTGGATGTCCATTTATACCTTGTTGCAGGGTGACTGTTATCTGGCACAAACAAAAAAGAAAAAGTCAAGGGACCAAGGGACACAGAGTATTCATCGTTAAGGGTGTGACATTAGAGCTCCCCTTGCTTATCCTCATTAATGTACAGTACGGTCCACTGTTAAAGGCAACGCATGATCGCGTGGCCTAAACACCAAAACAGATAATGCATTCGGAGTGGCATCATCTGCTCTATCTTGTGCATAAAGATGGTTGTTTATTCCAGCCTACCATGTTGTGACCTTCCAAGCAACCGGATTTGCAGACAAGTCAAAAGGTAAACAAAAAATGCTGTTTACAGGTGTCAGGTTACTATGGTGGAATATGGGGTGCCTTACCCCTCACAACAAGATTTTCTCGTTCTTCTCTGCTCATACAGACTTCGATTGTGAACAGGTGCCGGAACAAAACAAGTTCCCTGGGAACAAACTTGATATTGATGATCGGAGAGCATATACGTTAATTTCACCTTCTTTTCGCATTTATTGGAAAGGCTCTCTCATTGGTCCTAACTGCTTTGAAATTTTTTGGGATGCAACCCAGAGCAATAATAATAACAACAACAATTTGTGCACAAGAAAGGAAAGGCACAATATATATGTCACACTTGTTTTATGGACACCTGAACTGCTCTGGAAGGGGGAGTAAAAATGGAAATAGTGAAATGGGTGCCATAGTGGAGGGATGTGGAGTAATTTCAACCACCTGGGGATTTTTAGTGTGCACTGATGTTCTGTGCAACAACCAGAGTACTCCCCTACCAGTACCCCTTTCTCTCTTTCCATTTTCACTCTCACCTTCCTCCCTTTCCTTAGGTGCAGTACAGGTGTCCACAGGACAAATGTGACAGATACTGCGCCTTTCCTTTCCTGTGAACCAATTTATTATTATTATTATTATTATTATTATTATTATTATTATTATTATTATTATTATTATTGTTGTTGTTGTTGTTGTTGTTGTTGTTGTTGTTGTTGTTTGTTGCTGCTGCTGCTGCTGCTGCTGCTGCCGCCGCCGCCGCCGCAGAAGGTTGCAGCTTTGAGTCCCAAAGAAAGTCGTGGACTTGAGTCGCTCGCGTTACAGCAACTGTGATGCCGTGCATAAGGTCCAGGGTTCGAGTCCCCCGCACGCGTCCCAGTTGCTATTGTAACTATGATGCCACCTGTTGTCAAATTCAAACACGCAGGTGGTCCTAAGTGTTTCCAGATTTTTTGCGATGCAACCCAGAGCAGCAGCAGCAGCAGCAGCCGCCGCCGCTGCTGCTGCTGCTGCTGCTCTGGGTTGCATCGCAAAAAATCTGGAAACGCTTAGGACCACCTGCGTGTTTGAATTTGACAACAGGTGGCATCATAGTTACAATAGCAACTGGGACGCGTGCGGGGGACTCGAACCCTGGACTTTATGCACGGCATCACAGTTGCTGTAACGCGAGCGACTCAAGTCCACGACTTTCTTTGGGACTCAAAGCTGCAACCTTCTTTCGGATTCAAATGCACAACCTTTTCTGGAGCTCAAACCATTGACCATACTTGAACCCTTGACCTTCTTTGGTCATGCGGACATGCTTTGATGACAGGTTCTGTCCACACGCTCTACTAACACACTCTGGTGATGCCACTTATGAGACGAGAAATGCTTTCGCATTAGTAATTTCCTTAGAAGAAAATGGAGGTCGCCTCTATTTTCTTACTTGGATGGTTTCTCAACATCATAAGTGTGTACTATGGCTGGATGCAGCTAAAGAAAAAGCGGCAGATGTCCCTCAGAGAAAGCCCTTTAGCCAATAGCATTGACTGATTTTTATAGCGTCATGGATAATTCGATTAAGCTGTGGGGAACCGCCCTTCATTTGCCATGCCCTATGTTGTCACGCCAACAGGTCTAGGGATTATCTACAGGATGATGAGAATCATTCAACACCATTGGCTGAAGGGGGGAGGGTGGGGGGTCCTTTTGTGGGGCAAAAGCTGCTTTTTCGTTTGTCTTACTGACTGTAGTTTGCTCTGGTGGTGGCTTTTGTTTACTCAAGGGAAGGCAAGAGCTTGAGTTGCAGTGGAATCCTGTCTCTCCAATCATGTTTCAAATATAACAAGTCACCATTTGGTTGCAGTTTTTGCAGGCCTGCTCAGTCTTCAAGCTTTGCGTTGTGTTGTTCATTAGTTATTAGAGATGTAATAGGGCGTTTATTGAAGCTCAGATGGAGAGCTGTGAGGACAGGACCTTGCAACGGCGAGCCCAGCGTACTTCGTCTTCGTCGCACAACGCACAGGTGCATGTCGATGGCGATGACTATCACAGTACATTTTCCCCCCGGGTAAAAAAAGGAGCCATCCTGGCGACTTATGGCGCGGAAAGCACAGCGGGGTCATAGAATGGCTTCAATCGGTTCACGTGAACTGTTTCACGACCACGGCGACGCAAGTCCGCAGAGGGCGTGACGGGCTCAACTACGTAGTTGACTGCAGATGTTTGCTGGAGGACCCTATATGGCCCGTGGTAGCGAGCAAGAAACTTCTTTGAAAGGCCAGGGGTTGTGGAGGGCACCCAGAGCCACACCAGTGTGTCCGGGAGATATGGCGAAGATTCGCCGGTATCGCGGAGGTATTTTTGTTGCCACTGATTTTCTGTTGTGAGAGAGCGGGCGAGCTGACGGCATTCTTCTGCGTACGTGACGGCATCGGATAGCGGGGAAGATTCGGAAACGTCAGGGCGGTAGGGAAAAAGTGTGTCCATAGTACAGGGTGGCTCGCGCCCGTAAAGGAGAAAGAATGGAGAGAATCCAGTAGTGGCCTGTGTCGCGGTGTTATATGCGTAAGTAACAAACGGTAGAACTTGGTCCCAATTGGAATGGTCGGTGTTCACGTACATAGCCAGCATGTCACCGAGAGTGCGGTTAAAACGTTCTGTCAGTCCATTCGTCTGAGGGTGGTACGAGGTAGCGGTGCGGTGTATGATGCGGCATTCTTTCAGGAGAGCCTCAAGAGCGTCTGATAAGAAAACGCGTCCGCGGTCACTGAGCAGTTCGCGAGGGGCACCATGGCGAAGAACCAGGTTTTTCAGAATAAAGGCAGCCACGTCGCGTGCGGAAGCAGAGGGCAATGATGATGTCTCAGTGTAGCGGGTTAGATGATCCACTGCCACGATAATCCAGCGGTTGCCAGCTGAAGTTGTAGGAAGGGGACCGTATAGATCTATGCCGACACGATCAAACGGACGGGCAGGACAGGGCAACGGCTGCAACGAAGCAGAGGACTTGAGAGGAGTTTTTCGGCGTTGGCAAGACTGGCAGGAGCGGACAAAATGGCGGACAAAGCGGTACATTCCACGCCAGAAGAAGCGTAGACGCAAGCGCGTGTAGGTTTTCAACACTCCGCCGTGGGCGCACTGGGGATCAGTATGGAAAGCAGCACAAATTTCGGCGCGGAGATGACGGGGGATGACTAAAAGCCACTTCCTTCCGTCGTGAAGATAACTGCGGCGATAGAGCAGCCCGTCACGAATTGAAAAATGGTGAGCTTGGCGGGCAAGCGCCCGAGACAGACGACCTGGAGAGTGACTTGAAAGAAAGTCCAGAAGTGTAGATATCCACGGGTCGCGCCGCTGTTCCGTGGCCATGTCAATAGTGGCAAGCGAAGACAAATCGTAGGCGCAGATCTCATCAGGCAACGAAGAGGGAGGCAGCGGTGAGCGCGAAAGAGCGTCCGCGTCAGTATGCTTGAGGCCTGAGCGATATATGACACGAATGTCATACTCTTGGAGGCGAAGAGCCCAGCGAGCAAGGCGGCCGGACGGGTCCTTGAGGGACGCCAGCCAGCACAGAGCGTGATGATCAGTGACCACATAAAATGGTCGGCCATAGACATACGGACGGAATTTGCCGATGGCCCAAATAATGGCCAAGCATTCTCTTTCCGTAACAGAATAATTGGACTCTGCCTTGGTCAAGGTGCGGCTTGCGTACGCCACCACATAGTCTCGGATACCAGGTTTGCGTTGGGTGAGAACGGCGCCTATCCCAATACCGCTAGCGTCAGTGTGAATCTCAGTTGGCGCATTCGGGTCGAAGTGGCGGAGGATGGGAGGCGAAACCAAAAGACGGCGTAAAGTGTTGAAGGCGTCATCACAAGCAGGTGTCCATGCGGAGAGGTCGGAGCTACCGGAGAGGAGCTGGATGAGAGGAGCAATAATAGAGGCGAAATTTAAGATGAAGCGGCGAAAGTAGGAGCATAGGCCAATGAAACTTCGTAGCTGCTTCAGTGATTTTGGGCGTGGGAATTCGGCAACTGCACGAAGTTTGGTGGGATCGGGAAGAATGCCATCCTTAGAAACGACATGACCTAGAATTGTTAGTCGGCGAGCAGCAAAGCGGCACTTCTTCAGATTCAGTTGGAGGCCGGCGGTAGCGAGACAAGTGAGAACGTCCTTCAGTCGGAGCAGGTGGGATTGAAAATCGGTAGAAAAGACTACGATATCATCGAGATAGCAAAGACAGGTTCGCCACTTGAATCCACGAAGCACAGTGTCCATGAGGCGTTCAAATGTGGCCGGGGCGTTGCAAAGCCCAAAGGGCATGACGTTGAATTCATATAATCCATCTGGTGTGATGAAGGCAGTTTTAGAGCGGTCAGCGTCAGCCATTGGCACCTGCCAGTAGCCAGATCGTAAATCCAACGAGGAGAAAAACTCGGCGCCCTGCAAGCAGTCTAGTGCGTCATCGATGCGTGGCAGAGGATAGACGTCCTTGCGCGTGATCTTGTTGAGCCGGCGGTAGTCGACACAAAACCGGAAGGAGCCATCTTTCTTAGGTACCAACACAACTGGAGACGCCCAGGGACTGTGGGATGGCCGAATGACACCCCGACGGAGCATGTCGTCCACATGATCAGCAATTACTTGGCGCTCCGAAGCCGACACGCGATAGGGGCGCTGGCGCAAAGGTGCAGTTTTACCGGTGTCGATGGTGTGCTCTACGACAGACGTGCGGCCCAAGTCAGTTTGAGGAAAGTCGAATGAAGAAGCGAAGTTCTGCAAGAGGGCGACAAGTTGATCACGTTGCGCAAGTGGAAGATCAGCATCAATAGCATGTTGGAAAACGTCGGAGGGCGTGGAAGCGGTCGCAACATCGCAAGAGCACAGACTAACGTCGAAGGAGGGGGTTGAGTCAGCAAGAGTGGTGATATGACTGGGATCAAGCTCTTCAAGACGTCCAATGCATTCGCCACGGAGCAGGACTGCTGGGCAAGAAAATGGGTTCGAGGCGTAAAGTGCACTCTTGCCGTCTTGAATTTCGAGAACAGCGAACGGAAAAAGGAGGCAGGGATGACGGGAGGTGGCTTCGGAAGGTGTAAAAATCGCAGTCAAAGGAGTTACCCACTCACAAGACAGTGGTACGAGGGCAGCAGAGAACGGAGGAATGTCGGTGTCATGGGCGACGAGAAGTTTTGCAGTGCGGGGAGGGGTATCACAGAAGGGGGCATCACAGAGGGGGGCGAAGGCAATTTGTGCACGAGCACAGTCAATAACGGCTTGATGAGTCGATAGAAAATCGTATCCGAGGATGATATCATGCGAGCAGTTCGGCAGAACAATAAACTCGATGGGGTACAAGACGTCTTGAATGAGCACACGGGCTGTGCAAGATGCGGAGGGGTGAATGTGCTGTGATGAGGCGGTGCGGAGCGAAAAGTCGGAAATCGGAGTGGTCACTTTGCGAATTCGACGGCAGAGCGCTTCACTGATGACGGAGACGGCTGCACCGGTATCGACGAGAGCGAGAACTGTGGCGCCTTCTACAGAAACTTTGATAACATTAGCGGGACGGCATGGAGGACTTGAGGAATTCGAAACAAGCGCAGTTCTTGCCCCCGGAACTGCGACTGTTAGTTTCCCTCAACGGTGCTGGTAGAACGTCGCAGCATTGGAGAAAGCGATCGGCGCCGAGGAGAATGTGATCGACGAGTGGTATAGGTTTGGCGATCTTGTGGGACAAATTGAGAACCGGGCGGAATCATTTGCGAGCGTGAGTCGGTATCGTACGGGTAAAATCGAATGTCAGGCTGTGAAGGTTGGAGGCGCTGGCGACAAAGGCGCGCAACATGGCCCGGCCGACCGCAGGCATAGCAAATCGGAAGGTTGTCCGTAGTACGCCAAGGTTTCATAGGATGTGGGCGGAACCTTGAGGGTGGGGCTTGAAACGAAGGCTCAGCATGCGGCGGTGAACGGTAGGCAGGGACCTGCACATAGGAGCCAGACGTGGGCGAAGGTGGTGGCCTAGCCGTTACTTGGGCATACGTGAGAGGTGCCGTCACAGGCGGCACCACGGGGTTGGACGGCAAGGCATCAGCGACGTGTTCTTGCACGACACGGCGTATAGCAGGGGCCAAAGATGGAGCCAGTTCAGGAACGAGGCGGCCCGAGTCTTGAAAATGGGGAAGGAGTGAGATTTGACGTGCGACCTCTTCACGAATAAAATCTTTGATCTTTTGATTCAGCGGGCTCCCTTCAGAAGTTGGCGAACCACCCAGGGCTAATGCGGATACGCCTTCGTCGCACACACTGGAGCGGCGCCTAGAAGCGCGCCGCTTGCGGAGCTCGTCGTAGCTCTGGCAAAGCTTCACGAGTTCACTAACGCTGGTGGGATCTTTCGCTACCAGCATCTGGAAGGCGTCCTCAGAAATGCCCTCGAGGATGTAGCGGATTTTGTTTGCTTCCGGCATGGCCGGGTCGACTCGTTTGCAGAGATCAACGACGTCTTCTATGTAGCTGGTAAAGGTCTCATCAGCGCGCTGAACACGATCGTGTAAACGTTGTTCGGCACGAAGCTTACGCACTGCCGGGCGGCCGAACACTTCCGCGAAATTCTTTTTAAATGTCGACCAAGATGACAGGTCAGCCTCATGGTTGCGAAACCAGAGGTTCGCCACGTCCGTCAGATAGAATATGACGTTACTGAGCTTGTATGAGTCATCCCACTTGTTGTAGGTGCTTACTCTTTCATAGGATGACAGCCAGTCGTCGACATCTTGATCGGCCGTGCCGCTGAACAGGCAAGGGTCACGCTGGCGCACGACGCCAGCACACATGATCGTGGGTGGAACGGCCGGCAGCGTCGAAGTGTCTTGCATGGCGGTCGTAGAGGGTAGTGTACGGCTTCGCAGTTCCAGTTTGGGTGGGATCGTTTCCGGCACCTCCACCAATTGTAATAGGGCGTTTATTGAAGCTCAGATGGAGAGCTGTGAGGACAGGACCTTGCAACGGCGAGCCCAGCGTACTTCGTCTTCGTCGCACAACGCACAGGTGCATGTCGATGGCGATGACTATCACAGTACAGAGAAAACATTTTTGAAGGCTTCTTGTGCAATGGCCGCACATTTGCAAGAGCCAAATGTCCAAGTGTGTTGGAGAAAATGATGACGGTTTTTCCAAACTTGTCTCTCTGTGAATGGTGCCAAGTTGGCACTTTGTGAGGGGAATTTCTTGCTCATTGTTTGTAGCATTATTTGCACCGCAATCTTGCCTTTTGATGATGATTAAAACCTGCTAAGGTTCCAGAATTAGACCACAGCATAAAGATAAAGTGCCGCTTTTTGTGGACGGCACATGAGCGCTATTATATATTGTCTTATACAAAGTGTAATGCCCTCAAATGTGGGCACTCCAAAAATGTGCCGAAACTTAAAAACTCTTGATTAAAACTGCGCACTAGCTTTACTTTGGCTCCAATATACGTGTGTTTGTTGTGTTTTCATATGTATATTTTTTGCAAGCATGCAATCTTTAACAAAAGGTCTCAAGTGTGCCGATTTGTTTACACAATGACTGCTGTTGGCGAGAGCGAGTCATAATAAGCATGACCGAGATACCTTAAAAGTCTTAATGGGGACATTTGAGCACCTGACAAAAATTACGCTCCTAATGTGTAAGAAGGTGTGAATTTTTTTCTGCTCAATCTTGAACATGCCGCTTACAAAATGGCTGAAAATTTTGAAAATTGCAAAGTACTAGGTTGGTACTCACTCTCTGTTGCAGGTGCTGAGGCTGAGTCATGCTCGCGCTGGTCATGCTTTGAGTGCAGCAGCAGCTTCGGCTCTTCAGAGGAGCTGCAGCTGCATCTGAACCAGCACGAGAAGGTCCCCGGCTCCGACGAAACGGGCACTTCAAGTGCGGCGATCTCTCTGCCCCAGCCACTGCCCGTGCCACCCGCACCATTGGCCATTCCTGAAAACGTACAGACCTGCGAAATGTTCCTGAGAGCAAGGGGTCGGCCGCCCAAGAAACAGCATGCGGCAAGAGCACCTCTAGAAGTGAGCTTTATGGTGTGTTATGGGGCGGAGTGCATTTGGCTGGTGCTCTCGGATCGTGAAATGCAGCGCTTAACAGCATCTCTCAGGGGGAAAATGTAATAATCATGCTTAGGGCAGCAACTTGAAAGTTGACAGAAAGGTAGGAAGTTAACTTGAGGGCAGGGCAGCGAAGTGCAGAAGGGGAGTTAGTAAAGGTAATGTTAAGAGGTAGTAAAAAAAGAGCCGAGGGGGTATGTTCAGGAAAGAAATGCAAATTAGATAGATAGCTAGGAATGAGGATGGAAGGCAGGGATGTTAACCAGAAAGGCCTCCGGTTGGCTACCCTACACTGGGGAAAAGGTATAAGGGGATTGAAGAGAGGAAAAGAAAGGGGACGTAGAACACAGACTTTTTGACCTTAGCTAGGGCACCATTAACTTGCATTTGGTACCGGCTTGTGTGACAAATGCAAGTTAATCGTGTCCTAGCCAAGGTCGTGTAGTGGGAGTGGACATGGGCAGGGGAAGTAATGCGAAATGCACATAAAAGATGGTCAGTTAGGCCAACCATTCGAAGGATTCGAAGAGGAAGTCAATGCTGCAAAGAGCAGCGGAGAGACAGATTAGGCTAGGAAGTTTGCAAGATTAAGGTAGCCACACCTAACACAGCACCAGGTTAATTGGGGACCCTCGACGTAGGCCTTTGTACTATAGTGCTGACTGGTGGTGGTGATGATGATGATGATTAAAGGGTCTGTTTCTGGTTGTTCCTTGTTCATGTCTTTAACAATAAAGAGAGGAGGGCGTTATTAGTTATTAAGAGGAAAGTAGCAAAGTTTCATTTATTTTTTAATTTTGCCCGTGCTCATCATATGTTTGCTTATCAGACACTTTCTCTTTGCCAAAGAAATGATTGTTCTTTTTTTTTTTTTTTTCGCAGGAAGTGCATAGCCTAGGTAACGAAAGCGTGCCTGCCAACCAAAATTGTGGGGAAGCCAGTTCTATCAGCGATGTGGCCAAGGTGAGTTTACCTTTCCTTCGTGCTTTGTAATAGTTGTACTTTCGTAACAAGGAGAGTGAAGGGGGGGGGACCCTGAGACACACCCATTTGCAATGAGGCATTTCTTCATCACGTGGCTTGTGATGCCGTTTGGCGTTAATTGTCGTGCAGTTTTCAAATTGCCTTGAAGACGACAATCTCTTCGTTTTCCTTTTCTAGACCAAAAAGATGAGCTAGCTAAGAGCAGCGAAAGTTATGTGAGAAATTAGAATGAGGTGCAGTGTGGATGGCCATTGCTGAAAACCAGGTGTGCAGCAAGTATAGAAGAAGCAGGGCAGACACCAGGCCTAGAGGTGGCCTGGTGTCTGCACTGCTTCTATATATTATGGTGCCGAAACCTGGGAGACTAATGTGAGCTCCTCCAATGATCCTTCCTGGAGTTTGCAAGAGGAACGCCAACGACTCTCCAGGAAGATACCAGAAGCTCCGCCAGCGAACCCCACCGGAGAGAGAAGAGGGCTTCATCAAGACACCATGGACCACATCAAAAGGAAGCGCGGGATTCAACAAGATTTTCAGACCCAGCTCTGCCATGAGGCAAGTAACCTACTGAAATTGGATGGATGGACTATCCTTGACTTAAAGCTCACTCACACCAGACTGAAAACCTGCAACGACAGTCTGCACGTGCTGAATGAAAAAATGCATGCTTTCAGAGTCGACGTTTGTGCAGAAGACGTCACAGCTGTACAAGAGTACGAGGAGATTGCCACACGAATGATGACGCTCCTCACCCGACGTTTGTGCAGAAGACGTCACAGCTCTACAGGAGTATGAGGAGATTGCCACACGAATGATGACGCTCCTCACCCACCACATCGAGGGCCTTTAGGTGCCTACTCCCGCTGCCGACAGTGGCCATTTTACGAAGGCAGCAGATGAGCTCCCTGCAGCAGCTGCACTGTCTATAAACGCAGCTTTACCGGAAATTCTCACTGAACCATCTTTACCGGAAATTTTCGCTGAACCATCTTTCAACTTAACCACAGATTCTGCCATTGAGCTTAAACAGAGGCAAGTCATAAGTGCCTCCGTTTTCACGCCGATGCCTGATTTCGGTTTGTTCGAATCAACCTGAAAGGCATCTACAGAAGGAGCACAGTGCAACAAGGAATTGCTGAAATTCATTGATAGGAGTGATGATCTTAAGGCCCAGAGGGATGTCAGGAATCACCGAGGAGCACCTGCCGTACTGTGGGGAAGACTTTTGGGGGAGACGTATTGCAATCAGGGACTGATCCAGATGGGGTTGTTTTAGAGTAAACAAAGCATTGGGCCAATTTATGGAGATAGAAAGTCGAGCAGATGTTTCTGTGCTGTTTACAAACAAGATTGTTTTCGGCCCTTCAACTAAAGAAGATTGCGAATGAGCACAATATGTTGATCCTGCGCCTGACAACGTACACACAGAGCGACCATCCAAACGAATCGACTTTGTCGGCCTGTGGGGGTATGAGACTGGTAGGGAGGAGCCTATGGCATGTAGCGACCTCACTCAAGGGCTCCAGAAGCCACCAAAGAAGTGCATGCAGTGGCTCTGAGCAAGACAAGAAAGGAAGTGAAGAGCAGATGTACTCAGCCTCCCGAAGAGCTCAGTAGTGCGGCTTCTGGAAAGAATATACGAGAGGAAGACGCTGCCAGAGTGATTCTAGCTGACATGCCGACCTCTGTAGGCACTACGAAAGATGCGGCGGTGAAAACCGAACAGATCGATTACGATGTTATTACACAAGCGCGAGAACTGAGTCGTGCAATGCTGCAATCACTTGTGCAGTGCGCAGAGTCGCTGAAGAAAGTCAACGAATCTTTGAACAGCCTGGAACATTGGCAGCCACTGTTTCACAAGCACAGATAGAAATCAAGGCCAGTGTGCATAAAAAGGACACATTGGAAATCCAGAGTGTTGTGTCAAAGTGTCGTGTTGTGTCAGTGTTGTGTTGGGTCAGAGTGTGTGAGTTATGTCGGAGTGTAGACATCAAAGCTGTGCGTCTAGAACTTTGAGCTGCAGCTATGAACTTCCAGCACCGAGCTCACAAGTTTAAACAGATGGACAAGATCAATGCCGATAATGCTGGCAGTGAAGTGGGACGAAACAATAAGACCTTCACGCGGGGAAGCAGGGATTCAATGGATGGCAGAGTGGCCTTTTCTCTCAAAGCAGCACGTCACTGACAGCAGAGCAAGTGGTGTCGCAGCCGATACCTGTAGAGGTGGTACTCTGTTCCTCGCCCAACAGAACCGGAACCCGTAGACATTGTGTAACATTGATGAGGGTCCCATGGCAACGATGAGGGTCCCATGGCAACGATAAGGGTCCCATGGCAACAATGAGGGTCCCACGGCAACAATGAGGCTCAAGCATACCAGCGATGATATCTGAAGCAGTTACAACCATCATGTGGACCACAGCGCTAAATTGAAGCAGATGATGGACGAGTGCAATCAACGCTGTATTGTGGTCACTCAGCACAGACGAATCAGCGAATTGGACAATGTGGGCTACAGTGTGTGATTCAAATCTGTGCTGCCATGCTCCTACAGATCCGTCATATACTGCACTGTTGGTGTCCTGTTGTAGAAGTTGGAAGCCAGTCTTCGCAGATTATATAGTGTCATCATTGATGAGCTTCATGAGCGAGATGTCCGCACCGACTTCATCATGGTGGGCATCAGATACCATTGATGTGACGCTGTTATAGCTTCGAGCTACGTCTCACCTTGGGTCGTGGAGCTTGTTGCAGATTCGCGCGCACCTGCAAGCGAAACGAAGAGGAAGAGGAGGTTTGGGATGAGGAGCGTGCGGCAGAGACTGATCATCATGTGGTATTGACGGCAGTGGGGTCAGCCAGGCAATTAAAAGCATCTAGAGGCGGCCTGGTGTCTGCCCTGCTTCTTCTATAGCAAGGTTACAATCTGCCTTTTTCACAAGGCCGCTCTGCGCATGCGCACCCCTCCCTTGTTTTAAAACAAACCACTAACCCTAGCTGCGCATGCGCAGTTCTTGGCCTCCGCGATCGGCGCAGACGTAGCTGATCTCGGAGGCCATGTGTAGTTAATATCCGTGACAGGCGTATGCGATAGATGGCGTTAGCTGTCAAGAACACACACTGTCATTTCGCTGGCGCCAAGGACGTTTTCAACCAGTAGCAGACGAATTTTCAACCATCCCAGAAGGCGCCACAGTTTGTGAAAAAGGCGGATACTATTGTCATCAGTTGTAATGCATTATTTTATAGATGTGTGTGTCTCTGCTTCCTTTAATGCTGCCTTTTTATTTAGCTTCTCAAGGGTTGCTTTATTAATCTTTTCTTCATCAGTTATATGCTGCAGCCAAAGCAAAAAGAAACTTTTTCAATGAGTGCTTTCTTGCAGCCCTCAGCGGTAGATGAAAACGAGTGCAACGTATGCCACAAGGTCTTCCAGAGGAAGTACGGCCTGAAACGCCACCTCATGATGCATTCCTCGGAAAAGAAATACAAGTGCTCCCTGTGTGACCTGCGTTTCTCCCATCCCTACAACAGAAAGAGGTGGGTTGGCTCCCCATTGACTGTATTCTCGTCTTCTCTCGTCTTGAAGTATTATAAGTGACGCTTCTTACCGTTGCCTTCGGCATGTCTTCACGCTGCGAGCTTGCTTTTCAGGAAGAGCCCGAATTTGCATGCAAGGCTGTGGCCTTTGCTACTCAGGTGCTCTTGTTTAAAGTTTAAAGTTATATTTCTCTATGCTTTCAGCTGCATAGCCATTGCAGGGAGGACTGAAGACACAAATATAGAAATATATACATCGATTTCATAGTCACAGGTACAAGCAATGTTTAGTAGTAGTACAAATAGTACCAGTGTGGCACAAATCCTCTCTTTTCAGCTCAGCTGCTGAAGAAAATATTCTAAAGTTATTTGACAAACAGTGTACACATTAAATGAATCTTTTCGTGGCTCAGCTCCAGAACATGGTGGAAGTAAATTGATCCAGTGCAATGCAAATTAATTATGGGCATAACAAAAGAAGATAAAGAAAAAGATATTTGGATATTTATGTAGAAGAAAACGAACATTGTTAGAAGAAGAAATAATACAATAATTAAAGACACAGTATAAATTTTGCTAATGCAAAAGAAGATAACAGAAGGATCTTCAGATTGGTGCAAGAAGCCTGTGTGCAATTTAAATTGAGGCAAGCAATTCCATTCATTTGCTGTTCTAAGAAATAAAAAAATGAGAGTTTTGAATGAGCCAATTTGTGGCCACTAATAATTTCAGTGTTCCTAGCAAATGATTCAAACCTCTCTTGGAATGGTTGGGATGTAATTCGGCAAGTTGTAGAAACGGGCAGAGATTGCTTTTTTTACCATTGGAGCGATTGCAAACACACACATTTGATCTCTCGGGGAGAAGCTGGCTCCTATATCTCACCCTTATTCGATGCTGCTGCTGTCTCTGCAAGGTCGTAGTAGACTACCCAGATTTGCAAAATATTGAGCTCACTACAGATCAGTCATGTACAATGTGTGTTTGTCTCTTTGTGTAATTACCATCACAGAGCTTTTTATGCTTTCGTAGGTTAACTATTACCACTTAGGACATAGTTCTTGCATTTTCCAGTGAATTGCTGGTTAGAGAGATCATACTGTGATGGCTTGAGTTAGTTAAAATTTTTAATGAGTGAATAAATTAATTGTCGGTTTGACAGTTTCTCTAGTTTCTGGATGTATAGGTAGGTATAGTTCTCATAGCATGTTGGTAAATTTGAGAACTGGTTGCAAGCCACGAAGTGCCTCAAATTGTTGTATTGTTGAACAGGAAAAAAAAAGAAGAAAAAAAAGAGGTGAGGGCCTATGCACACAGAAGCTCTGAACAGTGATGTCAAGGCTGCGGTCTGACTCCTGAAGTTGAAGTTAGAAATTCTCTCGTCATTAAGTTCAAACTCCTGACACTGACACGAAGTGGGACTGTTTGACATCATTTTGAAGTGAATGGCAGTGCGACTTAGCATTTCAGATTCACGTCCAAAATTTGATGCCGACACCTACAGTTTACTTGCAGAAATGGTCGATGATGGCAAAGCTAATATTTAGTTCTTTCCTAGCTTATAAAATCCCCATTTTTGTCAAGATTGATGTCTTCACCGTTAGAATGTCGTAATTTGCTGACACATGCCAACTGAAGTTCATTCTCGGTGTCCTTTTAAAGTGGCTTATGCTAATTCAAATTCTCTATGATTCAAACAAATTTTGAGTTCACTTTGAGTTCGAGGTGTGAAAGTAGACTGTAGTACAATATTCTTGTTTTCTCTAAATAGGCATGTAATACGACACCAGCAAAAAGACGAGCGTCTCAAGCAACGGAGACAGCAGCAAGTTCAGCAGCAGACTCAGCAACAGCTTCAGCAGCAGCGGCTTCAGCAACAGCGACTACAGCAGCAGCAGCAGCAGCGACCTCTGGGGTTGTTGCTGAGTAGGGGCATCCGTAAATCAGCTCGGCGTAGTGCATCCCAAATGGAAACCTCCTCTTGGGCGTGTCCGCACTGCCGCCTCGTGTTCCACACCTCGGAGCTTCTGGACCTGCATGTGCCGCTTCATGCGGTTGTCACGCCAACAGAGGCAAAACCCGAGTCTGAACTTGAGCACTGCCCGGAGTGCGAGGAAGTAAGTGGTTGAACGAGTTGAACTGAGCGAATGAAATGAAAACTGTGGGGCCACAAGTGTGTCAGGGCACTGAGTTTTTAGAGGTCCATGTCGATAATCTACTGTGAATGTATTTAGCCTCAGGAGTTAATGAGGCGTATGTACCGTTAAAGAAACTTAATCCTTCTTGCTGCCAGCTTGTGCAACCCAGGATTAAAAGGCACTTGTACATGCGATTTATACCGATGATTACCCGAGTTCTGCTTGCAGGTCTGGGCAGTGATGAAATTTAGTATTATAGGTGATAAAATGAAAGCTTTCAATGCCATAACCGTACATTAGAATTGAGTTAGGCATTTGAGAAATGCATAGAAATGGATGGACTTAAGCAGTAGAAGCCACATTATTTAAGTGTGATGGCTTCTCACTAAGCCATGTGACTATTTCTTTTGTAGCCCCTTTTTATTGTCTTCAATTGTCCATGATCGCAGCCTCAGGAAATAGTTTAAGCCACATTTTCCACTGTGACTTGTGATGTTGTATGTCGCAGTTTTTGTATATAAACGTTCTTCGCCGAGGTTCTTCAAAGTATAGGCTTGTTCGCTGCTGTACATTTAAGTTCTTTCATTAACGTTTTTGCAGTATTGCTGGCCGTTTATTCATGGAGATGTTTATTCATGGATTAATGTTTGTCACTGTAGAGTTGGAATATAATTGCAGAAAATTTTTAAATGCAGTTTTCTTGCAGTAAGTATATCTCTCGCTGCAGTTATAGCATCTCTGTTGCTTCTATAGTAATTGTGCTGTAGGTTGTTTGCATTTTCGTAGCATGGTCCAACTAATTTTTTTTTTACTTTTTATCTGGTTAGGAGTGCTTGCCTAACCAGTATGTTGTATCCACTGGGCGTAGTTGATAGAATGGTGCACGAAAAGCTACAGCACATTTCTAGAGAAAACAAATTAGTTGTGGTTTAACTCTGGTTAACCTTAGTTGAATTGCGATAGCAATGGCGAAAGCTTCCTTTGCCTGCTACATTATTCCCCTATCACACCCTATCAGTGTAAGGTGCTACATTATTGGGGACACTTAAAGGAGTATAGACACCATTTTTTGAAGCGTCGGAAGGAATACGATTGCTTTCCTGGTTATACAGAGATGCTCCCCAAGCAATCCCAACCTCGCACGTTCCCGCGAAGATATTTTAATTTGATTTTAAAAACAAGCCATGCAAGTACTTCGTTTTTCAAAACCCATTGGCATCGACATCTTTGTGACGAAAACGTGTACATAGGTAAACAACATGACGTAATCAAACAACTGTGACGTGGAGTCGGCAAAGCAAAGAGCAGTGACGACACATGGCCGGACTCGAACAGCGCCGCCGCCGCTTCCGGCCATGCCCTGAGAAAGACTACGCTTCTGCTCGCTTCACTCAATGGCTTCTTTGTTGGTGCATGTTACAATTACCTCACCAGTGTACGTATGGAGATTGCCTACTAAACTCAGGCCCCAACGGCATGCCTGCACAAGTGCAGGGCTTACGGCAACGGTGCCTCTCGATGGCACGCCGGGAACGTACTGCGCCGCTCCCCGCCTACCCTAGACGTCGCTAGCCCTAGCTGGTTTCACATCGAAGCGCCAGCGAAAGGCGCTTCGGAACGGGCTAACGCTGTAATAAACGTCGGAGTTTAGCGCCGATTTACTGGCAAGCCCATTTCGTAAAATATTTTCTTGCTTTGCGCGACGCCTTCAGCAGTGGAGCTAGCAGACATTAGGTGCGTCGCACCGGGCAGCAGCTGTAGGGGAAAAAAAGGTCGCTTGTATCACTGTAATTATTTCTACCAGGACCTCCGTATTGGCCGAATAATCCTCGCAATTTAATCGTGACTCATAGTCCTTTATACAAATAGTTATGTAAACGAATGAACAGCGATCCGGGATAGCTATAGATTACTGATAGCGGATGCTATGAGGCAGCTATGACTTGGGAGCCGATCGTGGCGGCCACGGCTTTACGCCCCCAGATTGCCTTGACTGCGCCAGATGGCGCCACATGCTTGGACGGCGGCACGCAGGCCTGCCGCGTCGGGACCAATCAGCGCGTGAACAGGTGTGAGCACGGAAGCATGACGGGAGCCATCGGTAGAGCTTACGGGTTACGGTGGCTGATAGCGTCATTACTAAAACATTTTTTTTAAAACAGCTTGGCTCACAGTGTTGGCCAACCGGACTAATAAAGCAGCATCTTCACGGTTCCTTTGTTCAACATTCCTACCAGTTGACATTTCCTGCGCGTCAACCCCCCACGTTTTCGTGGCTGCTGCTGATTCCTGCTTCGTCGCTCGAGTCGCAGGCGAGCGGGTCAGGATTAAAGTGCCCGGCAATGTTGCTAACATCCACGCTATTGGACGAAACAACGTCGCAGTACTAATTTTACTACGCTGTAGCGTTGCTCGACGACAATAGTTTCTTGCACGTGCGACAGCAAGCAGACGAAAAACGCGACCCGAATGCGTCATCAGATTTTGTGTTTACGCGATCATCTACCTTGCCAGTAGGGGGCACTCGTGTGGCGTTCTCGTATCTTCGTCTCGTACAAAAACAGGCTATACCGCCCGGGTGGTCAGACTCGTTCATAGCCAATCCCCTACCCCGCAATATGCATCCTCTGTTCCACCAAGGGCGCCGGAAGGCGCGAGCCAAATACATCCAGGAAAGGTACGGGACGGACACTGAATCCTACTACGTAGACGCAGCAAAGTCAGAAGCGGGGTACACGGTAGCGGTTGTGATTCACCAACAACAACTGGTTGATGCCCTCACCATCTGCGATGACAATATAGAAATGGCGGAGGAGGTGGCCATTGCTTTAGCCGCCACGCATACCACCTGCGCCTATATAATAACAGACTCTATGGCTGCCTACCGCAACTACATCAAAGGGCGAATATGTCCCCAGGCTGCCAGAATATTGAAAAATTATGGACATCCCGAACAAGACAAATGCCTCGTCTGGACACCGGGACATCAAGGTGGGGAAGGGAACGAGTGCGCCCATGCCGCTGCCCGAGCTCTCCTCCCCCGGGACTCGACCCCTCCATCCTCCACACCGCCCTATCCCGGCCCTCTGGCGACATATGCGGAGAGGTTACAGCACTGTAGACTCTCTCGCAGAAAATATCCACCCCCAGCCAAGGGGCTCTCCAAAGCGGAGGAAGTTAGATGGCGACGCCTACAGACAGGTACATATAACACACCAGCCCGTTTAAACACAATACACCCCGGGTTCTGCGACCCCAAATGCAAATATTGCGGGGAAAAGGCAGGCCTGCACCACATGGTGTGGACCTGCCCACACAATCCTCCAGATGATCCGAATGCAGTGCCAACAATTGAGGGGTGGGAGGCTGCCCTATCCAGCTCTGGACTAGAGGCCCAACGGGCCCTCGTGACACGTGCGCGGGTAGCAGCGGCAGCCGCTGGAGTCCCGGACTAGGGACCCCACCTACACATCCCCCTCCCTTAAATATACTTAATAAAGTTTTTCACTCACTCACTCACTTTGACGTCATCGCGTGCTCGTGTCCGAAGAGATCGAAACCGAAACTGGCCCTGATAAATGCATTGATGATAAATTAATTGGTCTCTGCTGGGGCTGTTTGGGTTGCAGTCCCTCAGTTTTGGACCACTGCAGATCGATTAAAGTAAAAATACCGGAACAGAAAATGTACGTGTCTATACTTTTTTAAGCTCATCCTTTAAGAGTATGACGCAAGGGCTGAGCTCATTAAACACGTGGGAGTACACGGGAAGCGAGGGCCACCAAAACGCAGCCCAGCCCACATATAAATGAGAAGGGTTCAATGCTACTGAACCGAATGTGGAGCGAAAGCATCAGCTGCAGGTGACCGAGCGTTCTTCTTCTCCTTCTCCTCCTCCTCCCTCTTCTTCTTCTTCGCGACTGTTCAAGGTCAACCGTAGCGACCAGTCGTGGGAAATCGTGGGAAATCGGGTGGTTAGAGGTCGTGTTGATGTGACTGACGTCGAGAAGGCGAGACAGGTTGGCAAATAATATGCAGGGAAATTGACGACCACGGTCAGTCGTGATGGTGCAAGGACACCATAGCGGCTCATCCAGTGTGTGATGAGTGCTCTGGCGATAGAATCCGCCGTTATGTTCAGAAGGGGATCGCTTCAGGCTAGCTACGCAATGGCTTGAAACTTGGCACAGTATTGCTATCGCAATAAGAAATTGTCTAGTTGCTCAATACAGTGTCTGTTGACAAGCGTAAGCATTACATAGCCAGTTTCTTATATGTTATTGTGAACTTTATTGTTTCCAGAAATGCTTTCACAGGACTTTGTTGAGCTCGTTCATATCAATATTCACTGATATTTATTGAGCTCAGTGAAAATTTTTATTGAGCCGGGTGTTAGGGTTTGGGAAGAGGAAAAGAAAACGTTGCCCGTCAACAAAACTGGAGAAATCTCTCAGAATCTAGTATCTACAAAAAGGGCAACATGTAAAAGGGACAACAGACAGGATGACGGTACTTTTAATGTCCTCATAGTTTACACATTTGCTCAGCGGTAAAGCATATCTGAAGTAAAATTTAGAAATTATGGTTATTTATGGCAAAGCTAGTTCATAGAGCAAAACCAATGAGACATCTTGCCATTGCACATGTCTGGAATTTTTTCTCGCTAGCGGTTTTCCTACAGAGTGTATTGATTGAGTTTATGTTCCTCCAGGTGGCGTTGCCGATCGGCAAGTTTGTATGATTGACAGCTGTCATAAAAAAAATGATGGTGGTTTTCTTTTAAGCTATGAATGCCAAAATTGCAGGAGTTCTCGACGAGGGCTGAGCTCATTAAACACGTGGGAGTACACGGGAAGCGAGGGCCACCAAAACGCAGCAGGCAGGAATCGGAGGCAGCAGCAGCTGCGGGGGATCCAGAAAACAGGACTGGCTCCTCCTCCTCTTCCTCCTCTGCTCTCTCCGGCCAGCAGAACCAGCAGCAGCGGATCCACAAGTGCAGCCTCTGCTACAAGGGCTTTGCCACCGAAGATCGTCTCTCCAAGCATTACCAGGTGCATGGCAACGATGAGACCAAGCCGCTGAAGTGCAACATCTGTGACAAGCGCTTCCTCAACAACTCTGCCTTGACTGGCCACCTCAAGATACACAAGTGAGATGGTCCTGGATTCTGTTTGTGTGTTTAGTTTAGTGGAATTTTGACACTAGGCACAAATTCTGCTTTGTAGGCAAGGTTTTTATGAAGAAAAAGAAAAAAGCTTTGTAATAACGTTTTGCAAATCTGTCAGTACGATATATCAAACGCTTTGTGGTCTGAACTGGTGTATAACCTTTTCTTTTTTCGCTTAGTGTATAGAAGTTTGAGGGCATAAATCTATTTGTGTTTCATGGTTACTTCTTTGCTGGCTTTTAGTGACTGGCCCGTATGTGCTCTTGGGCAAAGGTGGACTATCAAAATGCAGGCCAATTGGGTGACTACTTGCCACAGCCTCTTGGCTATTAGTATTGCAGTCAATTTCTTTTAGTGCGAAAGCATTTCTCATCTCACGTTTCGTGTGACCAGAAAATGTCCTTTGAACCTTTTAATCACCCAGAGAATCAGCGGTAATGAAATTGGTCACTGGTGATTAATCATAGTAGTTATGACTTGGTTAGTCATAGTCATAGTTGGTGTCTGACGTCATAACAGCTCAATGTAGTGGCAGCACTGCATGCCAGTCATGTCTGAACACATCAGGCCTTACCATGGTAACAATGATGGCGCCATTGCATGGCCAAGAGAGAAACGCTTTCGTGTTGCCGCACATCAAGAGGCATAAGGGCCCCCCAGAATTTTCTTTGTTATTGCGATCTGGCAGGGCTCAAACCATCTAAATCCAACTTGAATTCAAACTTCTTGAATATGAATTTGAGTAACGCCGTATTTGATTTGCAGCTTTGGGTTCAAACTCTTCAATTTGATAAAATCAAAGTGACGTTCTTAACAAAATAATTTAAATGGATAACATGCACCTAGAAAACTGTATAGTGTGGCCTAGGAGAGACGCGCTCTGTATAGGGACCAGGCAGCTGGATGGGTGGCGCCATGGAGTGCACAGTCTGTCATTGGTTCGTGTGGAGTTTTCTTCGGTGCTCTTAATGTTTAGGTGTTATTGTTATGTCCAACGACATGAAGTGTTTGCAGGCACATATTGTACTTTCACCACACTAGCAGCTACGCAAACTCATTGGACGCTTCTAAGGTGTTTGATTTCTACCGGCTTCCATGACAATGGTTTCTGCAGAAGCATGAACGGTGGGCGATCTGGTTACAGTTGGTTAAAAGACAGAGGCATGTATCCACGGTTTATTTTGCATATGTGTTTTATTTGACACAGGTTTACATATTTCTCAGCAACGCCCATTTACTAGGCCGCGTGAGCACGGTGCTTCTCATTGGCCTTTGAGTGAATGCGAGATTTCTTGATTAGGATCTAGTATGACTAGGCTGTTTCACCTCAGAGAAATTGGTCATATGGCTAATGCTGTATGTAAATTTAATGGCACTCCTACGAGCCGCAATGTATGAGTGACATGATATATTGAAGGGCCGGAATTTATTTTCGATCACCTAGCATTCTCAACGCTAAGTATAAAATGACCTGCATGGGCATATTCCCTCACCTTGATCGAAATGCAGCTACTGCAGCCATGTATAAACCCGAAAACTCGTGGTGCGCTGAGAAAGCAGAACACTTCAGTGAACGAGTCCTCACAGCGAGTCGTCAGCAATAGAACACCCTCTTTAGGGGTTTGGTGGCCTATCTCACAACACATAGCGCTCTCTGTTATTTTATTGGATTTTACGGTTTCGGCAGTACATTGGACTAATGCTTTCAAATCGTTTAGACAAGTACCATCAATTGCGATGAACTTCCTGGACTGGGAGAAGGCTTAGACGAACTGAAGTCAAATATTCTTAGAACTGCATCCATTATAGCAGGTGTCCAAAAATATTCTCAATGAGAGCAGGAAAATTAACTCATCTTTTCACAACCTCCGGGGGCGTGTCGAGGGAAAGAACGTGTTAATATGATACCATAAATGAAGTCAAATATCTGTAACAACTCCAACGTGTTCAATCAGAGCGTCGTTGTATAGTATGTAAAGATGATTTTGAGGGGAAGTTGGCCATTTTGCCCATGAAGTTGGTCAGTCTCAAGACCTGGTTTAGTGAGTTATGTTAGCTTAAATGTGCAGGAAGTCCAGTAAGCTTGTTGGTTTGCATTTGCTACCAGAAGGAAATTCTACTTCTGCCTTGCTTGTTTATTTTTCTGCATTTCCAGCCCTCATTGCAAGGCTGAAGCTAGAAAACCATTGGCTATCATTTCCTTCTGAACCATTATGAGCCCACTGCCAAAAGAGACATTTACAGCACCTTTAACTGTGCTTATGAAGAACCTGAGATTACAAACAGCTCTACTGAAGCATCATCACTTCACAGCCTGATGGTGTTTGATCTTCTGGCGGTTTCCAACAAGAATTGAGTAAACAAGATCAAAATGCAGCGCAGGTCATGTCGAGTCGATGTCTTCATAAGCGCCTAACGACGGCGTTCCTAGCACGTGACGAAATCGCGCTGGGCTGTTTTTAAAACATGCACTCCTTGCCGGAGTCTTTGCTGAGGACAGCTCTTTTTTTTTTCAAAATTGCCTGATAGAAAATTAGGCTTTAAAAGCCACGTCACAGAACGACAGGTAGACCCATGTCCAGGGACGCCTCAAAATGCAACCTTGGCATTCTAATGTTGGGAGATTTGCCACAGGCGGTGCTTGTCCGCTGAGGTGACAGTGGCGCCATACAACAGCCGCCCTGTCCCTATATTATTTTTTTTCCACTTTTGAAGTGAAAGGGTGCTCTGTTCTTGTGTCTGGTGCACTGCCTTCATCTAACTCCTTGGTCACTAGTGAAAGTAGCTGATCCTGCAAGATCAAAAATTTTGGTGACACACAGCCTTCGTCTTTTAAGGATATGACACAACATCATTAATTGGTCCTGCCAGTGGCGCCTCTTTGTGGATCCTCGTTTGCATACACTCGCCCCTCTCCGACATGCACTTTGCTGCTCAGGTAGTCACTTATACTTTCTTAATTTGTGCCTCTTTAATGCCATCATGCTCATTTGCATACAGCCATAAGCTGGCACATCGTGTAAAAAACAATAGGACATAGATATAAATCCCCGCTTTAGCCAAGCCATACAAACCTACTGGCGTGGCCTAGGGGATAGCTTCTGACTCTGGATCTAAGGATGCCAGGTTCAATTCCTATCTCTCCGTAAATTTTCTCTTCATCAATATTCATTTACAGTAGAACCTCATTGATACTTTTTTTTTAATGTAGGGAAAAAAAAACTTACTATTATCCCGGAAAAGCATGAGCTGAGCTTTCTGATATTAAAAATTTTCACTTTGGAATGAGGTACCAAGGCATTTAATATTGAGACTTTCACTGCATAAAAGTGTAGGTTAGCATATAGACATCAAATGTGAATGTCTCTTTTTTTTTTTTAGCTCTCGCAGAATTCAGTCTGTACTTGCGTTGTCCTAAGTGCGGAAAGAATTTAGTAACAAATCCGGTTTGTCGAAGGCAATGATGAGCTGAAATCGCTTCCTTGGTTGCTTCACCTCCTTACGCTGGTGACACATGGAAAAACAATCACGATGGTATACAGTCGGCGCATTTTTTCTCGTGCTGTGTCCCCCATAGCCGGCCCGCTAGTATGAAAGCGAATACAATTGAACCTGGATGTAACGAAGTTGACAGTAGTTCGCAATTTTTCATTACATGCAGGTTTTGTATAAAGGCTCGCACGAATGATGCAGAAATGAAACCGAAAGGCTTCAGATGTCAGTGAAAGTGGACTCAACCTTCAGGCATTTATTTTACAGTAAAATACTGCATAATCTCTGCTTGTTTTCGCGTGAGCGAAGGCACAACACGGCGCTCCAATGAAGCTAAATCATGTAATGCTCCTTCGTCGTCGCGCGAGCCGACGAAATGGCTCAATATATCAATTGCATTCATCACCTCCTTCGCGGTGGGCACGTCACACGGATCTGGCTCACAGGAACCATCATCACAGACATTGGGATTTTGCACGCTTTCGGCAAGTGCCTCATCATTCATTTCTTCCGTAGCTACGGCGGTGTTGTCTGCAAACAAAAAGTCGCTCAGGTCGACGTCGCCGGGGACACCACCTTTGCTGCATAGCTCATCCCACACTTCGGCCACATCGGATGAAGCTGAAGTCTCTTCTTCCTCGTCGTCGGCACCAGCCTGTGCGTTTTTTGTAATCCCTGCCTTCATAAAGCACTTTTTAATAACTTCTGCCCTGACTTCTTGCCAGGAGGCAGCAAGCATTTCAACTGACTGATAAATATTGATCTTCAGCTCCCGTTCCAGACGGATGTTCAAAAGAAACTTCTGTATCAGTCAGCGCTGGTAACAGCATTTAAAGCTGTTAATTATTCCTTTGTTCAGCGGCTGTATTAGTGATGTGCAATTAGCCGGGAAGTAGGTCAGTTCGATGTGAGACAGCTGCAGGCCTTCAACATGGTGCGCAGCGCAATTGTCCAGAAGTAGGCAAACTTGACGGCCTTGCCGCTTGACATCCTGGTTGAAGTCTTTCAGCCATTCAGAAAATATTGCCTGAGTCATCCACGCTTTAGTGTTCGCCATGTATTTCACAGGCATATGCTTCGTCCCCTTAAAGCACCTGGGACGGGCACTTTTTCCCACAACTAGCGGGACTCGCTTGTCAGTGCCGTCTAGGTTGGTGCACAGTAGAACTGTTACACTGAGTTTGCTCTGCTTTTCGCCGCTGCAGTCATCTCCTTTAAGTGCTAGCGTGCGGCCTGGAAACATCTGATAAAAGAGAGCCATCTCGTCGGCATTATAGATTTCAGCCGCTTTGAAGCGACTCGCTATTCCAGGAAGCGTGTCAGCTACCCACGAAGCAGCAGCATCGCTGTCTGCAGAGGCAGATTCGCCGCAGATGACTTTCCCGATAACATTGTGTCAGCTCTTGAAACCTTGTAGCCACCCAATGCTTGCTTTGAAGTCATCGTGGCCCAAGATGCACGCAAAATCCTTTGCCTTCTGTTGTAATATCGCTCCGCTTATGGGCACATTCCTGGCTCGTGTGTCCAAAAACCACGTGAACACTGCCTTATCCACATCATCATATGTTGACAGTTTCAACCTTTTCTTAGCCTTTGTCCCCGACTCCACAGCACTTCTAATCTTCTCTTCCGCACTCAAAATTGTTGACAGGGTGCTCGCTGGGATGTTGAAACGAGCGGCGACATTCTTTTTCTTCTCGCCCGCGGAGACCGCATTTAAAATGGCAAGTTTGTCTTGAAATGACAAAACTTATCATTTTCTGGCCGTTGAACTCATTACGATGAACTGACGCCTCAGAGACAAGCGGAACCCCACGAAAACAGGCAGAAAGGCTGGCCTAGCACTTCCGAAACACGTCAGGCGAACCAACACCGCAAATCCGCAGACACACGAGACGTGCACGAGACACAGAACAACAGACAGGATGGCGAATGCGCAACGTGCGCAAAAATTGCATGTGCTACACGCACGTACAGTACCTACAAAGAAATCAACTGCAGCCACTAATACCACCTGGTGTTGCACTACACTATCAACGCCTGAGGAGGCTGCTGAATTAGTCACGGAGCAGTGCTAGAAGGTAATACTATCATCATCATCTCCAATTTTGCTTAATTTCTGCGATCACAGGTGTTCACGTAGCTGCTGGCTTCTTAGAGTTCTAATATTCACTAAATTAATGCATTTCTTTGGCCACATTTTCAGTAAAAGCTCAAAAAATAATGACTGATCAGCTTCGCGAGTTTGTTACATCAAGGTTGACTGCCGCAACGCCTTCATTACATAGAGGTCGAAAATACATTGGCTTCAATGGATGCGGCATTGGGGAATTTAAAAACTTTGTTAAATTGAGGAATTCGTTACATAGAGGTTCGTTACTACCGGGTTCAACTGTAGTTGTAGTTTTCACCGCAAAGAAGCCACCTCGTATCTCCTCATGGTCGTGTGTCCGCGGGATCGGGCGCCTCGCATGTTGGCTCGTTGGCTTTCTTTGATACTTCCGTTTGCACCTCTGTGCTACAGAAAAGCAACTGTGGCAGGTGAGCGCCGCTGATCAGTTTTTGATGTCGTGAGCGCTCATGAGCACGTGTCCGGTTGATTGCAAAACGTATTATACGACCATAATTTGTCGAACTTTCGAACTTAGTAGCTGAGAAATTGTGTTAACCAAGAACGTATTAACCGAGACAAAAATAGTGTGACTCTATGTGAGATGTTTTTACTCCTGAGATTCGCAGCATATGAAACTGGAAATCATATGAACTGGAAGCATATTGACAAGGTTCTGCTGTACTTTACTCTTAGAACTCCTGATGACATTTGAGTCATTGCGGCCTTATAATTACAATTTATGTAATATTTTATTGGTTTTCAAATTGCACCGCTCTGCACGTGATGCGAAACATTTTCAACCGAGCTGGATTTTCTCTGCACGCTACTAGTGCCAGTTTCTTCCCTGAATTGGAGCCCTAACGCTGTCATGCTAGTAACTAACGGCTCTGAGCTCAAGGATGAAATGTACACTAGTTCCTCGTGGAAAAGCTGTAATGATTCTTTGAGTCACATTTTTGTGTCTGTCTCACTATAACTAGCCATCATTATGTGCGGAGTCCTGATCGATAGAACTGTAGTGGTAGTCATCTGCTTGCTTTCTTTGTACCGTATCCTAGTGGGGACGTTGTTTTCAGTGTGGACAAAAGTCTTTAAAGAAACATCTCTTCTGTGGGTGTGGGAGTGGGATCAGATGAAGCCTGATCTGCTAATCCCTGCTCTATATGTATTTGCAATTTCCTGAGTAGTATTGACTTCAATAAGAAGACATTCTATGAGAACAGTTATTTGCTTCAAAGATAAAAACTTGTGTGTCATCTGGTTTCACTAATGTGTTGATAAAGAAAAAAAATAAAAGAAACGCCACACAAAATAGTAATGGTACAGTAAAACCTCATTACAAGAGACACTCAAAGGACCCGAAAAAGATGTCTCTTGTAAACAAGGTCTCTTGTAACCAAAAATTTTAAAATCACTGTGTTGATCACTTTACTGCACATCAACATATAAATGCGTTCACACGCATTAACAGGAAACTTTTCAGGAAAGCTTAAAGAAGTTATTCATACTACTAGTATGTATTTTTGTGAGTGCAGAGTGTACTCCTTCCCAAATTCTGGAGGTAAAGCACTTCACTTTGCAAGCCTTCCTGTTGCTCTAACACTTTTGAGGAGGAACTCCTACATGCTTGTCACCCTCAGATGATTCACAAAGAGGAAGACATCAGGATTCTAAGCTTTCATCTTGTGATCAAATTTTAACAGTGAGGAGTTAAATATGCTGAATGTTATTCAAGCATTTTGATTTGCTTCATAGGTAACAGTAATGCAATGCTGTTTTGACTTTCCAATCATGGGGAAGCACTCCTCAGTTCCTGACATACACAACAAAAAGTACACTGATATGAAACAGAATTTAGCTAAGGGAATCTGAAGTGCATCATGTACGAGTTGGCGCTTACCATATGCATTGCATGTGCACACCTGGGTTGTGTCTCTTCTAAATAGTGAAGAATTTACTCCAGGGACCTGAAAAAGTTGCCCTTAGTAACCGAGCGTCTCTTGTAACCATGTCTCTTGTATGCAATGTTGTTAACATGACAGACATAGGAAAACCAACCAAACCATTTTCAAATGTCTCTTATAACCGAGTGTCTCTTGTAACAGTATTTCTTGTAACGAGATTTGACTGTATATGAACATAGTAGTAACCATTTATTGTTGAAGTAAACCTCGGTATACAACACAATCTTGAGCATTGTAGAAGCTGTCATTTGTGATTTTTACTGTCCTAGAGTGATTGCTACGCTTCTTTGCAGCGAACAAAGCTGCACACTGGCGGAGATAAACGAAGAAGATGAAAACAAACGTGAAAGTGCCTTGCGACAATAGGATAAGCTTTTCTGCTGGGTTATGTGAGCAATTTAAAAATTCCTTATCGTGTAAGTGCAGGCTTCATAACTTTTCCTGACCTGCGTATCTGCACCATTGACTCTTGAAGTACTGTTATATTTATAACCCTTGTCTTCCATTCTTTTCTTTCATTGGCAGAGGCGAAAGATATTTTGAGTGCCCCATTTGCAAGGAGAAATTTCACGTAATCACGGCCCTGAAAGAGCATGTCTACACTCACCGTGAAGATGGGGGCTACACGTGTCCAACCTGTGAAAAAGTGAGCTCTTCCTTCGTACTTTTTACACCTTGTCTCGGCAACATATCCGTTTTAAGTTTGCTGTTATCAGAAGCTTTATAGGTAATTCTTTTATATTTGGGCTTTTTCAGATTTGTCGAATATATCACACGGCTGTGTGATATAACTTAGCCTGCCTGTAGTGAAAGCTACCATCATGAATCAACGAAATTTCATACCTAATCAGTATTTTTATAACTTTGAGTAAAGGGCCTGGCAGCTAGATTCTAAGCAACCAGTTTTTTTCTGATGCAGCTTAAAACCTACTGCCTAATGCGCTCGATTCCATGGTGGTTTTGTTAAAATTACTGCAGAAATTTTTATTGAGATCTCTCCAAGAAGCGCACGCATCTTTTTTTTATATATCCTGATTTTGAAAACCATGACAAGCAAGTGCCAGATGTTAGATAGTTTTAGTATTCAGTATTGTACATTTGAGTTTCTACTTCCAATGCTTGATATGGTGCTGCGACGTGCTCCTTATTGACATAAAGTTTCACCGGACTATGTTGATTGCTTCATATAGGAAATTAAAAACACTCTGGCGCCATCTAGTGACAGCAACTCAAAGTATTTTTTTTGTGATGTGGACGGACCGCTATTTTTCATCGAAGGGAGCACTGGGGAGACCATGAACTGTAATAAATGGGATTAACAATGCTGAAAGAAAAAGAACTGCGCACTTAACAAGAAATCAGTAATATTTTACTGGGATTTTCCGACATTGCTCTTGTAGTTATGAAACACCGTACGAGAAATGCAGTCACTAGAATATTTTAAGAAAAACCTCACAGGATGATTACATTACTCAGTAATGTGCTATTACAGTACAGCTGTTGAAGTGCAATTGCTACTTGAAGTAGTGGCCACATTTTCTGGTGTCGCCATGTCATTAATGTTCAATCTGACATCATTGCCAAAGTTTTTGTTCTCTTAGGTGTCAACATAGAAATCATTGAGTAGCATGAAACAGGAACTGTCAGTGGCGTCTTATGACGTCATCAATTCTAGGTACTGATTTGAGTCACTTGAGAGTGCGTGAGTGATGATGTCATGTCCATG
Organism: Amblyomma maculatum; assembly: GCF_055883805.1. Taxonomy (NCBI): domain Eukaryota; kingdom Metazoa; phylum Arthropoda; class Arachnida; order Ixodida; family Ixodidae; genus Amblyomma; species Amblyomma maculatum. The sequence goes on along the minus strand of NC_139349.1, from coordinate 98,696,267 downwards.
AGAACAAACTAGATGTGTTTTATGAGCTACACGATTTATCGGTGGTCACATGGTTTGTGATAGGTTACGTGATCTTGCTACGCCAGTGATGTTGCTCATGCCCACAGTGAGGAACTGCATGGTAAAAAACTCACTAATTGTGGGGTTATACATGTCAAAGTCGAGCAGTATCAGTACACTTTTTATGACTATACACAGTCATGCGCAGTTTTCCACAACTTCCGGTGGTGTGTCAGTGTAAACGTGGCAGCGTATTCAGGATAGTACAGACTTCCATCACAGCACCATTCCTCCTCTCCCAACGATTGAGCCATCGATCAATGAGTGATGTTTGTCTCGCCTCAAGAAGAGAGGTGGAGCTGCTTTGGGAAGTCTGCGTCAAACACTCTGTGCATACTTTGTGCCAGACATGTATTTTTGCTTGACCAACCTTCTGATTGTGAGTGTCACCAAATTTTGCGGGCCACACTATACTGAAATGTGGCTGTTGCAATGGGAGAGCTGGGTATCATGTTATTGCTTGAGTGGCAGATCTAGAACAACGGCATGCTTTCATTTCAAAATGCAAAGGTAAAATTTTGACACAAGGTGGTAGAACAACGTCATGTGCAGGCTTCATGGAAACATGAAAGGACTAGAAAGCAAAGATGAAAGACTCATCGGAGTTTGAGTGCGGGCTAGCAAGCGTGTAAACATTCATCAGTCTGGCGGCAAGACTTCCTTCGACTCTTGTGTCCTTCCCTGCTGTCATTGCAGAAGTTTGCCGAGTACAACCAAGTGCGGAAGCACATCCGTGCCTTCCACACGGACCAGCGGTTCGTGTGCGAGCTGTGCCCCAAGGCGTTTCCCCGGCAGGACAAGCTGAAGCTGCACATGCTTTGCCACTCGGAACACCGGGAGTTCTTGTGTGCCCTGTGTGGCCGGCAGTTCAAGCGGAAGGACAAGCTCAAGGAGCACATGCGCCGCCTGCACGGGCCCGACCGAGAAGCCCGCGAGCAGGCCCGCAGCAAGCCCACGCGCCCACTCTCTGCCAAGCGGTTTGTGCCAAAGGTGAGGGGGGGAGGTATGGGATACTTTTTGCTCTCCCAAATGGCATCCATCATTTCGATATGCCTTGCTGGGAAAAGTGCATGCATACGGGGCTCTGTGGCATCAACCAGGTTCTTCGGAGCCTGTTACGGCACCCGACTTACTGCATCAGCCTCGTCAACCTCACTGGTCATTTACCCACATGGTATGCAAATTTTGGTGGCAGCTGATTGTGGTGTGGAAGGCTGGCCTGAGTGTTCAGTAACTCTGAGCAGGGTTGCAGGCGTGACCGTGTGTCTCGCAGGTGGTCACATGTCATGCGTGCATCGCCATATTTGCATCAGTCTGGTGCAGTGTAATAAGTCATATGATCGCCCAACGGTCACATAATGTGTTATATTAGTGCTCACATCTGGCACGAGCACAGCTGGTCAGCATGGCTAGCTGTGAGCGCAGTCACTATCTCAGCTCTACCTGGTGCTATGCAAAGAACCTAAAGTAGGGGTAGCATACCACAAACATCTTTGTGTTACATGGTACAATCTCATTACCAGAGACATGGTTATAACTCGGTTATAAGAGACACATGAAAATGGTTTGGTTGGTTTTCCTATGTTTGCCATATTAACAACATTCCATACAAAAGACATGGTTACAGGAGACGCTCTATTACTAAGGGCAACTTTTGCAGGTCCCTAAATTAACTACTTCACTATTTAAAAGAGACAATTAACCCAGGTGGGCTCATGCAACGCAGCTGACTTGTACGAACTTGTATGTGTGGCAGTTTAGATTTTCTTATCTAAATTCTGTTCCATATCAGTATCCTGTTTTGCTGCAATATCTCGGGAACTAAGACAGAATGCTTCCTCTTGACTTGGAAATCAATATGTCCCTGTTGTTTCAGCCACCATCACCACATTCCTGTGTGACTGAAACAACACCGAGATTTTGATTTCCAAGTCAAGAGGAGGCATTCCGTCTTAGTTCCCGAAATATTGCAGCAAAACAGGATACTGATATAGAAGAGAATTTAAATAAGGAAATCTAAACTGCTACACATAAGTTGGTTGGTAAGAAGTTGGTAAGAATTTTTGTTTGCAAGAGACCTTGGTTTCGAGAGACATCTTTTTTGGGTCCCTTGAGTGTCTTTTGTAACGAGGTTTTACTGTATTAGCACACTTAAGTCTTGCACTAACTTTCCACTTGAATGAAATAGTTACTGCATTGCATTTCGGCTAAGCGGCCTAGGCAGGTGAATGGGCGGGCAGACCTTATTTGGGAGATCTGGCGGGGAGAGGGATATGTGGGGACCAGGGCTGCGTCCCTTGGCATGGCGTCTGATGACAGGTGCCACCTGATGGCGCCTACTACTGCCTTAACAGCACTGTGCTCGAGCTTAATTTTCATTCTTGTATGCATTCTTGCACCATGATCACAGTAAAGGAACAATCAGGTTTCGTCTCATTTTGCATATCCATGAGTAAGCCAAGTTCACTGCATACTGGAAGTCACCTAGTGTGTTGTTTCAGGTTCCGCCTACGGACTACCAGCGGTTCATCTACAAGTGCCACACGTGCATGCTGGGCTTCAAGCGGCGTGGCATGCTGGTGAACCACATGGCCAAGCGCCACCCCAACGTGCAGCTGGAAATGGTGCCTGAGCTGAACTTGCCCATTCTGCGGGCCACACGCGACTACTACTGCCAGTACTGTGAGAAGGTCTACCGCTCCTCTTCCAAGCGCAAGGCCCATATCATCAAGAACCACCCGGGGGCCGCCCTGCCCATGAGCAACCGCGTCAAGGTGATTCAACGTGTCTGGAAGCAATTGGTTTGATTGTGCTTCAAAAATACTAGCCCATCATGCTTCTACATCCTCTACTGGCCCTCTGCCTCTCAACTCCTTTTGCTTAACCCTGAAGGCCTGGAAGGTGTGTACAAATAAGTAAATATATACGAGTCAGTGGAGAGGAGCTTCATGACATGTAGCTATAATTTCAGTGCAAAATTACAGGTTGTATCATGTTTTCGCGATTCTAAGCATGCCCCCCTAACTTTGCAATATCCCAAAGACGCGGGATCGAATCCCAGCCTCGGCGGCAGCTTTTCGATGGAGGCGAAAAGCAAGGTGCCCATGTGCTGTGCAATGTCAGTGCACTATAAAGAACCCCAGGTGGTCGAAATTTCCGGAGTCCTCCACTACGACGTCTCTCATAGCCTGAGTTGCTTTGGGACGTTAAACCCCACAAACCAAACCAAACCTAACTTTGCAAAATAATTTTTGGAAAAGAGTTTGCGTGCTAATCTAAGCACACCCTTTCGTGAGATGGAAGAGAGTGTAGACAAGGCTTCCAGCACACTTGCTTACTCAGTCCTTGAGCCAGAGCCGTTTGAGACCCAAGGTTGTGCCGTGTCTGCGGTGTGATCTCCAATTTCTTTTGTTGCTGCATTCTGGCGTTATGACAGCTGCTCAGACAACAAAAACGATTGGCCCAATATAGGTTATGTGTTAGCCATGTTGGGCCCAGCATAGGGCCAGTGTATTGCCAACATAATACCAATATTGGGCTATGGTGACGCTTGAGTGGCGGCACAGAATGGCAAAAGTTAGCCAGAAAGGACCGTGATTACTCATTTTTAAAAAAAATTTTAATCTAAGCATCCCTCTCTCATTTTGGGTGTCGTGAAAAAAGGAGGTTACTCAGAATCTAGCATGTACAGTATATCAAACATTTTAAAGATGTTGCTACAGACTCGCGAAACTGACTCGTTACAAGAGACACGAGACCAAGTAAATGCATACAAAAAAATAAATACTAGGTATATAACTGTGTGCTAACAATGGGGCACAATTTTGTAGTACACGCAATTAGCGTGCACACTGTTACAAGCAATACACTTTGAGGGGCAGTTTGGTGCACAGATGAAAAAAAAAATTTATACGCAACAAAGACATCACAGAAAAAAGAGACACGACACGTGCGCAACTTGCAACTGTTTATTCACTTTGGGTCGAATGAATACATAGATAGGGAAAGATAAGGGCGGAAAGGAGGACCTTCATGCGTGCACGAGCAGAAACAAAAATATAGCATATGGCCATATAAAAGCATGTCTCAGCACATACCCAAAAAACACTTTCATCTTTGGAGATCGTAACCAACAAGTGTGTTTATACAATTGCTTCCACATTTGTTGATGTGAAAAGCCTTGACAAGTAGATGGGCTGTAGTGTCTTTGCCCCCTTTTAGGATTTCAGTTTCGTTCAACTTTGCTTTGCATATTTTCTTGTCTCTTTTCTACCGCATGCTTTGTAATGATGTGGTGCGGCGATACCGATGCCATTCTTTATTGTGCGATTATGGTCAGCAAGGTGACCGTTAATACAGTGGACCAAACTAATACATTGTTTGGGCCAATGTAAGATTTCCCACACGTCTGCAGGATCTGATACACTGCGCCACATAAATTTTACAAAGTGCTTTAGCATGTGTTTTCTGGCAATCTACTCTTTTTGGTTTGTTGGAAACCGTCTTGCTGCACAAAGAAGACAGGTTCTTGGGGGCAGAAAAACATCGCTGGAAAGTTTTGGAAACAAACTTCAGCGGCTACCATTCACCTGTGCCTTGTGACGCTTTAGGAGTTTCTAGTGTGACGGAAAATCTGCACCAGGCTTGCAGCAGGGAAGTCCATCAAGACCAGCCTGCTTTGCGTCAGGGATAATCTTGCTAAAGCTCTTGTAGGCTTGCCTCACCTTGCCCAATCATCTATTCCGCTGTGGAATGCTGCACACTGAGACCAGACAGATGGAGCTGCTTTGGCCATAGGAATTCCGCTGTTTAGTGGATCGAGCACGGGGCCTTGGTGGGATGATGATCTGCTGTGGTTCAGCTCTCCCCTGCCTGACTGCCTTGTCCTCTTGACCCCTTGCCCAGGGAGGCGTGCCGACTATCCCTGGGGAGCCCAACCCGACCTTCTCGCACATGGTGGGCAGTGTGACGACGCAGCCCCACAGCTGCTGCCTCTGCCACAAGCAGTATGCCAGCAAGGCCAAGCTACTCCAGCATCAGCGCAAGAAGCATACGGAGATGGTGGCCCTGTTTGGCAACAACCAGGTCGGTGGTGGTCCCCTTGGGACTACTGCGGTTTTTCGACTTTCTCTGTTTGAGCCTTCTCAGTAGTCTTCTTGACCAGTACGTGCTAGGCTTTCACATATTTGTGCATTTTTTTTTGCCCCTTGCCATAGCTAAGTCGCAAATCTTAGAACAAAGCAACAGAATACAAAGGTGAGCGAAACAAAGCAAGCGTACCGTTGGAAACAGAAATGAGGTTTCTTTTGTTCTTTGTCTTTTGCACTTGCTTTGTGCTACTGCCAGAGATGAAGAGTATCTAACTCTCCCCTTGTTCACCCACCACAAGTCTCCACTTTCTCATCATGCAAATGTTCGCTGAGCATTTTGAAACTGCGCAGGTTTTTTTTCTTTTCTTTTTTTTTTTTTTTCGGGGGGGGGGGGGGGGGGCAGTCTTCAAATTGCCTAGCAACATTCTCAACATAGCAAGCTGTCTCCTCCGCTTTCTCAGTCAGTTTGTTAACCAGTTTATTATCTTTTTGTACAACATAGAATAAATGCCGGCTTGGTTTCGTAGCTGCTACAAATGGGCGAGATAAAATGAATGTGATCAGTGAGAAACACAGCAGAAAGCTGACTTCTCAACTCCAGCTGAAGCCCTCTTTAACTGGCTTGTCACCGCTAATAGTTAGCGCCGACCTTTGTCATCTTCGCAGGCGGCTAGTGGCAGCAGCAGAGGCCGGGAGGCTGACTTGCTGACCCGCGCTATGTCGGAGCTGACCCAGGGTCTGACCGACTTCCGACAGAACTCGAACGCCACCACATTCCTGACCACTAGGACGCTGCAGGAAGTTGAGAATCAGGCTGAGGGCATAGCGGATGATGCCCAGCAAGAACAGGTCATGACCGAAACACTCGAGGCGGCAGTGGAGACGACGGAAGTGACGGCTTCGACGCTCGACCAAGCGCAAATTAGCCTGTTGCTAGCACAGTACCAGCAGCAGGCTGTTCTCGGGTATGTGCATGCGCAATTCCTTTCAGTGCTGTATGCAAAATTTGTTTTTCCTTCAGTTTGAATGCACTCAAAATGTGCGTCTTTTGTTAGTTTCTCATCTAATACAAAACCGTGGATAATAAGGATTAAAGACCAAAAAAGATTTATCATACTCAAACAGTCAAATCCACATATAAAATTATTGAAGTGCCATGAAGATACCGCTATTATAACCGATAATTGTTATAAACCGGGTTGAGCCAAAAAGCAGGCGAGAACATCACAAACTTTAGGAAGTTTAACAAGGGGAAAGTGGCTCACGCTTTTCACTTATTCCCAGACAGAAACCGGTAATCAGTCAGCTTTGATTGCCTCACAGCAAACTTTGTGACATCTATCTGCGAGGCGTCCAACTGCTGAAAGTAGCCGGGGGACTTGATCATTCTTAGTGCTTCCTGGTGTGGTTTGGCCGACGCGGTCACAGTATATTTGCGAGTCCTTTCTTCTGTTATGGTTGGCTCTCAGTGACCAGATTTAATTGTTATAACCGATAATCGACCATGAGAGCATTGCTATATGCAGTTCATTTTACCATAGAATACATGGTAAAGCTTGTGGTGCCTTGGTTTTTCATTGTTATATCCAATATATTGTCCAATGCAGTATTGTTATAAGTGAGGTTGACTGTATATATATTCCTTCTTTGGGAAATGTGCTCTATTTTTTAATTCCTGCATACGAAGTTTTTATTGGTGGTAGGGAGATACGTGCTTGCTACTTTATTTAGAAATGGTTTCAGTAGTCTCCTCTTATGAATTATATTCTTAAATGAAAGGAAAGGAAAACGTAGCAGGGGGCGGCAGAGAGTTAGGTGGGCCGATGAGGTGAAGAAGTTCGCAGGGGTCAAGTGGATGCAGCTAGCACAGGACTGGGTTAATTGGAGGAATATGGGAGAGGCCTTTGCCCTGCAGTGGGTATAGTCAGCCTGAGGATGATGATGATGATGATGATGAAAATATAATAAGTATGCCTTCTATGGCTATCTCGGTCTGCCCATTATGGAGAGCCATGTTTAATTCAGCAGTCATGTACTGCTGAGAGAGCTTTGCGGCACTTTGTCAGGTGAAGGAAAAGGTGTGGTGCAGGGGACACGAAACACAATAATGAGAGAGACAGAAACTTCTCACCTTCTCACACTAACCGGCCCAATCAAAGAAACACTAGAAAATGTTTATGGGCTTCACTTACCTTAACCGTGGCAAAAGCAACATTGTAGCCTTGTTGGGGTGTATTGGCTAAAAAGTTACTTGAAATTACATTACAGTTGTCATTTGAGTTCGCGGTCGATGCAGCACTGCTCTGTCTGTATCAAACACAGCTTTGCGAACTCTAAAAAACGTTTCCATGCTGTTAAACAACAATTGATTTCATGCTCGCTACATTATCGCTTTTGCTTTGCTTAATGGGAGGAGAGTAGTATAGATCATTAAAATTCATTTACATAGTCCATGAAAAATTTGCCTGTGGAGTTTAAATGTATTGCAGGGAATTTTCACTCATCGCAGAAGGGCAGTTCCTGAGAAGGCGTGATAAGGACTGCCTTTGTAGGCTATTTGCATGTAATTGGTTTGGTTTGGTTTGCGAGTTTTAGCATCCTAAAGTGACTCAGGCTCCCAGAGACTACGTAGTGGAGTGCTCGAGGAACTTGGACCACCTGGGGTTTTTTTGGCTTGTTTGGTTTAGTCAAATGTCAAAAACTGGTCTCATTTATTGTTCAGCGGAGTAATGCATGCTACTTACCATTGCTCGTTGTTAGCAGCTGCTGTAAGTTTTATCCTACTATAATAACAGTTACTACAATGTGTTCTGTTATAGTTATTGTGAACATTCATCACTTCAGTGATGCATTACTTTTAAGTGATATCGTGGCATATTTTCACCTCTTTGTCCTAAACGAAGTGCTTTCCAAACTGGCATTTTCTTTCCCCATAAATTGCCCACAAATGATAGACCTTGCTTCCACCACTGAGCATACCACAGAAACGGTCTAAAATTTTTGCGTAACTTTGCGGTCTTCGTGCAAAAAAAAAAAAGAAGAAGAAGCAGAAAGAAATGTGCAGGTTTGATGTAGGCGTAGCGTGTTGCTGTGATGTCATGCATGACATCATTGCATGCCTACTGATCCCATTGTGTCTTGCCTGCTTGCAGCACGAGTGACGGTGACACGGATGTTCCGGTGGTTTCGGTGGCTGACGTGGTCGTGGCTCCCAACGCTCAAACCGGCTGGGCAATTGTGTCAGTTTCGGCACCAGGAGAAGACGCTTTTGAGCAAGAGCTTGCGTCAACATGAAATTTATCAATGTGTAGCTTCTATACCGTGCAGCTTGGCGATCTTTTCACAAAATTGCTTCCTTTTGTGAAGCTGCGCTTAAAGTGTGGGAGATCTGTGCGTTCTTTGTGCGGAAACTGCTAAGAAACGCCATTTTTAAGCATCTGAGCTTAATTTTAATGTCTGGTCTAATTTTTTTGCATATCTGTGTTTTTATAGCAACGTACACATGCCTGTTGCTCTATTCTAGTACGGTGCAAGAATTCTAGTCAGTGGTGTAGCTTCTCTTTTCTTTTTCTAAACACTGTATCTTCAATTCACCGTACCCTCCTAAAATGCAGAGCTGAAACAATGTTGATGTTTGTGTGAGCAGCGTGTCAGCTTTTATTATTATTGTTGACAACTGTCTTCATTTGGATTATCAAGGGGGATAACCAGAACTAGAATGCACGTAAGTTTTCTTGTGTTCACGTTTCATGTGTTCGTGTTTGACTGCAAGATCTGTGCATGTAATTGGATGTTCTTGGCAGGGGTCCATTTCATCTGAGACCCGAATTTTCTCGTTATCAATGTCCACTGCATGTATGTTATTGGCAAAGTCAATGTATCAGCTTGTATATAACATTTAAGTAGACAGTTGGCCGAAATATTTCTGCCTTTCGATTTTATACACTTTCTTGTGCATCTCATCTTTTGTCCAATAGGAGGGCAAAGGAGCAGCTAAAAAAATGCAGCTCTTAACTTGTGCAGCAGCATAAACAGTTTCTAAAATTCCAGTACTGTAAATATACATGCGTACATGGTCACAAATCTTTCATAAGGCAGCGACAATGAGGAAACAGCTGATAGTAGATTTCTCTCTGCACGAGTTAATTCTAGTTAATTCTCTGTGGGAGGAATCATAGGCAACATAATTCATGGCAGAGCAGATCACCTTACGCAAAGTTTGCTTCTGCGCAAATGTCATTGCCATTTTTTTCTCTTCTTTCATTTTATCGTGCATCTCATCCTCATCCTTGCCAGTCCTGTGAAAAAAAGAAGATACCTGTGATATTTTATAGTTTTGGAAAGTAGTGCAGGCTAATTGCAACACATACTACACAATCTTTTTTTTTGCCTACCTGTTTTGGTTGTGCCAGACTTGAAAAGGGCAATTGTACTGGGCTAGATCGGTCTTTGCAGCTGGCTTATCACGGCAAATGAAATTCAGTGTACAAATTACTGAATTATATTTAAAATACATTTCATGATCATACTAATAGCTTAGTTTTTTTAATTTTTATTGTTTTACGATAGACAATAATTATTGAAACCAACGTGAGGGACATGCAGATACTGTCGCTTTCATTTGGGAGATATCATTTCAGAGTAGATGGTGGGACTAATGTGTTGCCCAATTTTTAATTTGCCTCCCTCTGGGGCTTTTAGAATTTAGTGCTGTCCTACTCTTTAGAATTTATTTAGTTCATTATTCAGACATGGTTAACTGTGCTGCTTTGCACATACATGCACATCAGTCAACATGTTTTTATCACCTATAGCCACTGAACATGAAAGACATGACAACGATGCAGGGAAGTTTGTTGTAAGTAAGCAGCCTTCATCAGGGTGACCACTGCCACAGTTCTCAGCCTGCGAACCAGCGTTCTCGGAAATGCTGCATTACTGCATGCTGCTCTATTCCCTCATTATATTTCTTGCAATATATTTGCGTCACCTCATGATGACACCTTCTTTAATACAGCTGCTTTGAGCCAAATTGCTGTACAGATCAGTTTATTTTGAAGCTAGAGCTGGTTGTCGCTTGGTGCTAAATTTGACTTACAAGTGACCTTGCCCTAATTAAGTGTGGGTGTCCAGGGTTCTGTAGTGCCCACCCAAAAGTATACTACGCCTTCCTTTCCTAAAAACCGAACTCAAATAGGTGGCCCTGTGTTGTATGATGTCAGCACGCATTAAAGGCTCCCTGGCAGCCTTCCACTATGGGACCTTTCTCACTCCCACCTTCCCTCAATTCGACAGGTATTGCACCTTTTCTTTCTTATAAACCAATGGACAATATACAAGAATAAATATGTAAACATGACCTTGACTTGATCAGTTGAGGCATCCACCATTCTGTAGTGTCCACCCAAAATTATAAGGTGCCTCCTTTTCCCCAAAACTTGACTATCTTTAGCGTGCACCGACATCGCACAGCACACGGACGCCTCTCCGTTTCGCCTCCATCAAAATGCAGCCACCGGCAATTCGATCCTGACCGCTGGCGGCTGCTTCGATGGAGGCGAAATGAAGAGGCGTCCATGGGCTGTGCGATGTCAGTGTATGTTAAAGATCCCCAGGTGGTCGAAATTACGCCTAGCCCTGCCACTTTCACTCCTCCCTTCCTTCACAGTGTGGCTCAGGTGTCCACAGAAACAAGTGTGACAGATACTGCACCTTTCCCTTCCTGTGAACCAATTTATATTATTAAAGAAAAGTGATGAAAACAACGTAGATTGGAAAGGCAGTGTTACAGACAGAGGCTGTCGCTGCAACACTTACAGCTGTGGCTCTGTCACTAGGTTTGAGCCCCCATAGTTTTTTTCCAGGCAACTTCTTTTAATTGGACCCCATTGTTATTCGAAAGCGCATTAACTGCTTTTGGAGTTAGATTTAGCATGACCACACAGTAGCAGAATGGTTTTCCAAGTCATTACACTCGTCTTCATTTTACAGTGAAATATCACAACATTCACTCATACTCTTTTAATGTTATTGTATGGTACGTGTTGCTACTCAGTTAACCATCTTTTTAAGGTGGCATGCGGTTTGATTCATTTCTTTTGATGTTTACGCTTTTATTGAATGAAAATGACCATTCTCTAGCGTGGCACTGCCGTTGTTTAAGTCCACTGCCAAGCATCATGATGTTAACCAACATATCCTGCATTCATAGCAAAGGCCCTTGTAAACTTAATGGCAAAGGCAAATCTGGCCAAGAGCAGTTTCCTTTTCAAGAAGAAGAAAAAATCCTGGTGCAACCAATTTTAAAGGAAAAATGCCATGTCTAATGCCGTAGTTAGCATGAAATTAGAAAATATTTTCCTACTGTATCTACTGCCATTCTGCAATGTAAATTTGTCACATGTGTTTCTTTTTTCTTTTCAGTAAGGCTTTCACGGTGTTTCGAGACTCTCAGAGGCAGCAATATTTACCTCAATAGCCAGTCTTCTTGTAATATTGTATATAATGCTAACGTTGCATGCTATCTGGTTTTTGTGTGGGGTTTCCTCTTTTGGTATAAATATGTCTTTCTGTCCTAAGGACAGCTTGTGAAAGGTGGATGGTCATTATTGTCTGCATTGTTGAATATTTCCGGTTGAATGATATTGCATTATTTCAGCTGTAATAAACATTTGATGAACTCAACTCTGTGATGTCACCTACATGCAATATTGTAGAGTAATGACTGTTTATGGGACTCTCTTTGAACGGATCTGAGTGAAGTCAGATGTAGTATTTCACGCCTGTGGAATAGGGAGGAATGGGCTGTAGTCGAGTGAAGTGCAGTGAATCGGTAAAGAGTGGGGTGACACCACTTAAAGTGAAATGGAGCATAGTAGGGAATAGTGAAGTGGAATAGGGGGGAGTGGGGAAGTTGTAGTGTGGAGCAAAGTGGGACGTGTGGGAGTGTAACTGTAGAAGAGTGGAAAAGGTGATAGTAAACAAAATATTGACCCAATATTAGGTATATGTTGGCATTGCATTGGCCCAATACAGGGCCAAACACTTGGAACACATTCCCAATACTGGATATATGTTGGGTACAGTGCCAATATTTGGTCCATGGTTCGTGCTGCTGGAGTGCTTTCCGCAAGAAGAATGTGGGGTATTCTCGGTGTGGGGAGGGGGCATTTATTTTCAGTGGCTTTTACTTCCATTAAGAGAAACTAAGAAACACTTTCATTTTGAGTTTTTGAAGGATAGACGATAGTGACTTTTATTTCTGGTGACTTTCTTTTTCTCTCGCTTTGTACATGTACATTTTTTTTTCTTTTGCCCCTACAGATATCGCTTTTAAGTAAAATCTTCAACAATAAATTAAAAAACGCCAGGGCAACACAGTGCCCACTTGAAAACATGCTGTTGCCTATACACGGACCGACGACCACTAAAGACATCGGCAAAAACGGCGCTGCTCAGGAGCGGCGTCCCACAGCACTGTCTCAACCATCACAAAACGCAACACAGCTCAGTCCAGTGATATGCTGGGAGATGGCAGCCAAGTGTCGGGCCGAGCCAGGCGCTAACAATGTCCACACCGCTGTGCACGCCAAATTTCAACATATACAAAAAAAGGAGCTGCGTTCGCGGCCACGCGTGCACATCTACACAGAAACGCGCGTTTTTTTTTTTTTTCTCTTTACACTTAGCCTACGCACACACGCACACATCCACACTCGCACATTTCGTAAACACACACCGGACTGAGTCTCCTCACGAGACAACGTCCTTAAATTTTGTAATTATTGCATGGCATTTTCATATTTGGCACACACCACCACATCCTCTTGCATACTTTGGTGGACTTGTCACGTGAAATGATGTGCTTCTTGCAGCAACGAAAGGAGGAACTTGGTTGCAAGTCGCATCAAAGGTGACACAGGAGCTTTTGCCCCTGGCTTTTTTTTTTTCGTCTTTGCATCCGTGCGTGGCAGGATCTTGCTCAGTGATTCTGATGCAGGGCCACATTTGCAGTCTTTAAGGGCATGGGGGAGAGATCTCTGGTGTCGAAGAAAGGACATCCGCTTCATGTCGACCCATGGTACAAGTGCCCACTGGAATGTGAGAAACAAAGAATGCTTGACTCAATATAAAATTTGCTCAAGTCTTCCTCACAAAAATTGCAAATTCAGCTTATCTTGGCACATCTATCAATCCAAAGGCTGGTATCTTTCTTTTTATGAATACAATGAGCCTTTTCACTACAGAAAATATACCTCTTATTTGTGATCTTGTAGCCAATGCTGTGCTGTGTGGGTGTCTGTCTTCAGCATTTAGTAATTTTGCTCAAGCTTGTGACTTGTGCGATATTGGCATACGCTGAGGAATGCGGGTGGTATAAATTAACCCTACCATCTACGATTTACAGGTTTGAATTAATTCAAGGTAGGTTTACATTGCTGTGAACACAGAAATGGTCTTCTTAAGCTTTATTCTCTCATCCAATGCGAAGACCATATACAGGCGCAGGCATTTCCTTAAAAAGCACTATTTGTTCTATCATTTAGTCACAGCTGTCATTAATCATGCAATACCAGCTAGCCCTATTCAAAACTTTGCTCTTGTCTGCACTTTTATTGCTTCCGAGCTATGTTTATTATTATTATTATTTTGTTTTTGTTTGTTTGTTTTTTCATTGCAAAAGGCTGTGGCAGTCTTTCTGCGTGAAACAGCATGTCCTGGGGCCACTGCTAAGATGCAAAGGGAGGATGGCCTTGTGCACCAACCTCAAGTCATGCCTGAATCCACCACTGGGTTTTTCCTGGTCACAGAAGCCCAACGGCATGCTGTTTGTGTGGTGATTTTGAGCAGCAATCTCGTCTTCCCGACTAGCTGCCCTCCATCGATTGCCTCCTCCTCTGCTTGGGGGCGCCACCAGGCTGGGAGGGTCGTGGTAAATTGGGAAGCTGGGCTGCTTGTACGGCGCCCCTGCAAAGGAACAGTGCGTACTCGATTCTTATGCATGCATGCTATCATAATAATGGCAGTATTGCGATAACAGCCTCTCTCACCGAAATAAGAAAAGAGCTAGAAATAAAAAAAAGTCATCCTCGCAACACAAAGGGCTAGCTACCATTTCCAACTGGCGGATATGGTGACGTTGTTTTGACATTCTTGGGGCACATCACTCGAGGACTATAACTCGTGGTTTAACCATGGCTAGATGCAAGAAATACTGTAGGTTCACACCTTTGCACGTCCTTATGAGCAAATTAGAAAACACCGGGAAAATACTGTGACAGTTTGTGCGGAATGCACAGCTGGTGACTTACGTGATTATCAAGATTCAGAATTGACCAGTTGGAAAACCTTTCAATTTTCAGCTTAGCTCCTCCCTGCATCTTAATCTTTTTGCTTTGCTAAAGAAGTGGAATGCACTTTGAATACGCAGCCTAGTTTCTCACTGCCTTTCTTTGCATAGGAAGCACTGTGTATGGCAAGATATACTGAGGTTGCCTAGAAATCGTAGATAGTTTCATGTTAAGTCCAGAACCTGGTTGTTTCTGTAAGATTTTGCTGCATGCATATCATGCATGCTCTTCTGGCACATGCTCTTCTTTATACAGCTGCAGCCACGTGCATGCACAGTTGCTTTTGTCTGTTTGTTTTCTCTGATCTCTTTCACCAACAATGGAATGCAGCCAAATGGTTGGCGGTAGCAAGCTTTGCCTCATATTCATAATCTCCAACTGGGGCCTTGAATGTTGCTTAACACTGACATTGGGAGTGACACCGATTGAATGTGTCAAACAGGATTGCTTGCGTCATGTTTGTAATCCTAACGGGCTACATCAGAGCCCTTGGCAATGAGTATTTAATTGCCCGCTCTAGAAAAATCTGGGAATGGCAGTTATCGGCATTGTGCCAAACAGAAATCGCATGCTTACTTCGCCAATATATGCAAACTTTACTTTATGTCAAATCATTTGCATTATTTTGAGAATTTATCTCAGCAAGCATGTTCATTAATAATTAAGTCATAGTTAATAGCTAATTGTACATACACTTCTCCTGTAAAAGCATAATACTCTGACACTACTCTAGCCCTTGGAAAAGTATGCTGCATCCGTATCACTGCAAAGCACTTTGAATTTTATATTCAAGGTACCTTCATGCTGCTTACCATCATCGCTTTGCATAGAAGAACTATTTTCAGTAGGTGCAAGTCGTTGCTCCCCTAATGCTTTCTGACCCGGTAGGCTGAAGGACAACAGTTGTTGACTCTGAGGGTGCATTTCTGTAAGTGAACAGTACCAGTGTTCACTTCTGATGTAACCAAGATTGCACAAGACTACACAACATCACCTTGCAGCAGCACTGTTTTCCTTAGCTTTGGGGAGCTTTCACATTTTTTCCACATGTACTTACCAGTATTCTTCATCTGATGACTTAGTGTTTTGCTCCCATGCTTCTGTGAGTTTGAGACCTTGTCATTTTGTTGGTCAAGCAGCCATTCGGGAACACTTGTTCTACCACCTTAAACGTAAACAAGAGGCAGCCTTTTAACACTACTAAGTAAGATAGTTATGGTACCTCGAAATAAATAAACCAAAGACACTCTGTCACTACGGCTAGATAGTAGGCAAGGAATGCTTGGGTTATTTATATAATGATGAAACCTTTCATTCACGCTCAGTTGCAAAGAATGCATTTCTGTTCGAGCTTAACAAGAGAGACATCCGTTGACTGACCTTCTCGGTAATGGTTAAGCCTAATTAAGTCTCCAGCCATGGTGCCTCTTCCAGTGCATGCCTAGCATTTTTATCACATTGGGCTGCCATCTTTTAGATGAGAAGCTCTGAGAAAATTATCATGTTATGCATTCTAATCTGTTTACAAGCATCTGCTCCTGCAAGCATTGTGGGAACTATGCTCCGCAGTCCATTGTGGTACCTCTGACATCATGTGCAACGCACCTATATATCAGTGGAATAGCCAAACATAATTTTTGGGGGATGTTATATGCTGCCGGTCAAAAAAAAAGAAAGGCAAAAAATAGCCAAAGGGGAGGATACAGCACTCAGAAAATTTTGGGGTGTGTTCCGTCTCCGAAACACCCCCTCTGGCTATTCCCCTGATATACAAAGCAGCTCTTCATCGTTGTTTCAAAACGAAATGGTTATAGCAAACCCTTCTTACTTTTTAAGAATGGAATTCAAGCTAAACCAAAGCAAACTTGCTATGAGACTCAAAACCTGTTGGTCGTTGGGGGGCCATCATGCACAGGTTGGTTGCAAACAATTTAACTAGTAATCTTCAGAGTACTAAAGTGACAGACCAAGTAGATGAGCTCCTAAGCAGCACAGTGGTGCCATGAGATACTGGTGACTCCTAGCTAGGGCTGAATTGCGGAACAACCTAATCATGAAACGGGAATGGAGCTACTCATACGTTCGGGTTAGGACTGGTTTTATGATAGATCATTCAGTATTTTAATTAGATCATACAGGTTCTTCTTCTTCTTTTTTTTTTTTTTTTTTTTTACTCACTCTGCTCTGCTGCTGGGGGCGCCGTAGAGATGACTGTGCCATTGACTTGGAAGCCAGCGTTCTGTGCAGCCAAGGCTACCGCACTTGCAAAGTCCACCTCATTGTATACAGATTCGTCATAGGAACTTGCCCCACTCGAACGGCCACTCGTGCAGGAGCTGTTGCTTTGTTCCGTCGTGCTGGCCCAAGAGGGTGCTGCGTACATGTAAGGTAACTTGTACACATAGGGCAACTTTATAATTGTTTATTTTATTTGCAGCATACTGCAGCCAAAGTCGGTCCAAGCAGGAGAGAGCACAATTATTTGAAAAAGCACTGTGCCTTAGAATCAGTAACAATATCACAATACAAATGAACAAATTGCTGCATTGAAGAACACTGATGACACATTGAACATGGTTTCCTTAAAAGCACCTTGAGAAGGATGCTACACAGACATCTGATGAAGGAAGTTTACCTAGCACTGTTGTTATGTGCTTGCTCTGTCCATTCTATTCCTTCTCTAAGTTCCAGCTGTCTTGGTTATTATTATGCAGCATTTTCTAATCAGCCAGCATGACTGATTAAACCTCACTTCAACTGGCTGGCACATGGTTGTTGTTGGCATGCAGTGAATTATTTTGGCATACGAAATTACTTTTTGAACCATAGATGAACAGCACGCACTCAAAGTATAAGACAAAATAACCGAAGTTGTTCTACATGCTTAACGCTTGCGGCTTCTTTTGTGAAAATTGTTTATGCAGTAACATGATAATGGAGCTATGTGCTAAATTTCCTGCTAGTTTAACAGTTCTGCTTCTGTACAGTCACCTTCAGTAAATTCTAGACTCATTAATTTGTCCTTCATCTGTGCACAGGGATTGTACTGATTAGGTTTTACAGGGAACATTGGTATTGCAAGATTATTTGCACACTGCCTGCTTCTAAGGACAAATATAGACTACCATCACAAGCATTATCAATTTTCTTTCATTGCTAAGGTGAGGACATCTCTATCAAAACAAACGGTTGCAAGCAGCACACACCCCACTTTGTTTGATGACTGTGTCCATAAGTGGACTGCTGCCATATAGTTTACATGCCTGCTTTCTGCTAGTTGAGTGGCATGCAGTGAAGAACTAGTACTCACCATGACTTGGTGCATAGTCGGTGTCCCCAGCAATGCTGGACTCTAACGACCGTGGCCGTGACACGTCCTCCACATCTGACTCCCCATCTGCCGTATGGTAGATGTGGCCTGAGAGAAACAGCAATGCAACAGGTCAAAATAGCAGGATTCACATCATGCATTTAGCATTGTCTTTAATGCAACATTGTTGAAGGCCCCATTTTCCAGATGGTTTGATGTCGATATTAAGAGCGGAAAACGAGCGAGCATACATGCTTCTGGCAGTTGGTAGCTGGTAACTGACATCCCTGCGCATTGGTTGGTTGAAGGGTTACGTGAAATCACGGGGCCACATGATGTGGCCGAGTTAACAGATGAGCTTGATTTCCTTATTTGAGATGGACCCTGTGGGACCCTTGGATCCCGAATTGGACATATGCTACCCCTAGGCTATGCAGACACATCTTTGTGGCTTGGTTAAAGTGGGGATTTACATCTATGTAATGCAGTATTTCACATAAGCTTATGATTGCTTTCTAAGGAGTATTTGTAAAATATAATTGAAGCAAAAATGAAATATTTGTGATTGAGTGGAAGCATGGCCCTCTAAATGGCTGTCGGAACAAATTCAATGCAATGCCGTATTAAATGCCTTGGGAAAAGTCCTGCAAAAATAGCAGGAGATTTATTTGCATATATAAATTGCACTGTTGGTGACTCGCACTAAAAGACATATGGCATGCACTGTACAAACGAAAATATTTCGGACCATAAATATGGGACCTGTACACATAGTTTACCTGCTTTTCTTCCAATTTTCCAGTGTGTCTCAACCAATTATCTTTAGTAGTGCAAAATTTCTTACTGTGAGATAGCGTATTAATGTGCAGTTATTAGTGTTCCTGTTATACCAATACCCAATCACTATTAGAGATGATCTCTGAATGGTCAAGATAGTAATGGCATCATTTATTCAAGTTACCTCTAAAGGCCAGATCCAGAGGAGGATGTTACATAGAGGTATCACATTACCACAAAAGACCAATCACAGCACACCAGCTAGAGGCGTCAAATTCAACAACAGTCCCGGCACACCCAAAAGATTTGGGGTCCTACCTCAACCACCGATTGGTATCAGGTGATGTGCTGATCAATGCAGCAATGAAACTGACACAAGGTAAATGCAGCTGAGAAATCAAATGCTATCCCATTCCCTCCTCCTAAGTGGCTGCATTGTTGTTTTTTTGCAGTAAAGGCACACAGCAAGTTTCATAAGCAAAATACACTGCTTCCTCTCTTTTGTTTAAAAACGCTACAACACGCTGCACAATTACAGGCGTGCTGTAGAATGCGCCTCCTAGCTAAACCACGGAATCCTCGCTGCTCAAATTTCGCACAGAAATGGCATTTGGCCATCAGTATTTTTTAATACTGAATTTGTTTGGGGTACTTGCTTGATTCGATCAGAAGAGGCCAGATGTTTTTACCGTGTTCGGCGGCAGCAAATCAAGAGAAGCTGCTTCTCTAGCTGTTTGCCACAACCTTCCATCGCCTCTCCTGCCGTGACAGAGTTGCAGGAAACAGCACAAGATGGCGCATCCGATGCCAATTCTGAGGCAGCGGCTTCTCTTGCTTTGCTGCCGCTGAATACGGTAAGAATGTCTGGCTGCTTCTGATCGAATCAAGCAAGTACTCCAAACAAGTTCAGTTTTAAAAAATACCGACGACCAAATGCCATTTCTGTGCGAAATTTGAGCAGTGAGAATTCCGTAGTTTGGCTGGGAGAAGCATTCTACAGCGCGCCTGTAAATGTGCAATGCGCTGTACTTCGTTTTGATTTTGCCGCAACAGACAGCACAGCAAAAATTGTTGATCACCGCTTCGATGACAGCGCATACCTTGGAGGGTCGCCAATCTTGGGCCCGATGGTCCCATGGATGGATTTAAAGAATGCGGTTCACTAATGAGTGATGGCAGTGACGACTGCACTCCCCGATCCATGAAGGGATTGGTGAAGAGCTGCTGCTGCTGTTGCTGCTGCTGCTGCATTTGCTGCTGTGACTGCAGCGGCCTAAGGAGAGACCTGGGCCCCCTTGGCAGAAACGGAGGGCCTTGGTAGGGGTCTGCATAGGTGGTACTACCAAGGCTGTTGCTGGATTGGTTTAAGGTGCTCTTGGGCGAGGGCACTGGGAACCGTGGTGGACCATGTGCTCCCCTCAGGTTGTGTGCTAACTGTGCTCCATTGGGTTGTAGCTGGGAAGGAAGGGAATTCGCTCGTTGCATACATTTCTGTCCATTTCCTTAGAAACGACCTCGAAATTTTGAGATTTCATTTATTTTTTTAATTATACAGTTCCACAGCTAGCACTCAGTGTGATGTCATAATAAATTGAACAGAATATGTGCAAATGTAGGTAGAGACAAATAACTACATGTATGAAAGAAACTAATAGCTGGAAACAGTCATCCTAGAGGTCCTTGAGGTTCATGGAGTTGAACATCTAGGAATGTCATTTGAAAGGATGCAGTGTTTAAACTAATTATTGCTTGGCAACTAATTCCATACAATGATCTGTATTTCCATACATGTAATTTAAAAGCAGGAAAAAAAATTTGATGTCCTTTTAAACAAGATGAGTACCTCTTGCAACAAGAACTGAAGACAAGCGGAAGAGAGTTTTGCAATTCAATTTAAGACATAACAAAACAAATTACTTTCAAATGATGGCTTTTTTTTTGTATTAGAAGGAATGCAAATGAAGTGGCTTGCTTAAGTCAACAGCAAATGATAGCATAAAATTACTGTTTCACTCATCCATTAAAGATTACATTAAAGAGACTGAACACTGGAATTTAGGCATAGAATTTTTTTCAGCGCAATGTAAAGATAGCTGTCTAAAATGTTCGAGTCCATACCAGTTTTGGTAGAAACGCTGTAGAAAATTTTTACTGAGAATTTTCAATCAGTGCATGCACCCGTTTTTACGTAGCCCGGTGCTGGAAACGATGAGCAGTGACTGCGATGACGACTGGCAGTCGACAAAAGATACGTACCGAAAACAAATATAAATTTCACTTGCCAGACAGCAATTAGGCATTTTTAGCATAGGGTAGCATTCATTTCACTTTCCACACTAAAGGCTGTTATGGCACAATAATGTACGCCCCGCCGACGAAAGTTTCAGTAGGCACTGTCATTACTTCATTCACATAATTCCACACAATACTGAAAACATGCCTCTCACGATGCGAAAGGAGGGGTGGTTTTTATTTAAGGATGCATCGAAAAAAGTGCAAGATAAAATAAAATATGACAAACACTCCTAGAAGAAAAAATAACAATGTGCACTTACGAAAATCAGCGATATTTTGCTGACATGTAGTCACATGGCGTACTACAGTGAAAGTAATAGGGTTTCTCACAAGATATCATCTCAGTTATTTTTATGCGATTTTCAATGGCAAATTAAAATTGTAAAGCCTTTTTTTATATATATTGTTGTGCTCGATCTGTACTACTTGTGGCAAGATCTTTTCATCTCCACCATCACCTCATTGACATATCTTGGCCAGGGTTCTGTCCCTTTAATAGGATTGGGATACTTGAATTGGTAATGAAGCACTTCCCTTGTTCAATGCAAAAGTAATGCTGACAACCTATATTAAGGCCTTAACCTTGGATTTGACACATGACCGCCTTAACTGCTGATAAAAAACCTGACGTTACTAACAAAAACATCAAGGTAACTTCCAAAGAAATGGAGGGATCCCAATTACTGCAATAAACAGGAGAGGTGGTCAATTTTTTTTTAAATTAACGCCTTGCATAAGGTTCTTGCAGAAGACAAGAAAAGCACGAAATCGGAACCAAAGGAAGTGATGAGAGTTAAGCTTTCTTAAATATATGTAAATGTGCCACTGATGGGTTGATACGTGTCACTCACCTTCTGCTTGAGTTGTCTGTTGTGGGGGGATGGCCCCCTGAGGGAGGCGGGTGTGTTTGGTGGGGACCCAGCTTCGCTGGGCGGTTGCTCAGGAGGCGGAGGAATGATTTCGGACCAGTTCATGAGAGGTCCCTTGGAGACAGCACGTGAAAACTTTTGGCGACTCTTCTTGATGGGCATGCCGTACTCATCTGCAAGGACAGCAGACACAGTCGTGATTGAATAGTATTTATTCCCACTGTTGCCTCTAAGAACACAAGTTTTCAATAGCCGCTTAAAAGGAGGCAAAGAATGTGATTTTCTCTGAAACTGGCTTATAAATGGCAGCTATATTTTGCTGCTATAGTTTGCTGCTATAGTTTGCTTTATGTCACTTTCAATATTTTTTTTAAACATCTGAATGGAAGGAACCTCCCTTCAAGCAATGGGCTGTCACATAGTGACTCTTAGCACTATCTTCAGCAACAGGAAATTCATTTGTGGTGGTGCACATAACTGGACACAAACAATATTAAAGAAAATAATACATAAGCTTAAAGTTGACAGCTCTTTTCCTACCTGCGTTGTAAGTTACAGACACTCTGCATTTCATGAATTACACTAGAACACTCGACACCTTGTGTGAACAAAACCATGGCACTCAGATATCATAACTCAGATAGCAAAGGTTTTGTCAATGCCTACACGTGCATAAATAATTTACCTGTTGTGTAGCTGCCCGAGTCGCTGGCTGGACTAGCAAGTTTGTCTGATTCCAAGAGCCGATCTGTGATGCCATCTGAAATGTATTAGCAAAGCTTGTGCATACTTCCGATTGAGGCATTTTAGTGAAGTGGACATTCTTCATGGAGGCAGTTTGGTGAATTTTAAATCAATGGTATCGGCAGGCATTCTCCGTGAAAGGGCACGTGCAATGTGCAGGTATGGTAACCTAATCACTTGCAGCCCAAACTGTGCATAGTATGTACCTGCACGTCTTTCTCCTTCCCACGTACCTTTCATTATACCCCCCCCCCCATTACTTGCTGCCTTCAAATCACTTTCCTAAAACAGTTGATAGCATTACTAATTAACAGTGATAGTATTACTAATCAAGATGGAGCAGTCACGTACCCTCACTTGTGCGCCTCAGTTCAAGGTCGAAAGTCTTTTCAGATTTTCGGCTCCCTTCTTCCGCTGAACTTCCACTGCGACCGTCTTTGGCCTGCAGGAAAAAAAATAAATTGCGTTTTTATTTGAAAAAGCCTGCTGCAGATTGAATCAGAAGTAGTAATGATAGCCAGTCTTAAGCAATGCATTTGCAAAGTAAGGCTACTTTAGTCATCTGTATGAACTGCTGGTAATTTGCATAATATACAAAATTTGTCTTTAGTACTGTGTAGACAGATCATGTTAGCTTCATGCAGTACCCTCCAGGGGGTCTTTAAATAATGCCTATAGACAGTAACCCCTGGAGGTGAGATATCTTTCACAAGAAACCAGGGATTGGTATAATGACAAAAATATCCATGATTGATTTATTTATTGGAGAATTTTGTACAGAAAGGCCAAGTCAGAGCTGACGGGACAGAAAGTAACTCGCTTCCGCCTGACAAGGCCCCGTCACCTCGCACTGCTCAGCATAATGGCTGTGGGACACTAGTTAGATTAATTAGGTGACAAGTTTTCTTTGTCACCAGTTTAAAAAAAAAAAAAAGTCAAGCATAATTTTCAAAGCCTTCAAATGTTGTTGTTTTTTTGTTGTTGTTGTCTTTCTCATTCTTGTGACATTTGAAACCAGAGTTTTAATGGGAGTAAGATTCTTATTTATACAATTTTTGCAGTATTTTTTGCTAGATTGCATGCAGCAGAATAAATTTTTTCACAAAACAAATAATACTATGAAATGCTGCACTTACTGAACCATTAAAGCTCTTTTGGAGTGAAGGGTTTATGAGCGTGGTAGTAGCATAGGGCTCTGGGATGGAAGCAAGGTCCTTTTTATAAAACGTTGTCATGTTGTGGGTATCCACTTCTGCATAGTCTGGAGCGTTGATGCCGCAGTTGAGAGGTGCATAGACGCTGAAAATACAGGAACAAAAACAACAAGAAATAATAGTGCATATAGCCATGTACTATTGGTTTGGATTAGTAATGTTACGCATGACACATATAGCATATAGTTTGATACTTCACTGCCTAAAGTTAGCTTTGTACAGCCTCGTCCACTTCTAGCTATAGCATGGTCACTGCTTTCAAAGCGCCATTACGTCTGAACTGTCTGCACAGTAAAGCTAACTGGCAGTTTATGTGAAGCAACACTTCCAGGTCCCTCTGTGCTCGCATCACTTTGCATCAATATACGGCTGGGTTGAACGCAGTATTGCTTTGAAAGCAGTGACCGTGTTACAGGTAGAAGTGGATGACCCTGTACTACTTGTAAACGGTGGTCCGTCTTTCACCGAGACAGCGTATGGTTAGCAATGTGTTCCAGAGAGCAGT
This sequence comes from Amblyomma maculatum, assembly GCF_055883805.1. Taxonomy (NCBI): domain Eukaryota; kingdom Metazoa; phylum Arthropoda; class Arachnida; order Ixodida; family Ixodidae; genus Amblyomma; species Amblyomma maculatum. Next base: position 98,672,053 of record NC_139349.1, on the reverse strand, counting down.
TGCTCAATTGAAAATGATTACTGAGGAGCACTGCTCACCACTGAAAGGTTAAACAAGAGAGAATCACACACAGCTTACACAAGGCACACGAGCTTTCTCCATCTGTTTAAAAAAAAAAATAGCTATAGCAGCTTTTGGTTATAAACAAGCAGCTGGTTATCAACAAGCAGCAGGTTATCACCAGAGGCAGTGTTACTGAATTGCAGTTAAAAAACAGAAGCATTAACCCAGGCGGCACAAACCGTGGGCTCAATATTGGTACTGTGTTAGAAATGTGTTGCTCCTATGTTGCGCCGGACAACGCCAACATGGTCCAATGGTCTATGCTGGCTGGGAATCATGGGCTCAGAAGCAACTCACCTAGAATAGTTAAGGTCATTTGATGTGCAGTTCATTTTGTTAAGAAGCTTGGTTTCACAGAAGGGCTCCTTTGATGGGTCAGAAGGTCTCCAGGCACTATGGTTAATCCACAAGGCTTCATGGGGGCTGAGGCCAGTACGGCCGGTGAGAGAATTGAAGCAGTTGCTGGGAGGGCCGAGGAGAGGGGACGGGAGTCAAAATTAGTACTGAAATAGCTGCAAGCTGGGCTTGGCACACCCATCGCATGACTATAGGCATGCAGAAGCCATTTCAGGCACCCTAAAAGCAACAACATTGATTACTCACCTAATGTCTTCTTGCTTATGAACTGGAACTAGAGCAAAAAGAGAGAAAAAATAAAGCTTGTCACTCTCGAAGTTACTGAAAATAACAAATTTGCAAAACAAACGTGTGACTAACTGTCTCCCAGAAGCTGTGCTGCAGCAAAATTTTTGCTCGACAGCACATATCGACATTTAAAGAGGATAGGCAGTTTTCTCAGCAGAAATAGAAATTTGTACTATCTTTCATGCTCACCTGATGTAATTGCCTTTGCATGCTCCAGGCGTCTTTTACGTATTAGAAACAGCACGAAAACTGTAACAACCACAAACAGCAAGCATCCAAAGAGCGCAATGAACCATGACTGCGTCACAATGTTTTGAAAAGGAGTAGAAAGTGATGTCGACGACGCTGGGCTCTCTGAAATGAATTAAGAAAAGAAAGCGAAATGTGAACAAAACAACACCACTTGTAGTACTATAAAAAGAAATGTTGAAATGCTTCATATGCTGGCAGTTTTAAAATATTTAATAATGCTAGTATAGTGTTGCTGATTTCTCATTTAAGTGGTTCAGGTTTGGTAAAATTCAAATTTATATATCTGTTTAGTTGTTTATTTTGTTCTGCTGGCGATGCACATCGCTCTGAAAGGAACACTGTCCAGCAAAAAACTACTTTGGCTGACATAATGTCAGCAGACTTTTAAGAAACTGAACTACTGTGTTATGCTCCATGATCATGCTCCTTCTAAACACCGTATGCGCTGCCTAATGTGACAATATGAAGGGCTACTAGTACAGTTAGTACCACAAGACAATGCATGCTTAATCACGGGCAGTCCTGGAATATCGGCATAAACAAAGCAAAGTGTGCTGATCAGTAGTAATAATAATAATAATAATAGGTTCACAGGAAGGGAAAGGTGCAGTTTCTGTCCTCCTTGTTTCTGTGGACACCTGAACCACACCATAAGGAAAAGGAGAAAGGTTGGAGTGAAAGTGGAAAGAGAGAAAGAGGAGCTGGTAGTGGAAGGCTAGCAATTTCAGTCACCTGGAGTGCACTTGTTTTTTTGGATACCTGAACTGCACTTCTTCCCTGCACTTCCTCCCTTCCCTTCCCTTATGGCACAATTCAGGTGTCCACAAAAACAAGGGCTGATCAGTATGGGCCAGGAAAAGTATCGCTATATAAAAACATTTAGTGGAGGTAGCAAGCTTTAGAAGAAAAGGGAATGATTAAACCAACCCATTTTGAAACGGACAGGGCTGCTCGCCGGTCCTCCACCTACTGTGGTTATGGCAACCACACGTGCCTCATACGTGGCTCCTGTCTTCAGGTTCTTTAATGTCAGGGTATTGGTCGTGGAGTTTGTGCTTTTGTTGAGATGAAGATCAGATGAATTGCCATCTACATACACCTGAGGGTAAAAGAACGATGCAATTCAATTCTTGCTACAGATGATGCCATTGCATTAAAGTGAAAATTGTAATGCACCCTCTGGAATCTATTCTACTAAACAGAGACAATTATTACAACGCAGCAGAGAAAAAAAAAAGTTTCTGCTAGGGACAATTCCACAGGTACTTCTGTTTGTTGTGGCAGCCATATTTTAAGCAGAAGAGGGTCACAAAGTGATAGAATGGTTTTGTGGATGTCAGGAAAATAAAAGTATTCAAATTAACCCATGGTTTCCCACTGCAGTAGCTCTCGTCACTTGGATACTGCATTAGATTTTACTGCTGCTATCTTTATTATTTCAATTACTGATGTTATCATTACGTACATGATAGCTCTCACTCTGTTTGCTATTTGTCAATATATTTTGAATGTAGTCAACAGTGGAAGCCACAATATTCAACTAATTGCATCAGTGTTAAAGTAGTATGCTTACTTACAACAAAAATTGAGAGAACGAAAATGGAAATCTTTAAAACAGGAATAGCCACGGTAGCCGAGGTAAGCCCTTGCTTACATGGTATCCTCGGAGCCTTCCATTGCGGTGTTGAGGAGGTGGGGGAGACCAGAATATGGTTGCAGTAGTAGCATTGAGAACCTGGACCTCCACACTGTCAGGTGGTGCTGATGGCACTGGAAAGATAATTCTTCTTGATTATACATGTTGCACCTGTAGGTGTTTAAAATCTCAGCAAAAGCAAAATTCTAGCACAGCCACTCTAGTCACATTGTTCTCATTTTCTTTCTCTGCTTTCATAATATCTGTGCATGTTATGTTGACACACATACTGTACTTTTATGCGATCATGGGTCAGTGAATGCTGCAGAGTTTAAGGTTTCGTTGGTATCGGCAAGTGCTTGACAAAGCAAATCTGGCTTCACCACTTTAAGCATCAATATGCGGTGAAGTTAACTTTGCAGGAGCAAGCAGAAAGTTTTTGGTGGGTGGGTGGGTCACATTAAATTGCATTGTACAGACAACTGAGGTAGTTGACGTGGTCTTCAAGGAAAAACTTTTGGTAATAATATGGCTTCAGTCACATTGATAATAGACAATTATTTATTGACTTACTGAAAGAAAACATATGTAGTTAATTAGTTAGTTATTTAGTTAGTTAGTTAATAAGTTTATTTTGTTTGTTTGTTTGTTTGTTTGAACAGTGCTCAGTGATTGAAGTATGATAGCTTGAGGACCAAACTTACAGCATATGAGATGATGTTACCCTGTGTAATATTACTCCAGAATGGTTTACATGAAGGATGCAAGAATAAATGTGGTGGCACATGATGTTCGAGCATTTCTAAAAGCCTCCAGAAGCATTTACCATTTGCGACAGTACAGAACATACTGAAGGCAATACACCAACAGGCATTTTAACCTCGTGCTTGGTGCACGATAGCCTTGGCTGCTTATGTGCCATTAAGCCTAGCACATTACTGAAGGCAATACACTCCTGAATTAGCACTTTATATGTATTTAGTCTTGTACAATAGCAAAAATGCATGCACACTTCCCGCAGCTTTGACTGTGTGTACTTAGATATGAAAACTAAATAACTGCAGATTGTTCAAAAAAAGAAAGCAACGCAAAGGTTAGGAAAGGTTAGTAAAGTAAGAGATGAGCGTAAGGCAGGCACCAAAATAAACCAAAGAGGCAGAACTGGCATTACCTTCATATTACAAAAATTAACACAATGAATTGAGGTGCAATAGCATCAGCATGTATCTTAGAACTTGTTCTTACCATCTTCAAGGGTTTGAACACTCCTCGAGTTGCTTGGTGGGCCTTCGACGCTTTTGTAGAAGGGCACGAGAAAGAATTCATACTTGGTAAACTTCTTTAGGTCATTCAGCACATAGGAGAGTGCTCCGCCATTCAGCACGGTCACCATGTTGTACTTTTGCGAACCGCCACTCATGTCCCGGAAACGAATGTAGAAGCCCTCCACATATTCCTTGTTGCCCTGAATCTGTAAGCACAAAACAAATAATGAACTCAGTGTCTATAAGAAGAAAAGAAAAACGAAAATGAAACCTTTAACTTGTTTTATCAGATCTATGAGTTCCCTGTTAAAAGCTTGGAGCTGAGCTTAACAGAGCCAAACGGTGAAGATATACATAAATGTTACCTACAAATATTACATGCAAGACCTTGATGTATCAACAGGGTAATAAAATGCTACCCTGTTGATATATGTTGAGTTGTACCCCCAGGTACAAGTCAGCCCAATGAAGAGTTTTATTTCAGTGAAATACAAGTCTCTTGGGTTGTCGCCTACGACCTTGTTACTACCATGTGACAATATAAGCCATCAGAGGCCTTGTCCTAAGCAGTTGCCTTTCATAGAGAAGACTGTATCACCAAGTAAAAGTCTGTTTTACTCTGTTTCGGTTCAGGATTAGATCTTCAGGCTAAATTTATGGTTACTGAGAGAGGCTCCTCTGCGCAGAGTATGGTTCAAACTGTGAAAGCTTTTGAAGCACGTAACATTAGTCAATACCAGTATGAAAGCATGCGGCATACCTTCCAGTTCAACTTGACAGCTGTTGAACTCATGGCACGCATGTCTTGTAAGGTCACCACGCACGCACTAAGTTTTGCTCGCGCTTCGTCAAGGTTGTAGTCTGGGAGAAAATGGGATGCCATTCCTGCAAAGAAAAAAAAAAAAGAAAAAATGAAGTGCTTCCTTGCTTTATTTCGTACCAAAGATTTTCACCTAATGCTTAATGAGCATAGAGCTTCAGCTATTGCAGAATAACATGTGCAGCATCTGTACAGTGCTCATTGCCAAGAGCCGTTCGTGAGAAAATGGTTTGCATCATAATTCTGTTAATTATGCTCGATAAACTGACTGAACTTCCATATGCTAAAGTGACATGTGAACATAAAACAGGAGGCATGCACACTACTCTCTGCCTCAGACACCAAATATTTCCGGAATTTAGGAAGTCCTCCACTCTATCAAAACATGTAACTATCCTAATCTGCTTGCAGATAATTATAGCTGAAACAGGCACCCACCTAGAGTTCGTATAATTTCTGAGGCGGGGCTGGGAGCTCCAAGGCCATGCGAATTCTCAGCTCGAACAATAAAGATGTAGCGCGAGTCAGGTCGTAAAGCTTGAATGGTGTAAGTCTCAGCAAGCACTCGATGAGCTGCCAAAACCCATCCGCTCTGGAGGTCGCTGCTGTAGTACTCAACTATAAAGGTAAACATATCATCAAAGTTGGTTTGTTTTTTTCTGTGCTTGCCAGTGTTGTCTAACAAAACCAATTGGATTTAGTCAATGGCAACATTTATTTTCTTTTTACCTGCAAAAGTGTTGGAATGCTCTTAATTTAATAATACTGTAGATGAAGCAAACAACGTGTCAGCAAAGGATGATAAATGGAAAATTAAATTAGGCAGCAAGGAAACACTACCAGCCTCGTAATGTGCACATTTTGAGTTTTAAGACGAGAAAACATAAAAAATACACTTTGTAATAGTACTTCTCTGGAACAGTATAATGAAATTGATGAGTAATACATGTGCCATATCTCTTGTTAGTGTACATTTGCAAGCACGAAACATCAGCACGCAGGTAGAACACATATGCAAAAGAAACAAATATAAACATGACCATTGTTTTGTAATGATTCCAAGATAACATCAGGTCAAAGAGATTGATTTCTGCTGTCTAAGGAGCAAAAGTAGCAGTGCATGCAGGTTAGCATTTTGAAGTCAAAACAAGGAATTAGGTAGTCATGAATAAGGCTTAGGATTAGGCAGAATTCAAACCAGGATTATTCCAAGATTAGGCAGAAGCAAATGCAATGGGAGTGCTAAAGCCCGTTAAACAAGTAAAAGTAGGAAGGTTAGAATTTTTCAAGGGCTAAACAAGCGCAACACTGATGCGCATAATAAATAGCTCATCTTAAATTTTTCAGACATCATAGCAACACCTATTACACCAGGAGGCAAAGGAAGTAATCATTATGCAACAAAACCATTTATTTTTCATACTTTCAATAATGTGGAGAAATGAAAATAGACTTTACAACAATCTTCAACATTTTGTTTAGTGCCCATGAGACAAGACACATGAAAGGTCATGTCACTGATGCTGTCCAATAAATAATAGTCTGAGAGTTCAAACTTTTACCATTTAGCTTAACTATTCAATTGAATAGCAGAATATTATAAACTTACAGCTTTTCTTGCATTCAACTAAAAGCCACTAAACGTGAATGTATAACTATTTTAATGCACTAGCATTTGAAACGCATTATGCTCAGCCTCAAAAACAGTGGTCAGGCATAACCATAAGCTTATTTTGTTTTGTTGATCCCAGCATATTACACGACTTCACGTGGACTATGAAGTGCACAGTTTCTACTCACCCGTGTAGCCCTTAAGTGATGACGCGCCCACTTTTTCACTGCGTCTCCAGGTCAGGGTTATTGATGTTTCGGTGGTGTTCACTGCCACAGGCTGTGAAGGAGGTCCAGGAAACGTGGACGGGTCAGGAGAACGATGAAAATTGACGTTAGGGTTGTGCGGTGACTCGACAGTGAGCGAGGCCGTGCACGATGTCTCGCCACTCTCACTTGATGCTTTACAGGTGTATGCCCCACTGTCCATCACTTGGAGATCTGAAATGTGGGAGAACAAAGCAGGTGAACCACTTGTGCGAGGTACTAAACTTGAGAGTGCAAGGTGCAGCGATCTGTTGCATAATAAAATTCGGTAGAGACACTGACACTTAAGACCGCTTAGGTGAGATAACGAGAAAGCATGAACGCCACCACAAAGGCCACAGGAGCTTCTTCACATTACACCCTACACCGCTCGCACGGCCGCCACTCCTGTGCTAGCACTCTTACTGCTGGAATCTCTAAAAACGTACACGTTTCTTCAAAATATCACACATGTCGACCAAGCGTTGTGACTGTAGGGAATGCGCTGCCGCATACGGAATAAGCGCCGCGACTTGTCATTCAACTCCAGCTACTCGATCGCCAGACACTCGAGACTCCACATACCCTCGCACGCGTGGTTCGAAGGGCCGCATCTCTCTCATTCCACATGCGCCCGCTCTCTTTGGACTGCTGCCGATGGACCGTGAAAGTGAAAGTGGCGCCCCGACAGGTTTCTCGATCAATGAGGCTGGTAAAGTTTTTGCTTTAAAATGTCATGCGAATTTTGCTAAGTGCTTAATTAATAAGAAACTTGCGTTCTCAGGCCATCACTACCCATCGCTACTTAGCTCCTCTACGCGCCGTTCGTCAAAGCACACTTCACCGCAGTACTCTGCTGTGTTGTAGGAAGCCTATAGCCGGGGCGCATGCGACGTGCGGTTAACGAGTACACTCTACCAATAACACCATCTGCGATAAAAGAGATGGAAAAGTATTTACACAAGTAAGTAAATTTAGGCCCGTGGTCTTTACGCTCTAGATTACGCATTTTCTGTCGTTTATTTGCGCGAAAAGACCGCATTTGTCTTCTCTATGAGCGTAAACAAAAAACGCTAAATTAGGTTGTAGCTGGTGGGTTTTAGGTAATGTGTTCACTGTTTCTAGGCTTGTAGGTGGCTGCTCTAAACAAGTGTTATAATCAGAACCTAGCAGATGAGGCCAGCCATCGCTCTATCTCAGCACGGTGCGCTTTTACACTGGGCTTACAGGCAGAGCACAGGTGACCCATAAGTAAAACGGCGGAGCACGTGTCTGTGTAGAAATTTGGGCTCCTTCACGCACGCCTTTGATACAGTGAGCATAAAAAGTATAGTACTGGTCGTCATCATCAGCTGGATGTGCCACGTGCGCCTAATGCGCTGTGCACATGCGTATCCGCTTGAGCTTGCCGCGTTTTTCCTCCGCTCTCGTACTCCTTTTATACTCGGGAGCACTGGACAGTTGAACATATACCGTACGCGCTCATCGGGTTAAGCAACGCGCGTGACCTCCGTGCGATGACAAGCCATCGAGCGGAGAACAATTCCTCATTAAATTTATTTATTTATTTTCTCCAGAGTGATCGTTATATACTATGATCACTCCATGTCGCGGGGTCCATTCGCTAGACGCCTTAAAATGGCAGGGTGAAGCGCGCTCACCCTGTATCTGGAGCGTGCCGGACTCGAGCAGCGTGAACCGCGGTCGCCCTGCCACGTTCAGTGGCGAGGCGTTGTACAGCCACTGCACGGTGGGCTTGGGCGTGCCGGCCGCGTCGCAGGGCAGCTGGGCGGCCGTGTGCAACGGCAGTGTCTGGTTTGCCGGCCCGAGCCGGATGATGGGCGGCGGTAGGTCGGCGAGAGCGGTTACCTCCAGGTGCCCCTTGGCCATGCTCGATCCGACCACGGAGAGCGCCGAGCAGACGTAGTAGCCGCGGTCTTCCTTTCGCACCCCGCTGATGATCAGCGTGCCCTCGTGCGTCACCGAGAAGCGGCCGTGTGACTTGTCCGGGAACATGAGCACCTGCGCAGGATGCCGAGGCGGTCGGGAAAGTGCATGAATACGACACCGCGCCACCCAGGACACTAACATATTCCACCCATGCAAGGTGGCATTTACAGGGCGGAACAAAGCTCCCAGGACACAGGTGTGCTTTTCAGCAGTGCAATTTGGCACTTACGACGCCTTAAAAGTACTGAGATCTTCAGGGCTGAGGATGAGGCCCCTCGATCCTCACCCTTCTGAAAATATTCGGTGTCGTAAATGCACACTACAGGACCATGTGGTCTGGGTGAGTTTGACCAATTCTTTGCGCCTCTAGCTCCTTGCATCCATTCTCTCATGGTGCAGTGGTGCAGATGGAATTAAGATGCCCTGCTACTGTGCCGTAGTACCCGGGTTCAATCCCGGCCGCCGGTGGTATATGCGTTTCAATTGAAGTGAAACGAAGTGGTGTCCATGTACTGTGCGATGTCAGAGTACGTAAGAACCCCGGTTGGTTGAAATTTCCGGAGTCCTCCACTATGGCGTCTCTACCATGGTGCGTCCGAGCGAAACAATTAGTAAGCGTTCTTTTCTTTTCTCATAACCGGCATTACTAGCGGACTAGAGGTGTCTTGGTTGCCCGAGTGCGCAAGTCGACAACAATGCAGGCAACGAAAAGCAACTACAAAAAACAGGAGGGTTTATAAGCTTCACCTTAAGAGTAGACGCGATAGCGTTCGGACGCCACCTTTTAATTCCGCACATTTTCTGCACACAGATTTTGGCAACGTATGAAACGCGTTTATTCCATTTGATCGCTTTTTTTTTGTTAGAAAAAGAGAGAGTGAGAAATGAATAAGGCACGCAGTATAATAATAATAATAATAATAATAATAATAATAATAATAATAATAATAATAATAATAATAATAATAATAATAATAATAATAATAATAATAATAATAATAATAATAATAATAATAATAATTGGTTCACAGGAATGAAAAAGCGCAGCATCTGTCAGACTTGTTTCTGTGAACATCTGAACCGCGTCGTAAAGGAAGGGAGGAAGGTGGGAAAGAAAACGGAAATAGGAAAAAAGGAGTACAGTGGGCGTCACCGCTGTGTAGAGCGCGCGAGCGCCGGCCGCAGGAGCATTCCGGAGCCAGCCAGCGACGTCTAACGGTAGTTGCTGGGCCCGAGATAAGATGCGTCTGGGCACGCGCGGCCACACATACAGACAAGCCTTGCTCTTTCACCGCGGCCGCTTACGCAGCGTCTTCTCCTTTCCACTGCTCTACTTGTTTCCGCGAAAGTTTGGCTTTCGCGCCAGAGCAGCGGGGCTGTGGGTTTTGCGCTGGCCCATAACAGTCATTCTGCTGGGGGCCCAGCGCTCCTTGTAGTGCTTTGCAGCAGCCGTAGCTTCACCAATTGTAACACGCTCGGTCATTTTATCTGCACAGCGCGTCCGTATACCAGTCGAAATGAATAATATAAAGGGCAGACGTCACAGGCTCACACAGGTATCTAGCTGGCAACTAGGACGAAGTGTCACAGAGAAGCAGTGCGAAATAGTGTGCTCCGGGATGGCGCCCCGATTAACCGCGGAAGAACGCCGAGCTATTGTAATTATGGGCCGTACAATGTCACAAAGACAAATTTGTGACTTAACAAAGCGCCCTATGAGGACAGTAAACAGGATTCTACAAGCCTATTACAAAGAAGGTCGAATCGCTGACGCGCCACGAGGAAGGTCCCCAAGGGTGACAACTTCTGAACAAGACGAGTTGATTATTGCTGCTGCTGTCACGGATCCTTTCCTTAGTGCCCGGCAAATCAGGGATGAGCTCGGTTTAACGAATGTGAGCGTCGCCACAATCCGACGGCGCCTCCATGCTGCTGGCCTTCACAACAGAACTGCGGCGCAGAAAACTCTTCTGGAAGTGAACCACTAAAGAATGCGCCTAGATTTTGCATCTGCTGTGGAAAATTGGAACGAGCAAAATTGGCGAGCGGTTATATTCACGGATGAAGCATCCTTCACAACAAGATGGGACCAACAGCGAAAGGTGTGGCGTCCATTCAAGCACCGGTAAGTTCTCATACTCGGCACTTTATATTCATTGTAAAAAGCAAGCTAACAAATTAAATCACATGCTGCAAATTTGCATATCATTTACTAGCAATAGGTCAATTTTGATTGTTAAGCTAACACCAATTCGAATTTTTAAAACGAAGCATTGGCTAGTTGAGGTGATGTTCAGTTGGAAGCGTATATACTGAGATTACATTTATTCTTGCTCGCGTATCTTCTTAACTGGCCCTTTGCAGGTATGATGAGCCCTATGTGTGGAACGTTCGCTCAAGTGGCCGTACCAGTGTGCACGTGTGGGGCGCGATAAGCTTCGAAGGGCTGGGCCCTTTGCACAGAATTGTCGGGAGCATGACATCCGCAACCTACAGAAGCATCATAAAAACCGTTCTACTTCCATATGTTCTGGATGGGCCTTTTCCGGACGGTCTATTTTGGCTGCAGCAAGATGGAGCCCCCATCCACACAGCACGAGAAATAGTGGAGCTGCTTGACGACCTTGCAGTGACGAGGATCGAGTGGCCTGCGAGAAACCCCGATCTCAATATTATTGAGAACATATGGGGTATGCTGAAAGCTAATTTGTCGAAGAAACCGGGCTTAGCCTCAGCGACTGCGGACCAACTGTGGGAGGTAATAAAAACCGAGTGGGAGCACCTGCGGCACCAACCCGACATTGTTGACGCCCTCTACAATTCACTGCCGCGACGAATCCGAGCACTGAAAGCTGCCCATGGAGGTCCCATCAACTACTGAGCTGCCAGCAGCCCTCAACGGATAAGAATGGCAGGTCAAGCACGAGGCCATAACTCCACTCTCTTGAGCAGAGTTCGATGCATTTTACACGACTGCGCACTAGTGGCTCGTACAAGTGCTCTTGGGGACCAATTGATTTTTTTTTCGCATGGAGAAGGCGAACTGTCCTACAATAAACAACCTTGATTTTCTTTTTCTCATTCCGGGTGCAGCGTTTATTCTGACATTCTTTTGTTCGCATGTGCTGGATAGCGAGCCGAGGGGGAAAAGCGTCACACTTTATTCGTCCATATTCACTGCATACTTATGGATAATTGTAAGTAAAACGATCGACATGCGTGTATGTAAGTTTCCGGTGAACAGAAAAAAAAAATGCCTTTTGCCTTTTTTTCCACAGCAGGTGAGCCTCAGTTAGTGGCCACTTTTCTTGAATCTAACCCAGGATTCTGCGTCCGTTGCTTCGCTCCGCGCGAAAGCGAACCTACCACGGAAACAAGTAGAGCAGTGGAAAGGAGAAGACGCTGCGTAAGCGACCGCTCCCGCGGGCGGTGAAAGAGCAAAGCTTGTCTGTATGTGTGGCCGCGCGTGCCCAGACGCATCTTATCTCGGGCCCAGCAACTACCGTTAGACGTCGCTGGCTGGCTCCGGAATGCTCCGGCGGCCGGCGCTCGCGCGCTCTACACAGCGGTGACGCCCACTGTACTAGTGGAGGCCGCTACGGAGTATTTCGACCACCTGTGGCTATTTAACGTACGCTGGCAGCGCACAGCACACGGACGCCTCTCTGTTTCGCCTGCATCGAAGCGCAGCTGCTGGTGGTGGTCGGGTTCGAACCCGGGTACTCGGGCATAATAGTCGGGCATCCAACCACTGCGTCACCGCGGCGGGGCAACGGTATCTGCCCCTCTTTTCGGCGTACACCTACGCGTACCATTAGCGGCATGCAATTGGAGGTCCACGGTTCGAATCCCTGTTGCAAACTAGCCTCGAACTAAACCAGCAGATGGATACTAAATGGGAATCAAAATGATGTGACACCGTTAGCCAACGCTGCACAAAGAACGGTTGCGTAACAATTTTAATATAGAGTCACGTGCTTCTTCTTCTTTTTTTTTTTTTTTTTTTTTTCTAGAGCTAGGCGACGCAAAGGCGACGCTTGTACGACCGAATGAGCTATGTGCATTGGTGCATAAAATGTTTTAATGCCACGCTACATTGTCGGGAATTCTTGATGCATTCGTTATCAGCACAGGAAGTTTCTGTAGCGACAATGCCAAAATGTGACGCCTATAATTCTTCTCGTTTAAAACAAAGCAGTTCACTCCGTGAAAAGTAGGCACCGTGAGGCACGTGCGTTTCACTCGCGATTTACTCTAAGCCAATGTGGCTTTCAATAAACGTTTTCATCATCATCATCATCATCATCATCATCTATTTAACAATAAACAGTGACGATCGCTTGGCGAACTCTGAATTTTTCTCCAAGGATGAGTGATTAGAAAGTAAGAGACACGCCTCGGCAGTTATTATATAAAAGTGATTCAAAGTTATAGCACCTGGTTGCCTTCTCGGGTCCAGAACACGGAGGGTGGGGGGTTTCCCGTCGCAAGACAGTCGAACTTGGCGACACCATTGAGCCCCACTTTCTGGTCCTGGGGCGTGAGGCGGAATGTCGGACGCGCTGCAGACAAAGAAAATAAACACAGGCGAGTTGTTTGGGAGGAACTCGCCCACACTCGTGCGAGACGGTCGAGCCAAAACTTGGTGGGAGGCTTGCACAGATTGCTTCGATATGAAGGGGAGTAGTCAATTTCCATGGAACGAATTTATTTGTTACTTCTGAATTAACGCAGAAAATGCTTCATGGGCATTATTCATATGAATGAAAACTGCTTAAAGGAAAGGGAGCACTTTTTATTCATAATTGTGATCATTGTTCAGATGTGGACAATGTGTGGATATCGGAGCTGACTGCTACCTTCTGCTGTGGGGCAAATGCGCTCTCAGTACACAGCCGACGCTTTTACACTGATCATACAAAGATATCTCTTCAAATTTTTCGTGTTCAGTTTTTCCTGGAGCGATGTGCTTTCGTTGCTCGTGAAATTAAAATATCTTGCAATTAGTAAGCGCCAAGAGACCCGATAGTTTTCGGTGAGGAATTGCCTACAACCTGCTTGTGGCAGTTTTGAGTGAGTTAGCTATATTTTCGTGACAGAAAATTCACGACCGAACAATGAAAACGAGAGTTCGTGCTGTGCGCATTAAGAAATTGCCACTCACAGTGCACAGTAAGCGTCGCCGAAGCAGAGACAGAGCCAACAATGTTTTCCGCTTCGCAGATGTATGTGCCCTCATCTGCTGGAACAACACTTTTTATGTGCAGAGTCTTGTCCTCTTGAACGTACGCCCTGGGAGGAAAACAGAGATCATTATTATGTTGTCGTTTTCCAACGTGCTTCGCTAATCACGAATATGGCAGCCTTGTTTGTCAACGCCAGCTCACTTTGCACCCTACGGACAGCTAGATGCTTACCCACATAAAGGGTCACATTGCAGCGAAGCCAGCACAAACAGTTGAAGGGATGTCAGGCAACATGCATATGCTGTAATATTCTGGTTTCTACAATCAAGTCAAGATATATTTGTACCTATGTCAATAGGATCCCCTAAGTGCGACGGTCCTTTATTATTGTTTCAAGATAGCAATTTTTTTTTGTTTTATTGCCTCGATGTTAGTGGCAGCTACTTGTTTCTCTTCGTGCTTGGTTTCTCTTTGTCAACATCAGTTCAAATGCCGATTAACTGTAACATTTCTCATTTTCCGCCTCATCAGTCCCCTCCCCCTCGAGAATAAAAGAACGATATTGAAGTCATAAACCGAAACTGCAATTTAGGTTTGCGCAGATACCAATATCGCACTTCGTTTACGTCCGGTTTGATACGTCTTTCGAATAGAGACATCGAATAAAATTACGAGCCAACGCTCTGATGGGTGATCACGTGACCCACCTGCCGACAGGCATCTTCCCATCCTGCCTCCTCCACGTGACCGACGGCTTCGGGTCGCCGTTGACCCTGCACTGGAATTGGACAGATTCTTCTGCGAGTGTCGTCACGTCTTCCGGGACCCGGACGAAGTAGGGCTTTGCTGTGGAGTAAAGACGAAAGAGATCGTCAGTAAGCAACGCCGGTAAAAATTTAGCCTCGCGCTATCATTCAGTGACACATGGCCCACGCTTTAGGGCTTTCATGCGTGCAATTCATTCAAAGAGTCTAAACAAGCCTTCCTAATAGGGTTGCGCTGTGTAAAAAGTAACCTATTTGTGGCTTCATTGGACACCCAGAAACCTTATATCTGGTACATTCCCCAAAGTGATCATTTTCACTAATCACTCTCTGTTAATCACCATTGTCATCGCCACCAACTGTGATAAGTCCGTTACAAGACGCAAGGGTTCTCGAAATGACGTCAAACACCCCCTTTCCTGCTTATTACATTTCGTAACCTTTTTACACCACCCGATTGTGTACTAGGCTCAAACGCATATTCCTCTGTCTTCGGCATTCAGTGCAACATCGAAATGCATCTCCGGTAGTGCGTCCTACGAGCCACGTATCCTATCCTGGGTTTTTTTTTTTTTTTTTTTTTACTAGGATACCGTCGACTCGCGTTTGTTCATCAATCCATGTTGCTCATTTTAGCTGCATCAACGTTACACCAAACATTTTGATATCCACATTTGGTTGCTGCTGCCCTTATAGCAATAGAAATGCTCAGCCGTCAACAAGGCTGCTTTACTTTAACACCAGGTCCACGTCATCCGCGGTGTGCGTGCATCAGTGAAAAAAAAAAAAAAAGAGAAAAAGGCCACCCAACTGTGCACGGAGACGAGCGCGGGCGGCGAGTCTCGCGTGCCGAGCATGTTCGCTGCTCGGCACACGTATCGGCCCTGGTCGGAGGACCGCACGTCGGCGATGACTAGGGCTCCGTGCCCCAGGAGGCGGACGCGCCCCGTGCCCGGCTGCACCTGGGTGCCGTCCTTGAACCAGGTGACCGTGGGCTCGGGGTGGCCCCTGGGCGGCACACACTCCAGCGTCGCCGAGTCGCCCGTCGCCACGCGCAGGTTCTTGGGAAGCTGCCGGAATTCGTCTCGAAGAACTGTACACGAGTCGGAGAAGGAAAAAGAACACGTTGAGGAGAAGCAATGAGAAATGGTGCTGCATATACCGTTTTGTCGACCGCAAACACTTCAAAGCATTACAGACAAGTTGCGCGGGCTAGATTCACTGATGTGCGGGAAGACAGGCATGCGTCTTGAGCGCGTTTCCATAAAGCGGCCGCCTTAGCGGAGCATCATCACGTGGTATACTGTGTCGTGAACGTTGTCGTTTACTAACGTAACCTGAACAGTTTGGACTACAATGTGCATTGAATATACTGTACCGATCGGCTCTATGGCTTAATGGACAGAGGGGGGAGCCAGCGCGGAAAGACGAGGATGAACAGAAAAAGGCAAGGCACGGCTGGTGCCGAAGATACCGACAAATTTACTGTCAGCAAAGAGCAGCATTTATGTGCCAGCCGTGATCCAGCTATAAGAAGGAAACAAGAGTAAACGGTAAAAAGCAATAGAGGTTTAAAAAAAAGAACGCTCCAAGAAAAAGGTCGTCCTTCAAGCAAATCTAAAACATCGTTCACCCACGTTTGTACAAACTCACTGGCGCTCTCTCATATCCGCTCACTTTCTGGGCTTTTTTTTTTTTTGCCTTTTTTTTCTGCACTGTGTTTAGATATTTTGGCATTAAAGCTAGTGGATGAACGCGTTTTAATTTTTCTCAAGGAAGGCGTTTTGTTCGGGCATTGTTTTTTTTTTTTTTTTGCCTCTATCGATTGCTCTGCACTGTTTAAACTCGTTTACTTTTTCTATAGCTGCATCACGGCTGGCATATAAGCGCCGCTTACTGATAGATATCATTCTGTTAATAGTTTCAGCGCCAGTCCAGTGACTCCTGTCGGCGTTTTTAGTGTTCGTCCTCTTTTCACGCCGCCTCACTATACGCAGGCCAACAATAAGCCCAAACTAAAAATGTGGTTTAATTGATATGCAGCCGTGCTTTGTGAAAATGCGGTTCACGCAGGCAAAATTGTTCGTAAAGTGAGTCGTTCACAATAAAAAAAAAAATCGTGAATAAAAACAAAATATGAAAAACAAAATGCAGAAGTAACATACTGGTTAACGCCCGCTAGAGCACCTGCTAGTGAGCAGTTGAGTGCGAATCCGATAGTAATTGGCGAGCTCCAAGTGCGTTATCCTGGGTGCCATTATGTCAAACCATGCGCTGCAGTTTGAAGCCCCTGGTGGTAGTGGCGACGTATTGCATGATAAGCGTTTCTCCTGATAGGTGTCCATGTTCGGATGCTGCGAACTACCAGTGCATATGTTTACCCAGACGGTTTACACCTGACGAGCGAGTCTTCCAGCGTAGCATATTTAAGATGCACTTTCCACGGAGCTGTTCATAAAATTCGACGAATGTAAATGCGCGTCGACCAGGCCCGTTGTCACTATAGGACGTCATGTAAACAGAATTCACACAAAAAAAAAAAAGAAAAAAAAAGGCCGTTACTGAGGTCGCACTTTTTCACTGTCTCTGGCGGTGCTGGACAGTTTTCTTTTTCTTTACTGATTTTTTTTTATTGGTTCATTCTGCTATGTCTTTGGCTAGAACTCTCGGTACTGCTATGAAGCAGGTAGAGGCCCACTCTTAGGACTTTAAGTAATCGTCTTTCACTACATTGAAAAGCAAGAAAAGCATCTGACATGGGCAGGCAAGCTTCTATCGTCATCATTGGCCACCATGCTCAGTGCATCTTCACCCTTTCCACTGTGCAGGCAGCGAGTTTTCATCTTAAAAAGGCGTAAATGCCTTTGAAAATTCGTCCTACACGAAAAATGTCCATAACTCGTGTAGTCCATATCCCTTTTAAGTTTTCTTGACTTCATGTCCGGTCTATAACCAACGATTTAGGAATATACGGTATAACTCGCAACGAAGCATATTCTAGATTTTAGCGAATGAGAATTATTTCAAATCGAGGAATACGTCTGCAGGCACTCGGTGAATACAAACAAATATGTTTCCATGAGAATATGTCTTGTTTATTTGTTTGTAAATAAATTCAGAAGAAAAAAAAGAAGAAAAAACGAGATATCGCTGCCCCAACGCGGAGCGTCATTTCCACTTCATTAATGATGGGCTGCTTAGTCTGAGAACGTTTTCAACAGCGACTGCATGCCTCTTTTTATCTTTCCACGCGCGTAGACTGGAAAGAAAAAAGAAAATATGTTGTACAGCGATTAACACCTCTTAAATATTTGCCAAATACACCGCCCACCGGATGCCAGTTGAAAAATAAACCTGCATCACCTTCCAATAAATATTTCTCTGCATATTTATGAAACGTTACCAGGTCTTTTATCATTGTGAGGCCGTTGATATACAGTCGCTGTAGCCTGAAGGAATTCGTTTGCGAAAAGTAGACGACAGTGAGCAGCGAGATACATGCATATATACTGAACCTTGGAAACTGAAACGACGGTGATGAAATGAAAACACGGCGGAAAAAGAGGGCGAATACTGCCGGTTGTCATGTTTTGCTGCCCCAGAATCCAGAAAGTGAACTCGCATATATATCTCGGCGCAGCCTAGCAAACGCGGGGTGTTACGCACCTGCCACACACACACACATTATGCAGCAAGCTGCAGCATTTAGTGCACTGTGTGCAGAGCGTATGCAGACTACGCGAGCGAGACCGAAGAGGTTAACCGAAGAAGGTGGGCGGTGTGGTATAACTCCCTACAAGAAAGCAGTGGGGGAGGATGAAACGGAGGGGTCTCAGGAGCGAGAACCTGGGAGGCCGGTGCGCGCGAGCGACGCGAAAGCGGGCATCAGAAAAAGACATCGCTCAGGGCCTTGTAAACAGCGCCCGACAGGTCGTCTGTCTCCGCGGCGATTTATTCCCGGCGGTGGCGGCGTGCTCGCGACGTACACTGACATGCAGATGGTGCGGCGCGCACCAACGACCCTCAGAAGCAGCAGGGAAGGCGCGCATGCCAGTGCTGACGTGACCCGACGCGTGCCGGCCAAAGAAAGTTGGTGGGGAGGAGAGGTGTATATATACGCGCGCACACCGTGGCGAGGCCATAACTCGCCCCCGAAGCCGAAGGATTAAATCCCCCCGTGGGCGATGTTTGGCGCGAGATTTACGGGCCCGACCGGACAGCGTCGCATATGTAATGAGGCCCCCGCTTAGGCCGAGGTCCAACACCGCGGCGGACAAAAGAAGACTGCATTTTTTGTTGTTTTTATGCTTTTCCACCTGTCTGCTTGTCCCGCGGACATTGAGACTGCCCCGCTGTGAGAACTTGTCCGCGCTGGGGCGGCGAGGGTCAGAGCGGACGGCACCGGCCACATCACACGATGCTGATTGCTGCCGCAATGCCTGATTGGTGGCTTCACCGGCCGATCAAAGGGCGTGACAATCGCGCCGTCCGTCTTGGAACCGCACGCAGAACAACCAGCCGGACTGTTTCCGTGTGCATAGTTTTTTTTTCTTTTTCCTACCCGACACACGCAAAACATTGTGAATTACTCTGCGTCAAGAATTCCCACTCCTCTCTGACCTTTTCTTACGCGTACTAGCTCTGATTTAGTGGAGTTGCCTGATTCTATCGCCGGCAACGGAACTCAGCTTTAGGGCCGAGATAGTTCACCAGGCGTGCCTTAGTCAGTGAGAGATGCCAGCGCGGCCAGATCGACATCGCTGCAAAATCAAGCGAGACACTGAAGGAAGGCTTCCTTCGATTTCGACGGCGCATCCCTCTGTTGAGTCCATTCGGTACCTGCTGCGCGAAATATAGCGGCCGCACAGGACGTACGCTTGAATTGTCGTTAGTTTTCGGGAAATCGAGGCCGTAGTGGCTGCTCGCGTAGACTTATACAGCCAATTTCCGGAGATGCATTCAACTCGGCGGAGCAATTACCAATGTGCCATCGCTGCGCCTTCTTCATTAAAAAAAAAAAAAAAAAAAATCGACAAGGTTTACGTAGTACGTATGTGCACAACACCTTTTTTGGTTGCGCTCTATAGGCGTTAGCGCTCAACGGTATGCTAACCGGTTTTGACATTACTGGAAGCGATAGAGGTCCACATTTAGTCTACACTTCAGTATTTTATTTGTGCAGTCACTGTATGTACCTTATCCATAGGAAGCAAGCGACTCACTTCTCCTCTTCGTTCCCCCAGGAGACGCGCGCGACAGGTCACGTACACACCGAATAAATACGCTATCAAATTCAGTCAACGCTCAAAAGAGCAAGTCGGTACACGCGAAGACGAAATTTGACATGAGACAGAAAGGCCAGAACGGGAAATGATAAAGGGGAAAGTTGGGAGGGTGGCGCGCGGCTGAGCTGAGAGAAGGGGCATCGAGTGAGAGACAAACAAATCGAGAAAACACCAAGAAAGGACACGCACGTTTATGAGAAGATATTGACGAGAGGAAAGCATATAACATCAACAGAAAGTGCTCCCCCTTTTCTTTCCCCCTATCTCTCTGTGCCACCCCCTCCGGGAATTGGTGAACCACGCCCACATTACGTGTGTCGTAGAGTTGTGCCAGAAGACGAAAAAAAAAAAACATGTCGGTGAAGAAAAAAAATAGCAACGCTTGGTCTTGGCCACACGGCGTATCACCCTGGCAAAGAAAATGTAGAGTGGAACACGGCTCGATCTGGTGGGGCGAACCGCATCCGCAGGAAAGACCTCGCCCCCGCGACGCCCCCCATCTTCCACGCGCGATCTACTCTCGGAGACGACCGAGTCCGCCGGAAAATGGGTTCCAACGCTGCTGAAACGAAAGCGAGCCTTGTCGGTCTTTAATCCCAGTGCAGGCCCGGGCAGTAGGCAAGGAGGAGCCGTGGATTCTGTCCGGAAGTCCACATTGTGCGTGTGCCCGTTGCTTTCAAGGGTGCGCAGCGTGTGCACAGCGTACTCTGGTGTGGCGGTACGTCTCCAGAATGTGGCTTCCCTTTGAACCGTTTTTGGTTATAATTTGTATCTGACGTTACATGACTGTTGATGTAATGAGAGCACGCATGCGGCAGGGGATAAAAACCTCCAGGACGGGCTTCATAGATCTAAGGCGGCCAACAATCGCCTGGTTTCGGTACAACATGTGGAGGAGTACTATCAGTAGAGAAGTCGGAGTCGGTGATACCCGACTGTGACTTCTTGTACAGCCTATAGCAGTTATTGCGGTTCCGTTGCCCGCTACGCACCTCCGGGTCTTTCACATACAGAGTGCAATGATCTCACATTTGCACGTGCGTACAAGGGGCTTCTGGTACATACGTGGACGAAGCCAACGCTCGAATTCTGTCCATCTCTGTGAGCAGTCAGCCTGTAATTCCGGGTGGCATTGCTGGTCAAGGCTGCACTAACAGAGTAGTTACTTTCGCTTACGTAGTTCATCGCAAACACCGTGTACGTAGCACCGCTAGAAACCGGTGAACCGGAAAGCAGATGGCGGACTCCCGATGTTCATGGCTTCAATTCGTGCCAAGCCTGAGCATTCTTCGACTGACATTATAGAAAACTATGCGTAGCCACTACATGTTGCCTTTATGGTACGGGACGATGACGACGCGGGGATCCAGCCCAGAGCATTGACCGTACAAGCATGTTTTAACGTCCATGTCTGCGCTCCAAAGTATGTATGTATGCAGAGGAATCAGCCGCTCCCAGACCGCTCAGGCGCACGCATCCTGCTCCTCGAGCACAGTCCGACGCCTTCATCGGCACAGTCGCACATACGCCCCCTCCTGCCATATAAGCCGGAGCAATAGGTCGACCAGCAGGTCTGTCGGCCGGCCGGTTGGTAGGCCGGTAGCCCTTTGGGAAGTCGGAGAGGAAACGTAAAATGCCCGCTCGGAAACCTGCAAAAGCGCGCGCCGTGCGCGCCGTTCCCTTTTATCACTCGCGGTTCGAAAACCCTCCCAGACGAGTTTCTCGCCAGGCTTCTCCCGGAATGGTCCCCCGGCGGTAGTTATACGGTTCGAAGTCGCTGCTGCCGGGGCCTGCCCTCCATCCTCGACTGCCCTGGGCTCGAGACCACTCTTGAGAACGAACGCGACCCCCGCCGCCTCCCCTCTCAATTCCTTTTTCTTTTTCTTCTTCCTTTTTTGCCCTCGCTAGCAGACAGAGCAAGTGGAAAAAGAACAAACCTCGATGCGAGCCGTGCTTGCATCCTTTATTTTTTTTTTATACATTTTTTCATTCGAAGAAGCAAAATATACAGTGAAGAAGCAAACTTATTTGCGACCAAATGGCGGTGAAGTGCTCCTAAAGACATCCGCGCGTTGGCAGGGGTCCGCGGCTCTTTCGTCTCTCCCTCGTTCTTTCAATGAACTTCAGTGACTCGGCGTTTACTTTTTTTATTTCTTCTCTCTTCTTCTGATCCTATCCTATTTTCTCCACTGAAGCACCGTGCAGTGCTTTCTTTCGAGGCGGCAGCAACCGGGGCACTCCCTAGAAATGTCTAATGATGCCCGAGAGTGGTTTTAGTTCTTTACGATCGGTCTTCCAGGGGCATTTCTCCTGCATCTCTTTTTTTACATGCACGTTGTATATATGTATGAACACGAATCGCTCCGCCCTTCCCTCTTTTTTTTTTTTTTTCGTTTTGTTTCTTTTTACGCCCGCCACTGTCCTTATAGAAATCAAATGACTTCGAACCGAGCCGAAGGCGGTACCAGGTTCCTGAGTGTCTGTATCGCTTATTTCGATTCACTTGGAAATTCGTCGAGAAAAAAAAAATTCACTTTCGTTTTTTTTTTTTTCTTTTTTTTTTTCCCCCGCAGTTTCAACATTCTTTTGGGTCCTCTGGAGCGTTTTTCCCCTTCGTGTTTATTACTGTCGACGATTTATTGCTACTGGGCCAGCAGTAATGCGGCGCTCCGTAAAAAGTAATAAAAAAATCAAAAGCCAAGATGATATGGTGAGCTAGGAGCTCGTCGCACTTGGTTTTCTGTAGTGATTGAGCGAGAGGCAGACAGTATCTGCCGAACAAAGTGAAAAAAGGAAGTAAATAGAACAAGCCGAAGTTCTAAGGACATACGAATTTTAGTCAAACGCGTACCATTTGTCCCTTTCGAAGGAGATAAGGGCAGGCGTACTCGTTATAGCGCTTGTGCACAGTAGAATAAAAATTGAAAAAAAAAAAAATAGCTTAATGTTAACAGGGCAACGCAAACTAGATGAGATGGGCACGAAGTAAGCGGTCTGATAACACTGATGACAATGCAATGATACAGGACGGCAGCGCAGGTATACAGCTATCGCTTCGGGCGTGCTTTGCTTGTCAGAGGCGCTTGGAAACCGCACTTTCGGCCGACCGTGACAGAGCTAAAGCTGACCCCGCGTGGCTTGCTCACAACGCGCCTTTGTCAGAACGCGTACGACGGCGCCGAGAGGCCATCGACGCAGTTTCTGCGTGCGGTCAACTTCCGATGCTGTCGCAAAATCGTGAGTACGTACCATAAATATCAGCGCTACTAAAATGGCCTTTTTGAATCTGGGCACATCCCTGCGAACTTAATGCTTTACGTCAAGAGGAAAGAAAAAAAAAAAAGAAAGCTTGGACGTTTCGTCTATACGCTGGCTGCAGTATGGAAGGGGTAGTTTGGGCCTGAGTATGATGCTCAAAGCCTGATTGTCTTCCTACCACATTATTCTCACACCGTGATCGAAAGGCATGTAGAAAGTATAGTCACGTAACGCGAGCCACCATGACTGACCTACGGTGTGTATACCTTGTATGTATACCTTGAGTAGTGGCACACACGTGCAAAAAAAAAAAATGTTGTAGTTTAGCTCTGGTTAACCCTAGTTGAATTGCGAAAGCAACGGCGGAAGCTTCTTTTGCCTGCTACATTATTCCCCTACGTGTCTGCGTTCCGTAGGGTAACGAGAACGCAAATGGTTCTGGCAGGTTGATTTTGATACCACCCTCTCGTAGGAAAGGAGCGACCCGAGTTGGCAGCTCCTGCCCATGGCATAGGGGTCACGTGAATTCAAACGTCATTTTTTTTTTTTTTTTTTTTAGGGTCCAAGGACACGGCACACAGCGACGAGCAGTTAGACCTGGCGTAGTATTGCTTTCGCAATAAAAAAAGGCGAGATTTGTTCGGATGTTGGGCGAAATGGGATGCGGATGGCAAACTGCTTCGTCTGTTTAGACTCGCTACTGGCGCTATGCGTAATTCTTCCGCATAGCGCTTCTTCCGCGTAAAAGTAGCCCACCTCAAATTTTTGAAAATGGTGTTTTTGAGATAAAGTAGCGGCTTTCTGGACGAAAAAGAACGAAGCGCCCTAACCACTGCACTATCGCGGTGGGTTCCTTAGTTTTTGTGGTGTGACAGCTCGTCGAGCGAGGCTGACGCTCGATTAAGTTGTCCGAATGGTATACGTTGCCGGCCTGCGCCTTTCGGGTAACTGTAGTAAATCGGTGACTTGCAGCGTTCGTTTCTTGACGACCCGCTCTCCTCGCCAGCGAGTTCCTTTCCGAACGCACTCGGACACGTGCATGGTGGGAAGAACGCAGAATAAAACGTGAGGTGAGAGGTCTTGCCCGCGGTCTTTCGAGGTCGCGCCACGGAAGCCCGAGTTATGTCTCGCACTCGTCTCATAACCCCGAGAAAGCCCGAAGAACGGAGATAATAAACGCTGACAGCCGCGCAGCGGGAGAACGAGTGGGAGCGTGATATGCGGTGCCGCAAATTGTGGCCTTTGTCCTTCTCGACAGCTGTCGTTTTAAAGTTTCGAAAATTACGACCTAAGCGCATGCGCGTCTCTTTTCTTGCATACTGCCTGCGCGGCAGCGTGCAGCATTTGATAGCCGAGCGGTTCTCTCTGTTTGCGCGCGCCTTGTATCATATACCAACTCTGCAGTGCGTGGGATATTCCGCGAAAAATCGAAGGCGAGGAAGTGCCGCTGCGCTTACACCCTTTCCCTTCATCCTCCTCCTCCCCCTCTTTCCTTTCGCGCTGAGTGTGAAATATGAATATCCGGGACAAACAAGGGAGGCAGCCTGATATGCTGCACCGCTGGGTATACCATAACGACAGCGGGAGGAATATTTACTGGCGCCTCTGTCAGCTTGGTGCTTGCGCGTGTGAATGCCTCTGGTGCTTCGCAGCTGCTCGCTTGTCCGGCCACGCTTGCTCCTTGACGGCGTGTGTAGCCAAGAGCTAGGAAAGCTTGGTTACTGGGAAGCAGCAGCGGTCCGCAAAGGCGGAGAAGGTTGAGGACCCCGTCGGCGAGCTGCGCGGGATAACGACTTCCAGAAATCCGCGGCGGCTGGCTGTCAAAACCGCGCAGGCCGAACCGACCGACCACCCGCGTCCTCCTGCTCGTCGCACCTAGAAAAACACGGGAGCACGCGCCGTGAGCTGACCGTGCTCCGGAAATACGTCTCCTTCCTCGCTCGCCGCCGGGACGTCTTATTTTGACGTTCGCGCGGGCACGTAAAACATGCTGTGCTCGCCGAATGTGCAGCTGGTGAGGTTCGGAGGCTGCCTGGTTTGTGTTTATCTATGACCGAAGTTGCTTGACTAATTAAAGAATGCGACTGATGCTTAGTTGCGAAAGGTATCCACTTGAGCGCTTTGTAGCATTAATAGGAAATACCTGCACTTGCAAGGGGCGAGTTTATCATGGTACGTTAACGAACTTTGCAAACGCTTTTAAAACAACACTGTACGTATCAAAGGTTATGGTCAGTAATTCTTGTGTAGCAGCGGAGGTTTCTTTCTTGAATACAGTTACGCTTCGTGTATTCTCGCCATGGTCGCCCAACTAACTGGCGTCCGAGTGACAGTGTCCGCGTACGCTGTAGGAAACGCCACACCAACCGCAAAAGCACTATTGCACACCCTGTATGCGCTTACTATAGGATCGCCACAAAGTAAGTCCATTATCACAGCTTTTGTTCAGATATGTACTGTTTGATCAAGCTGATCAAACCCGATTTGTTTTGTTGCAAAAGTTTAAAAGAGAACATTTATGTTTAACAAATTCCATGAGAAGGCGCGCTTTCTTTAGCTGAACATAATATTTTAGCATGTCGCGTCCTGCTGAGGATTTTTTTTTTTTTTTTTTTTTTACTATATACACCGGGGAGAACACAGACGTTTTCAGCATGTAATTGCAGCAAGGAAGTAGTTTTCTTTTAATTACTGGGGAAAGACCCTGGGGCAAAAAAGTAACACTCACAAAAGAAAGAGAAAAGGAGACAACGGACAGGCGCTAACGAAAGTGGAGTTTTCGTTAATTCTTTAGGTTGATAAACGGCCAGAATTAAAGCTGAGAAAAGACTAAACGCACGCGAGTTCAGCAACTCAGTCGAATACGTACGCCGCCAATTCGCTCTTTCCGGACAAATTTGTGCGCCACGGATTCAATCGGCTCAATGGAACGTTGTGGATGGTAATGGGTGCGAACAGCTGAAACGAAACTTTTTTTAAAGCAAACTTTGTACGTGAACCGATGGGAAGTTTTAACGGTCACTGCAAACCATGGCGTGATTCGGGATGAGTATATAGTCTTACAGAGCCTCTGTGGTGGGAAAATTTACCTGCATAACCTATGTATATAAACAAAGCTAGCAAATCTAGCTCAGAGGGTGCTACTATACTGCAGCTGCCATTTCGCTAAAGAAGAAAATATGAAATTAGCTTAACGCTTGGGCAGCTTGCGTGGGAGGGAACTGAGGCACGATTTGCCAGGTGCCGCGTCTACGTTCACCGAAAAAAAAAAAAAAAAATGCTTCGCTAATCAACATTCGCTCAACAGTTCTGCGTTGAGGACTTCTATATATATATATAGTTCATAGGAGCGCTGATGGATCCTCAATCACTGAACATAAAAGTACCTTACTATATAAAAAAAGAAAATTGGTCTCGTTGTTTTTTTGTTTTCTTGCTTGAGGCGACGGCTGTTTGGTGCGTGCCGCCTGTAAGGCATCGGGCGGGCTAAACACGGCGTGAATATGATAGAGCTCGCCAGAGGGCAGAGGGGGCAGAGGCATGAAATAAGCAGAAAGCCCAGCTGATGGAGGGGAGGGCCCACCCGCGGCTCCATTTCCGGGAGTTCGGCTGCGCGTCAGGCACTGTGAACAGCGGGAACGTTTAATTCCAAGCCGCCGCCGGTGCGAGTCGTCGCGCCCTGCGCCGCCGAACACGCGGCACCGCAAGTTAGCCTCTTAGCCGCCCCCGCAGGAGATATGCCTGGACACCTTGGCGTGGTAGCGGCTGACCACCTCCCGGGGCGCCAAGGATGGAACACACGCCGCGGACAAAAGATGCGAAGCGCGAAATAGGAGGACGAAGGCGGCGTACGAGGGGCGGGAAGAGAAAGAGAAGCCCCCGAGAAACAGTGAAGAGGTCCCTTTCCCTCCCTTAATTTCCCTCCTCCTTGCTGGTTCCGGAGACGTCGGATTTCATGCTCTCCGCGCTGTACTGGCGGAGGTGTATTTTACGTGCTGCTTGAATGAATAAGCACCCGTATGCGTTTTCTCCTCCCCACTAGTTAGGCGCAGCGCTGATGAAGGCAAGCAAAATGGAGATAGAGCTCGGCCCGGTCCGCCCACAGCGCGTAGTGCGTAGTAGTCGGGCGTCGCTAGGACGTGAAAGCCATCCGTGTAATAACCGCTCGCCTCATCGTTCGCAGCATACTAAGCTCGAACCTGAGGCGCGTGCGCATGATACCGCCGTTCGTCAGCCGTTCCTCATCCGTCTCTCTTCTCTCGGGCAGAACAGATACGCCGCCTATTCAAAGGTGGAGGCTTTTAATGGAGCTTACGGAGTCGGACGGGGTCTCCGCTTTTCGGTAAGCTGCCTCGACCTCTGCAGTAAGAAAAAAAAAAATGCTCGGGTACGAAGCGCGATACTTCTGGAGTGGAACACTATCGCAAACGAGTAGTGGAAGCGCGACACACACACACACACACACACACACACACACACACACACACACACACACACACACACACACACACACACACACACACACACACACACACACACACACACACACACACACACACACACACACACACACACACACACACACACACACACACACACACACACACACACACACACACACACACACACACACACACACACACACTCTCTCTCTCTCTCTCTCTCTCTCTCTCTCTCTCTCTCCGACAATCTGCCGAGGCCTCGCTCTCTCCTCCACTGAGGATGATGGGAGGAAGAGGAGGAGGAGACGGACGCTGCTGGGATGCTGCGAGCGCGTATTCGGAGCGTGACTGGCCCTAATCAATTATTAGCCGCGGCTCGGCGTGCAACAGCTTTCACGGTCGGAATTCTCCACGGCGAAGGCGTCCGAGAGATGTATAGCGCATGCGTTATTTATAACGGGCCTAGAAAGAGGCGGAGGGGAAGACACCAGCAAGCGAGCAGATCACTTTGTACACATGCTGGGCCGCTCAGGGGAGGGTAAACGCGTAAATATTTCTTAAGTCGGCATCCAGAAGAAATGGACTCGTCGCCACCAGCACGTATGGGTGGAAACCGTTACTGCGGGGACCTCGTAAGTCGCTGCCAGACCGGAGGGCGCTTACCGGCGCGCTAAATATGAGATGGGAGCGCATTGCCCTTAGGGTGGGCTTCCGGAGTCAGCCGTTCCTCTAAGGTGCTTTAGGTAAATACCCTGGCTTGCTTTCTCTAGCGTAGCAACATCCTCTCGTAATTTTCATTGCTCATTTTTTCTTGGCATACATTCGCTTCCGCAAGGTGCGTTTCAGGTTAATGTCAGTTACGTAGCTTTTGTGCCTCTGCGAGTGGGCGCCGAGCGAGATTTAAACGACGTACTTGCAGTATCAGAAGCCCGCGACTGCCATACGACTTTCGACGTGCTTTTATTAATAATATGGCTAGTTATTCGGAGTAGTTCAACGGAACCTGCTAGCCGCGTAATGTTTACGACTCTGTCGCAACCAGGCCTTTACAGTATTGGGTGCAGTACTCTTAGTGTGTTGAAGCAGCGTTAAAGAAATGCTAAATGTGTCTCAGTCCGCGTTACTAAATGTAGGGAAAATGAGGGATTCATTGGGATACACGACTGGAAGAAACCAACAGTGAGCGAGGCCAAGGAATGCCCAGGGGATTGCTTTGTTTCTTTAATTTCTGCTGTTGACATCATGAAGTAGAACTGTCAGGTGCCATGTGTGGGGGAAATATATAGTTAACTAAATACAAAATAGAAGAAACACAACACATCGAACCAATTACCTCCGAATTTCGTGTCCGGCTCTCTTAACAACTGAGCTACAGTGACGGCTGTTCATCCTTTCTTGGGTATTAATGTCGGCTGTAACCGAACCTTGGAAGTGTTCACTAGCGTCACCCTCATCCGCAGCGGCGGACGTAGATACGTACTGTGTTACCTGTAGTAGAGAGGCCACCATATCGGCTACAAAAAGAAATGCGGCACACTGTAGAAACTTCATCTCGCAGATCCTTCCCCCCCCCCCCCCCCCCCTAGAAGAAGAAAACAAAGATCATCGGAAACTTTGCGAAGAAGCCGCCCATTTAAATATCCCCGGCATACCGACAGGATACAGCAAGCGCATCTCTATGTTTTCGAGAGAAACGGTGTAGCAGTTCAACCGAAGCAATGTAGATGCCCAGGGAGTGGCACAATGCAAGTACAAGAGGATTTCCCGTGTCGCAGACCCAATGGAAAGGGAAACCACGAGAAAGAGAGTGGGGGCAAGAGAACCTTGCGGTTTCTTTGTCCTTTGCAGGTCTCTCTCACACCCCTTTTCCTTTCGGGCCCCCGGTCGGACACGCCGAGGCGCGAACCCCTTTTATCCGCTCGGTTGCCCGCTCTCGCGTTTCCGAGGTCTCTTTGGGGGCGACAGGAGAAAGACGGCCGACAATCGGAGCGCCGCTCCTCCTTCACCGCATGCGGCGAAAGGGCCGCGAGTCATCCTTTATTGGATTCTTGACACTGCCGCCGCCACCGGTGAGCAGCATTCTCAATTCGGCGAAAGGGGGGTAATGTATGGTAATGCGCATTAATATGCGCATCGCGCCGGTCGTTGATCATGCACATCATTACGCACATTATTGATGCGCATATCGGTGAACATTTAATGCGCCGCGCCCCTTCGGGTATGCCACCGACGCCATGGCTGCCAGAGCGCACCCCCCCCCCCCCCCTTCTCTCCCTCTATCTCTCTACACGGTAGCGAGTGACTGCTTAACTTACGAGACAGCGCGAGGGCGGTCGACATCAAAGATTGTCGCCGCATGTACTACACCAGGCGAACGCCGTCACGGTAGCTGCGTTGTCACCACCACCGCCGCCGACGTCGGTGCATGGTCGCACAGGGAGCCGCGCGCGCGAGTCGAAGCTGAAATCAGCCTGCCACTCACAGCCGCTTCGGAAGAATCTATTTCGGGAACGCGCGCACAGGTCTTTGCGGGGACCGATTGCGGCTGCGCGCATTTCCGCTGAATGCGCTGCTATGCGGAGAGGCTTACAAAAAAAAAAAAAAAGAAGAAGAAAACGGAGAACGAGCGGGGCGCGCACGACGCCCACGAGCGTGCGTA
The DNA here is from genome assembly GCF_055883805.1 of Amblyomma maculatum. NCBI lineage: Eukaryota > Metazoa > Arthropoda > Arachnida > Ixodida > Ixodidae > Amblyomma > Amblyomma maculatum. Next base: position 98,641,971 of record NC_139349.1, on the reverse strand, counting down.
CCGATTGTTTCGAGCCACCGAGTCACAGGTTCGAACATCCGAGGCGGAGCGTCACGCTAAACACCCCTCAGGCCTATAGAGCCGGGGGGTGGAGAAGCAGCGCACTATTTATGTTGGAGAGTAAAAGTTTATTCCTCCTCCTCTTCGCCCTTGCGGGTGTTGCAGAGTGGACGGCGAAAAAGGCGCGGACAAGGCCGTGGAACCGTGTTCAATTAGACGCGCTTCTAGAAAGCGCGCGAGCTAATCGAGATGCGCCAGCAACTTTGGGCAATCGGTAGTTTTTACGAACGATGCACAAAACGGGCGGGGGTAATAACGGATGAACAATATAGTAACGCATAGAGGTTGACTATACAGACTACTGCAATGGCTTCAGCTGTACTGTAACAAAAATCTATCCGGATCGGAGCAAATGGCTTTTGTCTCCTAGCTAACTGCCGAAAGGAAGGTTCATTTATTCCGCAGAAAAGGAGTACATGTTCTTCTCTCTAGTATAGAGAGTCTGTAACACAGAGGGGCGTTCTAGTTTGCACTTCAATGCAGAGTGCGCATGTTAGGTACCGCGTAAAAAATTTGGGCGCAGCAAGCGTGATAGAGCAGTTCCTAAAATGCCTGCTACACCTGGAAAGCGAACTGTCACGGAACGCAGAAATAAAGAGTCAAGGTCTCGACCTGTACACTGCAGTTGTTGGTCTGTGCGTAGCCGCGTCATCACACGCGTTCAGGTGTCGGACCCGAACGCAGCTTCACGTAAGGAAAGATGAGCGCGACGTGTGTCCTCATAACTGTACACTACGCAAGGTATGCGAGCCGCCCTCAGGCTACGGAGCAGGCGCGGAAAGTGTGCGGCCACCCGATAACTATACACCGGTCACCGGCCGCCACCTCACGTCCTCCTGCACCACGGAAATGCCATCTCAACACGGGACACCTCCCTCCACTGATGCCGCTGCCTTGGCTACCGCCACTTCGGCGCCTTCGTGTGGCGGTGACATCATCCGGGGGCAAAACAAAAGGCTCGCGCTGCCCCGCCATCGAGCCGTGCACAGGGGAGGAGTGGGAGAGACCTTGTGGCAGGTGTTCAATTCCACGGTAGTCGATCCAACGAACGGATGAGGCAAAGGGGAAGGAAAGCACTGGTTTAAGGTTCACGGCGGGGTTGATATTTGCGGGCTCAACCAGCTCAACTCGTGTACAGGTGGCCCCGTGTTTCCGTCGTTTTTCAGCGGTGAAAAAGTGACGCCAATGTGTGAGCCGGGTGGTGCGGGGGCGGCTCGAATCGATGGACGTGCTGTTTGATTCATGCTCCGCCTATCGGATCGAAAAGCGGAGCGCCGAGAACGGGCCGATTATGTTTTGACACGCCAAGATGACGTGTGGGCTGGGATAAAGCAGAAGTGGCGTTGTCGATGGTCTTTGTTTAGGCTCAGTACTGCGATACGCCCCGCAGAAGAGTTCTGGTGGGAAGCTGGCTGCCATGCTGGGTTTATGAGAGGGAACCTTCCTGCAAAGGTATATGCACGACGCCCACTTCTAGGGCAACGTGTTTGTTTCGGGCTTCGCCCGAGATTTATTGCCGACGAAGCCTTTAAATCATGAAATCTGACGCGACAGAGGAATAAGGATGGTACGAAGAGAGTTGTCACGTTCCCGGCTTGTCTCGTTTGCCCCTGTGAACTCAGCATGTCAACTTACCAACGTACTCATCTACCTGCCTTATCGTTGTCTATTTTGTGAGAAACAACTCACTGATATTCAAGTCCTTTCACAAGGTACGCTAAAAAAATCCCGCGAGCTTCGGACAAGGCGTGACGTGACGCTCGACTATGCAAATGATTTCTATTTTTTACAGACACGGTCATGTCAGGTTACGCTAGTGTTTTTGTTTGTCCTGGCGCAACAAGGTGCGAAGGTCACACTTGAGATTACACCTGACGTTAGCGGGAGGCAGGTAAACGACAACGCTGAGGCAACCAGCAACCCATTGCAACACTCATCAAGTTGGCGAAGGGCGCACTAAAGCTCAAGCATTCCTATGGTGTGGTGCTAATTTTGTGAGAACTTTCACCGCTACTTGCATTCCGAACTCGTCGCATCGACGCGTCGTTCAGGCGGGGAAAAGTACAGTCACAAAGAAAATTGAAGTAAGGAGAACGGAAGGAAAGGTTTTCGATCTCGTCGCTGTACAACACGGGGAAACGCTATTAGCGGCGGTTGGCGGTAAGCATGCAGGTCTGTCGTCGGTCCGTGCCGCCGCCTCACCGAAGTAGGTGTGTACATCTGCTGGCGCCTGGAACCAGCCGAGGGTATCGATCCCCAACCGCGCCCACGATTCCTCCCCAATTTCCCGTGGTGTCCCGTTAAAAAGGAAGAAGAGGAAAGGAAGCGTGTGGGCACGGGAGGAGGGGGCGGCCGGCGACCGAAAACGAAGGGGACGGTCCCCTCGCGAGGAAAGGAAAGAGGGGAGGACGCTGCATCTGGTGAGACCATCTCGGCGATGTTGAGGAAAAAGGATAAAGAGGAAAAGAAGAGGTAGGAAAAAGGGTGGCGAGCTGCACATGGGAGAGGGGGGGGGGGGGGAGTTGAAGGGAGCTAGACAATGCAGATCACGTTTTGTCTCCCCCGACTTTCCTTCCTTCCGTCCTTCTCTCCACCGCGGCGGGGTGGAATGCTGGCAGGTATTTGGGCAAGCGGTAGCGGGGGAGTGACTGGCTCCCGCGCTTTGCCCGAAGGGACGTGCCTGGCTCTGTCAGATTTTTATGGCTCCGGCGTGACGCTTTTGCGGCGCTGGCGGTGCCGAGAACGCTGGCGCTTGCGCGCGCGCGCGCGTGAGGTTTGCTCTTGAGCGCTAGACTACAGCCGCTGCCGTGCCCCGTGGAGTCCAGATTGAGCGTCCAAGCTTCCAAGCGATCGAGGAGAAGTGGCTCAGACCCCGAGCATATAGCGGACAACCCACGCTTTTCGTTCTTTTTTTTTGTCTCACTTGAAGAAAGCGAGAAAGAAGGTACTTTTTATCTTTACTTCTCACGCTGCCCGTGCTTGGCGCGCTTTCTCGAGAGAATTTGAACGTCTTTCGAACGCTTTCGTTCTTGACTTCTGGCCAGGACGTGTGCGCCTTCTATTTGTTCGAATGCGTTCTCCGTGAAGGGAAGGAGTTGGTGCCTTTCGCGAGTTCATGTTCCCAGTGCACAAAGCATGCGCGCTTTCGTGTTGCCTGCGCAAGGAGCACGAGCTGGTTTTCATACAAATGCAGTTTCAGTGCTTGGTAAGAAAACACTGTCAACGAAGGAAAGTGGTACAACCCGTAAAAAAGCCGCTGCAGCATGTCCACGTCGGACATGCAGATCTGCTTGCGGCCAGTTAACAACGAACTGCAACCAAACCAACCGTTCTTTATGTGCAGGGACGTCCTTTATTCCAAGCAACAGACCGTAATCAAACCGAAGAGAGCGATGACGTTTTCTTTCCTTATTTCTTGCTTTCTGTACAGGAACTGATTTCACTGTACGATGAAGTCTAGACATTAGAAATGCGGATTGCCCATACGTCCTACAACGCTTAGCCTAGTGTATCGAGCTGCGTGCGCCTTCACTGCGCATGCGCAAATGCTCTCGAAGACACCAGATGGCGTCATGTGTCGGTCAGCCGTTCGCACGCATGGCGCGTCTGTATACGATCAGGGCGTGCGCGCTATGCTAAAATTGAAAATGCAGGTATCTATAAACACAGAGCACACTAGGGGAATGCGAAGGTGACTGACAATTTGAAATAACCTGACGAGCAACTTGCGCCTGCATTAACCGCAGGTTGGAGATGACGCCTATAAGGCTACGCAGAAATTTAAAGTATCATAAACAATCAGCGTGTGCGCTTGGAATCCGAGTGGCGCATTGCAGGCACAGGAATTTGAGCATGATACCTTGAATATAAGATATCTAACCTTCCATGACAAGCACGAAAAGAAAACTGCAACCAAAGATGCCGACGCGAGTGTATGCACAAAATAAAAAAAAATGCGTACAACGTTATTCGACTGTATCCTTAAATTGCGGGGTTATCGAAAGCGATTTTTTTTATGCATCAACATCTACAAAGCGACGCATAATCCAAGCCGCTCTTGTCTATAGGACGCTTCAACGTCTCACTACCGTAGGAAACAAAATAACATTTCGCTGCAGCAGTTAGGTTCCAGAGGCAACGCTCGCGTGTGTCATGCCGCATAGACGCACCAGTTATGTGGACACGATGAACTAATCCGAAAACAATGGGCCGCGATCTAATGTCAGATTTTTTGCACCTGCTGCAAACTGGCTCGAGCGCTCTGCTCTAGGGTGACAATGCAGGTAGTATTTACTTACACGAAGCCCAAATATGAGACTAGGTGAGGTAGCCTGCGCCTCCTCCCTTCGACGACGGGGAAGAAAGGTCCGCTATAATTACTTTCGATTCCTGCAGGTGCCTTTCGCCGAGGCTTGCTTCTCCGCCGTACACCGAAGCGATCGGAGAAGCACCGCTTAATGCTGCCTTCGCTCCCCCTCGTTCCCGTCGCTCCACCGCCGCTCTCATTTTTCCGCACACCATCGCACGCTGGCTCTGTGGGGCGGGAGCTTCCTTCATTTTTCGCTTGTCTTGTCCCTTTTCTTCTTAGCATTCGCGGCCGTGGTTGCCGAAGATCGCGGGGCATCCACCCGGCAGATCGATAGCGTCTAGCTGCAGCCACGGACAGGGGGGCTTCCTGGCCTTCGGCCGACGCCACCACCCAGACGCGCCAAACAAACGAGTCAGTGCACTACGCACGCACACAGAGACGAAGAAGCAGGCGCACAGCACGCGCCTCAAATCGACTTTTGGCAGCGGGGGACGGTTGGTGGAGGGAGGGGGGGGGGGGGGGGTCGTTCTGCTCTCAGCTACTCGGCTCGAATGCATGTGCCGCTTCATTTGCTGCCGATTACGGTCGCAATGTGCCGTGCCGCGTTTCGCTGCGCCCTGTATAAGACGCCGCGTAAGACGGCATGTCCGGATACGAAAGCGAGACCGCCCTGTTGTCTTGCGTGTCTTCTCTTTTGCCTGTCTTTCCCTCCTTTTCCGTCCTTTTTGGTGAGGTCGGGGCAATAGGCGATTGCTAGAAGTAGGCAATGAGACGAGAGTCACTACTCTTAACGGAGCATTAATGTGCTGCAGCTTATTTTGCCTTTTAAATTTTCATCCCAGGGGTGTATACGCGTACCCATGCAATCAGAACGAGGTTCAAGGGATGCACTGAGCGGAGCGGAGCGTATATATTCGAATGGCGCTGGCAGGGCTTCGCCTGAAGGGTTTTCTACAAATCGATCGTTTCCATTCATGCTATTACCGTGATTTACAGTAATGTGTATTAAAAAAAAAAAAACTCATTGTTACGACCGTGCATCCGCCTTGGCGCGCTCTATTGTTCGCCTGTGGGCATGAATAAGTGCTGTGGATATGTGGTGATGGTCCAATGGCTCTAAGTGAGCCTGTTTCCAGGAATCCTGTTTTGTAAGCCTGTTTTGCTTTGTGGACACCCTGCAAATGCCAAATTGACCCTGTCAAGAGAACGTCTGGAAAAACACAAAGAAACGTCCCCCTGCGGGAAATGCAGGAAGTGCTTTCTTTCTTTTGTTCACCCTTCCAGTCGAGAAGCCCTATCGTCCAGTAAGGAATGCCTACTGGACAAAGGAGACGACAGAGTGACACGTCCGCTGACGTGTAGGACAAGAAAGGAGCATGACGCATACAGCCATTAAGTGATTTCCCAGGAATGCAGGAAAGATTTGCAATTGTCGAAAACGGACAATGCTGGGAGCGTATGCGGCGCCCACGTGCACTTGGGTTTCTGAGAAGTAAATCCACTTGCCGGAACCAGCTGCCTATCGATTCTTGGCTGAAGAATAGAAATGTACCTCCTCGCCGTTCCCAAGCTTTTCCCGCCAACAAGTGACCCGGCTCAACGAAACAATGCCGGGCCAGTCAGTGCTTCAGACCATCAGTGCAGTGATGTGTTCGATTGGATGCCGATATCTGAGGGGCGTGCCCTGGATTTGGTTGGTCAGCATCTTCAGAGAGGGGCTGGACATAGGGGGTTTTAAGGACGCTGCAGAGCACGAAATGTCGCTCTGGGCCCTGGGTAAACGGCTCATCCAGTCGCTTCTCGCTATGAACTCTTAACGCTTGCCATTTTGCTGATGTACCCTTCTTTTTCATGTAAATAATCCTGTAAATAAGTTTTCTCAAAGTGCCATTAAACCTGCTTGTATATAATTTACCAACTTCGAAGATTCAGTCCTTCTTCAACCCCGAGTCTGCACGCTACCAAGTGAAGGCCGGGTCGACGTAGCCCCAGCGTCACGACAACTGGTGACCAGCGTTGGGATCTGAATCTACAAGCCACAACATCTGGTGATTGGAGGTGGATCTGAAGCTACAAGCCACAACATCTGGTGATCGGAGGTGGCATCTCAAGCAACAAGCAGGCGCAACAATCGGCCAACAAGAGAGCAGCTCGGAACATCGATCGCATGTGTGGGTGAGTGCTTGGCTTTTCTTCTGATGTGGACCAGGTTCTAGAACAGGGTTAGATTTTAGAACTGGTAAAAAGTGTTGAAACGCCTTTAGGTTTGGTAGTTTGCACTGTTGTTTTGGAAGTAGCCGACACTCGGAGCGATCATGGACCTACAAAAGCTGCAGAAACCGGACCTGTTGCTATTGTGTGAGGAATTGGGAATTGATACAAGTGGTTTGGCACGAAAACCCTTGATTATAAAGGCAATCACTGATCTGGGAACCGATGATGAGGAGCTCAGTGAAGCATGGAACCTCGTCGGTGAAAAAAAGGAACAGCTCAGACAGCAGAAAGAGTGGGAAAAAGAGGAAAAGAAGCGTGAAAGAGAAGCAAAAAAGCTGGACCAAGAAATTGAGCTCCGGAAATTAGAACTAGAGTTGAGCAAGAGGTCGGGCAATTGTCCCCAGCTAGCGGTACCTCTTCTCAACAAGGAGGCAGATTTCAAGATGTCAAAGTACATGCAGCCATATGTGATATCAGGGGATATCGGTCTGTATCTGGCTAACTTTGAGCGAACCTGCGAAAAACTGTCCTTCCAGCGAGACACTTGGTCTCAGAGATTATTGACGGTTCTGCCCTGCGAGGCAGCGGAGGTTGTCGCGCGGCTAAGCAAGGAGGACGCGGACAACTACGAGAAGGTCAAAGCTTGCCTTCTGAGAAAGTATAGGCTTAGCGCCGAGGCGTTCAGACAACGTTTTCGGAACGCTACTAAGTCCAGGGACGAGAGTTACCCTGAATTCCTGTACAATTTAAGAGTTAATTTGGGCGAGTGGCTAAAGAGCACTGATTCCTACAGTGATAGGGACGCTGTAGTCGAGCGAATTCTTTTGGAGCAGTTTTATAACTGCCTCCCAGAAAAAGAAAGAAATTGGTTACAGGACCGAGGCGACATTAAGTCGGCAACTGAAGCTGCCGAACTCATTGAGGAGTATGCTTCGCGCCGACAATTCAGCAACCCAGCAGTGGATAGGCCCCGCAATCCCAAGTTGAGTGTGATTAACCGTCAGAAAAGGCACTTTGCTAGATTTGCAAACGAAGAAAGGAAGGCTTCTTCAGGCAAACGCCCTAGAAAGGACGGCAGTGAAAAAAGTGGGGTAGTGACCAACGCGCAGAACACAAAGAACAAGCTTGGGGCTAGGAAGCCGCTCACATGCTTTAGGTGTAATGAGCAGGGTCACATTGCCGTCAACTGCCGGAAAGAAAAGATTGCTTTCTCGTATATCAGTGACTGCGATGAAAATATGCAGCTTTTGGAACCCTACCTGCATGACCTAGTAGTCAACGGGAAGCCTTGCAAGGTACTGCGCGATTCGGCCGCAACGATGGATGTTGTCCATCCGGCGTATGTGTCGCCTTCCGACTATACAGGACAGTGTGCATGGATCCGCCAGGTAGTGGAGGAACAGAGTGTGTGCTTGCCAATCGCGAACGTGGTCATCGAGGGCCCTTTCGGCGAGTTAACAACCGAGGCTGCTGTTTCAGGAAAGCTTCCTAAAAGCTATCCGTATTTGTTTTCCAACAAATCGGACATGCTACTGCGAAAGAGGGGCATCCTTTTCGGAGACAGAGTTGTGCAAGCCTTAACACGTTCAAAGGCGCGAGAACTAGCTACACTGCTCATTCCAGAAGAATCCACAGCGGAGGAAACGGCTGTTAAAACAGTGGTAGATGCGGAAGATAGCAGGTCAGAAAACTTTGAGAGCGAGGCATCTCAGATATGTCAACTTGAAAGTGAGCTTGATGAGACGCGGAATGAGGACGTTCTTGAGAGTAACCTCTTGCCGCCAGTGTCTAGTAATCTCACGAGACTTTTAAGTGGAACCCGAGAGGACTTAGCTATGGAGCAAGCCGTGGTAAATCTAACGTTAAACCTTCCCGAGGAGATGGGGGACAACTTGATTTGCCTCAGCGGAAAAGGAAGCAACGCTCAGGAGCTTCTCAAAAAGACGGAGCAGAGAGGAGAACTAAAGAAATCCCAGCTGTCCGATCTGGGCGAAATAATAACAGAGTTTGAGGCCTGCTTCGTGGACAGGCCAGGCAGGACTGATTTGACTGAGCACGATATTGAGCTGACTTCAGACGTGCCAGTGCGATCAAGGTGCTACCGATTTTCTCCAAGGCAAAGAGAAATTCTGGATAGGGAAGTAACTCGCATGCTGGAATTGGGAGTAATAAAACCCTCGGAAAGCGATTATGCTTCGCCTATGATCTTAGTAGAAGCTCCAGGTAAAGACCCTAGGCCTGTGGTAGACTACCGAAAGCTAAATTCTCTCACCAGGGATCAAGTGTATCCTATTCCGAATATTGAGGAGAGAGTAGAACAGGTCAGTAGAGCGGCATATGTGACTACGCTGGACCTTACTCGAGGATACTGGCAAGTACCGCTCACTGAACGCGCCAGCAGATACGCGGCTTTCGTCACTTCGACGGGCAGCTACCAGCCAACAATGATGAGTTTCGGGCTCAAAAATGCTCCATTTTGTTTTTCCCGACTCATGGATAGGGTTTTAAAGGGGTGTGAAACATTCGCGGTGCCTTATTTAGATGACATTGCGGTTTTTTCCGACTCATGGGCGGACCATATGGTACATCTAAGAGCTGTACTGAGCCTTTTGCGTCAAGCTGGACTAACCGTAAAGGCCGAGAAATGTTGCCTGGCAAGGGCGACCGTGGACTACTTGGGTCACAATGTAGGTCAAGGTTTCAGGAAACCCAGCGAGATTAAGATTTCTGCGGTAGCAGACTACCCGCGGCCGAGCACGAAGACGGAAATTCGAGCATTCCTGGGTCTGACTGGGTACTACAATCACTACATCCCTAACTATTCAGCTTTGGCTAGCCCTCTGACCGACGCTCTCCGCAAGACAAAACCGACAAATGTAGTCTGGGACGAACAAAAGGAAGCCTCCTTCGTAAACCTGAAGGCTGTGCTGATTAGCCGTCCGGTATTGCGAGCTCCAGACTATGGCCGAGAATTCACGGTCCAGTGTGATGCCAGTGATCGAGGACTAGGTGCTGTTCTCTGCCAGAGAGATGCCGACGGTAATGAGCACCCCGTGCTCTACCTGAGCAGAAAACTGAGTTCTAGAGAGAGAGCTTATTGCGCGTCAGAGAAAGAGTGCGCTTGCATTGTATGGGCCATTCAAAAATTGCAGTGCTATCTTGGAGGGGCCAAATTCACCGTAGAGACGGACCATTGTCCCCTGGCTTGGCTGCAAACTGCGACATCGAAGAACAGTCGCCTTCTTAGGTGGAGCTTGATTTTACAGCAGTACAATTTTGAAATAAGATACAAAAAGGGGAAGTTAAATGGGAATGCGGACGCGCTTAGCCGCTCTTTCTAAGCGGTCCGAGATGTTCCTCACCATGTATCCAAATTGATAATCAGGTTTTTTTTTTTTCTTCGTGCGCTTGAATATATGTGACTATGTAAAGCAGCACGTTTGGTTTTCGAGGCATACGTGGGTCCTGAACGTCTTGAGAGTGGGCTTTTCTCGAACAACAATGGCAGTTTTCTTTTAGCCTGGTCTCTTCAGACGGGAGCCGAGTGCTTGTTTAGACATGTGGTTGAGTTTCAGACAGCTCGAGCAATTTGGCCTACAACAATCAAGACAACGCGACAAGCAACAGCGAGCTTCAAGCGTTCACGTGCAGGCCATTAAGTCGTCTCTTCATGCAGCAGCTGCGACTGCTGCCCTCCGAGACTCTTCTGGCGGGGGAGGAGGCTGTTACGACCGTGCATCCGCCTTGGCGCGCTCTATTGTTCGCCTGTGGGCATGAATAAGTGCTGTGGATATGTGGTGATGGTCCAATGGCTCTAAGTGAGCCTGTTTCCAGGAATCCTGTTTTGTAAGCCTGTTTTGCTTTGTGGACACCCTGCAAATGCCAAATTGACCCTGTCAAGAGAACGTCTGGAAAAACACAAAGAAACGTCCCCCTGCGGGAAATGCAGGAAGTGCTTTCTTTCTTTTGTTCACCCTTCCAGTCGAGAAGCCCTATCGTCCAGTAAGGAATGCCTACTGGACAAAGGAGACGACAGAGTGACACGTCCGCTGACGTGTAGGACAAGAAAGGAGCATGACGCATACAGCCATTAAGTGATTTCCCAGGAATGCAGGAAAGATTTGCAATTGTCGAAAACGGACAATGCTGGGAGCGTATGCGGCGCCCACGTGCACTTGGGTTTCTGAGAAGTAAATCCACTTGCCGGAACCAGCTGCCTATCGATTCTTGGCTGAAGAATAGAAATGTACCTCCTCGCCGTTCCCAAGCTTTTCCCGCCAACAAGTGACCCGGCTCAACGAAACAATGCCGGGCCAGTCAGTGCTTCAGACCATCAGTGCAGTGATGTGTTCGATTGGATGCCGATATCTGAGGGGCGTGCCCTGGATTTGGTTGGTCAGCATCTTCAGAGAGGGGCTGGACATAGGGGGTTTTAAGGACGCTGCAGAGCACGAAATGTCGCTCTGGGCCCTGGGTAAACGGCTCATCCAGTCGCTTCTCGCTATGAACTCTTAACGCTTGCCATTTTGCTGATGTACCCTTCTTTTTCATGTAAATAATCCTGTAAATAAGTTTTCTCAAAGTGCCATTAAACCTGCTTGTATATAATTTACCAACTTCGAAGATTCAGTCCTTCTTCAACCCCGAGTCTCTGCACGCTACCAAGTGAAGGCCGGGTCGACGTAGCCCCAGCGTCACGACACTCATCGCATTTTGATTTTCTTGTAGAAGGAGCCTTTTTCAGGCCAGAAAAAAAAAAAAACATGGATAACAAATGCAGTATAACGTCTAAAAACTGCACATTGGCTATAAAAAAAAAATATATAATGGATGGCTTCGGATTAAATTCGACTGGCTGAGATTTTTTTAACGCCCGCTGAAATCGCTCTCAACGCGAACATGCTGAGATTCCACTCGCGTTCTTGAGTTCACCAATTGAATGCCATAACCAGTGGGTTACAGCGATAGGCCGGCTTAGAAAAGAGTCTGTCGCTAGAGGTTTATTTGTGGAAGAACGAACTGCGAGCACCGACCAAGGCAGGACAGGAAACAGCGGCTTCGCGCGAGTACGTGCTTGAATTCCCGACAATAAAAATGCACTCATCCGCTACAAGTGTATCTCTCCTCAAAATTCGGCACCCTAATTTACGAGCGAAATAATTGACTTTGCTTTTTTTGTTTTTACTCGCGCGGATAAAAAAAAAGGGGGGGAGGGGGGGGGGGGAATCGCGACGGCGGTGGGAAAGACACAATTTTGAGCGCACATCTAGAACGTCCAAAGCTAAGAAAGGTTAAGGGCCCACTGTCCACCCTCCGGTCGAAAATATTTTCTTCCCCGTAGACTGTGAGACTTCGCCCCTAGAACGCAAGGCCGCAAAATGTTTTTGAAAAGAGTAACTAATAACGCAGTTACAGCCACCGCAATCACCCGATTCTGTCATGCCTCTCTCCTTCCGTTCCCTCGCAAAGGTTTTTCACTCTCCTGCCCGAGGTCGTCTAGCCTCCGCAATAAAAATTCCCCTTCTTCCTCCGCGTTTGGCGGGAGGTGGGCCGTGGCTCTCCGCGAGCGCGGAAAAAAAAAAAAAAAAAACACGGTCGAGGGAGCGCGCGCCGCTGGATTCAGTCTGGCGGTCGTGGCGAGGGAAAAGCGCGCTGCGAGCGGTAGGCACCCATCCTTCTCCCGTCAGTCAGCGAGACGGACCAATGGACGTCGCTCGCGGTACGTACGTCATTACTGTGGCCCGTCGGGCCAGCGCAGGAAACGGGGAAGCTGGCTTCCCAAAGGAGAGCGTGGGAGAGCTTTGAATTGTATTTTTGATGCCTTGCGGCGCGCGCGTCACTGAAGCATTTTGCACAGACTATCTGCGGTACCTGATTGAAACACTGGGCTCCTTTGCTTAAAAGGGCCTTCCCTGGATAGTGTCCCTTTAAGACATCCTCCCACCAACATCAAGAATGCATATTTACGCAACCTAACGGCGTCCTATGTGTATTCTCAGCTGAGAGGTTGTCAGCTTGATGCACCCGCAGCAATAAGTGAGTGACAAACGGAAGAAAGAGAGGATAAAACAGTTTGCAGAGATGAAGGCTATTAGGAACCTCTAGTTCGGTTGACTGTATATTAGGCCAACGAAGGAAGCAGTTGTATATATGTAAAATTAAAGAAGGGGGGGGGGGGGGGCAGATTTAAGAGCGGCGGCAACACAAACGAAAAAGTGTACTGTATAGCTCTAGAACCTAGTGTGTAGAAGCTTTACGTACTGTGCGCTATGTAGCTGCCTTCGTGTAGCTGCTGCAAGGGTTGCGCCTGCTTATACATACGTTGACCGGCGACATGTATCCAGCCTTTACGATGAACGAAACCGCGCGTAACGAACGTTCGTCAAAGCTTCGCTTCAGGCATACCCGTAAAGAGGCCGGGCACACATACCGTTATGGCTATGCAAATAGCCGGAACGAGACTTACCGGGCGCACTGCCGTCGCGCTCCCAGCGTCAACCAAACGGAACTTAAAAGGTCTCCCAGCCACATAGCTCCATCCACGAGCACGAACACGCAGAAACGCACGCACAGCGCTCCCCCTCCCACTCAGCCGGTATACATAATCCCTCTAGTTGAACAGCGCGGAACTGCGGGAACTCATCTGCGATGCGATTCAACCGCGTCTCGAATTCCGCCGCACTAGAAGAGGAGCGTGGACGGCTGAATGAGCCGGTGGGTGGATGCGCGAAAGGGGGGTAGGCAGGCAAGAACGGTTGGGGCGGTCCACGCTTACAGTACTACAAGGTAGCGCACTGCAGCCTATCCCCCTCCCTCCCCTCCCCTCTTTCACCTCGTTCTTTGCCAAATCTGCATTCGCTATCTGCGGCTGCTGCAAATATTGACCCGGGGTCGGGCCGCCGCCGCCGCCGCGTTGGCGGCAATGAGGGGTGCGTACTGGGGGTTGCAGTAAAGAAGTTTTGCCTACAGGAGGAGAAGATGGGAGGGGGGATGAAAGGAAGGCTGTAGATGTGCCTCACGTACGGGCAAAGCTACGGCGCCCACGACTAGGCTGCTGGCCCCCAAATGCAGTCAGACTCCTTTGGGAAGGGAGCGGCCGCGGCCGATGCAAATGGGAGCTGATTGGTGCCGGGCCGCGGCTAGAGGAGAAGCGTACACACGCCCGTTCGTGCCCCGCGAGCGGCGGCAGCGGCGACAGCGCGCTCACGTTTTTCTCGGCCGCCGCTGCTGCGGCTGCTTGTCCCACCGTTCGTCGGAGAAGCGTACGCGTCTCGACGTGTCCCCGCCTTCTCCAACACCATCCACGTACTATACGTGTTCGCCGAGCGCTAATCTTGCGTAAACGCGTGCGGGGAGAGTTTAATCCCTTCTGCGACGCCTCGTTGAAACGTCTTCCCTTCGGCTGTTCGCGCGGTGGAAAAAGAGATTTCAGCTGGGTGGTCAGGAGACGGGCTACGGTGGAGGCACGAAAAACGCATCGTGGCTGAGTGTATAGGTGTGCATCGGGAAAGCCGCCACTCCGTGCATGCATCATCAATGCGGCGCCATGGACGGTAAATCCTGTTACCTTGTCTAAAAGGGTCTGCTGTCGTTGCAATGCTTTCAGCCGAGGCCACAGCAAGCGAAGCCCCGCCCGGCATAGATTCGGGAAGTTGCGGGAGGAACGGGCTTCTTCCTAAGCCCCGCGTAGTTGCGCGTGCACAGCTTATTTATTCATTCATTTATTTGTTTGTTTATTTTTATGGATCGTGCAACCACGTATATAGCTACGCATGGTCCAGCGTGGTTGAGGCGAGTTCCTTTCAGAGTGGCGCATGGAAGCGCCGGCTTTGAGAACCGGACGCGTCGTTAGACAGCATTTTTTTAACCTGTGAACGATTGTAATACGTAAAGCTTGGCAGCAGTTAAATAACTCGGGGCGGAGTCGTTCGGTGCATCCTGTCGCTCCCCAGCCCAGACTACAAACGTACTCATCCTAATAGGTTATACTGCGATTCGGGGCTTAAAGGGTTACACTGCTGGAAGTACAATCACTGTGCAACGAATCAAGTAACGAGACAGCACATACACAAAAGAGAGAGAGAGAGAGAGCTGCATAGCACGGGGCGTGTGCATCGAACCAAACATGTTTTCTACGTTCGCTTACGTAAACAAATACTTGTTATTTGTTTGCCGCACCTCAAGTATGCGTCGGGTTGCACAGAGATAAGGCGCGGACTGCCAGCTTTCAACAATATGAAAGCCTGATCAGGAGCTCGAATATGTGCTCGAAGAGCCAGCCGTGAAAACCCGTAGAGGCAGTGTTTTGGCAAACGGGCACCACAGTGCGATGCGCTAGTTCCAGGGATCGCCGACTCATTGTCTGGGTACCCTTTCCACCAGCATCATCCACCTCCCTAGCTCCTGGTCGTTTTCTTGCTTACAGGCCCCACGCGCCTTGTTTTGCGAAAATCCTGTCCCCACCCCCTCCTAAGATTAGGTTATCCAGTTATGATCTATCTGACCTCGATGCAGCGTTAGTTCCCACTTCCCCCCCCCCCCCCCCTCCTTTCTGTGGATGAGGAGTGGCAGGCGGAAACAGTTTTGCGTGTTGTAGATATGCGCGCAGATATCAAGAAAGTGGGTCGACTGACTGAATGGTAATTCGTAATATCGTGTACGGAGGGCCCTACTGCTACTTATCTGTCAAGCCCCCCTTCATGAAGTGCGAGTACTCGCTTTCAAGGGTAGTGAGAAAAGAAAAAGAAACTGCACAAAATATCACGTAAGCCGCCATAAGAGAGTTGCGATAGCCCTGTTAAGTGCTATCGCAACTCTCTCGAGGAACAACTCACGATGCCGCCTCCGTTCGACGACCGGTAGCATAAGCGAGTATCCAACTCGGCGCTCTTGATGTAGGCGTGTTTCGTATATCGACTTCAGCAGCGCATAGTGTAGATATATACCGGATGTAGAAATGAATCAGTGGGAGGAACGACAAGGAGGGGTGCTCCTTCAAGCGATAGCGAGGAATCGATCGCACATAAGCTGGTCATTGCCGAAGCCTGTCTCATTCATTTCGGCAGGTGATGTATATCGGCGCGGTATACTGGCCGGTCCGATGCGTCTTCGAGACGACGGTTCGGATGTGTGGAGAGGCGGGAAGCATCCAGTTCGCTCGTTATATGCTATTCATGCCGGCCTCCCGTTTGTTATGACACACGACGGATGACCGCCACATGCGGAATCCTAAGGAGGAGGTTCGTGCGTTGCATGCTCGAAACGTTCCGACTGTTAGCTCAGTATGCCAGTAGCAAAAATCGGCAAGGAAAAGACAAACAAAGGAAAGAAGAGCAACAACATGATTTAAATCCGCGCCAGGTAGATGGAACGTGCCCGGCCAGCAATTCTGTGCCTTTGTCCTCGGCGTCTATTAGTGTCTTTCTCTGCGGCATAGAGTTCTGCGATTCTTGTTAGCCCACAATAAAGTTAGCGAAGAAAGGAAATTTCAGAAGGAAAAATACTCGTCTTTTCTGGCTAAGGGGAGCCAGATATGCATTGTGCGCGGTGCACAATGCATATCGCGGCGCAAGCCATCAACCTAATGACTCGCAGCGACTATATGTTAGCCACACCGTGTTCTTCGTTCGTAAAAAAAAAAAAAAAAAAAAAGAAAAAAAAAAAAAAAGAAGAAGAAGAAGAAACCAGCGGAGGAAATTCAGGGCACAGCAGTGCATTCACCGCAGGCAGCGCTGAGCTTCACATAGCTGTGCGGTTGCTGCTGCTTGCGCATGCACAATCCAAAATACGGCTAATTATATTTGACACAAAGCGACACTTTTTAATGAAAAGGTGATGTTTGGCATGCGTTATTCGCTTCGCGCGGAAGGGACGAATAACCGCGACACCTAATTGAGTTCTAACAACTTATAGCCATTTTAACCATTCTTATGTTCCCAACAAAGGCAGCGCAGGGGAAAGTAGGCGCTATGCACACCGCACACCGCATTTCAGCGATATATATATATATATATATATATATATATATATATATATATATATATGAGAGAGAGAGAGAGAGAGAGAGCTATGCGATGGAAACACGCGATGGGAATGTACCAACGATGACGACTGTAACTCGTCTCTTCTAATCCAGCCCACTTTGTCCGAACAAACTTTCTCTCTGAACGGGCCGGCCTCCGCGGACCATCTGCCGCCCGTGTAATGTACACACATACTGGACAGACTTGGGGCAGGATGGAACGGCCCGAAAGCCGTAGAGAAGATCCCGCCATACCGCTGTGAGCGTCTCGAAGAAGCGACCCCATAAATCCCCAAGTGGAGGGTATAATACAGTGGTGGCTATGGCTTCTCTCTCCTCTCTGGCGTGCCGAGAGGCGATTGATCCCGCGTCTATCGGCGGTTCGGGGCGAAGACAAGCCGCGGAGGCGAACGCGAGCGGCAACGGCGGCAGCGCCATGGGAGGGAAATGCCAGGCCGAGGCGAGCCAGCTCCTCGTCCGGGCTCAGTCGGAGCCGTCGCGTGAACCTCGCGCTCGCGACTGCTCCTGGCGTCAAGGTGGAGATTACTGCCAAGATCAAGAAGTTGGAGCAGTACTTTCTCGCGCGCACATACCGCGGTACAGGCTGTCGCTAGTCGCGAGGAGACTGCAGAGGTTCTGCTGCTCGCCGGGGGGATCTGGATGCCCGGAGGCTTAACGGCTAGGAAGTGAGAGACGCTGGGCGGGGGGAGTGACGCTAATGCTGGCTGACCGACGGCTGTTTGTTTTCTGCCGGCTTAGCAGCGGGCTCTTACTCACTCTCCCTTCTATCGGCACCGCCGGTGCAGATCTCGAGTCGGGCGCTTTGATTTCAACGGCGCCGACAGAAGGCAGGGAAGTTTATATCTTGGTCGTCATTACATGCAGGCAATTGTCGATGTGTCCATCTTTAGAAAGGTTAGCTGGAACCATTACGACCCCATCATGAAGATGTGCCGGCATTATTTAGGCGAGGGAGGGAGGGGGGGGGGGGGGGGGGGGGTTGCTCTTTCAAGAAGCATCGTTAACGCTTCTGAAAGAGTCGACTGTGTCCTCTGCCAGAAAAAGCAATAAAACGCACTAACAGCTGGCCTGTGAAGAGTGGCAAGTCATTGAAACCTTTCAAGCGGTGGTTTGCGCGGGCTATATCCAAGGTAACGGGTATTCAACTACCTTAATGAGCTGCTGCTGGCTCCTCGAATTATTTATTCTTTCTCCGCAGCGTATAAAGCTAGAATGGGAAATACGAGTCGGGGACAACGTTGTTAAGATGAAGTGCATGAGTTAAATGTGGAAGCATTTAAAAGCAGTCTCTTTTTGTATGTCTGAGCGAGATGAACGCGTGCTGTGCTCGTTTGCAAGTTCGTCGTTAGCCAAGGAACTTCGCTTTCAGCGTTGGTTTGTGCACGCAGCAGGCATAACTAACGTTTGGGCTGCTATCTGAAACTCCACCTTCCTCGACTTTGCACGGCTACCAAAAATACCCCGACTGCTAATGCACCCAATACTACGAATTGTCAGTCCACGTGATTGCGAAAGGCTCCAGATGGTCTCGCTAGTTAACTGCTTTCTGCGCAAATACCGCCTCAGCTATGGGCTATACCACTCCTCATGTCGCTTGCCTGTTAGAGGCTCTCCAAAACATATTACACTCGCAGTTCTCAGATGTTTCTCGAGCAGCTGCAAAGCAGCACTCGCAGACTCCCAACACTGACGCTGGCGTCTTTAGAGAAACCGAGGCGCCCATAGCACCCGCAGACGCGAGGCCAGAAATCATAGGCCGACAACAGCCCCTTTTATGTAGGAAGCAAGCTATAGGCGTTTCAGTTCAGGCTTAATGACTGGCCCCGCCGAAAACGTGCCTTAGATGCCCCCGTGCGCAGCTATGCACGTGACGAACGAAAAGAAAATGATAGAACGACAAGCACGCCTTCCTTTTCTTGAAAGGGACACGCCCCGATGCAAGGGTCTTTCGCACAGGCCGCTATAATTCTCACGCGGGTTGGGGACGCGATGCTGCACACCGGGATGTATACTTAGCCGCACCGATCGCCCCGGGGCAGCGCGGTGGTCGGCGAGTGGCGGACGCTAATTAAGCGAGACTCGCGTAGCCGCGCGGCCTCTCACTCGGACCAGAAGAGGCCCAGAGTCCGCCAGTGCCGCTCGAAAAAAAAAAGAAAAATGAAAAGCACGTGTATTCGACAGTGGTGCGCGAAACGCGGCTCGCATGCTGAGCGAGTGCGCGGGACCATCCTTCTTCTACATGCGCGCTTGCCCTATCTAGCTCCGCGCATGATGAATCTCTTCGTTATTGCGAAGGAAGCGCATATTTGCGTACACAACTGAAGAGCCCCTTCTTCGCGAGGCGCTTCTGCGTCCATACATCGGCTTCACAAGCACGTATGTACGCAGAAACAACTGATTCACCGCCCCGCGTTTGTGCGTAGATATTTCCCAGTGATGCGTACATACAAGCACCCGAGAGAGCAGCCGAGGAGTTTGCAAAGCGGGCGGGGACGTTTTTTCATGAGCGTGATAGTCCTTTGATCTACCTACGTACGCTCGGGAGGCGCCGTCGCCCATGAGGGCAAAAAAAAAAAAATAATAATGAAAAAATATTACCAGTGGAGAAGCGATCTTTTCTCGCGTGGAGTGCTCCGTCCGTACGCCCGACCGTCCATCCGTCTGGCTGGCTGGCACTGCATGCGTCCAGTTTGCTAAGTGCGTCGTCTACCCTCTCGGCGCAACAAAGAGGGGAAAAAAAAAAATCTCGCGAGAGCGGATCGAGTGCGCCAGCGCCCAGTGTTCGGTCGCAACCTTTGTACGGCCGCAATTTCCTGTGCGCGCGGTTCGCGAGGGATTCGGTTGGCCGG
Source organism: Amblyomma maculatum (assembly GCF_055883805.1). NCBI lineage: Eukaryota > Metazoa > Arthropoda > Arachnida > Ixodida > Ixodidae > Amblyomma > Amblyomma maculatum. The sequence continues at coordinate 98,622,497 of NC_139349.1, read as the reverse complement.
CCGAGCTGCGTGCTCGAGTGCCGAGGTCCGCTCCTGCCCCCGCACCACGCGCGCGCACTCCACCCGAAACAAGCCCCGCCGCCATGGGAGTTTTAGGCGTGCGTGTGTGCGTGAGGCGTGAGCACACCGTGCTCTACGTGGACGGAAAGCATAACGATCGGTACCACGGAGGACTTCGGCCGCCGAGCCTGCTGTTGCTGTGGCGAGATGCGCTTCGCTCGGTACAAAAAGCGGCTCCCTTCGCTTTCCCCTTCTCTCTTTCTTCTGCCGGGCTCGAGGCGAGTGGGCCGACGTTTTGGGTGCACCAATTAGACGCAATTAATTGCGTCCCCTCCCGCACCACGGCCGCCGGGGTAAGAGCGCGCGCGTACTCCTCCTTGTCTCCCTGGTCGGACGACGTGCCTCTCTTGGTCTCCGCCGAGCGAGAGGATCGACGAGTGCAAAGAAAACAAGGGCTGGGCGTTCGAAGAATGCGGCGGCGGCGGCCACGAAGCCAGGCTTTGCGCAAGCCATGCGCAGCAGCAGCAGCAGCAGCAGCCATGGGCGGCGGCTAATTGTCCAGCTGTCCTGCACTGCTTCGGTCCTGTTGGCCTCCTCTTCTTATTTCTTCCTCGTGCAAGTGGTGGTGGCCGCCGGCAGTGGTGGTCGACGGATGGCGAGTACGTCCCGGTCGATACCGCTGCAAATTCGATGCTGTTCATACAGTTACCGTACACCGGTTCTTGCAGCGAAGATGTACTTTGTAGGTGGTGGAACAGTGTGTAGGGTGCTGGTGTGTTCGGGACCGCGCCGTGATTATGCGACGATAGCTTTTTCCTTTTTTTTTCTTTTTTTTTACGTGCCTTATTAAACTAGCAACTGGTAGCCCCGGTAAACGAAGCTTTGGACGCCGTAAAAAATATACGGGGAGGGAGGGAGGGGGAGGGGGTATAAGAATAACCTCTGAAATTTTCTGAGTGCTTGCACTCCCCCTCCTTTTGGCTTTTTTCTTTTCTGTCGAGCATTTTTTTTTTTTTATAACCAGTGGTGGTACAAAACCCATCAGAAAATAATTCTACACACGTCAATGGTCCCTTGAATAGTGTTTCGCTCACGCTATTCTGTCTCACTATAGGAACAGCCATTGTTGCATGGCCTTCTTAGACACCAATGACTACTATGGTTTCATGCTCTTTTTGTTGATTTTTTCGGACAGCTGTGTGGTTGGCATGGTCGCTAATTGAAGAAAAAAAGAACTTAAACACCGCTTTGTGATCGACTTCGTGCGCTGAACTAATTCTTTGATTGGGCTTTGTGCATTCATGGCAGGACGAGTTATGATTCACATATTCAGCAATTATACTTTAGAACATAGCTCATTTGGATTGCAATAAAGTATGCAACTGCCTCACATCCTGTTTCGCTCTCATAACTGCGCTAAGATATCGCAGTTTTGATCCTGAACCTTCTCAAAAAACAGCTTGTGGTTTCCTACGTGGACATAAGCCGCCAACCACCGCGGGTTCGAGCGTCGCGCGAGCCGAAGCCCCGATCAGCCGTTACCACGCGCACACTGAAACACCGCAGCGCGCATTCAACCTCCACCGGGAGGAGAGCACTTCGCTGCAAGGACACAAACCTCCAAGTTCACGAAGGAGACGTTTATTGAAACGCCATCCTCCAGCGGCACACACGCACACACACACACGCAGACGCACATACATACAAAATATAAAAAACGCACAAGTGACACGGAGTGCGCGCCGCAAGCACGCAAGGGCGTGCTGTGATCTCTCTCTCGCCGTGACCAGAGGGTTCCTTTGAGAGAGAATGGGCAACCACCGCAAGGTACGCCTGTCTCGGATCGTTGGATCACGATCGACAGGCTCGAGTTGCGCTCTCAGGTACGACCCGGAGCAGACGAACTCGAGTACTCACTGGTCTGCGCGGACAAAGGCCGGCAGACAACAACAGTAGCGTACGCACCTTACGATGTCTCGGAGGGGTCTCTCTCTGGGCTCCGCTCGGACAGTCGCGCGAGCGCGGCTGTCGAAGCGGTGCCGTGTTCCCGCCAAAAGGCGCCAATGAGAACAGCCACTGGGACGCCAGGGCGGAGCTGTGGCCCGAACGACAGTGACAAGTCGTCCGAGCCTCTCTCCGCCGCCTCAGGCGGGAGAAAGGGAACGAGGAGAACAACTGGGAAGCGGGCGGCGGCCGCGCGAAGGGCAGCCGCAGCAAGCCCGAATCCCACAAGCTTCAGTTTTCACTGTACACAGAAGCCGTGCAAAAACATGTGAAGCAGCGTTCAGGTGGATTACAGCACGGATTCTCACGAAAAGTGTTAGCCGATAATCTTACATACAGGGAACGACGTACGAACTTGAATAGCACTGTTAGAACATATATATCACAGATTTAAGAAGTTGAACCGTTTAAATTCTGCCCACTCACTCACCCATCTGCTCGCTTGCCAGAAGCAACAATTTTGAATAAATGAAGTCTTCAAGTGCTGTACAGTGTGCGGCGAATATCTTGTGACCGTGCACGTCGCACGACAGAGGTCGCACATGTCGAGATCCAGCCTCGCGTCTACACGACAGAAATAAACGCTATATTCCGGGCACCGGAGACAGTACGACGCGCTGATACAGGCCGAAGCAGTTCACGTGATAAATTTCCCGAGAGACAGATAGTGAAGCAGCAGGCGCACGACGGGAGCAGCGCAGTTTGTGAGAATCAAACGACGGCAGCGCCGTGACGCGGCGTCGGCAGGCACTTTCGGAAGGGTCTCTAAAAGGGCGCGCACGCGCCCCACTATACTAACACGCAGAAGCGGAGGAAGAAAATCGCGCTCGTAAGAAAACACCGCTTTGTTCGCTAAGCCCCGCGGAATCCGGACATTTTCCTTCGAGAATCCGGCCGGCCTCTTTCGCCCTGCGCTCGGTCTCGCCGTGTAAGCCTATTAATATCGTTTCAGGACCCTGGGCCCGCTATATAGTGTGCTCTAAGAACGGTAAAAGCAAGAGCAGGACAGTGAGAAATAATTAAGAAGAAAAATACTCGACTGCTGTTCTCTCTTCCTTGACAAAGGGTCCACAATGACGATCTCTTTCCTCCCTCCTTCGAAGGCTGTAAATCTGAGAGGCGGCGACCGCCTTTCACTGCAGGCGAGAGCCCGGGGTTGCGCGCGCCTGCGAAGACACGCGCTCGCCAGAGAAACCCGGGGTCTCCATTCCAAACCCCTGCAACGTCGTTTTTGCAATGAGCCAAATATTTCACTCCGGAGGCGGTGGACGCCTAATCTTGGCGCGCTTCTCTTTCCATCCTCCTTCCTCTCTTTTTATTCCACACCGTGCACGGTACAGCATTTTCCTTCTTCGAAGCCCGCATGCATTGCTGCTGTTAAAGCCCACCGCCGCTCCTCCTCCACGACCCCGCCACCCAAGCATGATTTTAGCTTTTCCGTTTTTGTTTTTCTTTATTTAATTAAAGGAGGCAATTTCGTTTCGACCCTCCACGCTCGTTCGCTCGCACGCACTTAAGGAGGCGACCGTGGGCGTTCACGCTCTCTCGAATTCCCCGCAAGTCACTGCCGCGGCTTGGCCATTCGAAATATTTCGTGCCGCGCTGGGCCTCGCTCGGCCGTCCTACATTATATGGCCACGGAACTCGTTCCCGCGATAGATGGGCCCGCTGTCAGAGCGTGCAAGTGGGCGACGACGACTTCTATCTTCCGCTGGTTTCCTTTTTCCGTTTTATTATTATTGCTTATTGCTTCTGTCCTCGGTGCTGCTGCGATCGTTCGCGTCATCTATCGTCAATTGAGCGAACGGATGCCAGCTGAATTACCGATGGCTATGCCGCGCTACCGGTCTTGACTCTTGAGTGAAAAGCGTCGGGAGCCTAGACGATTAATTACATGGTGGGTGTATAAAGGAGTGATAGAGCTCTCGCATTATCTGCGAGATTCGTTCGGAACGTGCTTTTTTTCTTCGGGGCCTTACCGATTTGCCTTATAAGGTATCACACAAAGTGCCGGCCTGCCTCAGATGCAGCACAGGTGCGCGGTATAGGGTGCGCTGGTGAACCGAGAAGCTGCGGCGATGGAACATGCAGAGCTTCGCGGAAATTTAGCAGAATGGCACTACCAGCAAATACAAAAGACGCGTAGGCGCTGATGGCGCTTCGCTGTATAATCACTGTGGGACTTGAGCAATAATTAGTACCTCCTGCTGCTTTCTACAAGGCTAGGATAATTAGCTGTTCATTAAATGAAAGAAATTATTTTTCCCCAAAAGGGGCGCCGAAGGCTCCGCACTGATTGTTTTTCTTTTACATCGAAATATCACTATAGTGCCGCCCCCCCCCCCCCCCCTTCTTTTTAAATTCACGCGAATGAAATTTGCTGCTGCGGCCAGTATCGAACCCTCAACCATAGACTGGCTAAACTTAGCGCCATTGAAGAGTGAACCACTGCCCTGGCGGAAGAAAAAAAAAAAAGGCTTTGTAAAATAGGCAACGTTCGTTTCTCGCTGACTCCTCACAATAGCATACGCATGCATGCACGCACACACGACACACGAGTTGCAGTGGGCTGCAACCTGTGGGAACTTCCATTTCGGTTAGTGGTGCTCGGCGGCGAGATATGAAGACACGCCGCCAGAGGGAATCGGCAACAGTGCGCGCGGAGAAAGTGCAAGGCGCGTAAACAACAAGCATGCACGTAAAGGGGTGCGCCGCGAGACCACAATACAGATGGACGGACAGACGAACAGACGTGAGATATGCGGCCCGCAGGAAATGAGTAAAAGACGGGACCACAGATACCGAAGGGGTGGTTGGTAAGGGAGCAGGAAAGGGGGGAGGGGAAACAGGGGGAGCACGGCAGCCACACACACACGCACACACGCACATACGCACACACATGTAGGAGATCTGGGCGTTTTCAGAGCCGCGGCCCTTGCGACCGCGTATAGCAGGCGAATACGTTAACGTTCGTCGCAGCTGCTCACTGATTGGCCTCATATTTCACACGGAAGCCGCAAAGGAAAAAGAAAAACGGAAGGAAGAAGAAAAGAAGAAGGTAGAAAGAAAAGAATGGAGAGAGGCAAGAGCCTAGAAAGCGAAGCAACACTATATAGCCCGTCCACTGCATAAATTACGGGGTAGCGCACGCTGACTCGCTCCTGATGGCGGCTGCCGTGGCCCTCGTAGGTGGTGGTAGAGCTGGTAAACGCGCTATAGATGCCGGCTCCGTGTACACGGGCGCCGAGTCCATTTTGCGCGTGCTTATTTTTATTTTTATCTCGGCTCTTTTGCATTCACACAAAGGACGTAACGAGCGATGGCCGATCCGGTGGAACCAGGTCGTTAGACGTGCGCCCTGGCATGATCTCGACATCTCGCGGTGTGTGTCATTCATTCGCCTCCTCCTCTCTGATAGGCGTATGAAAGAGTTCGATGTTTATTCCTTCTTTTATTTGCTTTCGTATACCCCGTTCCGTGCACGGCGAAACTGCGAGCGCCTGTGCGGCAGCTGGCAACTTTGTTTGAATTTGTGGCGCGCACATAATTTCAAAATCGCCCAGCAGATCAGTTTTATGGCTACATTTCCATGGCCTGAATTCAGCAACGTTGCTACCCGTGGAAAGAAGGCCGCTGAATGCATACACTTTTACTCGGGAAAACTCTCTCTAGCACTTCCGACTGTGCCGGTCTACTGAACGTACCGCAGAGATCAAGAGGCGTTTTTGATATCCAAATTCGTCTCGCTTTGGAGTTGGACTACAGTTTTCTCATAGTCTGAAACCGATCAACAAACTTGGAGTGGTAACTCTATCACCTTCTTGAAATTGGAAGTTTACAAAGATCGAAGTGCAGTATTGCTGGGTCATGGCAAGAAAGAAGCGCGAGCCAGCTGTGTTCCGCCCTCGTTGGTGGCGCACTTCCCCCCCCCCCCCCCCCCCCCCCCCCCCCCCCCCTCCCATTTCCTGGCCGTTGCAGACGAGTAAGACACATAGCTAACTTGGCCGTCTTTTGTAGAAGCCTTTGTCCTTCGGTGCACAGAACGTGACTGACGATTATCGATGATGATGATAATGATATTTTCTTTCAAGACTGTACCCAAAGGATAAGTGCAAACCGATATTTAAATGATAGAGAGGAAAACATTGGGTACGATGCACCGAACCGAGGTAATGTACGCACGGATTGATATTGTGGACAAAGTTGCTCTATCGTAAAGCCTTGTATTTTAAGAACCTTAGCATTTGCTGGTTTCTCGTCCGTTTCTCCATTGCTCTCAGATTCAAGATGGCCGCCAAGATTATTTTTGCGGCATTGCATATAATTTCTTAGCTACCACGAGACCATCCATACAATGGAGTCCACCATGCGTCAAGATTCCGCGTCATGAGTGTAACCTTCCAGAGATGCTTTCGTGTGCTCAGTTCGCATGTGACACAGTTAATGTCACCTCCCCACCATTACCGCGCAAAGTAAAGGAACACAAAGTTATGAACTGCCGGCTTCTGGGAAGGACATTTACAGTGTTGATTCGAAACAGGCACACACGCTTCCATTTCAGTTTGCTGTGGGAACTTGCAAAAGGTCCGCAAAAGAAATTGATCTTTTATTTTTTCGGCAGAATCATGGCAGGTAAGCAGGTAAACGTTGCAAAGCGCGCAATCTAATATGCGCAGCGTTAAAACGAGCATGTGTGTGGTGGACGTTTTACTTTCCTCTTCTTACTTTCGGGATTTTGGTACTGAGTTTATGAGCTTGCTTTATGCCAGGGACAATGCACTGCATGTAAAATCGCCACGCAGTGTTTGGATAACTCGGCACTACAGACGTTTTGGTCATTATCGTAATCACCGTCATCAGCCTTGCTACTCCCACTGCAGGGCAAAGTCCTTTCCCATATCCCCCCATCCAATTCATCTGGTCCTGTACTAGCTGCATCCGATTGACCCCGCAAACCTCCTAACCTCATCCGCTCGCCTAACTTTCTGCCGCTCCCTGTTACGCTTTCCTTCCCTTGGAATCCAGTTTGTTACTCTAAGCGACCATCGGTTATTCTCTCTTCGCAGTACATGTCCTGTCTTCTCTTGGAATCCAATCTATTAACATAAACTCCCATCAGTTATCACCCTTTCGCACTGCATGCCAATTTCAGCTGCTTGATCAAGTCTGCTAGAATTTCATCAACTCACGTCTGCCCTCATGACCCACTCCTCTCTCGCTGTATACATAAAGATATTGCTTTCCATAACTCCCTGCTTTGTTCTAAACACCTGACAACAACATAGCTACAGCTACTATAGATATATAAAAGTATAACTACAGCTAAATTCCTATAGCTGACCCCTTTAAGTACAGTTAATACCCGTTTCCCTTTCAACGTTGTCAGTCTATGAAAGAGGATAAAAAATACGCCTGCATGTCGTGTCGCTAACTCCAAATCAAGCGAACAGACGGTGTCACCTCTCGCTCTCTTGGGTGTTAATTTTCTCTGCTATTCTTTTCAGCGCGACGCGACCTCTTCCTCCCGCAGAATTCTTCGTGTCTGGTTCACACCCTGAGGTCCTTGCACTTGTCGTGAAACAAACGCCCGGTGACAATTCGCACAGAACAACAAGTCAGAGACGCGCGAAAGTGTCACGAAGCCCACGACAACCGCGAGTTTCCTTGTCCGGCGCCCGTTCGGGCACCCCCCACACCCGTCGGCGCCGAAGCTGGGCGACAGGTCGGCCCACGCCATCTTTTCTGGGCCAATGCCTCGCGGTGTCAGCGGACTCGCATAAAGATACGGCCAGACGTGCGGTGAGAGGGAAGGAGCGTCGTCAGGCGTCGCCGTCGTCCCGATCTTCCGACTTTGGGCACGGCGCGCGCTTTTCCGAGACGCGGTGTTTTTGGTGATCCGCACGTTCGGTTATTCATGCCCTTGCACACGCGGGGAAAGGGTGGCCCCATGTTAGGGAGCGAGGAGAACAGATGGACGACAGCCACCGCCGCACAGCGTCGTACAACGAGAGCAGCAGAAGCGGCAGAAGCAGCAGGTCGTCACCAGCGTCGTAAAAAAAGCGCTCGGAACGAGGTTGTACAGCACGACTGTTGAAGCCGCTTTTACGTCCGCCACGTTATCGGACCGAGGCCGCGCATTAATGGCGCCCCCTGCCGCTGCTTGGAGCACTCTCTGTCTCTCGCTCGTGGTTATCGCCGCAACCAAGAAGGTGCAGCAGCAGCCGCGACAATCCCTCTGCACAAAAACCTTGCTCGGGCCTAGCTTTGGGTTTCGAACGCCGATTATGCTCGTCCAGTCGTCGTGAGGTCGCGCTCGCGAACGGCCGTAAAATCCCGGGCGACGGGTTCAGCTTCGTCTCTGTGAGCGAGCTTGTGTGTATGTGCGTGCGCGTGTACTTTCGTGTTGTTTGTGCGCGCATTTAGTGTAGCTCCTTGAGATCTGGAGGGGCCCGTGACAGTAAAAGTTCGGAGCGCGGCGACTTTCCTTTATTGTACTTTTTCTCTATCGTTATCTCTATTTCGTTATATTTTTTGTGACTTCTTTAATTGCGCTGTTTCTTCAGAAATGTATCTGTGCCCATGGGACGTTGTAAGTTGCGCCAATGCGATTCCGGAGCGCGGTTTCCATAATTTAATCATACGCGCCCGGGCCGTCATGTATTTCGCCTTTGTTTTAACGTTCGCAATGGATACTGCAACCAGTGCCATTTTGCATGCACGATGCGATGGCGGATCTATCTGGATTGCCCACTTCTCCAGCACACACCAGGAAACTCCGGTTAAGCACGTCCCGGCAATCCTGGAGACGCTGGATTTGGCGACGAAGCATTAAAGACGTTCTCCCACTATACTTCTCTCCTGCGCATCTCGACGCTGCCGGAAGGCGCCTGTCACTGTATTGCTACGAGGACACGGATGCAGCTAATTAATGCAACGAAATTTATACTGTGTGTGACTGCTGATTTTTTTTTATTTTTATTATTTTTTTTATTTATTTATTTTTTTTTTACTATATAGTGCGAAAGCAAATGTGTTTTACCCACTGAAGGCAGGTGTAGCACTGAAGCATGACAGTTAATCTTTCCCTTTTGTTCTAGCTAAAAGTAACAAATTGCGACGCGCGAAATGCGTCGCAATGCGAAATGCCCACTGAAGGCAGGTGTAGCACTGAAGCATGACAGTTAATCTTTCCCTTTTGTTCTAGCTAAAAGTAACAAATTGCGACGCGCGAAATGCGTCGCAATGCGAAATGCCCACTGAAGGCAGGTGTAGCACTGAAGCATGACAGTTAATCTTTCCCTTTTGTTCTAGCTAAAAGTAACAAATTGCGACGCGCGAAATGCGTCGCAATACAATATTATACTGATGTGACTTGACAAAGGCCGGACGGTGATCAGCGAGGGGGTGGTATACGTAGAAGGGGATTGTAGATGCCGCAAGGGCTAATCCCGGTAGTTAGAAACAACCTCAGCCAAGAGCGAAGATATCGGGAAGGAAAGGAATCGGTTAACGGTATATGCGAAGTAATGGAGCTCATCAGATACTGCGACGCTACATGAAAGCGGGACATACCTGTAAAAGACGGTGTCTGCGCTCTATCGTATACATGATATAGATTGCGTTATATCGTGATTCATCATCGCAAGGACGTACGCACATGTTTATGAGCGTGCAGGAAAGGATCGGTGCGCTCACCGGCTAGTTCTACGCTGGCGTTGCGCGACCGGGCCGAGCCCATGGGGTTTGTGGCCGTACACCAGTAGAGGCCCGTGTCCTGGTCCCGTCGGCTGTGCTGCACTTGCAGGAAGAAGAGCTGTCCCTCGGGCAGCACCATCCGCGTCGCCGAGTCGCGCACGGGCCGCCCGTCGTGGAACCAGGCGATGCGCGGCGGCGGGTCGCCGTCCGTGCCGCACCGTAGCGTCACCGGCTCGTGCTTGCGAACCACCACGTCCACCGGCTGCTCGGTGATGCGCGGAGGGCGGCCGCCGCCTGCTCCGCGGGAAGCTGCAGAAGGGAAGACGAAGAGATATTTAGCATCATTCGACTGTACTTACATATGTCTCATCTCAGTTCAGTTCAGTCGAGTCCGACTCTTCGTGACCCTATGGAACATATCACGCCACGCTTTATGGTCTGTCACTATATTCCTAACATAACATGTACTGAACCGTAATAAGCATTGCAGAAGGCACAGAGACGCGGCAGTAGCGATAACAAAATGACAGTAAAGTAGAGCTCGAAGTGTTAGTTATTATTATTATTATTATTATTTATTTATACTGTAAGCCTTTTGACTGGCTCATACAGGAGTGGGTAAAAAAGTCAATTTCACAGACAGTTTACAGTTATCAGTTTAGGATGGATTTTTTTTTTTTAATATTATGCTACTAATGATTACAACACCATTAAAAAAATTAAATATGTGATTGAAAATATACGACCGTAATTTGTAAGGTTACGCCGCAGAAATAAAAGAATTGCCACTTTACTCAGAGAGGCTTAAACTGAGCTCATTATTAGTATTGATACCCATGATGCTTCACACTTTTCCGTGATTTGTGAAACGTTACTTGCATTAGTGGAATGTTTATTAATTGTATAAATTTGTCTACAAATCGTCCTGAATGACTCCAGCGCGTGAAAAATCGCGCTATATCCTTTCTTTGAAGGACGCCGCCGTATGTTTTCTTCGAATGATATCCCTCGCGTTACGCTTCGTTTATACCCGTGATTACCAGGTCTGAACAGGCAGAGCACGTCGGCTCAGTCGGCAGGTGCACGCATCATATAGTGTTTGCATCGCAGAATCAGATGGTTGCAAACCTTTAGCGAATTCTTCCAAACCAGTCTGACTGCTAGCGTTATCAGAATGCTCGGAGGTGATCCCGCATGAAACAAGAGCTTCGAGCTATCGTACAAAAAGTAAAAGAATAAAATCAGTCTTGAGATATATGGGTACTGAGTTTAGGTTAGGTTATCTGACCTCCGCTTGAAATGCCCATGTAGCTATGTCGCTTTCGCTACAGGTTGGTCTGGATTCCTACGGCGAAATCAGGATGGGTGTGTGTGAGCGTGTGTGTGTGGGGGGGGGGGGGGTGAGGGGGGATAAAAACGAGAGAGCACTCATTCGTATGCTGCGTCTTTGCGCCTTGACGCCGCTTGGGGGGCGAACGATAACGGCGCTCTCCACCCAGGCTCGCATACAGGCTTGTCAAGTCGAGCCTAAGCCGGAGCGCTCTACCTTCTGTACGCGACGCCGAGTCTGCGCCAGCGCGCGCCCGGAGCGGTGAAAGAACGGCCGAATCGCACGGGTCTTGCAAAACACGCTCCGGGAAGAAGCTTAGCAGGGGAAAAAGTCATAACCCGGCGTGTCCGGGACCGCTGAGTCGAAAGCGCGGACGTAATATACGGTATATAGAGTGTGTGTATATATATACCGCGAGAAAGAGGGAGAGAGAGTGCTCTCCCGACTGTTCGTTTCAAACTATATACTTTTGGGCGGCGTACTCGAAGCTTTTGTTTGTTTTCGAGGTTCGACAGCCCTCCGAGCAGACTTGGCGCCGCCTTGGAGGCGTCTGTTTGTTTTTAGAAGCGGCACCATACCGTCCGTCCGGGTCTCGCGAGGAAAGGTACCTCTTCCTCGGCTTTTCAGGTCCCGTGCCGACCAAGTTGTCGACGCTGAGAATAAGAAGCTAGCGCGACCGACGGACCGAACGGCAGCGGCGACGAGGGAGTACACAGACGGCACACGCAATATCCGGTGGCTTGGGCGCACTATACTCGGTGTTTCAAGGGTTCCGGATGTGCCTCGTCGGCGGCAATATCGAAAGCCGCCGGGGATTTGATCGAGCTCTTCCACGGCTCCGAAGCCACCGCGCGCTCCGTGACAGCTTCACTTTCTTCTACCCTGCTTCTTCACGCGTGCTTGCGATTGGACCTCCCCCTCTTCTCCTCCCCGCAACAACCGCACTTTTATTATTTTTTTTGCTCTTCGGTTCAGTTTATCGCGATGCTGTAGCACGGGCTAGCGCAGCAGGCTTCCCGGCGTGACGGAGAAGTGCTATCTTTTCGATCACTACGAAAGCATACGCACTGCTCCCTTGGAAGCCCAGGCTGCGCTAGCAGGGTTATGAGGCTTTTTTTTTTTTCCTCCGAAGCCTTCATGCTCTGCAAGCGTCGAGCAGAAAGGTATGATTGGGGAGTGCACCCGTGTAGACCTTAGTGGCTCGCTAATAAGAAACCCTCGTAGCTCGGTGACCACGAATGTCAATGTTTTTACTGCCCGGCGGGTGATATGGCAGGCCCCTGTTGTCGATATGCTGTTGAAGTGGCAGGCCACGGTTTCTTAACGAGCCTACCAACCGAGAGTCTTGGTAGCTAAAGAACACGAGAACTGGAGTCAAATTAATTCAGGAGAAACAAGCGAAAAGATTAGTTCAGCATGCACCAGAGAGTCATAGTTCTGTAGCAGGGAGGCAGCGGCATCCCTTTCGTCTCGTCAACCCCACCCCTTAAATATCCTGGTCTGAACCCTAAGCGTAATATTCAATGTTGGAAAGGCAATTAAGAGTCAAACCTCATGTACTATACGTTTCACTGCCACGCCTGTGAGGAGAGGTTTAGATCCACAAAGAATTCATCGGAGGGCGGCTGAAGAGAACGGGCGGCAGCGAATGATCCACTTTTCTTCCCAGCTCCCTCTGCCGGCGATCTCGAAGACCGCGATGCTTCTCCATCTAATAAGGAAACGGGTGGCTGTCGCCCAACCAACCCTTTGACAAAGCGAAACCCAAAGGGAGGCGAGGGGCAAGAGGGTGAGTAGGAACCTGGAGACGAAGTGTGCGGGGTGGGTGTCCGTGCATCGAGCGTGTGCGTGTCTGATCCATTTGTGTTCATTTGAGGGTCTCCCCACCGGCCCCCCGCTCACAAACACGCCGAACCAGCACTGAGTTGCCTCTTCGGAAGCAAACAGAGCAGTCAGCAGCGGGCAAGTCGCTGCTCCGTGCCTGCCGCCAGGAATTGGGGAGCAAACTCACCCGCAGGGCACCTCCGCTATTGAAGCGCGCCGACACCGAGTGCGGCGTCTTCCCTCTAGAAGGAGAGAGAGAGAAGGCGTCGGCGCGACGCACACAGCCTCCCAATTAAGGAAGCTATACGCACGCCGCCTTTTGTGAGTCCGCTATGTGGTTAGTGGTGCGCATTGTGGAGGCAGCATGCGACTCTCGTCTTCGTCGTCCTTTCGCTCGATGGCGACCCGCGCCCTCTTCTGGTCGGAGGCACTTTGTAGTAGAGCCTGCTCAGAGGTCGAACAACGAGCGGCCGCTGTTTGGTGGGGGAGGCGAATGCGTCAGACGCCGTGCTGTCACAGGGCAGCGGCGTCGCGACACGACGCTGACGAATCGAAAGCTGCTGCTCGAGCCCCGAAGGCAGACAGACGGTGGGAAGTGGGCGCAAAAGACTAATAGAAACCGTCGTCCTCAGCAGACGTTTTTCAGAAAAGCCTGCCGCGAAAGATTTGGTCGGGCGGTTTCGGTGTAGTGCGCATGGAACCGCGTAGTAACTGTCGAGGCAGCCGCCGACATAACGGTTCTTCTCGGCGAGGTTAGGGACTTTGCGTAACGCTCAGACTTGACAGGCTATTTGAGGCGCGAATATCTATTTCGAGGAAATTTCGCCGGTCAGTGTTCGAAAGTAATCATGTCGGCCCAATAAAATTACGTTTGCTGCGGAATCAAAACATACTTCCAAGAAGCTTGTCGGCGCGATGCTAACTTCGCTTCCAATGTTAGCGATGCTTCCTTTTCGTATAAAGATCACAACCGCTTGAGCAAGGACTTGGTATATTTGGAATAGCCGTGCTCTGCTTTCAGGCTACGTTACACACAATGCGATCCGCAGTTCTCACTCGTTTGTTGGCCAAAGAGAATGTTACCGTGCGATATGGATTTCCTATCAGTGTAGGTAGGAGGCATCGCTGAGTTGAATTCGTTATCGCAGTTGATGGGTCGCTTGATGCTCGGTCTTTGAATGAATGACGTAACGTTCCTCGGACGGTGGTCGCGGCTTTAGTGAACATGTCAGGCGCGTTTTCGTTTTTTGAGTTAGTCTCGTCAGCGGATAGACAAAAGCAAGGCCGGTTTGTGTCGCGTTGACACCCCGTAGGCGGCTCATTTGATTCGGAGGTTCAACAGAGTCGTTACCCCGGCGTGGTGTCGATGGGAATGAGCAGGCTGTACCGAGGCTAACGCTTCGAAGAAGCACTTCCGGCGGGCCGAGTGAGTTGGCGGCAGAGTATATACTTCATCTTGAGCTGGCGAAGTCAGTGAGAGACTGGATACCATCGTAAGCAAAATAGGGCCAAACCTTACCTTTCAGGTAAGGTTCGGCCCTACCATCGCCACGAAAGTTTCGATAACACGTCTTGTAAACAGTGGTTTTGTCGCAGTGACCGCTGCGCAAACTCGCTTCTCGCTGTGTAACCGGGGCACTTCCTTCTTCACTCAGCTACTTTTTTTTCTTCCTTCCCCTTACCCTCACACTCACTGTAGCAAACATGTGTCTTCTTCTGCTCAGCCTCCCCGGCTTTTCTTATCTCTTTTATTCCGAGCGTTTTCTTTTTTCATCTCTTGTTTTTTTTCTATTAATTAAGGAACCTTCCAGCACAGCAACGTTTTCGGTCCGTATTTAAGGCATGAAAACCTGCCGTGGATAAACTGGCACTGGTCCCAGCCGCAGCTACGCGAAGCCAGTGCCCCTGCGAGCGATGGTCGAAGGGTGAAAAACCGAAGAGAAGTATAGAAAAGCGCGGCGAAAGGATGAGCCAGCAGGAAGAGGAGGGACGCGGCAGGTATATGTGGAGCGAGGAAAAGAAGGGGGGGTTAAGCTTCGTGTCCGCCGAGCTGGGCGCACAGCGCTTCCCCGTGCATCGCCGTTTTTGGAGTTGTGATTTCCCGGCGCCTGAAAGTCGTTAGGCGCGCATTTGCCGACAAGGCGCCGCCGTGCACAGCGGGCCTGGGCTGCTCCTTCTCTCTCTCTCTCTCTCTCTCTCTCTCTCTCTCTCTCTCTCTCTCTCTCTCTCTCTCTACCCTTTCTACTGCTTGTCTAAGGAGATACCGCGGCAGATGGCGTCCCTCCCAGGTCTTTCTCTCAGCTTAATCCCTGGCACACGACAGGAAACCCCGGCCATCACTCCGGTTTCCTTTCTTCGCCCTCGCGCCGCGCGTGTCTGTACGTGGGCGCGTTTTTGGACCCGTCTCTGGGCCGATGATAACTCGCTGAACGAAGGGCGCACCGCCACAGCCGGGTCTGAGCCGCTTTCCTCAGGTTTCGAGCGCCTTTTTCTGAAAGCCTTCAAATCCTAATGAGCAAGGGGCTTCCTCGCCGTAGGCAGCCAGGAAGGGCTATGCTGGCCGACGGCAAGAAACCCGCGCCAGCGTAATGGGATTTTCATTTTCTGTATCCCCAAAACCGCTGTCCGAAGCTTGCGATATTACTTTGTAAGTTTATTAGGGCGACAGAAGAAGCAACGCACTGTCCCAATTGTTTCATATTTCTTTTTTTTTTGTTCTTATTGCCCGCGAAGCGAAGGTGCGAACGAAGGAAATCGGGCGCGGAGACGATGCTCGTCGTTACTGCAATAAGGATTAATGCGAGTGCGTTTATATTTTCGGTTCGGCTGAAATGCGAGACACGCACACGATGTGTAATATTTGCTGCCTGATGTGCGGTACATAGAACAGCGCAAAAATGAAACAGAGAAAGAAAAAAAAAAAAGCGGAGGGCGCGGTATTTAAAGAACGAAATGAGAGAAATTTAAAAAAAAAAAAAAAAAAGTGGCGGCGCAAAGTGAATGGAGGTCTCTCAGTAAAGTGCGGTCGTAATCCAACACAAATGCTTGAACGAAGAGCGCCACAAACCTTGAGTAGCAAACAAAAGGCGTGACAGATTCCACCAGTAGGAGTTTAAAAACATTTTACTCCGCCGTTGGTTCACAGGAAGGGAAAGGCGCAGTATCTGTCACACTTGCTCTGTGGACACCTGAACCGCGCCGTAAGGGAAGGGAGGAAGGTGGGAGTGAAAGTGGAAAGAGATAAAGGGGAGCCCTAGTGGAGGGCTACGGAGTAATTTCGACCACCTGGGGATCTTTAACGAGCGCTGACATCGCACAGCACACGGACGCCACTTCGTTTCGCCTCAATCGAAACGCAGCCGCCGAGGTCGGGTTCGAACCCGGGAACTCCGGCACAGTAGTCGGGCGTCTTACCACTGCGCCCCCCCCCCCCCCGCTTTTTTTTTTTTTTGAGTAAAAAAAAAAACCATTTTACTCAACGCGCGGACGCGTCGGGAAGAGAGAGAGAGTATTCGCACGGGACGAAAGGGAAAAGCTCCACGCTCACTGGGGATTAGGCGAACGCTTCTGGGGTCTGGAGTCACGTTTTCAAATGACAGCCAGAGCAACGCAGTCGGCGGCGAAAGCCATTTGGACGTGATTACTGCGCCTCCTGCGACGTTTTTACGGTCGCCTGCGGGCGCGCGACGGCTGTGCCGACCTCGTAACATGTTCAACATGTGTCTAATTGCTGCGGGTAGGTTACACGCGGCCGCTATCAAGCGCAGTGTACCGTTTGACGATACAGACGTGCTGGGCGCGTTTAGAAGTGTGTGGATGAACTCAATTAGCCGCCCACGTGCTTTCTCCGCACCTTGGCGAATTCAGTTCGCGCACATCTAGGTGTCATTATAACGACGCGTTGTTGTAAGGCGCTTGGCACGCTCTGGTTGAGGTATCCCTGCCGCTCTTGTTTTGGCTCCTTCAAAAAAAGGCCAAGAGCCTTGCTTTGATATGTGTTCTGTTTTCACAACCGTTTCTGTTTTCCTTTCGCGGGTTCATTTTCCTCCACCGCAATGTGGAATATAAGTGCGCTTCACAGTTATCCGCCAACGTAACCTCACGCTCTGGTATGTATTTAATAAAAAGAACAACCTGGTGCATATTTTGTAAAAAAAAAAAAAAAAGAAAAAAAAAAAACCAGGAAAATTTGGGAGAAGGTGTGGTGCGTGGTTTTCGTGGCTGTCGTAGAACGTCTTCGCTCGCTGCAAAAATATGGACGTGAGTGAATATGTTAAGGAAGGAAAGCTTAGAGGCGCCTTGCGGTTACAGGCATAGTGTGAAGACGTAAGGAATAAAAATTACGTGGAAGGTGGACCAATTGCCACGAAAGTGACATAGCGTTGGCGCATTATGGTTGCAAGAAGGAAGCAGTGAGGATTGCAAACGTGTACTCACGCCTGCGTTGTGCAGGGATGCGAAAACTTACAGCAAGTGGTTTTGAGGGACTGCTTGCTGTAAGTGTTGGATGAGGAAATAAAAATTGAGGCAGGGGGCGGGGAGGGGCAATTCGTCATGAATAAAACCCTCAACATACAGCATCTTTGTTAATAGGCGACAGTTTCTTTTGAAGGAAACGGGCGAGGCTGACCATCATATGATGATCAGCCTCGTTCTTTTTCTCCCACCTTTGATGAAGTGATCAAAAATAGATGACTGCTGCGAGGGAACCTCGATGTCCGTCGCCTATAGTGGCGTTGAACACCGGTATCTTAAGCGAGATCTAAAACCACGCAGCCAAAAAAAAAAAAAAAATCCGCCGCATATTAGGCGCACGTTTCTTCAACAGTGTAACGGTATGTTATACACGGCGATGTTGTAAACATCCTCCAGAGTCATTAAAGAGAGGATCATAAAAATCCGGGAAATCCGTGTGATTAGTACGCCGTGGACAGCCGCTATGTGACGTACTCGTCTTAATACATCGCACCGAGGCATTCTCTACAACTACAGCAAAGACTGACCCCTCCTCCCCAAGAGCGAATGGTGCGAATGGCAGAAGCGTTCAGCCGGCGGCGTAGACGTCAATACGGAGAGTAAAAGTGAAACAGGGCGCGCAACTGCCAACAGCCGCTAGCCGAATGATAGCTGCCCCCTATGTCGCAGGGTGAGGGCGCCAATACATAAGCGCGCAGTTTATACAAGTGGCGAATCTTTGCGGCGCTCGTAAAGCGGGAACACACACGCACGTATACACAGACACCAGCGGTGGTTCTGGCGAGCGGTTACTCGGCTCGCGGCAAGCAGCGGAAGCGCCGGTGGCGGCGGCCGCTTTCCAAGAAGCGGTCCATGGCAGCGGCTCCCATCCGGCGGCCGGCGGCAAGCGGGCGGTAATTACGGGACCGATACGGGGTCTTCGCGAGACGGCAGCGGCGCCGCGCGCGCAAGCGGCGCTCTGGGGCCGGGCTCGGACAACAACGGGGGCGCTTTGTTTTCGGACAGAACGCCCTCCCCATCTGCTGGCTGCCGCCGCCCTCTTGTGCCGCCGCCGCCGCTGGGCCATGAACCACGCCGCTAGGAGGATGCTCCCTCGGCAAGCTAAGCCGCTTACTGGGAACCGTCATCAGCAGCGCGATCCCCGTTCCACTCTGACGGACTTGCGAGAGCATTGCGAACTGCGCGCACTTTCTCTCCTGATATTGTGTCTGATGAGCGACTTCGTATTTTCGCGACCTTCCGCTGTCAGCGTCTGCATCTGGTGGCGTTATCTCGGCTAGCGGTGGCGTTGCAAAGTGTGCGTCCAAGGCTATCGAAATCCGCTGGAAAAAAAGTCATTTCGCGAGTTAAACGAACCTTATCAATGGTCAACTTCTGCTACTTTACAGGGCAACTTTTGCACCGAGGCGTGGGTGTTTTGTCATCATCCAAAGCTGATGGTGCTATAATAGCGTGTTACTCTATGTGGAGTGGCACAGTTCTTGAACATTGTGCAGTGCTCTTGTGTTCTGACTTTCCGGGGCCGCTATATTTGGCTCCGATGGGGCTTGTGCAGTGAGATATCGCCGACGGTATGATTCATTTCAATACTGCAACAGCTGCTTCTCCTGAATGTTCCGCGAAACCATAAAAGCATGGAGGTTCATTCAGTCTGCGGAACTCTGCGGGAGGCGCGCTATATATAAGCTTGTGTCCCATCACGGCACGCAATGTTCCCCTTGTGTTTCAATAGATTGGTACACATCTATTGCACTTTCTCGTGCTAAGCTGGTTTTGCTTTATTTCTGCCGCACGTGGATATATGCATAGTGACGATGTTTTTTATCTCTTACGCCGGGTTCCAATTTGCAGCCTATAAGCTTGAGTGTTTCAGAGTATAAAATATGCCGAGAATTTTGGCTAAAATTATAATATTGCGCGAAATCAATGTTGCACACATTTTGATTTATTCATGTGGTTTAACGTCCCGAAGAGCTATGAGAGACGCCGTAGTGGGGGGCTCAGGAAATTTCGACCACCTGGTGTTCTTCAACATTCACGGACATCGTACAATGCACCGGCGCCTTTCGCCTCCACCGGAAAGCGGCCTCCACTGCCGGGATTCGATCTCGCATTCCTTGGCACAGTAATTAACCGAGCACCTTAACAAATGCACCACGTACTCCGCCGGTGTTTGTACAGTTTTTGCTATTCAGCCTAGGTGTAGGTGGCTGGAATGAAACACACCTTTGTCACCAATTCAATTCCTCCTTTTAGTGATTGCCAGCTCGACTGGAGTGGCATAGTGCGGGGCTCGCCGTTGACTCGGCAACGCGTTGCTATGCAGCTGTTATGAAGTTGCTGCTATGCAGCGTTGCTATGGAGCTGTTGGCCAATCACAGCTACTCCACATGAAAGACAAGACTTTGCTCGGGATAGCGGCCTCCGGATAACTCCTTTCACATCAGAAGCAATGCCATTAGCCAAAGTTTAAGGTTGGTTTGTGGGGTTTAACGTCCCAAAGCGACTCAGGCTATGAGAGACGCCGTAGTGGAGGACTCCGGTAATTTCGACCACCTGGGGTTCTTTAACGTGCACTGACATCGCACAGCACACGGGCGCCTTGCTTTTCGCCTCCACCGAAAAGCTGCCGCCGAGGCCGAGATTCGATCCCGCGTCCTTGGGAACAGTAGTCGAGCGCCGTAACCACTGCGCCACCCCGGCGGGGCCAAAGTTTAAGCGTCAAAAACTTGCATTTTAAAGCCGTTATGTCAACCTTTAATTTGAACAGAGATCATTCTTTGCGCTAATTTACCCAGAATTTTTGCGCCGAAACCTTCACTTTAATATGCAATGGTGCACCCCAAAACGTTTCTGCAGAAGTCGGCCAGGGCTTCGGCATTTTCTGTAATCAAAGTTTCAGCTGAGGTAACCAGTGTTCCGTTCTATTCTCCAGCGCGTAATGTGCAATGGAGTCGTTGCACGAGAGAGTGATTTCAATTTTGGGGTGCCACCGTTGCTTAATTCGTTAGTAGGCCCACTTTACTATCAACGGCCACTTCCCCACTAAAGCTTGCAAAAATATAGCCAATAATAACCGTATTTGTGTAGCTTGACAGATTGAGACTGAAACAACACTTTCTCTAACGTTGTACTGAAGTTCTACTCTCTTTTTGTACAAAACTCTCACAGCACGTCCGAGGAGACAACGCTCGGCACTCTTTCCTCCCATACTCGCTTGATCGCCATCACTGGCGAGTGTTTCACACTTATATGATAGCTTCCTACTCGAAATGCCTTCCGAAGTCACTGCGGAGGCAGCGCTCGCAAGAGAAACGAAAACAAGCGAAGCAGAGCCAAGCCCGCATAGGTGCTACAATAAGGAAGTGGAAAGAAAGCGAGGAAGTACGTGGCTGGCGGCGCTCTCTGTTTTGGGCCTTTTGGGACCTGCCCAGCTTTTCCCCTCCGCACACCCTCTGTCCCGAGTCATGCCGGAAAACGATGGACAGTAATGGCCAACTTCCGGCCTTTGCGGCGCCTCGCAACGTGTACGCCAGCGCGTGCCGAGCGTTCGCCCCAACGCCCCGCTGTACTGACTAGCCGGGTGGGCGGGCACAGAGGGGGCAGACTGCTGCTCCCTATTTCCCATCCTAATTTTAGCTCTATCGCGGCTAGTTTCACTTCTTTATTTTTTGGTGTGTAGAGGTTGACTCGCAGTCCCCTCTTTCTCGTTTGACCCTCCTTCCTCATCTTTTCGCTCTTTCCCTTCAGTGTGCTTGCTAAGGGTTTCTCCCCTTTCCCCCTCTCCCCCAATCTGTGCAGTGTGTCTGTATGGCCCTGTTCATGTTGGTTTTATGTAGCTGGAGATGCACACGCATATGTTCGCTTATGGAAAAAGAATGCAGCTGTGATTGCAGTACAAAATCAATGACGAGAGCCTCGTCATGCTATTTGGGTCATGACCCCTTTCCCAAGCATTTCACCCCATAAGAGCCGAGCACCAGGCCGGGGGATAGCTTGTACCCATTGAAAAACGGGTGGGTACCCGGCGGCACCAAGGATCAAATCTGGTATCTCCCGAATGCGAGGCGGATGCTCTACCACAAGCCCACGCTTCGGTTGAGTCTTACACTGACTGCACGATCGTCTGCAGCACAACGTTCCCCAAGCCGAAAAAAAAAAAAAAAAAGAAAACCCACAGAAGAAACATGAAAAGTCAGAAACAATACGTGAAATTTCAATTTACACTTTCATGAGGCTGCAACAATCGGCAAAGAAACGTGTAAGCTTCATTCGATCTTTTTCATCGCGACCGTGGCGTGACCGTGGCGCAGCCGTAGTAATAGCACGCCACCTCCACAAACGTTTCACTTTCCTTCGTGTCGTCGCTTGACGCACCGATTCGTTACCTGCCATGATCCAACTCGCCAGTGAGAAAGCTCCTTCGCCGCATCAAAGGAACGTTCAGCGCAGGGCTCGGAACGCACTTCGTTTGGTATCCTTTCCAGCTATTTGCACGCTTTCCAAAGAGAGATTACGCCCCGCTCTTTAGCGTGCCTGCTTATGCTGTTCACTGCTCTCACCCGGCTTCCCAGCTTGCCTTGCTCTTTCCTGGGACACCGCTCCAAAACAAACTCTCCGCGGGGTTCCAAAAGACAGCGTGAGATCATAGCGGGTCGGTTGCCAAATGGAGAGGGGTTCACTTAGAACAACTCCTTAATGAAAGCCGACCGCAAGGGCAGACGGGCGAGCAAAATACGAGAGAAGGGGTGAGGGGGAAACGGGAACCAAACCCTGCCCCGCAGAAGATGGAGAGGAGGTGTGCAGCAAGTGTAATTAGAGGAATGGAAATGAGACCGGGGCTCCGGGGCTGATTACAATCATTTCGAGACCCCTCCGAGTGTCTGATGGATGAGTGCGTCGAATTGAGAGTGAAGTGGGAAGTTCGCCGGCCGCCCGCGCGCCAGGGTTTGGCTTGGCAGCGACTGTGCTGCGCCTACGACTGGGTGATGATGGAGATGGCACGGCCCCGGGTTACGTTTCTGGAGAACCGGCGTGAAATCGGCTTTCGCCCTGCGTCCCCGCGCTATCCGTTTTGTTTTCCGCAACCCCCCCCCCCCCCCCCCCCCCCCCCCCCCCCCCCCCCCCCTTCTCTCTTTTCCTCTCACAGACTCTCTCTCTCTCTTTCGTAATATGCATACGGCCATTTAGCTTTGTTCAAGGAACGATTTAGTCCCTTGTTATGGCCTCTATTCATGAATGCTAGCCCATTATAGTTTCCGGGCGGTGCTGAAGGAGGAGTTCGCGCCTTTAGTCTAAATTCCTGAAGTTTCTGTTGCCTCAGCTTCGCAGCGTGTAGACATACCAAACTCGCTGATTTCGTGTTTTTCGTAGAAAATTATTTGCGCACCTAACAAGCGCCTAAATGCAGGTTTATCCACTCGAAACCGAAAATGTGTTAAATGAGACTAACACCTACGTATACTTCGCGACGGGCACTTATTTGGAGAAGAGGCTAACTGCGGCTAATGTTTTTGCAGTCCCGGAGGGCTGGCTCTTTGGGGAATTAATGGTTCAGTCAGAACCATTACCATCGAAGAGATAAATTGAACTCTGTAGAACTTTACGCCCTTTTCGGCTCAGGGTGTATATTTGACTTTTATGTTGCATCAGGTTAAGCCAGCGAAATTAATTATGCGCAAAGAGTATTTCATACAAGAGCACATTCGGCGTTAATCTTCCGGAATCGCGCCTTCAGTTGTGAGCTCGATATATGCGATTCGATCTCTCTCGGCCTCGCCATGCGAATCGTGATGGATTGATGTTTTTAACTAATTTCCGACATCAAAATCTTATATTCGAACATGCTTTCTTGCTTTTTTTAAATCTAATCAAGCGTAACTGAATAGCTTGTAATGAAATACCTGGTAAAGGTTATTTCGTCATGCCATAACCAGGAAGGCTTAGCGCGGCATAATGATATATCAACGAGGACAAATTATTTTCACGGCACGTTTGCCGCTTTATTCGAGAGAATGACGCATTCATATGTTTATACAGCGGAACAGTCGACAGTTTTGATAATATGCAAAACGAAATAAAAGACGGCAGAGTGTCACCTACGCCACGCCTAGGTGTCCGCCTGACGGAATGAAATTGCTTGGCTCCAGCCCCGAACGTCCACTTAGGTTCGTTCGGCAATTATGCGTATTATTAATGAGGATAACGCCGATAAGCGTCGTGGAATGGGGCTAAGACGAGCTTTGCGCTGAAACGCCGTGCTCGAAAGCGCGTGGCGGGTAAAGGCGAGACGACGATCGGTCCTCGAAGTGGCACCATCATAATCAGGCATACATAGCTAGCGGGGAAAAATACCTTTCCGTCCGCGACGCGGTGCTCGCATATATGCACGCCCGCCTGACCGCACGCAAGCGGAGTGTATTATCATACACGAGGATTTGGAGGAGGAGGGTAGCATATTCATACCTAGTCATTTTCTCGGCTATACGCGCGCGAGACTGGGAAAGGTGCGCGCCAGCTAAAGCCGCCGGCATATTGAGGAGGAGAAAAAACTATTTGTCTTCCGGACCCGTCGACTCTTGCACGGTGCAGCGCGCTGCACATCGAAGAGGGTCGTCCAGCGTCACGCCTATGTCACCCGCGTAGACGACACCCTGTCTTCAGCTCAAGCAGGGACCATTTTTCAAGTGGATACAATGTTAACTAAAAGGCTCATGTCAGTGCCGCGGCGCTGTGCTCGGAGAGGCCCGCAGAAATGGCGGCTAATAATAATACATGCACCAGGCCTCGTCCCTCCTTGTGTGCGTGGCGTGGTGAACACATACACGTGGAGGCTAAGTGAATTGGCCAATAATTAGACGCAACACGGGTCAGGTGGGATTCGAGTGAACAGCGGTAGCTATATACTTGATGCGCCGGGAGTGCATGCAGCTGCAACAGGGCGCAACTCTTATGTAAGATTACTCCAGCGCGCAAAGTTGTCAAGGCGAAAATGTAGTAAAGTCTCGTTAAATCGAACTCGCCTAATCCGAACTCCCGGTTCATGCGAACTAGTGCTATGATCCGCTTAGCGTGAAGTGTTACCAATAGGCTCCGATTAATTATATATCCGCATAATTGGAACACGTTTTCGGTTTCCTTCAATTTCTATTCATCAGAATAGTTTGTCAGATAGAAACGCTGGCGCCGGCAGTCCTGTGCTATTAGACGCAGAGCAAAGCAGACAAGCCGTACAGTAATCATAATCAAGTGAAACTTGAAATTTCTCTAACCAACACTTTTTTATTTTGCCAAACCCAACGTTTCGGAGCCGGCTCGGCTCATCTTCAAGGGTGCATGACGCGGGGTGTTACGACTTCACGACTTGCAGTGCGACACTTGCAGTATTTGGTCCCCGGAGCGCTTTATTAATAGCGGATCTAGTATCCACCAGATGTGTTTCACACAGTTATACACTCTAGTAACCTCCACCCTGCAGCATCAAGCGGTCGCTAGGCGCACGCGTCAGTTTCTAAGAAAAACAAAAAAGGAAAGACTAATGTGTGTGTGTGTGTGTGTGTGTGTGTGTGTGTGTGTGTGTGTGTGTGTGTGTGTGTGTGTGTGTGTGTGTGTGTGTGTGTGTGTGTGTGTGTGTGTGTGTGTGTGTGTGTGTGTGTGTGTGTGTGTGTGTGTGTGTGTGTGTGTGTGTGTGTGTGTGTGTGTGTACGAGAGAGAGAGAGAGAGAGAGAGAGAGAGAGAGAGAGAGAGAGAGAGAGAGAGAGAGAGAGAGAAATGAAGCCGTGAGTAAAGAGGTGCGCGTTCGGGAAGTAGGGATAAGAAAAGCAAGCTTCACATCGTCGCTGATGCTGAGGAGGAGAGAAATGGCAAGTAAGAAAAATGGAACTAGAAAGGGGGCTAAAAGACGAGGTGCACAGCGAGCAGGGTGGAAGAGGTAACGACGGAGTGCACGCACGCAGGCGAGCGAGCGAGGTTTTCGCGTAAACCGCCGGGGGACCACACATCGCGAAGAGGCGGGCGCGTGTTTCTGTCGGCGCCACGCGCTCGCGGAGTAGGCCCGCCGCCACGCCGCCGGCGTCGTCGTCGTCATCGTTCGAGGGGCGCAAAAAAGAAAAAAGAAACAAAGCAACACGCAAGGAAGGATCAGGGAGGAGGAAGGGATGGGGAAGACCAGGCGGTTGCTGCGCTGCACCCAGCCAGCCTCGCTCGGGGCTTTCGGTCGGGGTGGGGCAGCGGAGATGCGCGGACTATGACGAAGAAGAAACGGCGGGGGCGGAACACACACATCTACGCGTTCGGCGTACACTGTACCGCACAACTATCCTACAGCGAGGAGCTGCTGCTCTGCTTGCTGGCCGGACGAAGAGATAGAAAGAGGTGTGTAGAGAAAGAATGGACAAGAAAGAAACAAATCGTGTCTGGATGAAACCAGCGCGGAGAGATGCCGTGAGGTCGTAAGTGCGCCGCGAGTGGGCGAGGAAATGGTCGGAATATGTGCGAAAAGTGACGCCTTGGCTGCACTGGGCGGAGGAGGAGGACCCGGCGGCGCCGCGGCATCGCCCAGCCTGGCTAGCGCACGAGTGGGCCGCGAGGTTGCTGCTTGTTGGTGCGTCTTTCTCCTTCGCCGTCTCCTCGTAGAAAGGACAAGCTTGAGAGGAGCTTCCATGGAAAGGTGTTAATAGAGAGCGGTGAGGAGGAAGAGAAGCTGGGGTCGTCCTTGGTCGGTAATAATCGTGCGGCAATAGCGAGCTTGACCCGGGCCTGATTTTTTTTGCCATGCACGAGCACGGCGTAGGCAAGGGGCGCGACAGCTACCTGGAAAGGAAAGGTTCGTCATCTGCGACCGCGTTTCCTAGCTAATACGATGTCAAACTCGTGACAGATAATGGAGATGGCGGCAGAGACAGTGAAATAGAAGCTAAAGAAAAAGTACGCAAAAGAGGCGCATTATTCATGCTGTGCTTACCAGGAAGTCAAGTTCTGTAAGCTCATTAAAACAAGCATCAAGGAATGTTCGCGTTTGATTCATGTTATGCAAACAGCTCGTCAAATTCAATGTCTTTTGAATTATATTCTAAAGGAAAGATGAAGTGGTTTTGGAGAATTTCACGAGATGCACGCATTAGAATGCATGGAACTTGCAGATTATAAGCTCACCGCGAGGTTTTGCGCTACCTTCTAAACGTGTGATTTAGTCGACTATTACGACATCCACAATCTCCTGGCTTTGCCCCGAGACCACCAAAGCAGTGTGGAGAAACTGGATGACGACGCCATTATTGCTGACGTTTAAAATTTCAACTGCTCTCCCTAAATCCCTTCTGCGAGTCGCTTGATGCTCAAAAACAACGCCTCGAGGTTTTTACCATCGTTGGCTTTCGTTTTCTTCCTCAATGCGAATGTTAATGTGTTGTGGAAATGCATCACTTCTACAGGTGACGTCGTCATCTGTTTCCCCAGGCGTCACCGTATGCTGCGGAGAAGCCTGAAGCCTAAATTGTTTGTTAACGATTAGGTCATCAATTTAAATGTTAGCGCAAAACGACTTGACATGATTTAACATAGCCTTCACATATTCGACTCCTTTAATTTAGTTGGAATCTGTGAACCGGTTCAGTTGTCGTCTAAGTCATTTTAATAATTACATAAATGATTTAATAGACTTCTCTAAGCGGCAAAACTAAGGCATTTACAAGCCAGCCCGACTGTACTCGGTAAAACGGAGTCAAGAGAAACCATGCAAATCGGTCTTCTTGGCGGCTTTGGTTGCTTCACAAAGATGCAATTGTCCTCAAGAAAGGATCAAACAACCTTGGGAGCTACAACTGACCTTCCATCCTAAAAACTTGCAACTAACATTTTCCTTTGATCCGAACTTTTTCAACCTTCTCCTTCCGACACCCACTTCGAAGCTATCCATGCAGGCTGCCGCACCATACATCGGCTTCTGGAAGATTCAGCCTGGCAGATATTCCTTTAGTTGCTCGCCCGTGCTCACAGCAGCTCGAGAGAGAGAGAGAGAGAGAGAGAGAGAGAGAGAGAGAGAGAGAGAGAGAGAGAGAGAGAGAGATTTTAAGGGCAACAGGAGATGTCTTCAAACCATACCACAGAGGATGTCAGAAGGGTCAGGAGCACTGATAGATATATGGCGCTCAGCCGCGAGGGGCCGCTCTTAGGGCCGATACGAGCGCCATAACGGCAATTATACCGAGAAGGAGGCGCAGCAGGAAACAAAGGGAAGCCGCAGATCCGCTGTGCACCCCAGCCACCGATGATGACTGCCGCCAAAGAGGGAGCAAGTATAACCGTATAACGACCGGACGGGGACGGGGCGGGGTATACGACGACGCGACAGATCCAGCCAGAGCTGCGTGCGCAGAAACCCTTTTCTGCAAGGAAGGGGGCTCCTCGTCATTTCGGCAGCTGCCGCCGCAGAGAGGGTCTCCTGGAATTCGCGCACGGCGGAGCAGGAGGAGGATGAGGAGGGAGAGAGAGCAGGCAGGCACGCAGGCCTACACGCCGCCTTGGACTGTCTTGATGACTCCATCGCTGCCAAGGGAGGGAAACCCTGAGTTATGAAGGCCGGC
Organism: Amblyomma maculatum; assembly: GCF_055883805.1. NCBI lineage: Eukaryota > Metazoa > Arthropoda > Arachnida > Ixodida > Ixodidae > Amblyomma > Amblyomma maculatum. The sequence continues at coordinate 98,594,585 of NC_139349.1, read as the reverse complement.
GTTATTGGAGCTAAAGGGGTATACCGCCGAAGCTTGCGCAGGCCCCGGAGCCCGCGTCCCGTTGCTGTTCCAGCTTTCGTTGAAGGGGGGCAGAAGAAGGGGCAGAACAGGGGAATGGCGCCCTGAGCGGCAAGGCTGTAAACGGGAGCGAGCCCAAAGGGGAGGGAGGGGTGATTGCAGGCATCAGCGGCGGCAGCTCGACGGCACATCTCTCGATCTCCACGCCGCCCGCGTTGTCGTCGTTTCCCTGGCCCGATCAGTCAGGCGCTCAGCGAGTGCGGAAACGCAAGCCGTGGCGACCGCGCGACGGTGCTAAAACGGAGCCTTCATCTCGTGCCTTTGGTGAAGCCTCGGCAGAAACGCGACTGGAATGCTTTGTTTGGAAGTCGTCGCTGGGAGGAGGCTCGACAGCAGTTGAGATAGCTTACGCTTCGCGGTTGAGTCGTGAGCGGTTTGTGAGCGAAATTCTGATGTTCCCTGCGAGGGAGACAGCTTCACTAAAGGCACGCGACGCAAGTTGGGCTTGGGTAATTACTACTCGATTTTTGTCTTTGCTAGGAGGAGTGTGCAAGCTGGGATTTGGTGGTGGTTACGAGGTTTCGCGCAAAGTTTCGGATTCTGAGGCTGGCGCCACCGCTCGATGATGACCGTGACAGGCCTGCGCTTGATTATCGTGGCCTTTGACCCGAGTGCTCATTTTTTTTTTGTAACCCTTTTGTGTCTACAGTATAGTGAAAGCCACAACGTCGTGGCCCAAACTAGAATTAGTGGGTAACAAGCCAGACACCGTCAGCCCCAATGCATTCATTAATATGATGTGCACAATCTCTGTGGTGTTCTGGCTGGCGCCATACGAAAGGAGTAGCTCCTAGCACACCTTTACGTTGAAGCTCGATCACTAGAAGACGTCCTTTCTCGCTTAAAGAAGCGATGACAGCACCCCTCCCTTGTACAAGGCCACTAAAGAGCCCATTTTCTTCACCCGTCTCTACTTTTTCTTTATAAAAAGTGGCTCACGTCATTTTCGCCTCATTACAACGCCGTTGCAGCTACAGCGTTCACGTCACGCTATACTGCCGCACAGCGTGGCCTTTCAACGACCGCATCACCTGCTCTTGCAGTGGTCGGCCCTGTCCTGGCCCCAAAATGGAAGGAAGGAGCGAACTGGGTGACACGCCCACGAGCATGGCCGCCACCGATGCGACATCGATGAAGGAAGGCCCCGAGCGTGGCGTGTCTGGGCGTGGCCCTGATCTTCCACCGTGTCCAGCTACATACGGGCAGCGACCTTCGTTCGTCAAGACCCATGCTAGCACGCTTAAGAACCCCGGTGTCCAACAAGGAAAGAACACAAATCTAACGACAAAGAAACAGCGAAACGAAACGCAAAAGTCGGACGATCAACTCACTCACTGGAGAGCATGCAGAGGAGAGTTGAGTCGCTGCTTTCGCATCTGTCGTTTGTATTTGGAGCGCGTCTCTTGCACTGCTCGGGCGCCCGAACAAGCGACAGGCGAGTGTCACTGTCACTGTCAGTGTCTCGCCTCGAGACCGAAGCGAACAGCAGCGCGCGTCACTCGCGCGCGTGCTCGCTGGTCGCGCGTTGCTAGCGACAAACCCCCTCGTGCCTACCAGCTTTTGTTACGTTTATTTTCCTTACCTCACCGGCGGGAGCAGGAGCCCGGAGCAGCCCTTTCTGTTTTATGGTGGAGAACACTTTTAATTAAAAACAGGAGCTCCCTCCCACCCCTGGATTACAATGATGGATGAAATACTCGGCACGAGCTCCTAATTCCGGACCACCCGCCGCCGCCGACACGCCGCCCCCGTTCCCCCAACTTCTATCGCGGCGGCGGCATTAATACCTCCTTCTAAGGTGTGCCGCTTGGGTTTTACAGTGCCGACGGTGTATATAACGCGTGTGTTCCACAAAGACGTGTATGTCCCAGCGCGCCAGTGCCAGTGTTATACCCCACCGCGGCCCTTCGTGGGCTAGCTGCCACCAGCACACCGCACTTCGCGGGCTACGCGGTGCTAAGTATTCCTTGGACCACTGCGTGCGCGCTTAATCTCTGAGCAGCAGTGGTGAGGAGGAATATGTAGAAAGACAGGTCTGGCCTCTGTCCCTCAAGACACCCCACAGGAGAGCTTGTAGGCGGTGTATGCTCGGATGCGGTGCCGAACTTCGAAGACAGGCATGGCTTGCTTAGCGCACGAAGGCATTTTACACGGTCCGCTGAGAGGATTCTGTGCGGTAAGCTGTGTAGGGGTTTCGGCTGAGACGCCTAGGCGCGCGAGACTTGATAGGAGCGGCTTCCGTGTCTCGTGCTCAGAAACCTGCATCACCACTTGCGGTTGCGCAATGCCGGTTGCGCAAGTCGGAGAGCCCTTGTACGTCATGAGCTCGAGATCAAGAGCATGCTTGAGAGCATATAACCTTCTTTACGAGAATAGGGGTCGCAAATTATCGTGAAAATATTAAGCTATATTGGGGCAAGAGAGACCCAGAGAGAGAGAGAAAAAGACAGCGATAAAATGAACTGTATATTAAAGATAATCAAAGTCGTTATCGAGTGATCCCGCCCCCGTGAGCGCAACGGTATCGTTTCACTGTACATTGTTTGAAGTTCGGAACTGCTTCAACAGGTTTAGCATATACTATAGCACTGTCATTAGAATGAACGAGAGTAAAAAAAATCTGGAGCATATACAGTCTGAGACTTTCCAGTCCCAGCGTTCTCAGCATTGTACAGTCCACAGTGTACCGTTGGTGCATACATTAGGGCCAGTTTTTTAACCTGCATCAACCACAAATGTAGCAAAACTCCAATATCTCCCATAACGATTTGTTACGTCAGTATAACCGGTGTAGGTGTAAAAAAATGGTCCTCTCGATGTCAGTGCTTGCTACTTCCTGCTTGAGTGCCCTCAGCACTCTGAGGGATGTACGCTGGCGTGTGAGACGACTGCGATCGATAGCGGACCTATGGCGCTTACCTTCAGAACAATTATGGACACTGTCACATTGCCAGTACTGCACTCGCTGTGATGGCATACCTGTAATATGGGTACGCTGATTGACACGGTAAATGCTTTGAGCAATCTCAAGACGTACAGCCGTGGACTGGATACTCTTTGGTTTTCCTTTTCACTCGCCGTGGACGTCTCTAGACACATTTGAGCTTCAAAAGCGCTAGGTGCGTAGTAATACGCTGCCGCATCAGGCGTCTTGTTTCGAAAGGTTTAAAATGTATACTCTCCTGCTATTTGCGAGTGTCAGATGCTCTTCGAAATTTTTCCATGTAAAAAATTCCGAGAGCACTGTGGAATCTAGACTGCGGAAATGCGAAAGACTGAGCGTTGCTGGTTTGCTCTCATTATCATTATCAACTAAATGTACCGTCATTATCATTGTTAATACAATCATTGCCATTATTAATCATTGTTGTTACTATCATCCTCACGGTAGAAAAGGAGAGTTATTGTGTTTGTTTCACGATCCCGGGCGTGGCGCAGTTGGTTAAAGCGCACGGATGGGGATGCAGTGGTGCGATTCCCGATGGAGACAGAATTTTTATTTCTCCAATGACGTCATCATGACGTCATTTGACGGACAGCTATAGTGTGACCGAATGAACGAACGCCGACAGTATGAGCTAATAAAGGCTTTCGTCATAAAATGCGTTTTCCCAAGCATTTTCACCCAGATAGCTCGCACAGTGCACACCAGACTCGGGGAAGACTTGTACCGATAAAAAAAATTGTCAGCGGTTTGTGGCACTGGCGAAAGTGATGGTAACACTCGTGGCGACATGCACTAAGGTATGTCTCGTCAAGTCTCGTCATATTGAGAGCTAGGTGTGGCAGTTCCTGGCCCTACGGGGTTGGGACGGTAGGTCAACGCCGCTTGCGGCGGGGGCTAGCCAGCCACCAAATTTTTATCTGTTCTAGGCCGTATTTTGCACCCGCCACCGCTTAGGTGGTGGACGACGGCTGTTACGGCGCGCGACTTTCTCTCCCTCTTTTTCTTTTTTCTCCCCTTTCTCTTCTGTCTGCACGTGGCAGCGGAGGTGGCTCAGCTACAGAGCCAGTAGCAGGCCCGTGCACTTTCTTTTTCTTCTCCCTACAGCCACAACAACAACAACGTCATATTGATTCATTAAACTATACTGGTAATAGGGTACACGCTGGCGACGAAGCGCTCAAACTGAAACGGCCTGATTACTTGAGTAAGCCGGAATGACCTATAACACGGGCTGTTATTTCTGAGTAGCTTGACTCTTTCTTTTTTTTTTCCTTCTTTCGACACAGTGTATAGCTTTCCACAAAACGCAAACAAAATTAACAGCTGCGTCAGTCAGTCTGCTTTAGTGCTATCCACGGATATGCATGGGTCAACAAACTATACACGGATATCACGCGGTAAACCAGTTCCTATCGTGTGCGTGCGCTCTGAGAAACGGAAAGCAATCTCTGATCAGCTTCGCGGAACCACGACCTGCAAATAAATGGACCTGCCTATCAGTCCCCAGCAAATGCATATAACTCGCTTTGTGACGACACGTGAAATCGCCGCCATGCAGGCACACACCGTGCGATCGCAAACCCACGGCGAACATTTTCTCTTTTTCTTTTTTTTTTTAGTTTTTTTTTTTGCGGAGGAGGGAGGTGGGCGAGAAAAGACGGAGCGATTCGCAGTGAGAGCACATATCTTCGGAAACCAATTTACGAAACAGTAACAAACTATGTGAAAGAACGCACGCACAAAAACAACACCCTCACGCCTTCTCATCAGCATATCGAATTAGAAGTTTGATGCATCGCGCGTTGAAACGTGACTCGCGACTCTTGCTGTTTCTGCAACTACGCGAATCCGATCACCAGACCATCCGGGTCCGCACAGTGGCGACGGAGCAGCTGTTCCGTAAGCCAATCCCAGATTGAAACGAAGATGCGATAGGGGCGGAGGGGGGACAGCTCGGTATTTCACGCGCGCTCAAGGTCTGATCGCGGACGGACCTAAAGCGGCTGCTGCAACAGCAGCAGCAACAGAGCCCGCTCTGGGGGACAAATTGCGGTTTCTTGTACGACCTGCTAAACAGCTTCGATAGGCGCCGCGCGCTCCACATTTGACAGGCGCTGCCGCCGCACCGTCGAGTGTCCGGAGAGGTGCGATGATGGATCTCGGCGCCGCGCGCCTATCTTTTCCTTCGCCGCTTTGCACGCGCGCGCCTGCCGTTACCACGCCTTTCATTCCGTGCGTACATACGTACGCTTATGCCGCCGATGCTGGGCAACGCCGGAACGCGCCTACCTTTTCTTTCTCTCCCAGGCGCGCGTATTTATTGTCACTTATCATCGACGAGGCTAAAAAGCCGGGCCATTTAGCGCCCGCTTTAACTTTTTACTAGCCTCGCTCGCTTGTCGCTTCAGGACGCGGGTCGAGCCCCGTTTTTCCCTCGGACAGGTGCTCTACGCAGCGTGCCGCCCTTGAGCCTGAATGAAGCCGCGCGAGCTCAGACTGAAGCACGCGCACGCCGACTGAGTAGCAATAAGAGGAGCCGCTATGAACGCTTTTCGAAACGCCGTTCTTGACACCATTCCATCGGCCGCAGTGTGCTTAGAGGTGCTATACATATACAGCCATGGCTGAACCGTTCATTCATCGACGCGGAAATAGAAAGACTTCAAGTGACGCTGTACCGGGAGTCGTTGCACTGGGTTGCTTTCGGGGTCTTTAAACCGAAGGGCCCATAAGTGCGAAGCAAGTAGTGTTCTTGATTGAGAGCGTATGGTTTTCTCGAAGCGAATTATAGATCCCGTCGCGTTGCCGAGTTCGGCTGCTGGCCGTGTGTTAGCGGGTTCAATCTATGTCGCGGGTGGCCTTCTTTTAGTGGAGGCGAATAGATACAAAAAAAAAAAATTGTAATAATAATAACGCCTTTACAATGAGATTTCGGGGCTCGATAAAGAAAATCAATGAGTCGAAATTAGCCCGTCACTTTCGATACGCAGTTTCCTTAGTGCGTTGGAATTCATTAGACATCATCCTCGATCTTATAAGAAAGGAAAGCGAAATAAAAAAGAAGAGCAAATCGCATCCAAATGGCATCTAGCGATATTTTGTGGCGTGGTATGGAGTGGTACGGTGATACACAAATTTAGAGCAGTTCCAAAAAATTCCGAGCAGTGTATATTTCGACAAGTGGTAGGTACACATACCCAGTTTGGAGAACTATAAGTGAGAACGTTAATCAAGAAAAAAAAAAGGGGGCAGTATGCTCCACTAACCAGCAAAATCGACAGTCCTTTCATCCTGAATTCTCTGGCAACAAAGGTAAATGAAACTAGCCCACTGAAACGCGACTCCAGCAAGGAAGCAAACAAGAAACAGAGACTTGGATCGCTAATGCAGTTTTTTTTTTTCTTTAATATTCAGGGTCCTCGCGAATGCCATACGATATTGAAGTCGTTCGCAGGGAAGCAGTTCCGCAGAAGCCCTAACAAAAGGAGAGCGCGAGTTCAAAGGGGCGGCCCGGCGGAAGAATACAGAAAACCGGCCGAAAAAGAGCGATGGGTTGAACCGGAGGGAGAAGCAAGGTGTGCAAGGCGATCCATCTTGCCCGCTTGGATGTCGCCAAGAATTCATCGAGTCGGCAGCGGAGCGCACCATTGAGGCTAACGCCGACGCGCACCACACTGCGATCCCTCATCAGCTTCGCTTGGCCCCCGCTTAGTCGCACTGCATTTGTTTTTCTCTCTGTGTGTGTGTGTGTGTGTGTGTGTGTGTGTGTGTGTGTGTGTGTGTGTGTATGTGTGTGTGTGTGTGTGTGTGTGTGTGTGTGTGTGTGTGTGTGTGTGTGTGTGTGTGTGTGTGTGTGTGTGTGTGTGTGTGTGTGTGTGTGTGTGTGTGTGTGTGTGTGTGTGTGTGTGTGTGTGTGTGTGTGTGTGTGTGTGTGTGTGTGTGTGTGTGTGTGTGTGTGTGTTTGTGTGAGAGAGAGAGAGAGAGCTTGCACGCGCATAATACTGTTTTGTTACCTTCGTGACCCGCCGGCAACGTCCAGGGCATCCACGATCTTTCGCATTCCATCTGCATATCCACCGTTTCTGACCTGTAGGGTTTGCGCCGACAGAGCATTGATACAAATTACTGCCCAAGAAAACTGCATACCAGCTTTATGGCGGTGAAGTTTGTGGCTCTGTAGATAGGCGAATCAGAAAAATGCAGGCAGTCGTCGTGCTCAAATAGCGTAGCGGAATGTCATCTGTTGTTTCTTTTTTAATTTGCAGTTTTGATCAATCATGAATCAGCAGTTTCTGCCTTCTTAACTTGAAAGTAATTGATTGGAAAGTAGAGGAAGAAACTCGCACTAGGGGGATTCGAACGTATACGAACTCCGTATGTCGCGTACGGCGCTCTACCAACTGAGCAGCGCCTCTCCAATACTTTCAAGTGTATCGATGTTTCACGTAACATAATTTCGAGAAGGTTCAACAGCGCCACCCTCCTCCAAAGCGGCAGGCGAAACACCTTGCAGGAAATGTGTGTATACCGCGTGGAATGTGGTCAGATGATGAGGTTCAATAACCGTCTAGCATTACCTGCGTCGTCAAGACTGCCAGAACTGAGACCCTATAGTTACGCTTTTTAGCAAGCGCCGCACAAACGTAGGAGCGTGAGGGGATGACACCATTGTTATCTCTGTGTATTTATCTGTGCGTAGAAGCGAACTGTGTGGCCAGATGTAAGAGGCGATGTCTCATCTGCGTTCAACCAAGAGCTCTTCAACAAATCCATTAATCGCATATTGATGAAGATTAGTGGGATGATTTGAGTTTTGCAGCAATATTTTAGTCATACGGGCGCACAAGTTGAAACTTCTAAATATGGGATATATTAACCGAGCGTGTTCTGTCATATGTGGTCTGACTACACAGATTTTTCGAACAGCATAATGCACGCACAAGGACGAGTAATTAAAAAAAATAATAAGTATAATTAATGTTTGACAAGACATGACATAGTATGGCAAGACCACGGCAACCATCCAGGTCACCAAAATGTCTCGAAATCATCCTCGTCGATGTCACCCTGGTACACACAAGTTGTGGCTGACGGTGAAGCAAGAGTTGTTAACTCAGAATTACGCCAGCGCTCGTTTGAAGCAATACCTCCACTATGCATACCGAAAGACCACGTCACTGCTGGGAACATTTTTCTCCTTTTCTCGAAGAGCACTTAGCCGTCGCAAGAAAGGACAGCCGCACTTTTTTTTTTTTTAGCTTTCTAGTCGGCGCTTGTCTAAGGTGTTCTGGATGCTGTCATATAGAATAATGATATCGGATCCGGTGGGAACTGCGCCGTCAAAGTATACTGGTCTCACCTTTCCTATCGTATTTTTATTTAAGGCAGACGTTTCTCGCTCATGGTACATCTTAAAGTTCCTGGTCGTCAACGAAGAGCAAAAGGTTGCCACGAACGATGTATATATACTTGACAGAAACCGGGTCACCGTTTATAGGAACATGTTGATCGCGCGGTCCGCTGCCTCCATCCTTTCGGGGCCTCCAATTTTAGTAAGTGGAGAAACTAATCTCTGCTCGAGGGCGTTGGCAACGCTGTTTTCTGCCGACCTTCCAGAGACGACCAGTAGGTGTCGTTGACTCCTCTTATTTCCTATATATTATACATTTTTCTTTTCCTGGACGAAGCATAGGCGTGTCGGAGACGTATCTCTTTCATCGGCTCGGCGGCGCGTTTTGCTTGTTTCGCCTGTTTCGATCGTTGTCACTTGGGCGCCGTTACCCCCCATGGGTGCTGTCTGGCCCAGAAAAGAAAAGCGAAGTAAAAACCTCATATATGTTGTCCTGGCAGGAAATAAAATAAATAGAATGCAAGGTTCGCGGAAAAAAAAAAAGAGAAGAAAACGTGTAGCACGTTTTTCCCGAAGCCGAGGGAGGCTTTGCTCTTCGTTACTTTGGCATCTGCTCGTCAGACCTCTGCAGGGAACCTCAGGTCTCGTTAGGCGAGAGAGCTTTTGACACCTTGCGGGCGCGCGCAAACTTGTGCTACGTTGCCCTGAGCGATCCCCGTGGAAAAGAGTGGACTTTCTTTTCTTGTGCACTCTACGTCATTTTTTTTTTTCTTCTGAGTCTAACCGTACAGACCCCCCGATGCTCTCAAAACTTTATTCTGAAGCGCCTTCTTCTCATGACAAAGTTTTTATACACAGACTTCCTTTTTTATAGTTTAGTGCTGGAGCACGGCCGCTCAATGGAGGCAATGGAGGTGCGCCTCCATTGAGCGGCCGTGGCTGGAGAAACTTTAGTTAACCACGATCAGATGCCAGCGCGCCATCTATACGCGAGGCGGCTATATGGCTGGTTTTTGGAATCAGTGCTTCAGCTTTCACGCCTGCTGGAGATTCGGCAGGTGACGAAAAAACAGAAACAGAGACGCTGAGAAATCGAGATGAAACGTGACTTTCGCACGGCTCTCCACAACAGGAAGCAACCAGCCCCACCGGTATAAGCTAGCTTGACGTTGTGGGAGTCTGTTTTGCTAAAAAAATAAAAGAAACCTGCGAGCACGCTTCTCATGCTTTGCAGAGTTTGATGCGCTATCAAGATCAGGCACGAGAAAGTTCAGTGATACTAGGTTTCGACGAGTTAAAAAAAAAAAAAAGAAATCGAGAGAACCAAACAAACAAAGAAAGGGCTGAATGTAGGAGCTTCCTTTTGTACGCGTGGGATCGCTAAGAGAACTATTAATGGCGATTTTATGTTCCTACCTCAATATCCTCATGTGTGTGTGTGTGTGTGTGTGTGTGTGTGTGTGTGTGTGTGTGTGTGTGTGTGTGTGTGTGTGTGTGTGTGTGTGTGTGTGTGTGTGTGTGTGTGTGTGTGTGTGTGTGTGTGTGTGTGTGTGTGTGTGTGTGTGTGTGTGTGTGTGTGTGTGTGTGTGTGTGTGTGTGTGTGTGTTCTTTTATTTTTATTTTTGCTCCTTGCGCGCCTACTGCGCCATCCGATTGTGGCGATATATAAATACGAGGTGAGCACGTTCCGTGGGGGTGGCGGGCACGTAGACTTTCCGGTTAAAATTCGAGCTCCTCGACGCTGCGTCACGTTTGTGGAGAGTGGACCCAAGTGCAAAACAGTCGCAGTTAGTGATTACGACGAAAACTCATGCCAGAGGAGCTCGCAACCGGGAAACGAAAAAGAATTCTCCATGTGATCTTTCTCTCTTTCCTTTATATCTACAAGGCATATCAAAGAGCCCGCGAGCGAAATAGACTGCTCCCGACACCGTTGTTTCTGGATGCCATGCAGCAATGCCCTTTATCAGATGGAGACAGAAAAACCTTCCGCAACACGGTACCCACAAAATGCCACAGTAAGAACTACTGTACAAACGAAGGCAGAAAAGTATGACACGGGAAAAAAAAGAAAAAAAAAAGAAAAAGGATTTTACGTGCCGTCCTTACCCTGTTTGCGAACTATAAAACTATATATTGCACAAGAGCTACGTATAGCAGCGCTACGGACGTTCTTCTATTGGCTATAGTTCAAAGAGAAAGAGTTGCGTATTCTTTGGCACCTGACGTGGCGTTGTATACTGTTTGAAAAGCCCACGCATGCGCAAAATGTGCATCACGTAGTCGCCAGAACTACTGCTCATTTTACTCCCGTATCTGCTTTTTCTTGGACTTCGTCAGAGCCAACTTAAGCTTACTGAATAGGCTGCTTTGTCAGAGCTTCACGTTTCAATTGTCTGCGACTCTATGTGAACTAGCGCCGTATATATAGCAAATGGCTTAGTACTTCGTCACGATGTACAGTACAACTCTCGGCAATCACGATGCCAGGAGTGTTCCACAGGTTGTCGGTGGAGTAAAAAGAATAATAAGGAACATTCTTCAGCGTTGTTCTCGCGCATAAATTACATAGCATAGAAGGCAGTGTGACTCGAAAATTGAGATACGTTAGTGTATGGTACATAATACCAGAGAAACACTTAAGATGAACCGACTTACTCCTCAGAAGCAGCGTTTTTATAGGCAGCAGCGGGTATATTAAAGCGACAATCTCCAACTGTAATAACAGGCTTCGTATCTGTGTTTGACGATTGCATAGCGCCAACGATCGAGTGGTATGCGTACTCGTTCACTTCGTTGGTACACGTGAGCCGCTTTCCAATAGCTACACCGGCAGCCTTTAGTAAAGGCTGCCCTCGTTAATACTGCCGCGTTCTATGCTCTAACGAGCGCGACCCTTTCAGCTTCCGGCGATCCAACGCGGCGAAAATCACGCGCAATTATCGCTTTAGCGTTAGTTAGCGCGTCTATAATAATCGCGCCCTATATAAGCCGGTAACAACCTTGTGAAAACTGACATTCCGGGAGCGGCCCATCGATGTGTGCCTGTATACATATATAACAAGGCAACACATGAGTCCTCTAACGAAGCTGAGGAGAGGAGGATTTAGAGAAAGACAGAGGGGAGGGAGGGTGAAGGAGAAAGGTGAGGCTTATCGTCGCCTGCCTTAAGGGAAGTACTCTGAGGCGACGCCACGCTCCGCCATCCCAGTCGAAGCCATGGGCGAACGGACGGACGCACGCACGCACGCGCGCGAGCAGCCGCGCACGGGAGCGGATTAGGCCGAGATTAATGCGAGCATGTCACCGCGCATTAATCCCGCGTACTTCCGCAAGGGGAGAATTTTTAATTGAACGCTCGAATTCATCAGCTACCGTAGCATGCGCGTTGGCCGACGCCGCCGGGTCGGACCGAGCACCGAGCAACCGGTAGTGCCGCCGAGACAGCTACACAGGAGGCCGCGCGCACTGCCGCTCAGTGTTATGGAGAACCAGGCGGTGTGGTTGAAGTATAGCAACAGCGACGGGAACAAGAAGCCGAAGGCTTCGAGTGAGAGCATCAGTCAGCGTCCGAAAGCCATCGATGAAGAGGGGGGGTGCCCGGGGGCAGGGAAGGGAGGAGAAAGGTGTGTCGTGCCTTCGAGAAGGCATCCAGGTAGGTATAGGTATATAGCGGCTCGGAGAACTGCTTGCACGGGGTGCAGCTGATTAGGAAATCCAGTCCACCTTTCTCCTCCCCTTCTTGGGGCGCGATAAACGATCGCCGCCTAGTGCACGTTCGACACGGGGTGAACGCTCGAAAATATTCGCCGCGATTGCTGGCCTCGTGTGCGTCTATACCTGCTAAACGCGGGTATACGCCTGATGAGAGCGTTTTCTGGGTGGCGTACAGTGAGTTTGCATGTGTGTATCTATCTACACATGTGTATGTATATATTTATCGAGGGGCTTCCTCGGCTGTATATATATATATATATAACTGTACGCATCGAATCAATGCTTGGCGGTGCGAGTGCGGAGGATTAGAGAAGGCTGCTCTCTGGGCGGCCGATCGAGAGCGTGCGCGGTCGAGGATTAAGCAGGCGCACTCGTTTGTCGAGAGGGATCTGCCGAGGATAAATGTGTCGGGAAGGGTCCTTTATACGGAGCGTGGTACTTTATGTCCTCGACATTTAAGTCGAGTGGATTCAAACTGTGCAGCGGCTTGCACTCGCCCTCTCTTTTGGACTATTGTCTTGCACTGCTCGCTCATCTGTGCTTCTTACTTTATTTTGACGTTTGTTTAAAAATCAAAACAAGGTTGGAAAACTACTATGCGAGGGGAAAAATACAGGAGCAGAGACGATAGGAATGTATGAGCGATATGTAACGATTAGTTCATATGGATAAAGAACACGAGTGCTGGAGATGGCTAACCACTGCACATAAGACTGATTTGTGAAAAAAAGCGATAAACTAGAAGTGCGAAAGAATAGACATCAGGTTTATTAGGCGCCCAAACGTTTTTCACAGACTTCATATTATCTGCGAGATTATTTGGAGGGAGAATGCGACAACTTTTGTCAACATGATGTGGAACTTTAAATCCCCCCCCCCCCCTTCCCCTCCAATAGCGTATAGCAGAATTCTTTTTTATGCCTCGTTATTTCCAAACCGTTATATGTCGCAAGCATTTTTACCACTGAAAAAGGAAGTTCCGGAACGTTATTGCTTAGATTAAACTGTTACTGCCCACAGCAGTCCGAATGATCTGCTTGCGTCTCCATTTCGCGGGTTCATCACGTATGTGGCAACTTTTGTAGGGCTTTGTGTTCATACGTTGCATACATATATTGGCTTCCATAAATTTCGAGATGGGCCGCTTTAAAAGCAAAGTAAAAACAGTCTGACCGAACCCAAAATGCTGCTAGCTGCAAGAATCGTGAAATTAACGTATAGTTGATCTTAACGCAATGTAAGGACAAATTTGGAGATAGGACAGAAAAGGCGGACCGGAGTGCTGAGCTCTATTCTGACCAAAAAGGTCGCAGTTCGTGACATTGAACGATGCAGGCGTGATATTTTCTGCTTTGGTTGCTTCTTTAATAAACACGATATCTTGCGCCTGAACTCACTCCCACCACATATTTACAGATATAAATCGAAACAGCACATGACGTTTGTAGCGACCATGCCTCTTTTCGGATGTTAGAATCACGGCACTGAGTGCTTTTTTGTACAACAGTATGACAATGCATTTCAGCTCTGCTTTCACTTGGTTTCCTTATCCTGCCTTTTAGACGGAGCCAAGATGCCCACGAGTTTCAGGAAGGCTCCTTGAATACATCCTCTTACATCCGTGCCTCCGCTCGCTCCCTGCCGATTCTTTGCTCTTGTTGTCCCCCGCACATCGATTCAAGCCGGTTTCTCTCTGTATTCCTCGCCAGATTGACTCCGGCTGGTTTTCAAAGGAGCACATCTCCAACCAGGCCTACACTCCAAGGAACACGGTCCTATTTTGCTCTACAAGACGAAGGAGACGCCGGGACGGACCCCCGTATCACGCATCCAATCTCCCCGAAGGATCTCCGCACCCTCAAAGAGCGCTCTCGTTCGCAAAGGTAATGAAGCTACTTATCGCACCCGCCGAAACTTTTTTTTTATTTATTTATTTCTTTCTTTGTACGTAACCGAATGCAGCCCTCTCGGGCACTCCGTGTGCAACGGAGAACCCGACGACGCGCGCAGTCGAATAAGCGGCACAGTTTTCGTGTGCCTTACGCGACCAGCGCCTTCGTCTCTGGTACGGCACACAGAGAGCCCTACTCCACCCAGCAGTCATCCCACACGGTCTACGTCGATCCCGCCTAGGCCAGGCAGGCTTGATAGCCGCCCCGATGGCTCCCCGGGGCGGGCTGCTGGCTGGCTGCGCCCGGAACAATGCTACAGCAGCGTATCGCGCACTCCTCGCTCCACGTCCCGGCAGTTGCCAGCAGCGCTGCGAAAGGCCGTCGCTTCCGGATCAGCCAATCAGAGAGCACAGTTATGGTGTAGCCATGGCACAGTCTAAACGTCAAACGGCATGCCACTCCGCCTTTCAGACAGAACAGTCCGGCGCCGTTTCTTTCAGCTGACGCCGTCGTATCTTACGTCACGTCACGGTCACTCTCAGCAGCGATAGCTTTCAGATGCCCCGCGTCCTGAAGGTAGCGCAGGGGATAGGCAAGTTGGCCATCGAAAAGAGGGTCTATCGCTGTTTCAAGTGAGAAAGACCCTACGCCTCATAACGAAACGCTGCATCGAATTAACGAGACGAACGGTACAAGCGGCATCAGGAGGGGAGGGACCTGTCTGAGACACAATATATACGTGCGCGCTGTTCTCGAGAAAAGAAAACGCGCGAAAGGCGCAGAAGAGCGCGCGCGCGCGTTTTCTTCCGCGGATCTCACCACCGCTCGGGGCCCAGCCATCGAATCGAGTTCCAAGCCAGGGGCTGATAAGGATGGCTGGCGCTCCATGCTTCAGAGCAGGCATCGAGGAGGGCGGGGGGAGGGGGCAGAGGGGAGGAGAAGCTTTTTTTCTCGGTGGCGAAGATAAAGAAAAGGCGCGCACCAAACGCCTAGAGAGGACGGTGATAGACGGTTCGGCCTAAGGCTCTGTGAATTATAACGGTGTTGACAGGATCGATTAAGAAGCCGCTCCGTCGTCGTCGTCGTCTTGGGCCGAGGGTTTATGCTCAGACGGCGCCGCTCCTTGAGCGCTCCGTGTCTCGGCGCCTGAGTGAGCGCACTTATATAAATGCGTGATGGTGTTGGGTGCGATTGGGCGGCTAAAACCTCTTCCTCAAGGCTGGAGTGCGGTGTGTGCGTGTGCGCGTTCTTTTTATACGCAATGTCGAACGCCTTGCATTAGGACGGTAGCAGGCAGCTAGATAAGAGACACTCGGCGATTATACTTTTCTTTCGCTTATATCGCGTCTGTGCAACTCTGTTCTTCCTGGCTGCGCCCGGGGTGAAGGATTGGCAGTGAAAAGAAAAAAAAAATATGTATATATAAAGAAGGCAAATAAGATGAGGGGAGCCTTCATGATGATGACGTGAACGACGGAGAAGCAAAATTGTGCGTTGCTCTGGGATCATGTTGCGTGGTTTATTTGATGTTACAAATTCATTCACACTTGACAAAAAAGAAAAAAGAAACATTCAAAACACTTCGCAAGAGAAATACTAGCACTTTTGTACGATATGGAGGTTGAATTCTAGACAGGGAGGTCGCATTTCAGTGCAGTGGCGGTGGTTTAATTAGAACGATAAAAATAAAAAGAACAGAACGATGACGACCTTGGAAATGCCACAGAATATCTTGACAGCTTGCATCAATCATTAGCCAATACATGTCTATACGTTATTAGAAGCGAATATTATTGAGATCTCATATTTCCAAGGCAGTGTATACATTCCACACAAACGTCGAAACCTCGCCGAAAGGTTATATTCATTTACGCCAGATGTTGCGTGTGACGTGCAAATTGCACGCACATGTCATATCGGATGCGGCAGAGTGCCCACTAATTCCGAGGAGATCGTTCACTTTCATTATTCTCATTCTCCTTTTAACTGTATTCCACTCTCTGACGTTTCCACGCTGAGGGGAAGCGCGAAGACAGTATTATTCAGAGTGAGACAATTTTAATTACATCGAGATTAACGCACGCGGATTTATTGAAATGGTTAGTTTTGTCAAGCCGAGTGCAATACATTTAATTGTGGGAAGATCAGACTTCGTTATTTTTTGTTCGTTTAGTTAATGCTCTTGGACTGGCATACAGAAGATGGGGGGGGGGGGGGGGGGGGGTCAAGCACTTAGGCGCCGAATATGGCTGAGTCCGAGACTTCTGTGTGGCTTTCCCGCACAGGCAAGTTAGGTCAGTGACACCATTGAGCTTTTTATAAAAATTATGAAAACCAATTAGCCTCACCAAGCGAAATGTATCTGCGGTGAAGGCCCTCATGTAGCGTTGCAGGGCAAGAAGAATGCAATGCTGTATCTGGCAAGAATATAATCTCAAGCTCATATTGTTATTAGCTTTGTGCAGATCTAGCAGCAACATGTTCTCGTCATGCACACAAGCAGTTGCTTTAATCCTTATAGCTTATAGCACGTTTGTTATGAGACCAACCCCACGCTGTGGCCTCGTAATGATGTATTTTCCATCACTGCAAAGCGGGCTTATTCACGGTGCATTCCGCATGCCCAACTTAGGTCGTCGCTGGAACTGCAGACTGCGCGTGCAGTCAAAAGGGGGCCACGCGTCGACAGCTGCCGGGGGAAAAAAAAAAAAAAAAAAAAAGCTGGAACTCATTTCTTTCTCCGAAAGCTGCTGTTCACCATTGGGTGGACCACTATTATTGCGGTGAAGCTGTCTTGAGATTGGATAAATATCTTAAATGGTGCACTCGTCACTGCTATCGATGTCCACATGCTTCCTCTAAAACCAACAACAAAATAATAAATAAAGAAGAGGAGGAAAACTAAGTGTTTCCGGTTCTTTTCTGCCTAGCATACACCAGACCAGTATCCGCATCAGCTTCTCACAGGCTGGGACAACTCTACCGTTACAAGCGGCAAGTTCGTTATTCTTCACGCCAGTCAATTATTTTCCTGACGCAAGCGGGCACTCTCCGCTTACGTAAGCGAAGTCGTGACCACGGGATGAGAGGCCCGTGTTGGCGACTCATTTGCGCGTTCAACACGCGAGCTGGCATTGGTGAAGCCGTATACAATCTGCCCTTGGCATTCCCGTTCACGCCATGGAGTTTCCGCGGAAGTGACCGCTGCCAGTGGGAAAGAAGTGTGGACGAGACCGGTTATCCCATTAAAACTCCGCTTGTGCATACGCCAGGACAGCCTCCGCCCTATGCATACATGTATATGCGTGAGCGGGCTATCTCAAACAGCGCATGCCCAAGATGCAACGAGTTCGTGTGGGCCCTCTTTTATTTTTCGAGAAAACGGATGATCCCGCGGCATTGGAGCTCTCTGTAGCCGCGATAGCCATGCGGACCATAGCTATACAGAGGAGGAGCCGATGATGGAGCTCCGCCGTTGCACGGCGCGGAAGCGAGTGTTAGCGAGTGTCTCTTAGCGACCACCTCTGGCGAGCAGACGTCAGAGCGGGGACCAAGCGGAGAACGAGATAAGCCCTGAAAAAGTATCACCCTCCGAGAGCCCCGGAGTCAGTGAGTGAATGAGTCCACCCGCCCCATCTGCCTGCCTCATCGCGAAAGAAAAAGCATCCGGAGAGAGCTTTTTCTTTCGTAAAAATCGCTTATCAAGGTGCTGCTGTCTTCTCTTGCCCCGTCGCCTGGAACGAGATGGTGGGCTTGCGCGATGTCTTGCCCTCCACGCTTGATATATCCTGTCCGTGGGCTGAAGTGCTCGAAGCTCGTTACCGCAGAAATCATTTCCGGGACACTGCCCCCTTGTCCGCGACCCTTCCTTTCCCCTTTGCTCTTCTTTGCTCTCTTTGCGGCCTTTGTGTCGCTCCGTTCTTCGGAACTGCCGAGGTACTCAAACAAAGGGACGCCAACATCCACGAGATACGGAGCGCGTTCCTCAGACTCGGCACTCGTAATAACTCTTAACAGCGACGGATTTGAATTTATAATGAAGCGAGGCTATGCCTTGCGGTCCGTGTCTCTTCTACAGTCGCTGTTAATGATTGCACAGCTATTTTTGTTTTCATTCTTAACCTAGTTTATACTGATTCTTTTTGACAGGCGCGCCGTGTAACAACAAAAGCCTTATCTCTGCGGTCCACTGACGCGGGGAAAAAAAAAAAAGGTCGGCCGAGGTGATGTATTGCTCGACGGCCCGGGCATTTATCTCACGGAATTGCCGGGACATATTTCACTCCGATCATTATTTCTCGAGCGGCGGAGCTGGAGCTTTGCACGAGGACGCTGGCGGTGAGCGTTGCGTACAAACAAAAGGGCCTTCGTCGATGCTCGCGACCCGTAAGAGTGACGGTGGACGAAGGATAAATGAAGCGGAGCCAAAGGAAATAAACGAAGGAGTTTTCTTGACCGCTTTGCGGCAAGCGAGGAAGTTCGCCCGCGTGGACACTGTCTCTTTTGTCTCATCTTTTGTCTGAAGCTGCACACGTGGTTCTCGAACGAATAAGGAACAGTAAAATAAAGAGAGAAGAGGTAGGACACTCCACGCCAATGAGATATTTATTTCAAAGAGGCTTGGTGGCCAGTAGCCGAAGCCTGCACGATTTGTTTCGTTTTGTTTTTCAGGGGGAACGAACATAAATGATGACAAAACACAGTTTTGAATGCCAGCTGCTAGCAAGATGAAGAATGAAGTTTGTTCTGGCAGTTAAAGGGTCTTATACTGCGCGTTTTTCGTGTTTCGAGGTGTCATAACGCAGTACAGTTCATCACTCTACATTGATTCAGTGTCATCGATTTTTTGATGAATAAGATAAAGAAGAGAAACGATTGTCATTGTTTCTCTACTGCACTGCCAGACACAGGGTCCGATATTGATCTTGAGGTCAGCTTCACATGCATTAATTAACTGAAGACAAAGGACAGGTCACATCAATCATGACCTTCGGAACTTTGAACTCGCAGTTGCACTCACAACGGGTGCTCTTTCTCATCTTTAAGCGTGTGAGGAGAACGCCGCTGTCTTAATTAGGACATCGATAAATCATAAGAGCGCCTGTCGCCCGCCGAATGTGGGCGTTTAATTAAGATGTCGCTCCGTGTCGGTACGAATTAAGAAATACGTGTTGGTTCCCACTGGCAGTCTTTCGCTTTTGATTCCTCTCCAATGCGTCCCGATGTAATCGAAACGCAATTAAAGAGCCCGGGCGCGAAACGAAACATCGCAGCAAGCTGGGACGCGCGAAGGGGCAAGTGAAGAACAAGCCGTCCAATGATGAACGACCGCAATCTAACAGAGGATTCAAATGCGGAGCGGTGTGTGCGCGCCGCGTAATGCGTCACGCCCACTCTTGACCGAATCGCACCCGTCTCCTAATGCGAGCGCGCAGCATTAATTGCTCGACTATAGGCTGAGTTGATCAGCTGCGCGCTTATCACTCAATTAATCCTCGCAGCCAATCAGAGCGGCATCGCGCGCAGGTCGTAGGGGAGTTGCCTAATATAGCATGCACGCTGTACGAAGGTGCCTCCGAACAAAGAACACTTAGAACACTTCGCGATTGCGAAACAAAGCCCGTATAGAGTGACTACGCGGCGCACGGCATATAGATGGACCATTGGAGGCCGCGTGCATCTAAGGGTGGGTTTCTTGAGGAGTTCGGGGGGCCCCTCGTTAGGGGGCTCCCGCGGTGTTTGAAAAGGTCGCGGGGTCACCCTACCTGATAAAACCAGGGGAGGGGGAGGGGCTTTCTTCTTTGCAACATGCGCACCTTCGTGACTATTCTCCAGCCAGGTGAGAAAGAAATCGGAGGGAAGTAGCGAATGAAAGAAAATGAGATGGACGCGATGAAGGATGCCCAACAAAACGGATACACAACGGCCAGAAACTGACAAAGGCCGTGCTCGCAAGGAGCTCCTCCGATACGCTTTTACCGCTTGTGCGCCTTTCTGTATAACTAACTGTCTGCTGCAGCCGGCCGGGCAGGTATCGCTTTCTACGACGCCGATACACAACGAGTCAACGGGGCAACGAAAACAGACGCCGCAGCGCCGACAGCAAATTACAAGTGAGCCGCGTGCGCGCGGATGTTCGCGGCGTGCAAGCATGCCGGCGGGCGGTCCGGAATGAGTCTCTTCTTGCCTCCGCGTCACAATGCATGGTCGCGAGGCGGCAGCAGCAACAGCAAGAACAAGAACGCCACCACCCGTCACCACAGAAAAGGAGAAGAACGAAAAGCAATGACAGAAAAGGGGGCCGCAGTTATTCTTTCATTCCTTTTGCTCGCGCAGTACACTTTTGTGTTTTCCAGGTGACTCGGCGGTGGCGTTGTTGTTAGTGGTCGGGGTCCCTTCTCCGTGCCACCCCACGATGCCACCACCAATATTTTGCCAGCACGTTCTTTGGCAGAATGCTGAGCGCGCTTTCTTTTCTCCCCATCTTCCTCGCGTTGGAGACTGCGCCGCGGTGCCGTGGGCGCGCGTGTGTATACGTGCGTTTTCCGAACAAAGGCGAAAGTGTCTCTCCATCCTCTTCGTCATTTGGCCGCGCGCGCGAGCGCCCGCTGCTCGTTTGGCCGAGGTCGCGACCCCAATAAAGGACCCCAATAGCGGGGCGGTGCTGCGCTGCGGGATAGGGGCGAGCCCGCGCGAGCCTCTGTTATGAGCGCGAGATCGCGTTTGGTACAGGCCGGGGCGAAGAGCGCGTCGTCGAAAGTGAGCTTCGGCGGAAACGATGGCAAATACGGCGCGTGCTCTGGCGGCATCGAGCGGATTGCGTAATATTTCATATATGCTGGTCATCGCGAGCACGCGATACCGTGGCTGTATTGAATGGCCATATTTCGCATAGTATGCGGGGATATTTGTTCCGACCGAGCATTCTTACTGTCAGACTTAATTATTCGCCAGTGGTTCCATTATTTCGCACCGGAACTTGCAAATCTAGAATATGCGCAGGAAATTTTGACTAACAGTATACGCTTCAATCGTGCTTAAAAAATGAAATTGATATTGACCGCATTGCTCTACCCCATTGCGGGTTACTAATACCGACTAAAAAGAAAAGTGCAGGCGCGGGGTCCAGGTAATAACGAAGATACTAGTTGCGAGAATCGTAGCCAGGGGACGCCGCTACCGGACGGAAGAGCTAGCCGACGTAATGCAGACTGTGGAGGCTCGCCTGCAGTGCCGTGTGCTCCAGCGTGCTAACTCAATCGCGGGCAGGCCTCAAACAAACTCATACTGTGTGGAGAATGTACAATAGTATATTATACTCCTTTACCTTTTAACCTAATCTGTCCTTTCTCCCTGTCACTCACCTCTTTGATTTCTCCAACCCGTCTCCTTGCTATCCCTTTATTTCCGCCGCCCCAGTTCCGGGGCTTCAGCTCATTTCGATAGCAGATAACGGGGCAATATTAAAACCACTTGCTACTACTATATTTGGAATTTCGGGCTAAGAAGACTTAGTAATTCCCCTAGAAATGCATCTGCCCTGTACAGTTCAAAGTCAGTTTTCTTCCTTCCACACTTAAGTTGTAATTCCACGCGAAATATCCGGTTAGATCGCCCAGACTCTGGAACACATTTTGTCGCGTCGGAACAGTTTCACAGGGAAAAACTGGTATCGGCTAACGGCACGAAACCTTAACAAAGGTCTACCACCTGAGAGAGAGAGAGACCTTCATTTCAGCGCCGTATTAAATGCCGAGTATGTCCTGGGCAAGGGTCCTTAAAGCTAAGCGGTCCATCAGCTGGTCCGTGGATGGCCAGATTTGAACCATGCATTTCTCCGACTTTTCCCTCCCCCTTCTTCGTGGTTCGTGGTTTTCCTCTGTAAAATGCCTCGCTCAGCCGGAAAGCGGCTGTCACCCTCCCTTACACCCGACCCAGGAGCTCAGACCCAACAAAATACGATGCGCTTTGCGCACGTGAGTATATTGATTTTGAAGCTATAAGCGCGTGTAATGATTACGCAGCGAACGTGTATTGAGAAGAACTTTATTACTGAAACGTCCGTCAAATCAAACCAGTAATAATAATAATAATAATAATAATAATAATAATAATAATAATAATAATAATAATAATAATAATATAGTTCACAGGCAGGGAAAGGTGCAGCATCTGTCACACTTGCGCTGTGGACACCTGAATTGCACCGTAAGGGAAGGGAGGAAGGTGGGAGTGAAAGCGCAGAGAGAGAGAAAGGGGAGTCGTAGTGGAGGGCTACGGAGTAATTTCGACCACCTGGGGATCGCACAGCACACGGACGCCACTTCGTTTCGCCTCCATCGAAACGCAGCCGCTGCGGTCGGGATCGAACCCCCCTCATACGTAAAGCAAAAAACAGAAGTGAGCTCGCTTATCAAACACACATTTTATCTAGCACGCAGACTGAGAGGCAGATCGCCATGCAACAAGGATCACGCGTATACGCCACAGCGCACGATGAAATGAAAACAAATCGTGCACTATAGTTCCGTGCGCAGAAGCAGCATCTCGAAGTCCTTTGCTTTTTTCCGCCCTTCGTCTCGCTCGGCGTAACTTCTTGAGTGGATTTTCCGCAAGGGACCGCCCGAAGCGTCCCTGGGCTAGGACTCTGAGCCGCTCGAGAGTCGAGAGCGCTTCTGCGGGGGAAACGCGGACGGCGGGGGCAAACTCGCTTATGCGCGCCGCCATCCTTCGCGATCCACTTTGTCCGAGTTGACACTCGAATGCTTGCGTACGCAACTGTCCCTTCTCTTCTCTCTGCCTCCCACCCCGTGCTTCGAGCCAAACCGCTTCGAAACGAACGAAAGAGCGCGAACCCAAGACGCAACGCAAGCTTCCCTCCCGAACCACCACGGGTTCCCTCAGAAGCGAGAGTGAACGAACAGTCGCTTTCTTCTTCCGTTTATCCTTCCTTTCTCCTCGCTTTTAAAATCTCCTCTCACTTTGGCTTCCTCCCTTGCTTCATTCTCGAGCGCGCCCCCTCACCCCGAGGCATCTGCAGCGACTGCTCGGCTCGCCAGGACTTCCAAGTCTAGAAAAACGGGAGTGAAGAAAGAAAAAGCGAAAGGTATGAAAAGAAACTGGAAGGAGCATAGCACCGGTACCATCCCTCCGGCCAAAATGCGGCTCCAGAAAACTTTTCTTCCTACACTTCCCATGAGGAACACGGGCGCGCGCTCGCGCGCGCTGCCCACACAGCGGGTTCGGACTTGTCCTGTGTGCGTTTTTGTGCTCAAAGTCCAAATTCGTTTTCGGACCCAACTGCCGGCTCCTCGGGGCGTCTTTCTCCACTGCCGTCCCTTGCAGCGTCCCTGCCTCAGGTCGTCGACTGGGTTTTCCTCCTCTCCCGCCTTTGCCTTTTCTCCGCGCTCAGGGAGCGACAGATGTTAGAGCTTCGGCCGCGCACCGTGCTGTTCTCACGTGTGTGCGCGCCATTAACTGCACAGCGCAGATCCTCCCTGCCGAAGTGCCCACAAAGAGGCTGTGGCTGCGCTCTACCTGGTAGCCTCGTATTCGTACCTGCGCGAGGTAGGAAGCTGCGACCGAACCGCGAAATAAAGCGAAGCCGCTTTTTTCGTTTTACTATCTTGTCAAATGCATCTGTCAGGCACGCCTCTGCGATGTGCGCGCCAGTACATTTCCTCCACTTTATCTGTGACTCCTGGAGATGAATTAAACAAAGAAACGGGCGGTAGGCAATTCTCCTATTTGAAATTCCGTTTCCTCCGCACTGCGGAAACTGAAGACCTTGTTACGCGTGCATCAACACGTGATAAGATCTAAAACAAATGCCACCACGTTACAGCGATAAATACGGACGAAGAGAAGTACGGCAGACGCAAATGCACGCTTCTCTCGGAGCCCGGCCGTCGACAGCGTGCGCGTCGACGTCCAATTCATCACGTTACGCCGGCATGACGATGTGCGCGTCAAAGGGGCTTGCCAGTGCCCCCGTGCCGACAGGGGAGAAAGAAAGAGTCCGCCAAGCTAGCTTCGATCGGAAATGGAAGTCTTTCAGCGAGCCCTTTCGCCCAGCGGTCATGGCAGGAGTTTGCGCAAGCTTTTCTGCTGCGCCTTTTTTTATTTCCCCTTTGGTTTCTCTCTGCACTGAGCCAAAGCTGTCAGAGACTTGGCAGACCAAGCCCTTGCGCGTGCCTCTGCCCTCTCTCAACAAACAACGTCCATTCCTGCACCGTCGCGGGGCAGCGCACTTTGGAAGGGGGCCTCCTTCCGGTCTCGCGGTCGGCCGGGACGACATAAAGACGTAAAGAGTTCATCCGTATGCTCCGCCAGGAACGGACTATAAGAAACGGCGAAGGCGTAGACGGCCGCACGGGGCCCGGGGCCGACGTCGAATGCGCTCCGCCTTCCAGCGAGTCGTTCTCTCCCTGCCACTGGTCTTCCTGGCTGACTCGGAACGCGCCAGTTTCCAAAAGGGGGACCGCTTCGGCTCCCTCCCTCTCCGCACCGAGGAAAGCATGCACCGCTGGAAGAAAGCTCCGCAACTGATTTACGGTGCCTTCCGCGGCTGCTGCGGCCGTAGCAGTCGCTGCGGCTGCAGCCGAGCGTGTGCCGTGACATCTGTCGCTGCTGCCGACCGGCTCGTAGGACGCGCCTTTAAAAAGTTGTACGCGCTCCCGCCTGCGTCGCGCTGGCTAGACCCTCTCTTCTCTACAGCTTTGCCCTTCTCCCCGGTGCCGCTGCGACGCCGGTCTCCCGCGGGTCTCCCCGCGAGCGAGCCAGCGACAGTCTTGCTGCATGGACGGTGCTGCTTAAGGGCCCGGAGCACGTCGGCGAGTTCCATCTTGGGAGCCGCGAGGCTCGGCCGCCGGCGCCAGATACCGGGCTTGGAGCCCTCCTCGATTCGTCATCGTTAATCTCGGCCGCCTAGGCGCTGGCTGCTCGGCTCCCTTGCCGGCGCTTCTCTTTTGCTCCTCGGAAGTGCGCGCGGTCAGTGAGCGGTGCCTGCAGACTCCGGGCCTGCCCCGGCCATTCTTCGTCGCCGGCATCTGCGCTGCGAGCGCGGACGACGCCCTGATGAATGCGATGCGGCCGCCCCACCGCCAGAAAAGCTCGTCTCTCTCTCCCCCCCCCCCCCCCCTCTCTCTCTCTCTCTCTCTCTCTCTCTCTCTCTCTCTCTCTCTCACACACACACACACACACACACACACACACACACACACACACACACACACACACACACACACACACACACACACACACACACACACACACACACACACACACACACACACACACGCACGCACGCACGCACCACCGCAGGCCTGCATTGGCGCTTTGCGTGAGGCGTTGCTGGCCTGTATTATTCGCACCTTCCCAAACATAACGAGGTAGAGCAGTATATGTGGTAGCCGCTCCCGCGCTTCGCAATCTGCAATGCCTACGCGCGTCGAGCTGGGATTGATCGATGGAAAACTCATGCAGCGCGGCTCGGCGAGTAACTACGGAATTTCTTCACTTGAAATGCCGCTGGGAGGTGGGGGGAGCTCGCGTCTAATAATTATTTAGGCGCGCCACTCGTGGAGGGCGGCATCTTTACATTAACGCTCCTTTACAATGTATCTTCGTCGCGACTGGCAGAGCGTATTGGCCGGTCTCAGCCGGAAAGCTGCGTGACATTTCTGCTACTGTGGGCCACATATACATTTCCAATGTAGCCGTAAGGCTGTGTTAGAGGGCGTCTGCCTCGCTGTTAGTGGCTGGATTGAGCTGCGGATAAATAACCGCATGAGGCGACAATTCGCGGTGACATGTCGCGCGACGGGCTGAGGGCCGCCAAAGCATTGCCGCTCCCGCTGTCGCTCAGTTTCTGGGTTTTTAGAAAATTTCGCGTGTCGCCCGAAAGCAGCTCGCGAGGCAGCCAATAGCAGAAGGCTTTGGGGTGCTCAACTTTCATTCTGGTTCTTTTTGTTTTATTTTTGCGTGTGAAGTTTGTTTTCCTAGTCCGGTTTGGGCAAAGAACCTGCACGCTCTCACTTCGTCTGATTCGTGTATATTTGAGTGCATCGGGGCAATTCACTAAAAGCTTGGAAGGGTAGCTAAAAAAAAAAAAAAAAAAACCTAGTGTGGCTAGGTATTGTTAATTTTCGAAAGGAGCAGGAGAAAGTCACTGCTTGCAATGCAAGTCGGCATTGCAGTGTTGTAGCGCACCGCTTCGCTGTGACCCTTTAAAATGCGATGCGTTACAGGAAATTTCATCAGTGTTTTATCGTGCTTCATGCTGTTTAGTGTTAGAAACGGGATATAGCGTGATTGCACTCCCCCTGACCGAATGACGAGGCGGCGGTAACAGAGCAACGCTGAAAACGCGCCTCTCTGTCGCTGAGCCCCCGTCGCTCCATGCGGTATGCACCAACGACAACAGGCGTTGGCGGCGGCGTCGCGCGCGACGGATCGCTGGGGGCTGTTGCCTCATGCGGTCATCGCTTTGTTGGGGCGAAGCGCGCGAAATTCTTAAACTACCGGAAGGTCCACCTCCTGCCGCAGCTACCCCATTCGACAAAAAAAGAGCACTTTGCCATCACTGATTTTAGTGATGCGAAGCAGTCCCGACTGCCCGAACTAAACGCGTCCCGCCTTTCAGCATAATCCTCACTATCCTTTATCCTGTCCTGCTACGTCCAAAACCACCGCGGAGAAACGTAGTGTCAATAAGTTAATAACCTCGTAAGCATTAAAAAGAAGTAACCAAAAGAGCGGCTAACGTTTTTGACTGGCTGGAAATTCTGTCCAAGTTTCCGGCGCTTTGCGCAAGTAACATTAATCAGTATCGCGCACGTCCGGTGCACGCTGCATGTTGCAGTATATACTGCTTTAGCCAGCAACGCGCACGCTTAGTTACTTTTAGCGTGAACAAAAAAAAAAAAAATCTTTATGTCGCTATAGTAGATGCGTAACTACAGGAATTGACAAACAAATCGCTCTCAAACCTTGACGAAAAGCTACATACAAGCTAATAGTCAGAGAAAAACCCTAGCTCACGTTATCATCGGCGATGTAACGCCACACCGGTAAAGTGCCTCTCGAAATAACAACCTGCACTGAAAAAGAGGCGATACTTCTCGTGTTTTCTTTTTTCTACTTTCCCGTCCGCGTACCGGTAATGCGTGCATCGCATTCCCTTCACCCGGAAGAGTTACGGTCATTCATTGTGACCAATGCAGCCACCTCCTCCTTATACGCAGACCGCGCCATACCCCATGCTGTTTCACAGCACAACCCCAGGCCACCATCGGCAAGGTCAAACACTCGCGACATCTTATTTCTTCCCCTTCGGCGACTAGGGAATGCGAGCGCATTTCCAGATTCATACCGTCCGTACCTCATAAATTTAGCGAGTGGCTTCATTCGTCATGGCCACAGTAATTCAATACGACCAACTCCACCCGACGTGCTCGTTGTGCACACAGAGGGCGCTGCATGAGCATTTGGAGAATCGTAAAGTAAAGATGACCTTTGAACCCAGGAAATCGTAGTCCAAATATGTCCCGACGCTCAGCGAGGTGGACGGCAGGTGTGTCCGATGCCGAGCGAAGACGCCAACGCGAAGAGGAATTTAGAGGAACGGACAGCGGATACCTCGAAGGCGTCTCGGGGCTGGGGCAAATTTATGACGTGACACAAATGGACAAGTGCCCGCTGCGCGCAAGCTCGCGTTTCACGGGCGGCGGTGCTGGTATCATTCCGGCGCCTCGCTGAGCAAGCGGCGTGGGCTACCACCGCCACTATATACCCCGTGGCGCGATTTATGGGTCTGACCGGGCTCCCTTATAAACGATCGTCCATTTGCTTGCTTAGCATCGAAATGGCCCTTTAGAGGAGCCAGTAAGAGAGCGAGCCGCCGTAGCTGGCCGCTCCGAAGAAGCTTCTGTTTATGCGGGCCGACTGCGCAACACACACACACACACACACACACACACACACACACACACACACACACACACACACACACACACGCACACGCACACGCACACGCACACGCACACGCACACGCGCACACGCACACGCACACGCACACGCACACGCACACACACACACGCACGCACGCACGCTGGCCGCACAATCGATACGACGAGGAGATGGTGTAGCAGGCGCCGCAGAGCGCATTCCTTCCTTAAGAGGCTGACCACGCGTCAGGTATGTGAGCGCAAGCTTTTTTCTTGGTGTTTTTGTTTTATTCTCAACTGCCTCATTTCCCGTTGTGTGCGACCTGTACCACTCGTTTCGCCCCGTGTTCATCCGATATACCGCAGGCGAGCTGGGCCAATGCCTCGTATTCCTTTCTGTTTTCGCTTTGTTGTTTTCAAGCTTGCAGTACGTTGTGCTGTGGTTCTGTTCTGCGCACTTCCTGATCTTCATGGATCATTATGCGTGTTCTAACGGGCAGCCTAAGGAGGTGAGACTACGAAATTAGCTAGGGTGGCGTCAGTCAGCGCAGGGCAAGGTCTATTTGGAGATTATCGAAGGATTGCTGTGTAGCAGTTAGATGTAATCTGGCCACTGATGTTACTGCTGATGATAATCACTAGGTTTAATTTCAAGATGTATGTGACGTATATGTGGACTGTGAGGTGCAAGTTATCTCAATGTCTGCTCAAGCCTTCAGCTACAGTGATGTCCGTGGTTATGTTTACCGTTTCCTCCTGCACTCAACAAATTTCAATCAAATATTCCGGTTCAAAGCTTTTCATAAAAACAAAAGATATTTCGTTTTCGAATTTTAAATCAATTGCATATCCGGACGTCATTCGATGACTTTTGGGATTCACTGCTGTCACTTTTCATTTGTGAGGCGACCTGAAGTTCTTAGAAAAACGTTTGAGATCACTGCAATACTCGCATTGGGAGAGTGCGTAAGCATTCTTTGTGGAAGAAAGAAAAATAGACACGGAAGAAGACACTTCCGGATTGTGACGTCGCACTATGCCGTAACGCCCCTGGAAGTTGAGTGCCACGTGATTCCCCTTAGACGTCGACATTACCTTCCTTGGCTATTTCGACGTCTGATTGACTTAATTAGTTCTAATTAATTAGTTACTCCGCATTTCATCAAATGTTTTCCCCAGCGAGACTTCTCCTCCTCTATCTAGTGCAACCATTCGTTTTCTTATCACTCGTTTCGTTCGAACGTAATCCTGCCGACAAGCATCTGGTGACACGACCTTGAAAACATAACCATGCAGTTAATGCTGACGCATTAATAAACACAACATTAAGCGTTCATGACCTGGAGCTCCTTAAGTTCTTACGCCACTTGTGAGTCCATACACTAATCTGCTCCATTGAGGGTTCCACAGGAACAAAAATATGCAAGTCCGCCTCTTGCTCAAATAATGGCGCATACATCTCCTAACTATTCTAGACGGGCGCAGTGGATAGTTTACCCCTGAAAACGTCTAGAATTTTAGTGGCGTACGAATATGTTGCATAAGCATCCTCAGTGTCATCGCTCGTGGAAAGGAGGGGGCCATCCCCAAGTAGAAAACTACCGAAACTCGTAGGCATGCACAGAATACCTTACCTGCAATACTCCCTACCAGCAAGATATTTTTGATTTAGGGAGAAATTATCGCAACATCCGCGTGAGCGCAGTGGTACGGCTACGAAGGTCGGCTGTGTAAAGCTTTCTCAGAGACTGCGAAGCTGAAGCAAAATTATTCCTGGTGGGAAGATCGGAATGGAGGCCTCCGCCTGTCCAGTGTCTTTACCCTAAGCTAACAGGACGGCCAGCAGATGATAGGGCGACGATAGTGGGAAAGCTGGTAAGCATCTTGAAGAATGCCGGAACGTTGTTAATTTTATGTGAAGCCCGTACAAGGATGAACTGGTTTTCTCTAGCAAATCTCCTTTTTAGCCTGTAGCCTTTATGGACTCGCCGGTGGATTTTAAACGGTAATTATTCTCTTTGGCACTCCACTTTCTCGGGGATTAACCTTAATACAATGAACTGACACATTTCTCGGTAATGTTTACTGCGTGTATTCGTGCTGGGAGTTTTGTTCGGGTGCATGTTATAAACCCTACCACCGCATAACCCTCGCCCCCACAAGAGAGCCCCGCGCAATTGGCGACGCTCCAAAGGCCTAGGCGAGCCTCCACCGGCGGCAGCCACGCAGTGGTGATGAATGGCGCGGAAACTGGAGAGGACAACATTTACCCTTGTCCCGCCGTGCCAGAGGGCTGTTTTGCACGGCGCCTTGCCGAGGACCAGAAACGCGGTCAGCGGGCGCGAGCTACGACACCCGCGGATCGGGTCTCCCGCGCTCCGCGACAGAGTCTCTTTTTTCCCACGGCGACACAGAATGCCTCCCGCAGGTCCTCCTGTACGACGTTGCAAGTGCGGACGGGGCCGGCGGAAACTCGGTCTTTCGCGTCGCCTTCAAGCGTGGCGAGTCGCTTCCTGTCTAATGTCACCAGCGCGAAGAGCGTGCAAGAAGGGCACTATACTTGCTGCAATATGTGCAACCAAACGCGTACGTGCAAGGTCGAGGCAATCAAACAATTATTCAAAAAGCCTATCCAGGCAGGCGTGTTTTCTCCGGACTGTGAAGCTCTCCTTCAGTTTGATATACTGCACGACTGGTCAGAGTATGCGATGAGGCGGAGGCAAGCTGATCGACGGCGGTACGAATCAGTTGAAATTGCTGACCGGTCTGCAGTCGGGTAACGAGTGTACAAGCTTTCTTCTGGTCTGGTAATCCGCTTCTCTGGGGTTAAACGTTTGGGTGAATAGGTGTTTGCCGACGACGAGCAGACCCAAACACGACACCCGCGAAGCTCTTTGGGAATGTGTCCTTGCGGCCTTTCAGTCACGTCGTCGTCACTTTTCAAAACGTATCGGACTTGGCAGAAGAAAGATAGGCGCGTGACCCCATGGAAATACTTGGACAAACTCGGCGTCAAAAGGGCTCGAAACCAACATATTACAACCTACATAGTTGACGGATGCTCTGCTAGTCGGTTGTAACGGTGCATTTTTCGACGTGTGAACCACTGCTTTCAAAACTGCCAATCTAACGGAGTCCTCTTGGTATTGCTTTTGCTTTGGCATCTGTAACGGCACCCGCTGAAAAGTTTACTCTCGACACTGCTTTTTAGTTCCCACTAGCAGACAAGTTGCCCTTTACAAGGAGAGCGGGCACCAGTGCAGAATCCCCGGCATCGATAGGCGCGTAGACTGAAGATGCTATCATGGCTCATTACATGTACCCCGGCACTCCCCGAGAAGTCGGAAGAAATTGTCGCCCTTACGTTCCGCAGAGCACACGAGACTGGCAACGCCTTTAGAAAAACCCGGTAGATCGATATTGGCCCGCCGGCGTCTTCACCCTTAAGGAATTCGGCAAGCCGCGGCTGATCTCCAACCGCGCTTCTAGACGCTTTTCCTTCCCACAGGCGACCTTCCTTTCCTTACATTATACCCCTCCGCCTTTGCCTATACTCTCACCGTCGTCGCCGCACTGCCATTCGGCCGGTTGGCAAATCCCCAGGTGCCGCAAAGCCTGCTGTGCAGTAGGCGGAAGCGAAATTCCGCGCTCCTCCTCCTCACTTCCCTAACCTCCAGGGAAGGTTGGAGGAGCAAGGAAGGAAGTGTGCTTTAGCAGAATGTCACACCCGGAGGCGTTGGCTGGCAACTCTCAGGAAAGCTACCCCCTCCCCGTTCACACCCGCCAAATTAAAGCGGCACGTCTGAGTTCGGAACTCGACGAGCCTGGAAATGCTACTGCCATACCACCGTTCCAACACTTCTCCTCTGTCCCCCTTCCTTTCCTTTCGCCTTCCTTCCCGTCCGCGCGGCCGCACTTCCTTGACTCGGCCGCACTTGGCGAGAACGTTTCGTGATCTGGCATTTGAATGGGTTGCGGCGTTATATCGGGAAACCGAAGACCGACACCCGATCGCCTTCCTTTTCCGCGGATGTACACAGTTTTCAAAACCCTTCCGCCGTCACCCTCTCGGAGGACCTGCTTTCGCCCTCTCTCCGTCGGGAGGATTGAGGCGCATACTGAGAATTTCGATCCCGAGGCGGTGACATGCCGCAGTCACGGGGAATTGGCCTCCTTAATTCCCCACGTCTCTCCCTCTCCTATTCCCTCCGTCCATACACCTCGCTCTCGCGCCTGTTCCCACAGCCGCACGCGCCTGCTCACCGTAAAGTGGCAGTCCAAGGGAAAAGTAAGAGAACGTCTCAGAACAAGATGAAAATAGGAGCGAAGATAAACTGACGAGCTTGATGTGAGTTTTCTTCTATTCGTCGTTCTTCTTTTTTTTTTCCCCCGCGCTTTGCCGCGGGCCCTGTTTCGCGAGGGACTCACCCGCGGCGGCGGCAGCGCGCAAAGTGAACGTCGACGCCAAGACGCTCCGGCGCGACACTTTCTGTCTCTTCTTCTGTCGCTCTTCTTTCTCCGAGGCTTTTAGCGGCAGATTGCCCCGGAATGAATTATTGAGGAGGTGTTACATTTGTCACTTTTTCCCCCCTCTGCTAGCGGGCCTTATAAGAGGTGAACTTAGGGCTCGCTTTCCACTCGTGTGTGTTTGTGCGCGCAGTCCTTATATGACTCGCTCTTTCCTCTGCTCAGGCCGCAGTTGTCTCCTCGCGGTAGCTGGCGAAGCGGAGTTGTGTCGCGCCCAACTGATCTCGTAATTGCCGCTGCCTGCACCCACCTGACGTCCTTGCCTGCCCCCCTCCCCCTTTCCTCTTCCCTTCACCAGGGCAGCTTGACCCCCTCCCCTCCGTCCTTCCCTCTTTCCTTCCTCTTGTCTTCGAACTTTGGCTGGATTTAGCGAAAACTGTCTCAGGGCGCTGTCGTCGTCTTCTCAGTCCGTTCTAGTATACACTGGCAATTTTGATTCATAGGAACGTAAGACCACATTGCATTAGGTAGGCCCAGATCCGTTTAGGTAAAGTATAGCAAATATGATCGATCTGGAACGCACGAAAAAGAAAGATAAATAAGCGACACGATTCTTCGCTTTCCTTTGCACCTAAATGGTTAGAGAAACCCATTAAAGCTATAGTAATCCACTCAAGCTGTTTCAGGCATGTTCGACCTGAAGCCTGTATCTTCAGCGCACATTACATATATATATATATATATATATAAGAGAAGACCTGATACTTGAAGTTGGCGGAACTGCTACCTTCTACCGACCGACCCGACGCATCCAGGCTCTTAACCAAGAGCCAAGCAATCTGTACGCCTCGTATAATTACGCGCCTACGAAGCTACTAAAGGCCACGGGGGTGAAATACTGCGCGAACGGTGGTTCTCTCGTTAATGCCCCGCGATGTTGCGAGCGCGCAGCGGCTTCTGTGCGCGGATTCAAGGCAAACAGCAGTGTCTGCCGAACTACGGCAGGTGCGGCGTCGGCAATAAACACAAGGGCGCCGCATTATGCACGCGCGCCACCTATCGGCAGACGCGGAAACAGAAACAAAAACACGGACGCGCCGCTGTGGTGTGATAGCATGCGCAAAGCGCATCGCGTATCTTAATCGCACCGTCGTTATCTTCGCGCACGGCTGGCCGCGCTGTGTTAGCGGAATAGCTACGTTGAGATAATTGAGCGGAAGAAACTTTTGCGTAATGGAGGCGTTTTGTAATACTTTTGTTCTTCCTTCTTTCGTTCGGGCTTACTCTTTCCGCCGCGGTGCACATAACGAGCGTACGTGCTCTCGGGGAGGAGGCTATCGGGCTCCACTTTATAGATCAGACCGTGAGTCATCACCCCCGACACTGCGCATGGAGCCAAAGGTAGGCGCTCGGCAAGGCACGCCAGTGGGTAAAGAGGGCCGCACCTGCACTTACGTCGGATTACTTGGCAAAGCAGCGGGCGAATACCGAAACGCCGTGTTCCCGACTAAACCGCTAAACAATCGAGTGCTCAGAAAAAGAGAGAGAGAGAGAGAAAGAAGTGAAATGTCATTTTTTTTTCCTTTTAGTTTAGTTTCACAAATGCGGCTGCTGTAACTCCCCTTGAATTCCCATGCGTGCGTATTTTATTTCGTAAAATACGCGCGCACGAACTTAGCGACAAACTGCTAATATCACTAGACAACGACCACGCATTTCAGGGAGATACTGAACAAAGCGCACGCAACTGCCTCCAAAGGTAGGCGCAGGGTAGGCCGTAGTGTTACGAAGTAAACATTTCGGCGACGAGCACTTCTCACGCGCTACACAACGAAAACTCAGAAGCGCACACTGGTTCGCTTGCCTGTCAGCGCGCAAGGAAATAACATGACTGCTCTGTGGAACGCGTGAGTAAGTTCCAAACGATGAAGCATGTTCCGTATCATTTAGCCGTATACCTGGACATAATTACAAAGCAGCTGACTTCAACAGCATAGAAACAGTGTTATGTATTGAGAGCGATGGGCGGGTAATACGAGCGCTATGTCACCACCTATTGCTTTAAAATACGCATCAAATAGTCGGTATATACCGGACATTTTCGAACTTCACTTTCGAAGAGACGCGGTCGTTGCGGCTGGGGACTGAATCCCCCTCAGACGACGCGGCGGGTCTACATAATGAAAAAAAAAAAAAAAAAAAAGTCTACAAATCTATCTGTGAACAATCAAGAAAGAGCAACCGCTATTAAATGGCATCGCGCCACAAAGACTACAGAGTTGCAGGTAGTCACGAAAGACTCTTGTCACTAAAACACAAATCATAGCTTTAGCTACACTGAGGCAACACCAGCTAGGTCAACGGCTTGCCGCTGTTACTTGGAAGACAGAGAGTCTTTCTCCTAACAACTGATAATAAAGCAGCGCATAGCCTTAATTGGGTTACGAAATCTCGTTTGTCCTACGTGGTCAGACCATCGCACTTGGACGCCTCCGAGTACAATGGGAGCCGCAGTAGTGTGCGGGCGGGCAAAGAGGCATATAACAACGACAACGACGTCAGGCGAGCCAGGAAAAGAAAGCCAAGGAGAGGCGGGGCAGGCTGTAACACTGTCGGGAAGCGGAGACAAAAGGAGCCACTGCCACCAATCCGGACCGCCACGGGGTTTACCCGAAGCTGCAGTCAGCAGCTACGTAGCTGGCCGGCCGACTGCGCCTCTCATTAGCGAAGTGCGTGCTAACGAAGAGAGCACCTATCCTCTCCCTTTCCTTCCCGGTGCACGCGCTATTCCTATAATAGAGCAGTGGCGTGGACGCGTACCGCACAACCAGAGTGTGTGGCAGTGTCCTCGGCTTTCTACTCCTCCCTCCCCTGCTCTGCATATACGTGGGGCCAATTCTGCTCAGTTCGCGGAGGACAGAGCTAAAAATTAGAGAGTAAAAAAAAAAATGAAACTCGAACAATTCGAAACTATAGAAGGGCTCTCAGCGACGACCAGTGCACTAGATAGTACAGCCAACTACAACACGAGCAGAGCCCTCCATGCGTCTCCCGCGACCAAAGCTTGCAAGGGTTTATTTTTTTTTGTGTGTGTGTTTTGTTTTCTGCCCCTTTCTCCTGTGTGTTTATATTCTTTTGTGAGCAGCTGCTTGAGAGGGGCAAGAAAAAGAGGAGCACCCGATGATAACGAACAACACGCGCGGCGCGTAAGGGCGGAAGTTGGCGGCGCCTGCATAACTATGGAACGAGACGAGAAAAGAAGGAAAGGGGGGGGGGGGGGGGGGGAGGGGGGGCAGTGCGCGACGTGTCGCCAGCCCCCTCTTATCGACTTCACGCTCTTGCTGTCGATAAGACACGAACTCGACGACGACGTGCTGCGCCCGCACCAAGTGTGCTCGTGGGGATAGCGTGCCTCTGTGTATTCAGCGGCGCCATCGGAACTGAAGTATAGCACCTCACGAGTGTGTGGTGTTGTTCGGTACAGAGGGTGTGTACACTATGTGTGAGGTGTCGTACAGAGCCGCTTGTTTGAGTGCGTCCGCATGTTCTGAATGGTTCGAAGTTCGTTTCCCAAGCACCAAAAACTCTCCAACAAGAGCTGAAGAATTAAGCGCGTCAGGGGAGAGAGGAGGATATTTAAAACTTCGTTTCGTGCCGCAGTCGATATGTGCTGCAATAATAATAATAATAATAATAATAATAATAATAATAATAATAATAATAATAATAATAATAATAATAATAATAATAATAATAATAATAATAATAATAATAATAATAATAATGATAATAATAATAATAATAATAATAATAATAATAAAAGAAAGGCGCAGTATCTGTCGCACTTTGTAGACACTTAAACCGCGCCGTAAAGGGAGGGAGGAAGGTGGGAGTGAAAGTGGAAAGAGAGAAAGGGCAAAGTTTCATGATTATGTTGAATCACTGGACTGCAGGGAGGAGTGGAGCGATCAAGCACTCTTGATGGTCTCAGCTTTTTTAGTTGTTTTTTTCTTTTCACCAAAAGCCAAGTGCATGGGCATACACTTATTTTTCCGGTGAAGCACAGAAAGGGCAATGCACTCGTTTTCTGAGACACCTTGCTTCGGTCACAGTTCCGTAACGCTCGACTCTATTGGGGCAATGTACTGTGAATGCAAAGGGCAAATGACTACCACAAAGAGACAGTTACTTCGCAGGAACATCTTGAAAGAGGATACAGGCCTGCTATCCGCCAGCCGGGCTTAAACGAAATTCCTTTGATAGCGCTACATCTTTTTTCAACCCTCTTGTTCCCGCTCCTTTGGAATGAATAGAACCGTTTGGGAGACAGTGTAGCAGCAGCAGGTTAAGTCAGAACGGAGCAGCTGTATGCATGGCGGTGGTCCGGGCGGTCTTAAACATGTAGATTCGGGGGATTCACATGCAAA
Organism: Amblyomma maculatum; assembly: GCF_055883805.1. NCBI lineage: Eukaryota > Metazoa > Arthropoda > Arachnida > Ixodida > Ixodidae > Amblyomma > Amblyomma maculatum. Next base: position 98,557,761 of record NC_139349.1, on the reverse strand, counting down.
TGCCGCCACGGCGGTGGCCGCTGGAAGAGACCGGGCTGCCTGCAGGTCTGTGACCGGCGCTCGACTGCACAGAAGAGCACAGATCTCGAGATTGATCGTGCTTTTGGCGTTGGAGCAAGGGTTAAAAGGGGCCGTCACGCTGGCTGGCAACCAGCGCAAGGATCAAAAAGCAAGAGTCCGAACTTCAGACTTTAAGTTGCGCAAAGTCAACGTGAGCGAAGGATTTCAGCGTACACGCGCGAAAAAAAAAAAAAAAAGAGCAGCATTGAAGAATGCTAGACGGAAAACAAGAGAATAACTACGATCGAACTAATCCGCTCTATTGGAAGTGCAGGAGCGAAAAAAGACCAAAATAAAAATACCAAAAGTCGAGGTGTCGGAAACTGACAGTGGCGAAAAAGGCAGCTGCTCAAAGGAAAAGAGAGAGAGAGAGAGAGAGAACAATGGAACGCAACACGCGGAAAATCAACCGCGTGCACCTTCGTGTTTCTGCAAGCGTTCAGACGTCTCTTGTCAAAGAGCAATTTCTTCATCTTGTTTGGTTTCATATGACCGGCATTCAGATATCCTATATTTCGGACCACATTGGAAGCGAACGTGCATTTCAGCATTGCGGAATTCTTAAAGCGGCGTTCTCTCTTTCTCTTCCGTCTATCTATTTTACAATTGTGGCACGATGCATTTTGATAGCACAGGTCGCAGGGCCAACAATGTCGGCGAGCGTCACCTTTCCGTTTCGATCCGCCTTCTGATATTTGCCTGTACATTTTCGTTCGCAATACGGCTGTGCAATCCATTCCGTCCGGGTCAAAAAGAAAGAAAACACGGGCGGCCGCGCTTTCTTCTTCAGCAGCCCTGACAGGCAGGCACGTGTGTGGCGTGCTCGGAGTGACCGACTGCCGCCGGGGAAGGCCCGAAGATCCAACCTCCCGGGCGCCCGCCTGCAGAGCTCGCCATCGCATCTGCCGCCCACGCTCGGCCATAGCTCGGCTGTGCTCGGGCCAGCCGACTGTCTGGAGCCTCGTGTCGGCCGCGTGAGTGACACGCGAAGCCGCGGCGGCTTCCTGCCGAGTCGCTGCTTTTCGAAACGATCCCCCATCGTCCTGCCCACTCGTCGTTCATTTCTTTGCACCGGATCTCACGGCAACGTTTCATATCTGAGATTGCCTTGGTTGCGCGTTACGAAAATGGCTCATCGGCCCGATTGCAGTCTGTCAAGGTATGCGATATGTAGTAGGCTACAAGATACGTAGGCTACATACGTATCTTGTAGAGATACGTAGGCTACAAGAAAAAAAGAACATCTGAATTGAGTAGGCTGACACAGTCTCGTGTTTACACAGTGTTGCCGAAGTGGGACGCGCGCGATAAAGGTACGGAGCAGCAGCAGGCGCATTGCATGCCAGCATTGTAGTCTTCGTATCCTTTTCGCTACACGCTCAGCCCTGTATTCGAGTAGCCACATTGGACCTTGTAAGTTGTAAGGCTGTGTTGATCACGTTTCAGACTTGCATGGGTGGAGATGTGCACTGTCACACCCAATGCAAACGATTGCATTATGACGCCATGTTACCTTCGCTGACGTTACACATCTTCATTTACTTCCCCTTTTCTCTTACTGCGGAGTGACGGCATGATTACAGACATTCTCTGCAGCCGGTATACCCAGAGTGCATTGTGTTCAGCATACCCAGAGTGCATTGTGTTCAGCAGTCAGGGGAACGAAACTTGCATTCGTAGATCCTATAAATCGACATATTGCTGATTTCGTATTCATGGCTTCGCGTACGATTAGTTCGTGGTGACAAGTGGCACGCTGTTTCCCATGATGAGATCCTCCTAAAAGCAGGTATTTTTCCCCGCGAAAACTAAGCGGGAGATGAACCTGCATCTTCGCGTTGAAAAATAAACGTACGCTGGTGCACTCTAAAAAAAAAGAGTGTAAAAGGAGGGTAACTTCGGGATTTATGCTATCTGAAACCGCATGGCTTAAATATACCCTGCGCAATCACCCGCACGGAAGACGTTAGTCTCTCTCGCATGACTTTACACCATTTCGTCCCTGCAGCTCAAGCAAAAAAAAGTTTGCCGCTTGTTTCTTCTTTTTTTTTTTTTTTTATGATGGTAACCGGTTTCAAGCTGGGTGCGGCTGTGTTCCTACTTCCCGTCCGATGTCCTTTCAAGAGCTACCACAAAAGGACCCCTCGTTTTTCCCCGGAGGAGGTGGGGAATCGTCGAAAGTTGGGAGCATCTTATCTTCTTACAAAAAGCGGTGCCTCCCCCCTTCACCCCCCCCCCCCCCCCCCCCGACACCCGTCCCGTCTTTTGACTCCTACGCGAGCTTGACCGTGGAGAGAGCAAGGCCGAACTCAGAACAAGGGCGGACAGACAAGTGTGTACGCTGCAAAACAGGGAGAAAGGGGAGGTGAGGGGGGAGTGGTGGTGAGACGAGAAGCGAAGCAGTTGCTTTTTAGTTTTGTTGCTTTTATTCTCAACGCAGCGTCACGTGTTCGTAGTTGCTTGAGCCTGCCTGCGTTCCCTGCGACTCTGCTAGTCCGAGAAGACGACGACGGCGATTGCCGCACGAGTCAGCGTTCGTGCTCTTTGTCGTTGGTACTCATCTGCGTTTTTAGAAAAGTTCGGTTGCTCTCAGCGATTATTTCATCGAGTGCGCTCATCGATGCCTCACTATGAAACGACTTCGTGAAAGTGTGAACTTCGGAATGAAACGGCGGATGGCTGGTCGTCGCGGTGGTGGCGTTCCAACGGATCCTTGGCGCCAAATTTCAGCCGCGCATGTAAGTGACGTTTTACATTTCGTTTTACGTGTTTTTCTCTGCTATTTAACTTGGCCTGAACATGTTTTGTTATTGCTTACGTCCGCGGCGCTGCTTGTTTGTCTGTGAAACGGCCTCTGAGCACGACGTCTTGGATCCCAACCTGAGCATACCACTCCCTCAGTTCAGACTGGAGGAGCGGCGCATCCCAAAATTTTTAGATGGTCACGACCTTTTTGCGGGATGTTAATGGTGCATTTTTAGTCGTCTACGACGCTCACAAGCATATCCCGCGGTCGAAAGTATGCGTCGACGAGCGCTAATGCAGTCCCGGTGATACGCATTGACGTGTTTGCATGCCGCATTATTTTTGCTCGCTGCCTACGATCGATTTTGATCGTCTGTTGTTGCTGCTTTACCGGAACGTTGCCATAAATGCGGGAGAGCATGCAGGGTGATGGGTTAAGTTTACGGTTCTTTTGCCAGCAACTTGTACGTTCGAAGGCAGCGCGCTTGATATCCTAAAGTCACGCTTTCAGAACGCCGATTTAACCCCGCAGTTTTGAGCTGATGGCGTCGAGACCAGAGGTGGGACCGAGCCGATTCGTGTACATGTATACTGTCGCAGTGACGCAATGTGCAGGAAAGACATTTCTCACGCTTTTTTTTTTTTTTTCGCTGCAGGCTCAAGTCCTTCGTCTCGTCTGCGCAAGAACGTAGACTGTCGTTTCTTCAAAGAATTTGAAACTGGTCTCTGCTATCCGTGCTGGTAAGTCCAAAGCATTGTTTCCGTCCAGAAAGGGGCGTTTAAATTGACACGCGCACTTTTGTGGCACATATTGCTGATCACTGACATCTGCCTCAATGTATACTGCTTGGGATTCTCGTCGGAGAATATTTATGTCGCGTGCCATGTGTGTGTCTCCTTGCGTGTTGCCATTTTCGCTCATGCCGTGCAATATGGTGCACGCCCAGACAGTGACTTATCAATTGAGTTTCATTGTGTTTGAGGGCGTGTGCGAGTAAATGGTGTTATTTAGCTTGCTGATCACTTATGTTAAAAACTGATAATAAATATTGGACTCGATCAAATCACTTAACAAGTGAAAAATCTGGGTTAGCTGGTGATCAGATGTCTTCAGCATTGAAGAAAACCATGTGTCACCCCTTCTCTGCTTTAAGACTGACTTTCTTTTTGTAATCGGTACATAAAAAGACCAGCGCAAAAAAAAATAATAATTACGGGGACAAAGGAACAAAAAATGACAGGACGGGCACTGAAATACGTTTTGTGTTCCTTTGTACCTGTTTTCTTTTTTTTCGCTGGTCTTTTAGGGTGTAAGTATGAACCAACTGGCCCAAACAGCTATTTTGATTAAATGTGCTAATTTTCGTTAGCAAGCTAAGGAAAATTTTTATATCACTAATATTTTTCATTTGGAGATTTGCTATAGTTTCTACTCAGCTATTTCCATTCTGAACTTTTCAGCCTCCTGACCCATAGAAAGGAGGCTATGCCTGACCAATAACAACACATTCTTTTCCTTCTGTAGTTTCTGTTGTCAGACATTGTGTTATACTCATTACTACAATTCACTGGTACTGAGACATTCCCTCATTGAAGTTAATGTGTATTGTCATTGTGCTAGCAGTTTGTCATAAATCTGCTATTCTAGTTTATTTAAGCAGTTATTTCGACTGTAAAGAGGTGGCAGATATTGTTACAGATATATCTAGGAACAGGAGTTGTAGCTTTTAAGCTCATTGTCAAAATATTTGAGTCATTGTTGTGGCATGTGTGGTGCCATTATTTTTTGTACTATAGTTATGTATGTACTAGTTACAAGTATCATGCTAATGTTATGAATGATACCTTTGCTGCAGCGTACCTGCCAGTAGGAGGAATACGGTGTAGAAGTGCTGTTACTCCTGCTTCTAAAGATCAACCTGCTTTCTTCAGCGCTGGACGACTACTTACGGCAAGATTTGTGTGGTATGTATTTTTCGACATAGCTGTGGCATTGTGGTCTGTTCATTGTTGCTTTATGTCTATCAAAGAGCATATTTTTCGATGCTGAGGAGCAATAGCCCTGGCATTACATTGATTTTGGAACCATTCAGTGCTATTGAGCAAGTTAGCAAGGGAGGAATTTTTTCAGTATGTAATCGATCTGAACATGTTGACTTCTTTTTATTGAGTGAGCTGTTAATGTATGCCTCTTTTCTTTTTTTCTTCAAAACCTAATATTTAAATTGTTTGCACTTGGTTCTCAGCAGTAAGGTTATGTTCTCTGATGGGTGTAATTTTCAACAACTCACATGCTCTTATGTTGCTAGGTATGTCCACAATAGAATGAAACTAAAAATGAAGTACTGCAGGTGATATGTAATGGACGGTATTTTAGCACTTTCAGCTTTATTGTTTCTTTTGTGTTCTTTATATTGTTTTGTGCCATTTGTACTCAGCGTATTTTCCTTGTGTTCCACCACTACCATTTAACAAATATATATATATATATATGCCCCCACCCCTTATGTCATGTCTATGGGCCTATAAAGGGAGAATGAATGAAATGAAATTTGCAGTACAATTAGAACTGGATTGTGCAGCACAGTGGACATGTCTGTGGTAGAGGACAATGGTTGAATGGCTAATCAACCAAAATTGACTTAACTTTTGCATTTTAATTTTAGGGGACAGTATTATATACCAGAAATGAGGGTCCCCAATATTATAGGTGAGCCCAGTTCTTAAATTTTCTGAAAGAGCAATGTAGTTCAAAATACTGAACAAGGAAAGGCGTATTTGAAAACTATTGTCTTGCTTTCCCACATTGCATGTAAAAAATGTTGCTGCACTTGGTATTGTTGCCAGAATCATGTTAGCTTCTTCTGCATCATCAAAAACACAAAATATGTCTATATTATCTGAATAAGAAATGTCAGCAACACCCTTTTTTAGTTATGTAATGTGGAAAAACCAACTTACAAAGCTTTTAAAGGAATATTTTTGATGCTCATTATGTTAGACCACATAGATGATTAGGAGGGTTTTAGGCCTAGGCTCACTCATTAATAGCCTTCAATTTTGCAGTTTTCATATTGCCTCTTATAAACAAAAAGAATAGATAATTAAGTCTAATCCTGAAGCTGTACCAGGTACCCAAAGTCCACATTGCTGCACAACCCACCGGCAGAGACTGCACGGGTGTTTCTTCATAGTTTATGATTTGCAATCTGTAAAGGTAAAGAACATAATCTTCGAAATATTTGTTGTAAACACTTTTTAATAATCATTCTTGTATAATATTGGTCAGCATTTACAATTTCATTAGTTAGGCATCTAAAGAGATAAGCAGTTGACAGTTCTGGCAAATTGCAGTTTATGAGAAGTTTTATTCCTGCTGCATGTGCTGCGAGCATTACATGAAACAGCAATACATAGAATCTCAAGCTTTGTGGTTTGTTCAAGGAATTATAGGGGTATTGAAGTGTATTGTTTTTTGCCTCCTGAGCAAGATAATGTAGTTTTGAAGTGAAACGGCAGTCTCGAGAAGTTTTTGGCATCGGCATAAGCTGATGTGTGGTGTGAAACTAGCAATGAACTTATGTAAAAGTTGCATTTTATTGTCATGCTTTACATAATTCTGCATCTGTGACATCACTGCAGTAATGCACATGTGCAGAAGGTGCTTTGGATGTGCCTTGCTATCATTGCTCTTTTAGCATGAAATGTTCCATCTTTCAGAAGTGGTATCCCGCATTTTATAAGGCATAGCCTCTGTGGTATATTCATGCCTTTTTCCAAGAATGTAAACTGCACTAAAGGCAGAAACAATAGAATGGCCTTAGACATACCCCTGCAGGAGCAAGCTCTGCAGGAACAAGCTTCATTCGTTATATTCATGAGAAATGACAACAAATGCAAGAACAAAAGAACCTCCCCCCATCCCTCCTCCCCCCCCCAAAAAAAAAGAAAAAAAAAAGAAGAAGAAGAGATTTGCAGTTGTCACTTGTGATGGATGATCAGATGACTAAAGACAGTGTAGTCTCAGGAAAACATTAACACTATAGGCAACATAAGATAATGTCATGAAGGACCAGAGACAGTGTTTTCTAGAAGGGTGAGACCATAGTGACTAGAAACAAGACCACTGGTATGGTCAGGTGTGAAAGCAAAGTATAATGTTTGGGTGTTGGAGTGGAAACCAGCAAACAACAAAGGTGAAAGTGAAGGTGATAAAACAAAGTTTAACATAAAAAGCTAATGATAAAAAAAAAGGAGAACTGCACATATGAACGAGTAGAGGGAGGGGTTTTTTAAATCACATCTTTTGCCTTTATTAGGCTAGCTTCTATTTTATCAATATGTTTTCATTCATATTTCTTTAAATAACCCTCTGGGTAGTCCAACATCAGTGATGCCTATGGCTTGACCCTGCTCCTAACAAGAATATGTCTCATTGTATATTGTGTCTTATTGAGCATATTGTCAATTTTTTCTGAGATTGCAATGTGCTAGTTGTCTATGTGTGTGTTAGTGGCACAGGTAAAGCTCAGATTTGGAGAATTTTCATTGATCTATATATTGTGTGATTTCACAATTCTCATTATATAAACACTTGGAAGCCTGTACTGGTGCACTATTTCCATCTGTCTTCCTTTTTACTTGCCCTTTGTGCAGTGTTATTTTTATATGTGAATTAATTACTCCATAAGCATGTTTTGTGAGACTTTCTTCGTGAGTAACTGATTACAAGTTCTCTTTTCTATGCAGGTCAAATACGTGGTACATCCCTGCCCTGACTGTGCGGAGAAGATTATCCAGTCCCTTGCTGCAACTTCGGTGTATAATGAGGTAAAATAAACACCATGGTATGTTATCTTAACCGATTGTTCTGTAAATTCTTTTTGTTCACTCTGCAACATAACTTACGGCTTGAATACAACATGACACAGCCTACCTCACCTGAAACATTGCTCACTGTCACACTCCAGACGACACAAAGATATTGCAATGTTTCAACATAATCTTTCCTTCCAGAAAATCTTGAAATGTATTGGTTAGCTTTATTCCTGCTTCCAGTGACCAAGTTTACGATGCAGATTGGTAATAGTACTCTTGTGTGGATAGCATATATATACCACAAGATGATGCTTAGATACCCTATGTAATATGGCATTACTTTAAACTGCTTGGAGGGCAACGTTATCCTTCTCCTGGTGGTATAAGCTTGCACCATAAAGGTGCAAAACTTTGCGCTCTTTGTCGTAATATAAATTTATACTCTAAAATGGTAACTTTGCACCTGTACATACAGGATAAGCTTACGTTGTCAAGGTGCAAACTTGCACCTTTGATGCAAGGGTATGCTTATGCCATCGACAGACTAAAACATAGGCCTTTATGAAAGGTGCAACGTTATGCCTAGGTAGAATACAGTTACACTGCTTGTGAAGGTGCAAGTTTATGCTACCAGAAGCGTAATGTTACACTACATGCAATGGTATAAATACTTAGTCTTCCAAGACACAGCGTAACCTTACCCCAAAAAGGTGTTAGCTCAGCGACAAGCAGTTTACCCCCCAAAAAGACTAAGATCACACCTTTTTTTTTTAGAGTGTGGGGAGGGAACGTATTGACTGCGACGGCAACGCGCAGTTAAAACTAGTTACATCGTGAAGCTCCACACTAAATCTCGATCACACAGCCACAGAACAAGCTCCGTGCTTGCTCTTCGTTTTCACTATAACACAGTCGAAAATTATCCCCGAAACGGAAACACTCGCCGAGCGAGCCGAGCCGTTTTAGGCAGACTGGAGAGAGTAGCTACCCACCCCTGTTTCCAGAGCCTCACCCTTTGCGCGGAACTACCGTACAAATTAAAACGCGCTTCCCTTGACAACTTTCCAGCTTTTCTCCCGGCAGAGCGGGGTGCACGTGCTCTTTTTCTGCTGCCGTAAAGAGAGGACGCCCGGGGGCAGCTCAGAGCGCGAGGGGCATGTTATTTCAGTCGCCATTTTCTCGGCATTTCGAACATCATTGCAACGAGCCGGAATCTAGACACTGAGTGCTTCGCAAAAAAGGGGACCGCCACCGCAGTCAGCGAGCCGCGCAGTCAGCGAGCCGCAGGCGCGGACGCCGCTTCGCTCCACCCCGAAAATACATGTCGTCCGAAGCCTGGGCCGCGCTTCAGCCGCTCGTAGCGAACGCGGAGATGGCAAAGCGGCCGAGAGCTCGACGAGGCCCGGGACTCGTAGAGCCGCAACCGAGCGAGCTAGTCGAGCTTTTTGCCCCGCGAAAAGAATTCGGGCTGCTCCCCCAGCTCCCGCTGCGCTCCGCGGCCACGTTTCTTAAATGGAAAGCCGGGCGGCTCGGCGCTTCAGCTTGGATGTTCACTTGGGCATGCGGCTCTCCTCCGCCGCTGCGTCAACCCTCCTCCGACAAAAGTGATTTCCTAGCGGCAGCCGAGCGCGTATACTCACGGCTTAGGAGTAGGTGGGGGAGTTGTCTCGGCGAATTTCACTTTCTAGCCTCTCCCCTCCTCTCTTCTCTCGATTTTGTATTGTTTTACGCCTACTACCTTCTCGCTGAACCGCAGCCCTCATTGAGGCGCGAGTGTGCGCTCGTGCTCTGTCTTCGGCCGCGCGCGGTAAATGTCATTTTTGCTTCGTTCTGTATTTTAATTTTTTTTTCCGCCGGCGAACGCTCGCGAGCGTCTTCCCCCGGAGAGTTACTCTCGTGACGCTTTGGGGTCAGAGAGCGCGAGCGCAGCAATGAGCGGAGATGAGCTTTTCTGGCAGGTCCTGAATGTGCCCTGCCTTGCTTCCTTCGTGAGCATGCCGCCGCGGTTCGAGCTGTGATGAGGGCGCGCGAGAGTGAACGAGCGAAGACGGCGCGCCGCGCGTCACACTTTCGCGCGCCACTGACCCCCCGACCCAGCTGAGAGCGCCTTCATGTTTCCGCCTGAATTGCTTATTTATACTCTTCACTGCTCGGGCGGCACTGTCTCGAGCTGTTCGAAATCGTTTACAAATGAATGAGCGTTATTTGGCAGCTCCAGGTTGGTTGGTTGGTTGGTTTGTGGGGTTTAACGTCCCAAAGCGACTCAGGCTATGAGAGATGCCGTAATGGAGGACTCCGGAAATTTAGACCACCTGGGTTTCTTTAACGTGCACTGACATCGCACAGCACGCGGGCGCCTTGCTTTTCGCCTCCACCGAAAAGCGGCCGCCGAGGCCAGGATTCGATCCCGCGTCCTTGGGAACAGTAGTCCAGGAATCAGATAATGGCAGAGGTTTAGGCACTCGTGCTATCTTTGCTGTCATCGATTTGCTGTTAGGGGATGTCAAGAGACGAAGCGGAGTGGGGCGCAAATCCTACTGTACACTCGCAAAAGGCACCCTGGTAGTCCGGAGCAAACGTGGCAGCATTACTTTTGGAAAGGAGTTAAATTGCATTGCTGACTACTTTTTGAAACGCACTCAAATTTAATTACATTAGATTACCCGTTACAATTCATGAAAAGTAATGGAATTACATTCGAATTACTTTCTAAAAAATAATGCAATCAGTTTTAAATTGCTTACTAGTTTTGATGCAAAACATTCCATATTTCTAAGTTGATTTTGCATCATAGGATCAGCAGAGATTCTAAGAGGCCGTCGGAAATTTTGCCTAGCTTTGAAGAATTGTCCTTGGCCATGCTGAAAAGCCACTTCTCTAGCTAAGCCACGTTTCAGTAGTAGCTAAGGGCAGACCAGTGTCCTAAATAAATAAAAAAAAAAAAAAAAAAACAAAGGTTGTCATACTTGAGTGCCAATCAGGATTTGTAAAATAGCTGGCAACGAATTTAAATGCCCAGTCTGTCCTATAGGTTCGCACATTTTATTTCGATGAAATCGTCGTACGTTTCATTCGTGGGTGTTGCAGCGATTTTTTTACTTCACAGTGGTGCTACTACAGCGCAACCCGGCGCTGCAGCCTCTGCACCACGGTGCTCAGCACTAACTAGACAGCAACGACAAAACCTAAAAATGGTTCTCTTAGTTGTTCGCCTAACCTTTCAACATCTACAGCCACAGCAACTCCATCCCGAAGTAAAGTAAATGGAGTAACAGAACACCACGCTCTCTCTCAAAACGGAACACGCACATTCTTTTATCTTCCCGCCCAACTTCAGCTCATCAGACAATTCTCCCCGCTTATCCAGTTTTCCACTTTTCTCAACTGTTTACTTACTCCTCCCGAAGAAGCCGAAGCACTTAATAATTTCAAAATGTAGAATTCATTTACATCTCTGAACAACTGCGGCGTAACGCATACGCCTGCTGACACGGCACCCGGGTCTGTTCCCCTTCGCACTTTCAATCCTCGCTTCATAGCTCTTAATTCCCCGGGTTCAGGGGGCATTTCATCATCGCCGTGCCCACAGACATTCCTTCTTCGCACGAGACACCAAACGGAGATCTATGAAGCGCTTGGAAACAAAAAGAAAAAAGACTTGAAATGCCTTCTCCCCTCACTTTGCTAGCAGTCTGGTCTCGCTGGGAATGGTTGCTGGAGAATCAAGTCTCCCTTTGAGAGCGGCGTACTTTCGTATGGTCATCGCCTCTCCTTTGCTGTTAGCCACTCATTTGGTGCCAGCTTTACGCTGTGCTCCTTGTCCCCGCGCATTACTAACCATACCCCCCCCCCCACCTCCTTACTCCATATCAGGCAGTTAGAAAGAGAGAACGACGTGAGGACAACAAAGAAAGACATACCAACAAACATATGAACAGCATTGAGGCCCGTAGTTGCCGGCACAGTTCGAAGCTTCCGAAAAATGTTAGTTGCTGCATCGGCGGTACTATCCACATCTTCACAGCTTCGGTTTGGGAAACACTCGTCCTGTATGTGCTTCGATACTCCTCCCCCGCATCTCCTCGTGACAATGAGCGTAACCGGGCATCGCTGTGCCCTTGGACCACGTTGCTGATATAAGTACCGTGCATAGGAAGTCCTCAGCTCGCGCTTTCGACTAGCCTTGAAGACCGAAATGCGCCGTCTGCCTCTAAGGCATCCAAAGTGCAGCTTTGCAACTCGCAGCTGGGAGTTGCTTGCGATATGCATGGGCACTCCTGGAGTTGCACTCATTTAGGCTTACCGCGCATCGTTCCTTCTTTTGAGGAGCCCTAACTGGCATGGAAGAGAGCAATGATTTGCCGATTCAAGAGGCAGATGCTCTCATATGTTTAAGAAAAGCCATTTCTGAAGTAATTAATAACTTTTAGTGCTAAATTAGATGGGCTAAAGTAATTCATTACAACACTAAATTACTAGAGCAGAAAAGTAATGCATTACATTACATATTAGGGGCAAAAGTAATCAAAGTTACATAATTTAAAAAAATAATTTAATTACAGCCACACCTAATCCGGAGCATGCTCAGGCCAATACGCCTCTGGTATGCTAAAACTCTCCCATAGAACTGTTGGATTTAAATTGGGTACGCTATAAGGGCATAGTAATCAAACTGCTGCTGATTACCAACTATCTGATATTCGTAAACTGATACGAAAATGTGTGCACTACACGTGACCCTCATTTACCATTTTTCTGTAATTGGATTGTGGCATGCCAAGGTAAGGCATAGTGTCTGTGGCCTAAATAACAGACTATCCCTGCCACTGAGACAGAGCGGCGGGTTGTACGAGACCAAAGTATTTAGCCTTTGCAAAAAAACCGAGAAAACCGACTCAATAGTCTTTCATACTTTAACGCAACTTGTTTAGAAGGCCGCACCTTTAAAAAGGGGCTACTCGAACGATAAACGAAGAGGGAGAGGTTGCCAAGTTGTTGTCTTAGTTACCGTGTCCGAGCGCGGCTTGCCACGGAACTGTCAAGAGGTGTATCGCCCAAATACGCAACTTAATGACTGCACTGCCCAAACTTCCCAGGGTCACAACGGGTCGATCGCGCGCGCGCGGATGTCGTTGCTCTGCTCGTCGAACGTTGTTCGGTTCGTTTGATGCGTTTGCAGCGTCGGCTCCCAGAGGTCGAGACGACGGAGCCCCACAAATCCTTCGGTTGCAGGCACGAAACGCACAGTGGGGCGTACGCAAGAGACAGTGACTTGGTTGCTCGAGGACTCTGGCAAGCGCCGATGTGCTTGCTTCGCGGTCGCTGCAGCGCTCCATTAGGCGCATGCAAACGAGGGGAGCGTACTGCTACAAAGAGCTTAGGCGCAATCTCGAACTAGCGTGTTTTCACCGCTTTCGCGGTGTCGCTTTCTTGGCGACGTCAGTAACGGCGAAGGGCAACTTGTGGACCCGAGTCAAATTGCAGTTTGTGCGAAGGACGCGGAGAAAGGTATTCAGGCATTTCTTTGTGCTTTGAGCTCGTAACGACTGAGTAAGTGATTGCCAGAGGAGGTGAAGACATGGTCAACGAGGATCTTACGCAGTTTACGCTTTTCGTTCATTTCTAAAGTGCTGTTTGTGCGCGTGTCTAACATTAAGTACTTTTTTTTTTATCTTCCTGTTTACGGGAACATGGCGTAATCCTCATTTATATTATCGTCGTGCAGCCTTCCAGTACCCACTTTTATTTACATACTTCGAAGTAAGCTGTTGTCGCTCACTCGTGCCGGTGTTCTGGAAATAAAGCTATGCAAGGAGCGCAAAGATGTTAAGGACAGAAATGGCTCACACCAAGGTCTTCCACGCAGGGTCGCCTGGACGCTCAAAGGGTACTCGAATCACGGATGCCCACGCAGAAACTGTGAAATGCACGTAAAAAAAAAAAGTAAATAAAAAAAATCGCGACTACATAGAACCATTCCCCCATGACTGCTGTTGTTGCGGCGTGCAAACGCGAATCTAGATAGTCGGAGCCTAAAGCTCTATAAAATACATCGCTTTTTTTTTTTTTTTTTTTTTTGTCGCGTCTAGCGAAAGAGCAAATTCCTCTTCCGCTGTTCTCGTGTCGCCTCTCTCTGTTCGCGGATTAGGCGCAGCTGTAAGAGAAGACAGCGGTGAGAGACAAACAAGGAAATGGTAACTAAATTTTTCTTTGCTGCGTGCTTGTCCTGTTCCCTCCAACGTGCAAGGAACATAATTTTGAAGAAATCGCAGCGTGCGGTAACCGTCGTCCATCACTGACTGCGTCCCTTCACTGTCTCCCTCCGGCGGCAGTGCATCTCTCTAGACGTTGCCAGCGCAAACTCGGGCACGTGGATCGGAAGACCGGCGGCGTCGGCGGCGAGGAATTAGCCATGCATCGAGCTCGGGTCATAAAGCACGCGGCGCCATAAAATATGCACATCCGCTTTTCTGCGTGGCGCGTCGCGCCCAATGTACCACAGACCGAGAGAAGAAGAGAGCTCATCGAATCAAGCAAAACCTTTCGCACGCCGGCAGCACTGCTGGGCGATAAAAACCGCGGCTAGAGAAGAAGAAGAAGAAGAAGCGACGGCAGCGCAGTAAGATTGATTTATCACTCTCCTTCCTTCCCCCCCTCCCCCCTTTCTTGCGCGTGAGACGGAGGAGCAGACACACGTGCAAGCCTCGGGAGCTGTTTCCGAAGCTTCGCTTTCTCGTTCTCTCTTTTTTCCGTTCGCACCATCGGGGCCAGACGAGAAGAGGTCAAGACGTGGCGAGCCCGAAGGAGCCTCTGCTGCGGGCCGCACCGTGGAGCGGAAACCCGCAGGCGCCCGAGATGCTCACGTCGCCTGGCCTCCGCTTTTACAACCTTTCTGGGGGCCTAATAACGGATACGGGGAACGACGAGATGCGCTCGTTACTGCCTCTTCCACGCCTGTCCTCTCCTTTTCCTTTTCTTCTTTATGGGGGTGACCGCGTATACGTCCACAAAGCCGGCACTTTACAGTGGCATAACCGCAAATCGTATCCAAGGTCTCGTAAAGAATGCGCAATCATAAAATAGGAATATAGGCTCCAACTAAAAGGCGTGGCGCACGTTTGCGAAGCACCACCTTTTTGACGTAACGCTATATGCGGCAGCGCGCTGCGTGTCTTTCAGTTGTGTGTGAAAGGTTTCCCCTGGACCGCGTTAGGCTGGTGCCCTGAGCGCTCACCGGGAACGAATTTAACGGGCCTTGGAAATGGGTTGTCTGTGAGCGGCCGAGTAGTCACCTTCTTCTTCAAACCACTTACGCCAGGCGATTGGCGGCGAACAGAAGTGTCGGGACGATGTTTGGCTGCCGTCTTCTTCGGGCTTATAAACACACGGGTACAGAAGCCTTTGTTTGCTTGTCGTTCCCCTTCCATTCCGTCCGCCCCTTGAGATACTGTCACGCCAGCAGCGTCCACAAATTTGTAAAGCACTCGACTCGCTCGCACGCAGGCTCCGCAGGGCCCACGAGAAGAGCCTGCACACATTGGCGCGCCTGTTTTCACTGAAAACATAAACATTGCTTAAAGGGGCGTCCGCCAAAACAAACACCGCGTGGACTTGGATGGGAAGGGGGTGTCTCGAACGCAAGAACGAAGGGAGATGGAGGAGAATGATAACAACTAAAACGGCACACTGCGACTCCGCGTTATATACATATGCTACAAATCGTCACAGACTCGAAGAACCCTTTGTTTCCTTTACTTCATCGATGTAGCCGTCGAGAAAGAGAAGAGGGTGATCGATTCCCGCAGCAAATAAGCTCGACCCTGGGTGGCGTGGGCTGCTTTCGGCTCGAGCACGCACAACACCCATCCAAAGCGCCGAGGAAACCAAAAAGGGGCGCGAGCACGACTGACGACGGAATGGGGAGAGAGAGCCACGATATGCTTTAATAGCGCTTTCGGCGGGGAGCAGCTTCCTTACTTGTACGTGCGTACGGGCATTTGATCAGTTTGCGCGGGATTTTGTTCGTAGTTTATACCAAAAGAGTGGCGTGCACGTGGCCTATTTGGGCGCTTTCTCCGATGATCTCCGCGCTCTTCGCCCTCCTGGGATCCGGAAGAATGGACCCGGCCGGCAGAGAATATTGAATTAGAACAAATGGAAGAAGCGTGTACGCTCGCTGAGCCCTTTTCCCCCAGCAGTGAAGGGGGAGCTGTTGCAACGGGTATGGCTGGGAGCGAGTCGTAAGTGTGCGGAGAAGGAGGGGGGACGAGTTACGCGGAGAGGTTTCCGCGTGAAGGTGACGACCGGCGGCCGCGTCACGCTCGGCGGCGGCGGCGCGGGGGCTTCAAAGGAGCACGCGCGTCCGATCGGTCACGATCTCGGCACTCGTTTTCACCGCCGCCGCGAAATCGCCGCCGCTCTTCGCGCGCGCGCAGCGCCCGAGTGCACAAGCAAGCGCCGTCACCCACGGCCGCTGTTGGCTTCCCCGCCGCTCTTTCTGCTTCTTCGCTGCTCGGCGCTCCTGAAACTCGGCGGCTTTCGGCAACGCGGCCGTCCCCTTTTATATTTTCCCCGACCGCGGGGATAGCCGTTATGGCGGAAGCGGGGAGCCCCAGCAGACGCATAGCGGGCATGCCCTTCCACTGGCTCGAGATGGGCTGTTGAGGGGACGCGTTCTCTACTAGGCTCCGTGTCTGCAGCGACTCTGCGTGCGTTAGTGCGTTCTTCTGGATGGTGGGCATCTGCTACATGCCGTCCCTGAGATGGGTTCGACCTCAATTGGGGGCTATAGCTGAGCGCCAAGTCGGCCGGAGGGAAGCAGTCTCGCCGTATATCAACTGCCTCTTGGGGCCTCGCCTGTGCAAGGCACAGGGCGCCGGCGACAGTACAGCAGCAATTCGGCCAACGTCGGCCGGACTGAGGGCACCAATTGAAAGATGTGTCGAACTACAGGAAGTAGATAGCCAAGTTACTCCAGATGCTGCAAGCTGTTGTGTCCCGTGCTCTCTCTCGCTTTCATCTCAAGAAAACAAAGTGTCCTGTTATTTTCACTATAAAGGGAGCCTATTGAAATCATTATGCAAAATAGGCGCTGGCGCAGTTGCTAACTTCGCTAATGCGTATTATTTTCGCTGTATCAGAACTCATGAAAAACGAATTGTAGATGGCCGAGCACTAATTAGCCGTACGGTTGATTGACATTACGTTTGGCAGGAGGTGCCAACTCGGGCCCCTCATTTCACATACGTTTGGTTTGGTTAGTGAGGTTTAACGTCCCAAAGCGACTCAGGCTATGAGTCGCTTCGGGAATTTCGACCACCCTGGGTTCACGTCACCTCTTACAGCACACAGGCACCTTTTCGCCTCTATCGAAAAGTGGCCGCCGAGGCCGGGATTCGGTTCCGCATCTTTGGAAACAGTAGTCGAGCGCCGTAACTACTGCGCCACCCCGGCGGGAACCCCGTTTCACATAGGAGGATGATACCAGAATTAGCCTTCCAGGACCCTTGCATTCACATCACCCCTAAGCCACGTCGACACGTTCATACAGCATGGTTAAAGTGTAGCTTTATATATTGGGTGGTAGCCTACGAGATGTGGAATAAACTTGATGGCTCGCTGCGACAGTAACCACCTGAGCATTTTGTTTAACAAGTGCCTATTTGTGTAATGTGATTTTCATTTCTGTTTTATGTAACCACTCCTGCAATGTATCAAACCTGATACAGCAGTATCTGTAAATAAAAACAAATAATACTTATGGCTGCCTATTTCAAATGTGCGACAATCGAACTTTTCTCACAAGTCAGATAAAAACGCGCGCGCACACACACACACACACACACACACACACACACACACACACACACACACACACACACACACACACACACACACACACACACACACACACACACACACACACACACACACACACACACACACACACACACACACAAACACACAAACACACACACACACACAAGTCACGCACGTTTTATATGCTCCAGAAAAGAAAAGTTATAACTATAGTATATAATCGCAATCGTACACAGGTGCTAGTTTCTCCTCGTTTCAGCGCGCGACCCCATAATATTCGACCGTAAACGTCACCCCAAGAGTGGCTACACCTGCCAGTGTGCCCCACCGCTGTCGCAGGGCGCAATATGATTGCACTCAAGGTGAAAGCTGCAGCGGCGATTAAGGGATCATCGGAGGCAGAGGAAAGTCGTCACGCAGCGGTAATCTCGGCAGCAGGTACTACGAGGCGGCCAATTACAGAGCCGGCGCCGAAGTGCCCGTCAGGTCCACATAATTGCGTTTCCTTCGCAGCAATGACGCCAACGGATCGCACAATTCGCTGCCCCTCGAAGCGGGGGTCAGGGAGCTGCGGCACGCTTTCTGGTTCCGCCGTCGCGGTCGAGACGCCGACGAATCTATGGCTTCCGCGACGACCTTTGGCCGCGAATGGCTGTCAGAGTGCCTGCGTGTTACGACCAAGCATCCGCAATTGCGCGCTCTATTGTTCGCCTGTGGGCATGGATAAGTTTTGTGAATATGTGGTGATGGTCCAATGGCTCTAAGTGAGCCTGTTTCCAGGAATCCTGTTTTGTAAGCATGTTTTGCTTTGTGGACAACCTGCAAATGCCAAATTGACCTTGTCAAGAGAACGTCTGGAAAAACACAAAGAAACGTCCCCCTGAGGGAAATAGCAGGAAGTGCTTTCTTTCTTTTGTTCACCCTTCCAGTCGAGAAGGGCTATCGTCCAGTGAGGAATGTCTACTTTTCAAAGGAGACGACAGAGTGACATGTCCGCTGACGTGCAGGACAAGAAAGGAGCATGACTCATACGGCCATTAAGTGATTTCCCGGGAATGCAGGAAAGATTTGCAATTGTCGAAAAGGGACCATGTTGGGAGCCCTATGCGGCGCCACGTGCACTCGGGTTTCTGAGAAGTAAAACCCCTTGTCAGAACCAGCCTGTGGTTTCTTTGCTGAAGAATAGAAATGTACCTCCTCTCCTCGCCGTTCCCAAGCTTTTCCCGCCAACAAGTGATCACGCCCAACGAATGAATGCCGGACCAGTCAGTGCTTCAGACCATCAGTGCAGTGATGTGTTCGATTGGATGCCGATACCTGAGGGGCGTGCCCTGGATTTGGTTGGTCAGCATCTTCAGAGAGGGGCTGGACATAGGGGGTTTTTAAGGACGCTGCAGAGCACGAAATGTCGCTCTGGGCCCTGGGTAAACGGCTCATCCAGTCGCTTCTCGCTATGAACTCTTAACGCTTGTCATTTTGCTGATGTACCCTTCTTCTTCATGTAAATATTCTTGTAAATACGTTTTCTCAAAGTGCCAGTAAACCTGCTTGTACATATTTTACCAACTTCGAAGATTCAGTCCTTCTTCAACCCGGAGTCTCTGCACGCTACCAAGTGAAGGCCGGGTCGCCATAGCCCCAGCGTCACGACAACTGGTGGCAGCGGTGGGATCTGAATCTACAAGCACAACGACTGGTGCCCAGCGTTGGGATCTGAATCTACAAGCCACAACATCTGGTGATTGGAGGTGGATCTGAAGCTACAAGCCACAACACCTTGTGATCGGAGGTGGCATCTCAAGCAACAAGCAGGAGCAACAATCGGCCAACAAGAGGGCAGCTCGGAACATCGATCGCATGTGTGGGTGAGTGCTTGGCTTTTCTTCTGATGTGGACCAGGTTCTAGAACAGGGTTAGATTTTAGAACTGGTAAAGAGAGTGTGGAAACGCCTTTAGGTTTGGTAGTTTGCACTGTTGTTTTGGAAGTAGCCGACACTCGGAGCGATCATGGACCTACAAAAGCTGCAGAAACCGGAACTGTTGCAATTGTGTGAGGAATTGGGAATTGATACAAGTGGTTTGGCACGAAAACCTTTGATTATAAAGGCAATCACAGATTTGGGAGCCGATGATGAGGAGCTCAGTGAAGCATGGAACCTCATCGGTCAAAAAAAGGAACAGCTCAGACAGCAGAAAGAGCGGGAAAAAGAGGAAAAGGAGCGGGAAAAAGAGCAGAAAGAGCGGGAAAAAGAGGAAAAGAGGCGTGAGCGTGAACTTGAGAGGGAAAAAGAGGAAAGGGAGCGCGAACGTGAGTGGGAAAAAGAGGAAAAGAAGCGTGAAAGAGAAGCAAAAAAGCTGGACCAAGAAATTGAGCTCCGGAAATTAGAACTAGAGTTGAGCAAGAGGTCGGGCAATTGTCCCCAGCTAGCGGTACCTCTTCTCAACAAGGAGGCAGATTTCAAGATGTCAAAGTACATGCAGCCATATGTGATATCAGGGGATATCGGTCTGTATCTGGCTAACTTTGAGCGAACCTGCGAAAAACTGTCCTTCCAGCGAGACACTTGGTCTCAGAGATTATTGACGGTTCTGCCCTGCGAGGCAGCGGAGGTTGTCGCGCGGCTAAGCAAGGAGGACGCGGACAACTACGAGAAGGTCAAAGCTTGCCTTCTGAGAAAGTATAGGCTTAGCGCCGAGGCGTTCAGACAACGTTTTCGGAAAGCTACTAAGTCCAGGGACGAGAGTTACCCTGAATTCCTGTACAATTTAAGAGTTAATTTGGGCGAGTGGCTAAAGAGCACAGATTCCTACAGTGATAGGGACGCTGTAGTCGAGCAAATTCTTTTGGAGCAGTTTTATAACTGCCTCCCAGAAAAAGAAAGAAATTGGTTACAGGACCGAGGCGAAATTAAGTCGGCAACTGAAGCTGCCGAACTTATTGAGGAGTATGCTTCGCGCCGACAATTCAGCAACCCAGCAGTGGATAGGCCCCGCAATCCCAAGTTCAGTATGAAAAACCGTCAGGAAAGGCACTTTGCTAGAGTTGGAAACGAAGAAATGAAGGTTTCTTCAGGCAAATTCCCTAGAAAGGACGGCAGTGAGAAAAGTGGGGAAGTGACCAACGTGCAGAACACAAAGAATAAGCTTGAGGCTAGGAAGCCGCTCACATGCTTTAGGTGTAATGAGCAGGGTCACATTGCCGTCAACTGCCGGAAAGAAAAGATTGCTTTCTCGTATGTCAGGGACTGCGATGAAAATATGCAGCTTTTAGAACCCTACCTGCATGACCTAGTAGTCAACGGGAAGCCTTGCAAGGTACTGCGCGATTCGGCCGCAACGATGGATGTTGTCCATCCGGCGTATGTATCGCCTTCCGACTATACAGGACAGTGTGCATGGATCCGACAGGTAGTTGAGGAACAGAGTGTGTGCTTGCCGATCGCGAACGTGGTCATCGAGGGCCCTTTCGGCGAATTAACAACCGAGGCTGCCGTTTCAGGAAAGCTTCCTAAGTGCTATCCGTATTTGTTCTCCAACAAATCGGACATGCTGCTGCGAAAGAGGGGCATCCTTTTCGGAGACAGAGTTGTGCAAGCCTTAACACGTTCAAAGGCGCGAGAACTAGCTACACTGCTCATTCCAGAAAAATCCACAGCGGAGGAAACGGCAGTTAAAACAATGGTAAATGCGGAAGATAGCAGGTCAGAAAACTTTGAGAGCGAGGCATCTCAGATAAGTCAACTTGAAAGTGAGCTTGATGAGACGCGGAATGAGGACGTTCTTGAGAGTAACCTCTTGCCGCCAGTGTCTAGTAATCTCACGAGACTTTTAAGTGGAACCCGAGAGGACTTAGCTATAGAGCAAGCCAATGATCCCAATATACAGGAGATAAGGGAGCGTCACCGCGCCACTAAGACAGCAAACAATATTTCTTTCGAGATGAGAAAGGGAGTGCTGTATCGCTTATTCAAGGATAAGCGCGGAGTAGAGCGGGACCAATTAGTCGTTCCCCAAAAGTACCGCGGAGACTTACTGCGACTTTCCCATGGCAGCTCGTGGTCATGTCACCTTGGAATAAAGAAAACAAAGCAGAGGCTGTTGCAAGAATACTATTGGCCTGGATGTTTTAAGGACACGGAAAATTTTGTACGGTCATGCGACACGTGCCAGCGGGTTGGAAAGGCGCAAGATAAGTGGAAAGCTCCGATGGTGTTAGTACCAATCATTACCGAGCCGTTTCACCGGTTAGTAATAGATATAGTTGGGCCACTTCCTGTGACCGAGTCAGGGTACCGTTATATCCTCACTATGTTATGCCCAGCCACAAAGTTTCCAGAGGCTGTTCCGCTGCGCGAGGTGACGTCCGAGAGTGTAGTGGATTCGCTGCTGTCAGTGTTTGCACGAGTTGGATTCCCTTCCGAGGTCCAAAGTGATCAGGGTAGCGTTTTCACGAGTGTCCTCACCACCTCATTTCTCGAGCGATGCGGCATTAAGGTAGTGCATAGCTCGATCCATCATCCGCAGAGCAACAGCGTAGAAAGATGGCACTCTGTTCTCAAACGAGTCCTGAGGGGACTGTGCTATGAAAACAAGCGCGAATGGGATACCTGCCTGCCTGCAGCGCTTTTCGCTTTGCGGTCAGTGCCGCACGAATCCACTGGATTTAGCCCAGCCGAGTTGGTGTACGGAAGGTCACTGCGCTCACCTTTGCGAATGGTGCGCGAAGCCTGGGAGGGGCGCGGAGAAGACCCAACAGTAGTAGAATTCATTCTGAACCTCTTGAATCGCTTACATAACACTAAGGAACTCGTTGAGGCCAGCATGAAGTCAGCCCAGGCTCGTTCCAAGGTGTACTATGATAAGTCAGCCCGTCAAAGGACGTTTTGTATCGGGGACCAGGTGATGTTGCTGAGAAGTTCAAGGCAGAATAAGCTCGAAGTACAGTGGGAAGGACCGGCTGAAGTCGTTGCAAAGCTTTCTAACACTAACTACGCAGTGAAAATTCCCGGTAGGCGTAAAGAAGTGCGCATTTATCATTGCAATCTTATGAAGCCTTATGTGCAGAGGGAAGCCGTGGTAAATCTAACGTTAAACCTTCCCGAGGAGATGGGGGACAACTTGATTTGCCTCAGCGGAAAAGGAAGCAACGCTCAGGAGCTTCTCAAAAAGACGGAGCAGAGAGGAGAACTAAAGAAATCCCAGCTGTCCGATCTGGGCGAGATAATAACAGAGTTTGAGGCCTGCTTCGTGGACAGGCCAGGCAGAACTGACTTGACTGAGCACGATATTGAGCTGACTTCAGACGTGCCAGTGCGATCAAGGTGCTACCGATTTTCTCCAAGGCAAAGAGAAATTCTGGATAGGGAAGTAACTCGCATGCTGGAATTGGGAGTAATAAAACCCTCGGAAAGCGATTATGCTTCGCCTATGATCTTAGTAGAAGCTCCAGGTAAAGACCCTAGGCCTGTGGTAGACTACCGAAAGCTAAATTCTCTCACCAGGGATCAAGTGTATCCTATTCCGAATATTGAGGAGAGAGTAGAACAGGTCAGTAGAGCGGCATATGTGACTACGCTGGACCTTACTCGAGGATACTGGCAAGTACCGCTCACTGAACGCGCCAGCAGATACGCGGCTTTCGTCACTCCGACGGGCAGCTACCAGCCAACAATGATGAGTTTCGGGCTCAAAAATGCTCCATTTTGTTTTTCCCGACTCATGGATAGGGTTTTAAAGGGGTGTGAAACATTCGCGGTGCCTTATTTAGACGACATTGCGGTTTTTTCCGACTCATGGGCGGACCATATGGTACATCTAAGAGCTGTACTGAGCCTTTTGCGTCAAGCTGGACTAACCGTAAAGGCCGAGAAATGTTGCCTGGCAAGGGCGACCGTGGACTACTTGGGTCACAATGTAGGTCAAGGTTTCAGGAAACCCAGCGAGATTAAGATTTCTGCGGTAGCAGACTACCCGCGGCCGAGCACGAAGACGGAAATTCGAGCATTCCTGGGTCTGACTGGGTACTACAATCACTACATCCCTAACTATTCAGCTTTGGCTAGCCCTCTGACCGACGCTCTCCGCAAGACAGAACCGACAAATGTAGTCTGGGACGAACAAAAGGAAGCCTCCTTCGTAAACCTGAAGGCTGTGCTGATTAGCCGTCCGGTATTGCGAGCTCCAGACTATGACCGAGAATTCACGGTCCAGTGTGATGCAAGTGATCGAGGGCTAGGTGCTGTTCTCTGCCAGAGAGATGACGACGGTAATGAGCACCCCGTGCTCTACTTGAGCAGAAAACTGAGTTCTAGAGAGAGGGCTTATTGCGCGTCAGAGAAAGAGTGCGCTTGCATTGTATGGGCCATTCAAAAATTGCAGTGCTATCTTGGAGGGGCCAAATTCACCGTAGAGACGGACCATTGTCCCCTAGCTTGGCTGCAAACTGCGACATCGAAGAACAGTCGCCTTCTTAGGTGGAGCTTGATTTTACAGCAGTACAATTTTGAAATAAGATACAAAAAAAGGGAAGTTAAATGGGAATGCGGACGCGCTTAGCCGCTCTTTCTAAGCGGTCCGAGATGTTCCTCACCATGTATCCAAATTGATAATCAGGTTTTTTTTTTTTTTCGTGCGCTTGTATATGTGTGACTATGTAAAGCAGCACGATTGGTTTTCTAGGAATACGTAGGTCCTAACGTCTTGAGTGTGGGCTTTTCTCGAACAACAATGGCAGTTATCTTTTGACCTGGTCTCTTCAGACGGGAGCCGAGTGCTTGCTTCGACATGTGGTTGAGTTTCAGACAGCTCGAGCAATTTGGCCTACAACAATCAAGACAACGCGACAAGCAACAGCGAGCTTCAAGCGTTCACGTGCCGGCCATTAAGTCGTCTCTTCATGCAGCAGCTGGGGCTGCTGCCCTCCGAGTCTCTTCTGGCGGGGGAGGAGGCTGTTACGACCAAGCATCCGCAATTGCGCGCTCTATTGTTCGCCTGTGGGCATGGATAAGTTTTGTGAATATGTGGTGATGGTCCAATGGCTCTAAGTGAGCCTGTTTCCAGGAATCCTGTTTTGTAAGCATGTTTTGCTTTGTGGACAACCTGCAAATGCCAAATTGACCTTGTCAAGAGAACGTCTGGAAAAACACAAAGAAACGTCCCCCTGAGGGAAATAGCAGGAAGTGCTTTCTTTCTTTTGTTCACCCTTCCAGTCGAGAAGGGCTATCGTCCAGTGAGGAATGTCTACTTTTCAAAGGAGACGACAGAGTGACATGTCCGCTGACGTGCAGGACAAGAAAGGAGCATGACTCATACGGCCATTAAGTGATTTCCCGGGAATGCAGGAAAGATTTGCAATTGTCGAAAAGGGACCATGTTGGGAGCCCTATGCGGCGCCACGTGCACTCGGGTTTCTGAGAAGTAAAACCCCTTGTCAGAACCAGCCTGTGGTTTCTTTGCTGAAGAATAGAAATGTACCTCCTCTCCTCGCCGTTCCCAAGCTTTTCCCGCCAACAAGTGATCACGCCCAACGAATGAATGCCGGACCAGTCAGTGCTTCAGACCATCAGTGCAGTGATGTGTTCGATTGGATGCCGATACCTGAGGGGCGTGCCCTGGATTTGGTTGGTCAGCATCTTCAGAGAGGGGCTGGACATAGGGGGTTTTTAAGGACGCTGCAGAGCACGAAATGTCGCTCTGGGCCCTGGGTAAACGGCTCATCCAGTCGCTTCTCGCTATGAACTCTTAACGCTTGTCATTTTGCTGATGTACCCTTCTTCTTCATGTAAATATTCTTGTAAATACGTTTTCTCAAAGTGCCAGTAAACCTGCTTGTACATATTTTACCAACTTCGAAGATTCAGTCCTTCTTCAACCCGGAGTCTCTGCACGCTACCAAGTGAAGGCCGGGTCGCCATAGCCCCAGCGTCACGACACTGCGACTGATGGTTTCATAAAACGCAGCTAAAGATTGGGAGAAAAGTGTATGGAGCGGTGGTCCATTGTTGGCGGCAAAAAGTTTTGTGATCGAGATGGCACACTCAAAGGATCCCGACGTTACGCCTGTTTTGTTTTTATTTTTGGGAACTTTAGAAAGCTTTCAAAACAGCATAAAACATCAAGGCGGACACGCCATTCTATATGTAACGCATCATCACTCCTGAGATATGAGGATAATTTTCTAAGCAGATTTCTAAGCCGAAATCTTAAGTTCAACGACAAAGCAGAATAACGCCAGTTGTTAACGTCGCGCTAAGATACTGCTGACGCGGGGAGGGGGGCTCACGCAAATGGACACTTTTTTGCGTAACGTATACATTGTAGTGTGCATGTGGATCACCGAAAGATGCATTTCTCTAGAAGCGCACTGACTTAAACGATATCGATGTGATGACGAAGATGTGTTACGTCTATATATGACAATGCGCAAGCCCGCGTGCTCCGGCTGTATACGCCTTCCTTCTCTCCCCGAGCCCGTCCTTTTGGGACGAGACCGGCGAGAACAGAAGAGTTGGCTATGCGCTTGGCGTCAGGATTCACCCGACCGTAGCGCTACAGCTAGCGCCGTCGGCCGCAGAGTCGGCGTTTTTATTGCGACAGCAATACTACTCTATAGGTTTCGAGCCTTCAGCGTAGCGCGGCGGTAGCCACGTCTTACCCACGTGACGCTGTGACGTCACACCCCACGTGACACACGGGCTGGCAGAAGCTGCCAACTTGGGTCTCTCGTTTCACATGGGACGGTTATGTCAGAATCAGCCTGCTAGGACCCTGGCATTCACGTTACCCCTATAGGCCAGTGAGGCAAGTTCATACGGCATGGTTAAAGCGGGGCTTTTATGTTGGCTGAGGAAGAAGAACTTAGAGAAGAAGAGCGCTCGTTCACCGCAGCTAATGCTTTCGCTCTATATTTGGTTCAGCAGCGTTGAACCCTTGTAATTTTTTTTTTTGTCTTCACGTTGAATGCTTATAAAACTGCGAATATATGGCTGCGACTAATTGTCCAGTATCGTATTGGAACCTGCAGCTTTTTTCACTGAAATTGGCTCTCAGTAATATTTAAACGATGAGTTGCGCGAGAGACATGGGTGCATTTTGCGTCCTTTTGAATGACGTGCAGTAAAGTCGCGTTTCGGCTCTTTTGCCGCGCTCATCGCCGGTCGGGTCTGGGCGTCTCATGCAGGCGACAGTGCTCGGTCGAGAGTCTGTTCTATTCGAACTTAAGCCAAGACAAGCTTATTAGCACAGCCGAACATTTCTGTGGAGATATCAGTACAATAGCAAACAAAATGACGGGCTCATTTTCTGCGTAGGGTCTCGAACGTATGCAATAACCGCCGCTCTTCTGCTGTTCATCTTCCCTGTTAAATACAGCGGTGATTTTCAGAAGCACCTGTACGCGTCGCAGTAGACGCGAACAGCGTTCCTCGAACACCTCCACTTCGGTGCAAAGCGACCGGCCAAAGGGGTAAAAAGATGGCGGCTCCAGCGGGACCTTGCGTGCGTGGCGATCGCAGCCTTGACTGGCGCAAGTTTTGTATATCCTCCTTGGACTGGCGGCGCGCCGATTAACGCCCATAGCATCTGTCCCTGAAGGTGGACCGCGAACTTGCTGTTCTTCGCGCCTTAATTACCCCGCGTATATCGGGTGTTTCTCAATTCACACCTCCGCCATCTATTACCGATACCTGGTGGCGTGCGTTCGTGTGTGCGCCCACTCGAGACAGTGAGAGAAGCACGGCGGCGAATTAAGGGTAGTGGTAACCAATTGCTTCGGCCTGCAAAAGCCTTTCTCGCAGTGTATTGAATCGCGTAGCTGCTGCGCGCAGGCCTAATTGCGCAGTTCAAGGCACTGGCTACCCAGCACAAGGCACGGACTCGCACAAACAAAACAAAGCTGCGGTTGCAAGAAGGATGATATCGGAAGGAAAACAAAAAAAGAATTAAAAGCAGGCGTGAATCGTGAGCGGCTGCCGGTACTCGGCGGATTCCTGCGCTCGAGCCATTAGAGATTTTCCCGTCTTCGCGGTTCGCACGGAGAAGAAAGGGCCCGCGACCCTGGCGCCGGAGATGAATATCAATAGGCTTGCTCCGGAAGGAACGATGTCATGGGCTCCTATACAACTCGCTGTTCGTAAGCGGTGCTGTCGCCTTCTGCGCTTAGCGCTTTCGTGTACATATTCATCGAGTCTTGCACTATTGTTTGCGGCTGCTTCGATTATGATATTGCATTATCATTCATAACTTTCCCGCCTACCCCTCTTTCTTCGCGTGACTGTCTCTACCTTTCTCTCTTCTATTGCCTTATGCATTTCCACCTGCAAAGTCGCTCTAAAAAAAGAAAAAAAGAAAGTTCGTTGTCTTTGATATCAGCGGGGAGCTTTTCAGAACGAATTGAAAAATAAAAAGATAAAATAACCTCCGAATGGGCGATTCGCGACTCACAAGCCGTTGTTATCCAACACACAGTCTCCCGCGGACGCTGTTACAAAAGCAGGTACCGCGTGTCTGGCCTCTTTAAGCGAAGATGTCGGACATAACGAGTACTGACTCGTGCGCTGCAGGGGGGACTTGACAGTGCGTGATGGATCTGACCGAGTATCTGATCCCGGAGAGAAGCGCGTTTCTTTCTTTCGACGTATAGCTTTCCTTTTATTCGTTATGTGTATTCATTTCGGCTTCGCGTTTCTCTCACTGTAGATCTCTCTCTCTCTCTCTCTCTCTCTCTCTCTCTCTCTCTCTCTCTCTCTCTCTCTCTCTCTCTCTCTCTCTCTCTCTCTCTCTCTCTCTCTCCTATAGCTCTGCCTGTGCGCCGGCGTCTGTCTCCTCGTGACCTGCTCCTTTAATAAACGGACTTTCTCGCAGCCATTATTTTACGGAGCCCTTGAGAGCCTCTCTCTCCTCCTCCTCTCTCACCCGCCGTGTCAGCAGGTTTCTTTGCTGGAGACGGCGCTTCCTCGTGGTTACTTCACGGTGCCCGTATTTACCTGGCCGTCTATATGGCTATGTGCGCTCCGAGCGTTAAGCCGGAACGCAATCAATTCGCTTTCAGTTCCGCTCGTGCGCCTTCGAGAAGATAAGTAAAGAAGAAGAAAAAAAGAAAGGCGAGGATGACATGGAGGAGGAGGTTCTTGAAGAGTTCTTGCACAAGTCCGCCGGAATCCCGAGGAAATTGCTGCGAAAAACGCTTAGGTGACAAGACATTGCTTGAGGTTTTATATTGACACGCTGAGGAGAAGCTGCGGAAATGTTCTCCTCAGCCCGTTAGCGCTTTGCTGGGTTAATACAGAGCACACTTCAGGGAACTCGAAAGGGATGAGGAATTTGAAGGGGAAGACAGGAAAAGGGTGTGCCTGTACCATTTCGGCCGGAAGCAATGGCCGTATACTCAAAGTTCCCCCGGTCGTTATGTGAGGAACTTGTTATAAGTAAACGAAATTGAAATTTCCTGCGAGCCAAGCGACTTACTCTGCGCAGCCGTTCTTGCTTATCTGAGGGAAGCGGTTAAAATGGTAACAAGGGGCTCACTACCAAATCGCAGCGCAGGAGCCCTCAGAAAACAGTGAGGTCCACAGAAAACAAACGGCGGATTTTTAACAAGTTTACATATAGGCAAAGAACGTAAAAAAGTGAGTGAGCAATATATTTAACCCTTCCTACATGATCCACGTTTCGCCTGCCCTCGCTTCTTTCCCGTATGCTTCAATTCCTTTCGCCACAATTTAAACCACAATTAATACCCCTCCCTGCCTCTCTCCCTTCTCGCAGATTTGTTGAAAGTGAGCACTTGAAGTTTTCGTCTTTCTCTCCTTCCACTTTTTTCGATTTATTTGCCGTTTGGACAGAAAGGGCAGCGCTTAGAAAAAGCGCCCCTTTGCGCTTGAAAAACGACACACGCTGATTTCGCAAGTATTAGTAACTGCGTTTATACTGACAGGCAGCAGTAAATTAAGTTATTTCTCGCTCACAATCATTTGCCGCCGCAATTTTCGCATACTATAACCGCAGATATGAAACAAAAGTCGGGTGAGAAAGGAAAAGGCAACCATCTAGATAAGTGTGCATTAGCGAAAGCCCGAGAAGGCTGCGGTCGCAATCGACCGCAACTCTGCGATAAGAGAGGAAGAAAAAAAAAAAAAAGAGGACAACTTCTGTTTGCGGCGGGCTGAACATGTTCGTACGGAGAGCCTCTTAACGAGGCTCATTATGCCTTCATGCAGACTCTGATATAAGCCAGAGAGGTTAACCACAGAGCGAGTTGGAAGTCGCCCCTAATTGGACGCGGAAGCGCGCATCCCACGCCGCCTATCTCGCGCAGAGAGTGATGGATATATAGTGAGCAGAGCGAGCGATTCGTTTGCCGAGGACCAAATGGAGGAGGCGGGGCGAAAGAAACTATACTCTCGGTCGTGACTGCGGTTACGGCGGCAGGGGGCAGGGGGCCCCGCCAAGACGGCGTCGCCGAGGTGTTCAGTGAAGTCGCCCCCGGTTGACGCTTGCAGCAAACACAGCCACGTGGCGAAGACGTGCAGGTGAACACAGCCGACAAGGTCAGTAAAAGTCCAAAGAAAGAAAGAAAGAAAGAAAGAAAGAAAGAAAGAAAGAAAAAAAGAAAGAAAGAAAAAAAGAAAGAAAGAAAGAAAGAAAGAAAGAAAGAAAGAAAGAAAGAAAGAAAGAAAGAAAGAAAGAAAGAAAGAAAGAAAGAAAGGAAATCGCTGTCCCATCGGCGTAATGTTGCTGCTGGTTTTACTGTCCATGACCATCGGGCAGGTCTCAGTGTCCTATAGGTTGGCCTCTGGAAGACTCGAGGCAGGCCAAGCAAGGAATAAACAAGAGGATAACTCGGGCGAAGAGCCGGACGAACAGGGTTCTCCCCGGGTTGATAGCTTAGGCTGTGACGCGATTTGCGCGTGCTATAGACGAAGGCATGCATTCCGATTACCGGGCGTAGCGGGCGATGGCCGAAAGATGGCCTCTCCTGGACACGAGGAAAAGAGCGGGGGAATGGAGGAGGAAGAGGTGGCAGCGAAATCGTCGTCGACGGTGAGCGCACTTGCTGCAGGAAGCGCGCAGGTGAGTCGCTCATGCAGTTCCAGCGCTTTTGAGGGCATGGAAGGCATCGCTTTTATGTGACGCATCAGTGGTGAAATTCTCACTCTTCAACGCTTCTCTCTCTCTCCTATTTCCTTGCTTACTTTTCTCCGTGGGTTACTCGGATACATTGGTCGGCAGTTGAATTTGTATGACCTCAGTTCAGTTGTTGCAGTCAGTGTGAATGTTGGCTACGTTAACCTGAAAAAAAAAAAAAAAAATACGAGCGCGTTCAAACATCGAGCTCGAACTGACGAGTGCTAGGACTCGCAGCGACACGGCATAGAGTGCGTGGAAGAACACAGCCTCACAATTTATTTCTTTGGTGACGAAATTACTTCCTCAGGTATTCAGCAAATACTGATACTGACGGGTATATAGAATTTGCCTCGCTGTTGATAGATACGCGCTTTCAAATTGTAGTGAGCTTTTTATTGGCACGTATATTTGTAATTGTATAAAATTAAGTATTTTTTTTTTTTTTTTTTTTTTTTGGCTCGCACGCCGGAGCTTTGTTCACATCGAAGACAAAACGAAATTGCAGCGCTTTAGGTACGGCGCATGAAGGAGCCTAGACATCTTGAGTCTGGGTCATTTCATTAATTTCTCAACTCACGGTCGGCGTTAGTTAATTTTTTGTCCTTCGTAATTGTAGCGTTTTTGCTGTTGTTGTTGCTGCGCTTTTTTTGTTGCAGATGTGCTTTTGACCGTTGCGTTGTGGTTGTTGAGCGTGTTATAAATTTTAGGTTAACACCGAGCGCAATAATAAAAAAAATTGATGCCGCAAATAAGTTGCAATAAAAGTACGACAAATGCTGCTCACCTGTCTCGCATGGTACTGCAGTGCCTGGAGTATTGAAAAACGCTCAGCAATTCCACGTGATGTGTCTCACGTACAACGATAAGCCATGGCCGAGGAAATAAATCTATTGGCTCGTTACCTGCTATCAGCGGGATGTTATGGGCGCATTTAATGACCCCAATCTCAGTCTTCGGTTGCTATCTTTTAAGGAAATAGCGCTTACATTTCAGCGACAACACTGATGACAGCGCTTGGGCGTAAGGCACGCGACTAGGGAGGAAAAAGGGGTTGAAGATGGAATGGAGATTCAGCGGAGGCCTGTTTCGCTTTGACCGGAGCGATACGAATGGGACAGCAGTGGGATATCTCTCGGTCTCGTTCTAAGTACCGAGCGAAACGAGAAAAGATGCTAATTTGCGATAGTATGACCGCTCTAGCAGATAGGAGGGAGCCGAATATCTCGCGTAGTATCTCAAACGCACGACTCGATGAAGGTAGTTTGCAAGAAAACGGCCGAAGTATGAGAAGTGCTTTGCCGGTCTGGCAAGTCGGTTCTCCGATAGAAAGCATAAAGATGTTAAACTTCGGGTACCGAAATGGAGAGGGGAGGGGGGGGGGGGGGGGGGTATTCTGTTTTGAAGTGGAAGTTTCACGACGGCAGCGAACACGAGCCTTTAGCGTCAGTGTCGGTGGGTGCCTGAAAGAGCGCCAGCTCAGGCTTCTCCTTTCATATGGGAGGGTGACATTAGAATGCATCTGCCATGACATCTGAGTTCACGTTACTCCTATGCCACGGGCAGGAGCTGCCAACTCGGGTCGCTCCTGAGTCCTTTCATATGGGAGGTTGATATCAGAATCAGCCTACCAGAACCTTTTCGCAGCTACGTCCATACGGCTTGGTTAAAGCGGGACTTTAAATTGGGGCTGGTAGATTACGCACTCGCGTCATACCCTTAAAGGATGGGCTTAAGTATCCCGAATAATGTAGCACCCTGCACTGATGGGAGGCGATAGGGGAATAATGTAGCAGGGAAAAGAAGCTTCAGCTTCCGTTCAGGTTAAACCAGACCTAAACCACAGCTATTTTTTTTTTTTTTTGTGTTTAATGCTGTCGTTGTTGTCTTCGATTCAGAACTGTGAATTTTTGATTGGATAATCACGCAATAGATCCCCCCTATTTTTTGCCCTTGCCTCTGCCATGTCGGCGCGAGGTCTTTTTAAGCCTCTCTTTATGAAAACAACCGTGTTTCCCACATTTTCAGGCTTTCAGAATTGTTATAGGGAGATTGGGAGAGTTGGTAGGTTTAATATGTAAATTAGACGTCACTCGCATATCACTTATGTGCAAACCTCTATAGCTGGGAGCGCGGCTGAAAAGACTCCGTTTTGTAATTCGCACTGCAACGCATTACAACGGGACCCTTTCTTTGTCATCTTCGTGAACTTTCTGGGGATCATACCAAAAGTTTAAAATAGTGTGAACGCATTTGTGTTATTAATGGTACGCACATTACGCGAGTCTATACTGCACGCTTGAAAGGGCGGGGCTTCCGCTTTCAACTAACTCCCGCTAAACTAACTTAACCTGCTGTTTTTTCAGCGTCAGTTGCTCGGCTAACGGAACTGCTGCAATCTGTTACGCAAACATAATTTCTGCGAAGTTCGCCGAGCGCGAAATTAATGTACTTCGTATATACTTCACTGCAGTGCCGAAGAAAAATCAGGGCCTCTGTCAGATGCAGCTCGGGTTCGTGGCGACAGCCTGATTGAAAAAGAATAAAGGAACCAAGAAAAGGACGGCTGGAAATCTTGAGACTCTTTCTATAACTAGTTTCCTAGCGGCTAACGAATGCACGCCCCACTGCTTACGCGTAATTGCTGTGTCTGGCCGGGGCCCGTCCGTTGCGACAGGCTTGATTCGAATGAGCGCGCAGCCGAAGCTGAGTCTCTCTCTCTCTATCTGCAGTCTTTCGACACGAAAAGCTTCGCATTGTCGCAGTTTGACTCCGCGGCCGCTGCTGCGGATCTCGCCTTCGAAAGCTCGCGCCGTCTGGCGGCAATACATAATCCGGCCATCACTAAGCGAGCCATGCCACCCGCGCTCCCGACGGACAGGTTATTATCGCGAATCGGAATTGAACTTTCGACGTCCGGGCAGGAAGGAAGCCACAGAGCGCGCCAGCCGCCGGAGATTGCACAGAGGTCGCGCTCTTTGCGGGAAAGGAGAAAGGTGGCGAGCTGTCCGAATTTCTGATGAAATCTGTCCGGAGAACGCAACCTGAGTGATCTTATCGGAATAGTAGCAGTGCTTATAAAGCAATTATATTTGTTTTATTATTTGATGGTAATAACGGTGTATCTGCACCGTCAAATGAAGACGAAGTTTGAAAAATAAAAAAAAAAATTCACCAGCAATGGAGACAGTTGGTGATGGGGTAGCTATGCGGCCCTATTTCAAAAGCGATGAAGCATTGATCAGCTTAAAAAAAAAAAGTACTTCGTTCTTGTCGGGCGAAAAAAAAAAAAATGTCCTGGTATTTTATTTTCTAGGTAGTGTTCACGCTCCTTCTAGAAATCATCATCATCAGCAGCAGGACTATACCCACTGCAGGGCGAAGGCCTCTTCTATATTCCTCCAATTAACCCGGTCCTGTGCTAGGTACATCCACTTTACCCCTGCGAACTTCTTAACCGCATCCGCCCACGTAATTTTCCGCCGCCCTCTGCTATGCTTTCCTTCCCTTCGAATCCAATTTGATATACCTTAAGCGACCATCAGTCGTCCTCTACGCACTACATGCCGTGCCCATGACCTTTTCTTCTTTTTGATTTCTACGATAATGTCAATAAATCGAGTTATTTATCTGACCCACTCTGCGCGCTTCCTATCTCTTAACGTTACACCTACCAATTTTTGTTCCATAGCCTTCTGCGTTGTCCTGAACAGAAAGCATTAAAAGGCGCAAGAAGACCATTATCATGATCATGACCACGCTCATGATCAATTTAGGTCGTCTCTGTTAAGTTCGTCTCGAACAACCAACTTGCCCAAATCGAAGTCTTGAAGCAAGTCTTGAAGTTGTGCCTCAATATGTTTAAGTTGGCCCTAAAGAAATATTACGGAGAGAAGAGCTGTTTAGTAGAAGCAGAACAATAAAACAATATTAAAGGAAAAACGACATCGAAATCGTGCAGTGACTGCAGAATTTTTAAGCCAGAGCCACACGCAGCGCTTCCGCATACTCGTCACCGGCTCTTCCAATCTGCAATTACGAGGGTCATCGGGGCTAGACTGACTCTGCGTCGGAAACACGATCCTCTTCAGCCAAGCATTACGTCAGAAGCCTTCAGTGCTGCACGGCCGCAATTTTCAAGAGTGCTATCACTCGGCGGGCAGACGTTAATAACTACATGAAAAGAAGCTTTTGTTTGCAATTTACTTTTTCCTGGAAGTCCCCTTCGCCGCTTGACACATTAAAAGCGGCCGTATACGTCCCTATACGTCGAGGCTGAACGGCTTGTTTCGAAAATTGCTCGGATGAGCTGGCGACATGATTTCCTGCCATCGACCCCCCCCCCCCCCCCCCCCCGCCACACACACACACACACACACTACCTTCTTTCCCTCCTTTTCTTCTAACGGCGGAGGCCCCTTTCTTGCGACACGCAAGACTGAACGCAGCTTGCAGGAGAATGTCGGCCCCTGGGCACTTGTGGCATGTCAAACGATGTTTTATTCGCCACCTCGCAAGCAGGTCTTTTGAAAACAGTACATTTCTTTGGAGCAAGCGTCTACATTTACGCACGCATTGTATGTAAGCATCTGTGACAAGACCCCGTTGAGCCCGCGGTGCAGCAGTTCTCGCCACCAAAACGATCTGTCCCTCCCCCGTTCCTCCGCTGCTGTGACCGCTGACGACCGCAGATCCGAGCAAGGTATCCCTCGTCCTTGGCCGGTTTGTCCGCGTGTACTGTGAGAACATATACACAAAAATATGTCGGTCGCGCTTCAGATTCGGCTCTGTCGCCACCGCTGCGTGAAATTCGTTCGCGCGAGGGAAATGAATGGTGCCTTCTTTTAAGCACCGTCGGCTGCTGTAGACAAATCGCTGGCATCTCATCGTAAATTGTGACCGGATCATCGGTTTCGATAAGGCTTTTAATTCCAGAGCGGTCGTGGGTCTGGTATGCACAACGCGAATTCCACCAGTCTTTGCGTTTCAGCACGGCGCATTGAGCTCCCCCTCGTATGGCTGTCGCGTTTGTGTAAGGCTCACGTCGTGCTCACCATACACGACAACCTCAACTCCGCCGGCCGAGAAGGACAGGTTGTTCCGCGCTCGAGACGACTGAGCGGCATCAGACGGTGATGCTGCCGCGACGTGACCTCCCGCTCCTCTTCGGCTTTGCTCATCCGAAAGCGGCCGCCGCCTTCCGCCTCAACACCAGCGGTGGTGTGTCCCTCTCCCCGTTCCCCTTCCACCGTGGCGCCTCGTCCACTGTTTAGATAAGGGCGTAGCCGATTTGGCACTGTCTCGATCACCGCCAGCGCAAGCGTATGTGGGAAATGGAACGGCGCGGAGGCATCTGACGTGTACACCGCCATAGGGGAGTTCGCTGTCTTCCCGATAAGCTGTAACGGCGGCAACTAACTTGGCGGCACTATATGACCCCGCCGCCCTGCCAAAGACATGATCCTAAAATAAAACGAAAAGTAATTAAGAGGAACATAGATCGATCGCCCGATATCGAACTTGTCGTTACAACGTATTGAGGTGACACTCCCCGGCGTTGATCCTCGTTTCGTCGAAAACACGGACTCCAAGTAAGCAGCAGCGCCCAACTCGCTCGGTATTTGTGCTCGTTTCCAGCTACCTTTTGGCGCAGGGAGGCGCCCTCCATTTCTGAACCAGGTTCCCTGCTCCGTTTTAAACCAAGACATCGAATTCGATATGCTTATACTGAAATAGCTTATTCGATCTGTTTGGTCCATCTCTTCGGCCTGCTTTCTGCCACCGCTGGACACAGCAGCGAGGGATCATATATGGCCGCTCTGTCGCGGACACGGCTTCCCACAGGCACTGTCCAACAGGCGGACAAGAGCACGACGAACATTATCCGCCACCACCAAATGATTCGTTCTGTCGATGCCTCCGTTCTACACGACTGCGTCTTATCGCTGCGCCAGAAAAGACCAGCTGGCTACGTTCGAAGTGAAGGTGTAGGAGGGCGGGAGAAGGAAGGCAGAGAAGGGGGCGGGGGGGGGGGGGGGGGGATAATGCGCGTCGTCGTCTTTCCGAGACGCCTCGAGCGCACGACAAATTCGCAGGTTCCAAAGCAGCTCCGTGCATTTACACGGCAGACGGGCGACTATATAGTCGTTCGGTTTGGTCTCCGAGAAGACGCCAGGGAGGCGCGGATGATTCTTGAGCTGCTGCTGCTGTGGCTACTATCGGGCGTTGTTTCCTCCCTCCCCCGTCCTATTTATCTGTATATTTTTTTTCTTTCCGAAACATCCTTGACTTCCTATTCTCAGATCACTCTCACTCTCCATAAAGACGATCTCGGCCTGTCTCCTTCCGATGCGTCCGTACTACCCCGAATGATCTTTCGACGTCCGTCGCGTCTCTGCGCATACCTTGTTGTTTTTGGTGCCAGTCGAGATAGCGCGGAAGCCTTCGCGGACGTTTCATCGATTCGCCGCAGTTTGTGGCACAGTTTATAGACGAGAGCGGCTCCGAGAAAAGCGCTGCAGCTACAACAAAATCGGCTTCGGCACTCGCGGAGGGGCACCCGGCGACTTTTAAAAGCCAGATGGGTTGAAAGCCGCCCAGCTTGATAGGCAAGCACGCTCGCCGCGCGTTTTTCTCCCCCGAAAAGAGCTCGAACGGCGGCGGCGATTCGGTTATCGGTGAACGCAGCGGCGGCTGCCATGGCATCCAAACAAGATGTCATTTTTCAAGTCGTAGAGAGACGAAGCCGCTGCTGCTGGAGAGCTTGTGTGGGAGGCAGCGTTGCTGAGCGCATTTTATTACGGCGGGAACAGGAGAGGGAGAAAGAGAATGCGATGCGCGAAGAGCGACCTTTGAAAAAGTGAGGAGGATCAGAAAAAAGGGAAGGCGCCATAGGAGCCGTGCTTCCCAACAACGATTTTTCGCACACGTGTATACCCTGCACTCGCAATAAAAATGGAATTATGTGTCTGTTAACGCACAGAGAGCGAGAGAGAGCGAGAGAGAGCGAGAGAGAGAGAGAGAGAGAGAGAGAGAGAGAGAGAGAGAGAGAGAGAGAGAGAGAGAGAGAGAAAAAGAGAAGGAGGCATAACAGGGCGCGGCTCCAAGTGAAACATTAGTCGCACCAGGATTGATTACCAGTGTTCGTTCGTGACCCGAAAGAAAGTGAAAGAGAGTGGATTGCAGGATTCTGTAAACATAAATACATATGCGGCCTTTACAAAATACCGATTATTTTTTTCTTCCTTGCTGGCGCAGTTCTCGTACAATTTCCGAAACGTCGACTCCGTCGCGCCTCTGTCAACACGGCGTCGCCATTGCCTCAACCCGACCCATTCTCCCCCTCCATCTCTGCTTTTTCCAGCGTCGACGGGACATGAGCCCCGCGGGAAAAGCTGACAGGTGCTCATTCGCCGAGTACGGCAGCGGCACGACGCTCACTTTCGCAACATACGCAACCTATTCGGCGCGACACAGTGCGTCCAACAGCTTTTCTGAAAGGGCAGGAAGGCAGGCTGCTGCCGGCGAACGGCAGAGAAGCGAACAGGTCAGTGGCAACGTCGTCAGAGTGCCGCTGCGGCCCGCGGGGAGAACCCGTCACGCAACACAAAACGAACGTGGCGGCGGCGCGCCCTTTCGCGTTCATTACTGTCCACGCCGAGAATGACCAGGTGTGCGCTGCCGCCACACGTTG
This sequence comes from Amblyomma maculatum, assembly GCF_055883805.1. Classification (NCBI taxonomy): domain Eukaryota; kingdom Metazoa; phylum Arthropoda; class Arachnida; order Ixodida; family Ixodidae; genus Amblyomma; species Amblyomma maculatum. The sequence continues at coordinate 98,519,504 of NC_139349.1, read as the reverse complement.
GAAGGATGGAAAGTGAAGAGGAGGAAGAGCGGCCGACTTTATGGAAGCACGGCGAACAGCGAGGAGACAGGCGCCGCGCTTCAAAAAGCGCTTCGGCGGCGGCGGCGCGCATGGCCCGGCGGCTGCTCTCGGGCGTCCTCAGCACCTCTGAATGGCCTGCCCGCGCGAGCGGTGAGCTGTCTGGGCTGTAATTAAGGTAATGAACGCGGCGGCGGTGGCATGGGACGCACAGACCGGCAGGCAGGCCCGTCGAGGCCCAGGCCTCACCTTCGGCAGACGTCCGGGCGCCGACGGCTCCTGCTCTCCCCTGATGCCGGTGCTCCCTAATTGAGCGGCGGCGGCGGCCGTGGAGGTAGTGCTACGCATGCCTGGAGCAGCAGCTCCAGGGCGCGAAACGCGCGGGGAGAAGCGGGAGGAGGATGCCGAGCGCTGTGATGAATGCGGCCGACTCGCTCTTCGCCAACACACAACGTGTCTCGTGTGTGCACGCGCGGGCGAGCGCACGCGTGGCTACTATGCAGCCCCAGAGCCCGCGTACCACGGCCGGTCGACCGCTAATGCAAAGGCGAGCGAAGCGTTTGAAGAGTTGCACGCGCTGCTTTCTGCGGCCACAGCGTGCAAGCGTGTGTGCTCAAGCAGGCCGGGCAGGCTTGCTTGCTCCGGGGTAATTGTGTCCGAGTTTGGACGCGCTGAAGCACTCGTTAAAGGCTGGTCGGGAAGGCAAGAGGAGGCGGCGCGCGGGAGGGGAGGATGTTCATTAGGAAGGCAGGGGCTGGCTAGGCCTAGCCGCTCGTGCGCGCAAGCCCCAAAACAAACGAAAGTACCGCTGAGCAACGTTTGCACGCGTTTAGTTTTCTTTTTTTTTTGTTTTTCCTATCTTCCTTACCCCAGCGTTTAGCTCTCCTCGATTGCAGCATGCGTCACAGGAGCGGTACCTTCAGTTTTGTGCAAATACCCATCAAGGATGCCCGACCATGCTCGATGCATTGGTACGCGAACGTTGGTGGACCGTCTCGCAAGTTTCAACGCGAGAGTGGTTCCAGATGAAACATTGCAGATGTCGAACAGCACGGCAAAACGTGACGTGAAACAACTGCGGGGGACAAGACCTGTTTGGACCGAAAACAAGCCGTCTAACACTCTCGCTACCCTTATGGCAACGCAGACAGCGCACCAAACCTTTCCTTTTTTACTTCTCAACGTCTGGGTGAGTGACTCGCAATCTGGGAGGAACCACGAGTCTTCCTGTCCCTTCTCGCCTTATGTTTTCTTTATCAGGTCGCTGCTGCTCCAAACGAAAGTGCAGCGCGGCCACGCGTGTACACGTACGACCCACTGGAGCGACGCACTTTGGGGGCCCGCCTATTTTGCCCCCGTTCCATATTCGCCGCAAGCAAAAGCCGGGAAGGCTGCGGCGGCGACATGGCGAGGTTGCCCCCTGCGCCTATGAGTGGTGCACTCGGAGGCAAAATACCCTTACTTATTTATGTCGTCTACCCTCGCGTGCGCCGTGGGAGGGACTGAAGTGCGGAGAGAAGTTGGGAGAGAGAGAGCGTTCGCGCTGCTCGCGGCTGTTCTTCTCAAGGCGTGGCGCGGCGCGCGTCCTCTGCTCCCGCTGACGCCAACATGGTCCCTCATTTGTCAGTGTCACACAGGGTGGCGCAGTTTGACCATGTTTCGAGCGGTGTCGGTCTCGCCTGATTAATACGGTCGCTTCTCTGTCAAGCGCGCCACGTAAGTTGCCGCCTCCTTGCCTTAGCGCTTTAGCGCTGTGCACGGTAGCAGCACACCTCGGCGGGATTCTGCGCTGGGCGTCGGGACTGGACAACACCGGCCCGTTTCCCGGGCGTGGCGTCGATTGTCAGCTCACAGAAAAGGTTCCGGGAAGTGAAAAGTTTGCTTCTATTGAAGGCCCCCGACTAAGCAAGCCGAAACAAAAACAGAGGGAGAGAGGCCACAACAACGAGTACAAGGAGGGCGAAACATTGCGACGTGATGACGTGGACTGAGGAGCCTGATTAGAACCCTTCTGACTCAGTGCTGACTAAAGCAAAGGCCATGCAGAGAGCCGCGAAGGAGCACTCCTGATGCTACTTTGTTTACCTACTGTGCCCTGCCTGTCCCAATTCATTTTGCGTGAAAGATACCTGGAGGCTACTATGACATGGCGTAGACGCAGCTAAAGAGGGCAGAGCAAGGTCATCGTTACGCTTTTCTGCGTGACAAATCAACTGTCAGAAGAAGTTTGCAAACAGAAGAGCGTTGCTGATGCAAATTTCAGTGCCTCGTGCAAAGTGTGTGCGCTGCAGTGTTACCTGAGAGGAAATGATGTCAAGAACTTTTCGTTTGCGAAAACTTCAGAAACAATTTGCGCATCAGTTTAACATTCGCCCAAAGCATAAACGAAATACAATGTGAGTACAGTCTTAAATTAAAATAAAATTAGAAATTAATGAAACGCAGCCTCTCCATTCGTGTCGGCCGTGCAAAATTGTTTTCGGGGAGAGCGCACAGATTCACAGGATGTGTCGGGATCAGCCGTGCATCCCACGTTTTATATAAACGCGCATGCGGGGGTGGAAGTAGGCGGGAGCATTTTAGAGCAGCTCAGGGAACAGTAATAATGTCATTTTGGAGCAGCTTTGGAGCAATGAAAGAAAAGTTTCGGAGAAATCTAATTATGTTTTGGATCAAGTTTCCTAGACCAAACGCCTTCGATAATTGCCATTTTTTTTTTTACTCCAGTTGCATTTGATAGCTTCGGTTTTACACTCCTGACAAACAAAAGTACCAATTTGATTCCTTTTTATGCAACGTTAGATGTTTTTTCGACTATGCACGCATCCCTGACAAAAGAAAAAGACAAATGGTCAAAACTTTAAAGACGTTTAAAAAAGCAATGCCGACCTAAGAAACAATTAGAAATAAGCTGGCCGCAAACGGAGTATGCTTGCTTGTGTACTTCATAACTGAACATCATGTTTGACGTATACAGTTTGCCCATTCTGACTTGATAGATTCAAATGTAGAGTTTACCACTTAAATGCGCTGAAGCAGTACCACTAGATTTGGGTTTACATCAACGAGCAGCACGTTTCTCTATCTTGTGCTTATCTTTTCGGAACATGTGCCTCTGCTGATAATATCACAAGTGCCGGTCAGTAGTGCCTTCAGGTAGTATAGATGGCTCCAAGAGTTGCCTTTTTATCCTTCAGCTTCACTTCAGCTTCAGCAATTTTACTTTTTTGATTGATTGGCACCTTCAGTACACCACCCCCATAACGTTTAACGTATATGTATGCTTGTGTCTCATGCAAGCCTGACATGCTTGTTATTGATAAAGGGGCTCGGCGTTGAAGTACCAGCTTGTTTTCACACCAAATTAATCAGAACAACTTGCGTATTTTTGTAGTCGGACAAGTTCCTGAACGGCCTGCGGTAGTTTACGCTACCTGCTTCGCTTGCTGTTCTCGCTTCACTCTCCATTAGCGATTCAAAAGTTTGGGAGGAGATGCTCGTGACATGTACTGAGCATTATTTCGCAATTTCCTAGAATCGCTTATAGTTCATGTTAAGTTTACTTGCGAACCAAATATTTATTGTGCTTCCGTAGGCTTCGAAAATGTTATTTGTATTCAGCCCAACGCAAGGTGTATTACACACCTGCCACCGGTGCGCTGCCATCGTTCCCGTGTGCAGTTAAATTTGAGAGAAAATCATCGTGGCAGCCGTTTGGAGCAGGAAAAGCAGAATGGAGCAATTGGAGCAGCACTTCCACCCTTGCAAATGACAAATAGACGTAATAATGGAGCAAGCAAGCAGTATGCGCGGCCATGATTTTAAGACCAGCGTGAGATTACTGGGCAACCTTAATTAGCAGAATAACGCTGCGTTGGACGACATCTCTTGTGTGTGTCGTGTACCCCAAATGCTATAGGACTGAGCGGCGGTCAGTGCCAAACACGCTTTTGCAGTTTCACAAAGCCACTGGCCTTATGGAACAATGGTAGAAATACAATCACTCGAATAACTAACTCGGTCGGAGCAGTTACCCACAGGTCATTGTAAGCTATTCTGCCTGTACTTTAATACTACAGCTGTCCTCCGCCAAACCTGGTATTCGACATTTGAGGGGAATGGCTGATGTCTGGCTGGTCTGCTAACAAGGACTAATATGGCGAGCGAACGTTATACAGAAACATTTTCGAAGGTTTAAACATATGCCAGTCAGACCACAAGTCCAAGAATACCAGTTCATGCTACAAGAATTGTCTAAGACCATATAAATATGATACCTTGTCACACGAGAAAAAGAAACAGATCTTTATACGCAGCACATCGGTAATCGCAATTAATCCGGCGTGTTTCTCCATTGATAAGAACTCTCCATGTTTTCGGTCGCAAACCAAATTGAAAAGTGTTGCTTATTTTTCTTTTCTTCATCTCGCTGCCTCGCTCAAGTCTCCCTTCCTGAACCGAAGTCGTGAAGCTAAACGGAGTAGCTTGGATTCTTTTACCATTCAGTTATATACAAAGTTTCACAGACTGCGGCGATAGCAATGGACCGACGTCTCTGAGGGAAACGGAACAATAAAAGGGACCAACGTCGCAGGGGCGTTTAAGCAGGCAGCAGAAAATAAGCGGCCCCGCAGATTCATTTTCTAGCCGCAGAATGAAACGCCGTTTCGTTTCCGCATTACACACGCACATCGACGCACACATACGGGCTCGCGGCTCGTATTGCGGCGCGCTTTAATTTCGGGCTTTCCGATGGGAGTCACGCGCGGCAATCATCTTTAATCCTTCCATTATTCTAAGACCTGGCAATTGCGCCCTACGAGGACGAGGAAAGAAGAAATATCTCCCGAGACGCGAAAGAGCCTGCAAAGACGAAACGAATGAGCCAAAAAGAAAAAAGAATAAGGAACAATCTGGGCGAAAGACGAACGCATGTGTGTATATATCTACGTACTGCTTCCGCAGAGAAGTTAAGGAACTTAAACCACACAAAAGGGGAACAGACAAAGAGAGGAGCTAGAAAATAAAGGGAGCGGCGACGACTGCACAGAGGAGTCGCACTGAATCATACATGGGTTCATTTTCCGCGAGAGCGACACAGAGGGACAAGCGAGCGCGGAAGAGACTGCTGCTGCCGCCGTGAGCGACGAGGCAAAGAGCGCAGCTACGACACGACACGTATTAGCAGGCAGACAGCAAGAGGACGGGACCTCCTTCGCAGCGTACAACACACACACACACACACACACACACACACACACACACACACACACACACACACACACACACACACACACACACACACACACACACACACACACACACACACACACACACACACACACACACACACACACACACACACACACACACACACACACACACACACACACACACACACACACACACACACACGCGCACACACACACACACACACACACACACACACACACACACACACACACACACACGCACATACACGCACACACACGCGCGAATACGCACGCACACCCCGTATATCCGGCGAGAGTGCGTACCACAACTGCACAGCGACACCGTAGTACCGTAGTGCCTGCTGCCGCCTATGGACGGAATTAAAAGCGCGGGTCGGCGTATACGTCGCGACGCTGCGCGCTGTGAGGAGTCCCCGGGGGTTCCGAAACGTCGGCTGCATGTTACAATTTAATAAAGCGTGCAGTCGGAGCCTGCTCCGCGGAGTCCCGGGCGGCCTGTAATGAACACGCCGTCGAGCGCCGTCTCGGCGCCGCCAAGAGTAAAACTAAGCGCGCGCCGCGACCGCCTGCGTATCTCGACTTGTTTTTTTGGCGAAACCGCGGATGGCACGAAATGAAAGAGTAATGCGGCACGCCTTTGAATTAAATACCTCGCTATTCGCCTCTCTGCACGCTTTTCTTTTGCCACAGCTTATACTTTCGTTTAGACACGGAGAATCTGCGCTCGCAATACTCTCGGCTAGCCTGTAGCTGTCACGAACAGTTCTCAACATTGAATGCCTACTGATGCAAGAACAAAAAAAAAAAAAAAAAATAGGTTAGGCTAAGCTTATGTCTTGGTTTATATTCATTGATAGCTGACGCCTAACCGGGTAATCGCATGTGAGACGACCAAACGGGCCTCCGAGATGTGCAGGGGACTTTTCGCGGGCTAAGCGAACCTTTGTCGTAGGAGGATATAGGATAAGAAGTTTTCGCTATTAAAAGAAATACAGAAACATTTCCTAAGCAAATATTTTGGCACTTGAACGTCCTCACGAAGTGATATTCAGTGTATACGATTTTTGTCAATTCTTGACTACGCCGAAGATGAAGTAAAAACGGAGGAGGGAGAAAAAAAGAACATGAAATTTTGGTCAAAAGTCCCACAGGCTGTTTGCACCACATCCGAATCTATAGGAAAGCCGGCAGGGGTGAAGACAAGAGTCGTCTTCCAAGGCTGCCTCTGCGCAAGCGATACTCACTTTAACTAGTACAACTCCTAAACCTCAATTATTAGTTGTCTCGCAGTAACGACAGACGTCAGTAACGGCAGATTTCTATAATTTTTCTGTGGTTTCGTTCAACAGATAACAGTTTTACTTCGTTGGGAACTGAAATTTAGTGCGCAAAATCTAATCTCTGAATGACGGCTAGCAGGCATACATGGAATTTTCTCTGCTCAAACCTGCAGCGATTTCAATAGTTGCATACAATGCAGTGGAAGCTTTCTGGTTAACTCACATTATATTTGTGAAGACAAAACGAAGAAAAAAACGCATGAAGCACACAGTTATGTTAGTCTGCTTTTGCTTTTTGAAATTCAGATATTCTTTATTTCTCTTTCAAAAAATGAAAGAAGGAACTGCGACAAAAGGCGGTTAGGCCTGACGGGGTCACAGCTCCCCATACAGTTCACAGCAGCGCGCAACACGGAAAACAAACGATATCAGAGCATTACAGCAAACGTGGTAATTAAATATACTGGAGTAAAACCTAAAAAACATTGCAACTATGCAACAAAAATTCTGCGTTTTTTTTTTTTTTTTTAGATGCAATCCGCTGCTTTCTTAGAAAATTTCCGGCGCCCTTATCTACGGAGACCTGTGCAGAGCCCACTTTACAAGCGGCGCGCGTGAGAAGCGATAAAGAGGGAAGATAAAACCAGCGGCGAAAGTGAAACACACAGGAGGTGTACGCACGCTCGCGGGCTCGAAGAATACGCGTGAGGATCCAGGCGCGTGCAGCAACGGGCTTCGCCGTCGCGTGCATGTCCATATAAACGGAGATGATCATTTTTAGTGTTGGTGCCCCGGCGGGAGCGACGTACAGGGCAGCACCGGCCTCCGAAGATGCGCGCGTGCCAGCGCTCCTGATCACTCGCCATAAATTAGAACGGCCTGGTTTATTGGCGAAACGGACGGGGGTCTAGGGCCTCACGCCACCACGTGGGCGGGCGCTACAGGCACAGGGAGGCCACTCTGTTTACCTCCATGCGCCCAAATGAGCAGAGAGGAGGACATTTCTGTAGCGTGGAGAGAACACTGACTGACTGCACTGTTTATGTGCATATACAGTGCTGCCAGTTATTACGCTCTTTCACGCGGAACACTGTGACTTCGTGAACGAGGAGCGGGTCGAATGTGGTACAGGCTACATTTTGACTACGATCGTGCGTATGTCGTTCAGTTTCGTTGCACCGGCGCGGAACTATCTTAGCAGCGATCAGCTGTTGTTATTACAAGGAAAAAAAAAACAAAAAAAAAAAGGATTGGGCTGAGCGGCTTAATGACCGTGTAACATGTTCTGCAGCGCGAAGAATATGGTGTGGCTATCCAAACTATTGTGAGCGCAGTGCGCGAACTTTCACCTCTTTCATCTGTATAATTAATCATCATCATCATCGCGAACTGCTGCTCGGAGTGTCGCGCGCTGTACGCCAGCTGGTTCTAGAAAAGAACAGACGTTCGTGCAAGTGCTACCTTACAATATTTTAAATGTCTTACGCACAAGTGCGCCCGAAAAAGAAAAAAAAATTAGTTGTTTAACTCCGGTTAACCCTAGTTGAATTGCGATAGCGACGGTGGAAGCTTGTTCTGCCTGTGCTACATTATTCCCCTATCACGCCCTATCAGTGTAAGGTGCTACATTATTGGGGGCACTTAAGCTCATCATTTAGACGCGAGAGCGTAAGCTACCAGACCACATATAAATGAGATGGGTTCAATGCTACTGAACTGAATTGTGGAGCGAAAGCATTAGCTGCCGGTGACCGAGCGTTCTTACTCTTCTCCTCCTCCCTTTTCCTCCTCTTCATCCTCTTCTTCTTCTTCACGGCGACCGGCCGTGAGCTACGCGACGGCTCGAAACCTGGCACAGTATTGCTAACGCAATAAAACTCGCTGAGTGGTTATATTCCTTGAGCAAGAAACGTCAGTTAGGAACGTAGACTGACAGAAGGTATGCCACAATAGGAGAGACGCCGAGATATTCGTGAAAATTCTCGTGGGATAGAAGATGAAATTTATATCAACTACGAACTATTCCATACATGAGGTAACTGAACAAGAAACTGGATAAAGGCGATCGCGTGTATCCAGGCATTATGTATCGACGAATCTTCCTAAAGTCTGCTTCGAACCATCGTTGCTGTCCTATTGACACTATTTTTGTCTGCACTTGTGTAATTGGGCTCTGTACTGCGAACGTCACAAAAACAGCCAGTGTTTCCAGCGTTCCTGCAGCAAGTTTTACCTTTGCAATATAAGTGTGACAAATGCGATCAGTTCTGTTAGCATCACTGCTGTATCATATGAAAGGATGCATGTGTACTCGTCGTATTTAAGTGAGGAATCGTCAAGTATATGTATACATGGGGCGCTATGACATTTTCTGCGGTGTCGACTTCGGCAAGTTGATGCGTACTGGGAAACTGGCAGATATATGCAGAGTACCAAAAGGAACAGGGCGCTAGTCTGAGTTTGAAGTTTAAAGGTGGGCTTGGAGTACAAGGACGAAACTTTAAAGGGAAGAATATGGTTGATTTTGGTTACCTTTGTGCATAGCCAAGTACAGCCTTTGTCAAAAAGTGTAGAGCCCAAGGGATCTGCTTCTGATCCTTGTAGTGGCGCTGTTTTAGCATTAGTGGAGGTCCTTCCCATGGAGAGGGTAGGAAAAACGATCTTCTTACCACCGAGAGATTCGGAACACTGGAGATGCATTACAAGCCACACGAAGTGGCTCAGAAGCCTGGGCTCTACACTTGACAAATATACACACGCATACAGAACACCTCATTTTCGCGGATCAGTCTAGGAAGGAAAATAAAGAGCACAGCACACCTCATAACGAGTGGCATATGACAATGCACTTGTCATGCACGGCGTATGTATCATCTAGTCGAAAAACTGCTCGAAAAGTATGGGACAAAACATAAAGGAAAAAAAAAAAGGGGGGGGGGGGGGCGACGTTAGAAGCAACGTTCGGCGCTCCGTATCTGTTTTTGTGGATGACAAAAACAGAAGCGAAGAAGACGTTACTCGAAGCTATAGAGTGTCGAGCTTTCCTTCGGTTTTACATCAGCATTGTTGGGAATCATGCAGCTAAGCACACTCGGCCCAGTCCTCCTCAGGACAAGTGGCCCGGGCAACGCGTGCGCTTTTCGAACAAAAGCAGCTGCGCAGCTCCTTCACAACGCCTCTGCACGTGCTGTAAGCGCGGAGACAAACTTTGGTCGAATGCGTACACGTTCACAGCAGTATTGAGGTGAGGGGCCAGTCAGTCAGCACGCGCCGGACAGGTCAGGGCTTTCTTTGTGCACTCGCCGGCGGCGGCGTTGTTTTGAGCGGCTCGACTAGTAGCAGCGGCGGTGTGTGTGTATAACAGGTGTTTCCTGACAGGAGCCAGCGTGTGGTTCGCGTGGACCGGCCACAAGAGAGCTTCACACAAAGTCAGGCAAGCGAGCGCCCGCCAATTCCATTGTGGCTCACCTAATCAGTCATTGACGACGTTTGCATTCAGGCCAACGCTCCCTCTGTTCGTTCGCGAGGAAACAACGCGAACAGGAAAGGGCGAAAAAAAAAAAAAAAAAGGAAACGAATCGGCCAGTGATAGAGAGCGCGTGTGAAAGATTCGATGCCGACTGATGCACAGGACTCGTGAAAAGGAAACGGTTCTCCAGTCAGTTTTCTGGCGGCGTGTAGTCGAAAAATTAATGTTGACGGTATAACGGAGTCCAACGAAGCGAAATTAACCGTCTCCGAAGTACTTACCCCGATCGTCTGTTGTCCTCCCTCTTTTGAAACTGCCAATTCTTAAGCTTACGACTTCGTCTGGGTCCTCCGACTGCGAGTGTATAATGACCGGTTCGGAGAATGCTTTTGACAAGCCCATAAGTTAAGGCATCGAAAAGGGACGGAATTCCGAATAATCCGCCTCCTTGCAAGGAAGTTAGGCTTCTGTAGGAAGGCCCTGCGTATTTATCAAGCTGTGTTTGGAGGCGCATTGGAACAGGTCGTTTTCCGAACAGGACGGCAGTGTGCACGAGAAACATTGTCTTCCGTTAGGGGGCACCCGTTTAGAGAAACTTCGAGAATTGAAAAACGAACCCATGGCGATTAACTCTACGCTATGTCGTGCACTAGCGTTCTGCGGTGACTCTTGGTGCGTGAACTGAATTGATTAATGGTATGCGTAAATCATTGCTCAATAGGCGCTGCGATGCTGCTTTCGCTGTTACCTTTTTTTTTTCTTCTGCTTCCTAAGTATGTATCGCGTCAGAGTTCCCGACAGGTCCTATTCTATATCGGAACAACCGAAGAACCGTGTCGTTACTCAAGCCAGCCATTAGCCAAATTCACTCTGCACGACTCCCAATGCATGCTTCTCTCGCCTCGCTCGATTACCGGCTGTTTCTGTATTCTCCTCAAGCTGGGCTCTCCCGCAGAACTCAGCGTTCGAACCTGTCGCGAACGGAACACCGACCCAGCAACGCAGGGGAAGGAGAGAGATTTGTCCAAATCCAGAGAAAACCGCGACGGAGAAGTGAATCAAGGGATCTGTTGAGCTAAGCGGCCGAGAAGAAGCCCGCAGCGCGGGAAACCTCGGTCACAGCTCTCTCTCTCTCCCTCTCTCTGTGATGCCAAAATGAATTCGACAACAGAGCAGTACCAGCAGCAACAAGGTCACATACAAGACAAATGCCACACATACACAAACGAACATATTATAGCCTGACCCTCCTCGCGCGCGAGGCACAATGGTGTCGCTGCGGAGGGTAAGGAGTAAACCATTGTCGCGGCCTTTCCCACCCTTGGCGGGGTCCCCGCGCCACGCAAGCGATGGCCGAGGAAAAGTCAGCGGCCCGAGTCCGGGGTTACAGAGACCGGGGGTGGTGCATGTGGCGGCGTTGCCGTTGGCGGCTCGTGTCGCGCGCTGCCGCCCCGCTTTGTGATTCACCCTTCGACAGCTGCGCGCTTTTCCAAGCTGCGGGCGACATCGATGCGCCCGGCGTCGGCTGTAGCAGAGCGTTTGGAGGTAAACACTCGCTCGGCAATGACGACGCCTGCAGGGAGCCGCCAGGGCGGCGGACGGCGGCGGCGAGCCGCTCTTTGACGGGGTGAGGCACAAAAGGAAGACGTCCCCGATCGTCGTCGTCGCCGCCGCCGCCGGAGGTCAGGCGGTCCTCCTCGCAAGAGTCAACGCTCCTCTGCTGTTTGCGGAACAACGCGGTCGCCGCCGCAACGATTGTGCGAGAGGCGTCGCCGAGCTCGGCTGGCAGCCACGCGAAGTGGTGTTGGCGCACGCGCTCACGTGTGTTCGGGAAAAATCGCGTTGCGCGGCGATTTTTTATTTTTTTCTCAAAGAACGCATTCACGACCGCCTCGTCCCCTTCCCACTCATGCATGCACATATACTCTTGCTAGCCCTTGAGAAAACACGCGCACAAAGGTGTCCAGCACTCGAACCACGAATGCCACATCACAACACTTCTGCGATATAAAGCCAACGGGAGTTGGCTTTATATCGCAGAAGTGTTGTGATGTGGCGACGGTTGCTTCATATAGTCTGTATGGATTGTGGAAGAAAAAAAAGCAGGGCCGACGCAAGACCACACGTGGTTCTCCATGGACGCAACAAAAACAAGAACAGCACAGGTATCCAGAATAGCAGCTTGGGCTAGTTGGTTTTCCCGTTGTTGAAAGTCAGCGTTCGTTGTATCGTCTTCTCCTATTGTGCTCCAGTCCACGTTTTGCGCCGGTATACCTCAGGAGGACAGGCCTGCGTTTTTACTTCTTGTCATGTACGATTCCTGCCCTGCTTTTTCCATTGCCATCACTCATCTCGGCCACAGAAGGGCCGTTAGACCGTGGCATCTTTTGATTATTGACAGCTACAGCATTAGTATGGAGCTACGAGTGGCCACTGCGAACTATTTGGTGCGTGACGGTGGCCCTGACACTTGACGATCGGTCAAAGTGGCTCCTTTCAGCAGCGTCACTGGTGCCGTAACAAAATTCCCGTGAATGAGCCGTGATTCACGCGGTGACAGACACGTATTCCGATTTCCAGTAAGACCTCCTTAGTCCTCCGTTGGCCTCCCTTGCACTGCATTCGCAGATTGCACTGGCTGCCCGTAGAAATAATCTTATTCGCACTGCGCACAGGGCGGTAAGAAATGATGAAAAACAAAACAAAACAAACCTCAACGCAGTCTCGAGAGATACCATGATGATCTTTTTTGCGCGGTAAATCGCCGTTGGTTTTGAAGAACTGACGAGGTCGGCGTATAGCCATTCTGTACGAAGAAAAACCTTACAGCAGCAACAAGCCGAAGACGGATTGCGACCACGGTGGAAGAATATCGTGGTTGCGACCCAAAGGCGCGCATGTATTTGATTAAAGAAACACGCCTGGGAAATGCCGACAAGCGACATTACTTCTTCCGCGAGCTTTCCGAGAACCGTGGTGGCGGAAAACAGCGACATAACAGAAGCGGAAAAGGCGCGAAGGCAAGCCTCGCCAAACACGGCAGAAGGTCGCGTTTACAGGCGGCGAATCCATCAGCTAGGCGGGGGCTCGCACAGACGCCAATCACGGCCGATTTGTGCACGCCGCATCTCGTCTCAGCAACCACCCTCAAGTGGACAGATCCCGTTAGCGAGACTCTGGTCGCCTCGATGTCGAGTCGCAGAGGGCCACAGAACACCACATGCAGTCAGTCGTCGCGCGCTCAACTACACATTTAGGCATATAATTATCGCTATTTCTTCGTCTTCCTTTATTCGAACCTGTACAGGTAGTTTTACGTTCGTTGGTGTATGGGTTCTGACGTGCCATAGCGAGTTAGCTGTGAGGGACGCCGCAGTGGAAGCTGCCCAATAACTGCGACCAACTGAGGTTGTTCAAACGTAAGCTACATCGCACAGTACTCAGGCGCCTCGCCGTCGAAACCCGGTCCGCCTCGGCCGGTTTCAAACCCGAGCCCACCAGCTTAGTCGTCAAACGCCCTATTCGCTGAGCCGCCACGGCGGTTTGGTTGGTATAAAATACGGAAAGCGTTAGGTCAAGATACATAATCGTACGTTATGTGAGCTCACATTTCACGTTATTATCCCGGCAGTTAGTGAAAAGCGTTTATTTTCTGATTTGGCAATTACATATTAAGAGACGGGGAGTGGCAGAACCTCGTCGCGAGGGGCGACCGACTCGACAGACCTGGCATGACTACCATGGATAAAACTCGCACGACTGCCATCAATGCTTCGATCATATATAGCTCTCAAATCGACGATCAACATGCCACGGTTTAAGGGATAACAAAAAGAAAGCGGATGCTCGACAGAACAGGCTTAACGTTGTAACTATTATCTGGCTTGAAACTAAACGCAGGCGATTTGTATTCTTCCGCCACACGCGTACACACCTCTATTTCAGAGGTTTGAGCTGTTTTCTCCCTTTGTCATACTAATTTCGACAGGGCAAACTAATTTTGCTGGCAAGTCGATTTTCTTTTTGATTTATTTCCTCGCCACGGACGGATTGATGATGAGCTCTCGCAGGAGGCCGTATTATTTGCTGAACTAACTTTTTGATCTGACTTGATAAGAATAGAAAATATGCGGGGACCAATATACGATTTTTCCACGAAAAAGTCCGCCCTCAGGAAGCCAGAGATGGTCGCTGCCGCGCTGTCGCTTTCCTTGCCTAACCTTAAAACCGTATAATTTTTTTGCGCAAATCTGCGCTATAGGGATGCACATTTGAATCAAAGAACCCATAACGCACAATTTTTGCTTCACTATCAAACTTTTCCAAAAGAATGTAACTAGATGCGTATCGGTCACTTGTTTATGGCAGTCATTACACCCGAGCCGCATTGCATTTATAATTTTTGCACTAGTATAGATAATCGCCAACGTCAGTGGTAGTTGTTCCCAATAACAGTGCCTGCGTTAAGCGTCTAGACATAGTACCACCCCCACGATTTTTTAGCAACGAAATTGTAATAAGTGCGCAATATGGAGAACCTTTACGCCGCGGATGTCAGTACATCCCACTTGGCACAACTACAACGCTTGCGAACGTCGACCGCCGAGGTAGGACTTCCATCGGTGCAAGTAGCCGCTATTGTTCGCAATTGCTTAACGTTGCACAGATTAAAAAAATTAAAAAAAATAAAAAGAGAAAATCGCGAGCTAAATGTCCCCTAGTGCAAATATTTTCAAAAGTCCACATAAGAGAGCTTCGCAGAGGCATCCGACTGGTACCGGCGCATGACCGAGTCAATTGTCTCATGGAAACACTCAACAGCCGTGAGAGCGCCGTTCCGTAGTTGCCTTCGGAATGCGTACGCCCAGCCTTAATTTAATACAGCCGATGAGGACTTTTGGCAGTCATGACGCGTGTCACTAGAAACAACCCGATAGATGGCTAGCAAGGGTGTGGCGTTTGTGTATGGCATGGCTTCGCGCACACCAACCACCAAGGCTCGTTAGTCAGAGAAAAGGAAAAAATGCAGGGGCTTCGTCGATTATTATAAGCTGCTGCGACCTCGGCGAAGGCGTGAAAACAACCGTTGCACTAATGTTTCCTCCCATTCACGCAAGCGGTGGACGGAGGTCCAACCGCTCCGGCGTGTCTTTACACTCCGAGCCCACTTACGAGCTGTCAACACAGACAATCGAGCGAGGTGCAACAGATTCAATACTTACGTGCGTCGGCGGCTTCCGCGGTTCTAGGGACGATGAAGGTGACGAGGGAAAGGGCAATAATCCGAGAGGCCGTTATCCAGAGGAGCCGTCGCCGCTGGGGGCGGCAGTCGCGTTGACCAGAACGTGCCATGGCTCGGAACATGCGGCGATCATGCTACGCTCGCCGAAACCAATGCAAGACGTCCCACGAGCGCGCACGGCGCCGGCGGCGGCGCGTTGCCGCTCTTGTACCGCGCCGTCGTCCGGCGGCAGTCGTCGCGTGCCGGTCGCGTTCTCTTCGGCCGGGACGTCGGCGTCTTTTGGAACCAGTCACCTCCGCCGCGGCCACCACCACGGGGAGCCAGCGCGCACCGCGAAACTTCACTTCCTTCGCCCAACACAGAGGAGAGAGCGAGTCGGCCCGGACTCGTCCAAGCAGGCGCCTCCTCTGCGCGTTGAGCGTGGCTGCGCTCGTAGCGCAGAGCAGAGCGCGTTCGCCGCCGCCGCCGCTACCGCGACGCCAGCGCCACACCGAGCGGTGCGGCTTCCCGCGCCGCTTCTTTGGAGCGGTGAGGGGGATACCCTGAAGCGAATCCACTCCCTGGAAGAAGCTGAGGAGGACGAGATGGGTTCCACAGAGCGCGGCATCTTCGTTGGTACTAAACACGTGCTAGAAAAGTGATTAGAACGGGATGTGCAGTCTTTGTCAAAAGTGAAGAGCCCACGAGGTCTTACAAGTCGCACGAAGTAGCTGAGAAGCAGACCCCATGGGCTCTACACTTTTGACAAAGACTGTACCTGGCTTCTTAGTTCGGATATATAGCGGCTCAATTCACTCATTCACTATTTCAAATTAGAAGGCTGTTTCTATCCCTGTACGACGCGGAGGGCTCGTATGAAAGATAGCTACCTACACCTGTGTTGGTCCAGTAGGAGACTTGGTTTTAGTATCACTTAACATCGGCTTAGATTTTGCTGCCATGTTCTAGCGATGCTGCAGATAAAAGGAGTGAGGAGCACTTCATGCTTAAGTACAATGAAGCAAAATTGGTACAACTGGAATGCAAATGAAGTGTCAAACTTGCCATTGGTGTTATCCTTGCGTATGGAAATGACAGCAGTACGCGCATGCCATTACGGGGGCTCATCCATTGATGTGAACTTCTTCGTCACAGATACGTCTCCAAGCGTGGGGACTTCCGCTCATATTCGACGTTAGCGCGCAGAGAAATAAAATTATTCAACAAATGGTGATGCACAGATCGTTCTTGTAATTGTCATCGAGACACCTGAACATAGGAGCCTCGCTTTAGGGCAGTAAATGTTCAAAGGCTCAATTATACAAATATATCTTGATGTCTTGAAGCTGGTATGTGGTAACTGCGTTAATTCACTTAGAGCGCTATTCTCTTGAAACAAAAAAGAAACACGTGCAGCCAGGGACTTCCATGGCGGTATATGATTTTTATACGCCCGCCGTTCAGGCGCCCATGTACCGCATTAGAAACTGACCAATGACAATGAGAAAATAAAACAACTTCCAAATCCCATTTATTTGCTTTTTCCTCTCTCTCTCTCTCTTAGGCGCACAAGCAACGAGTGAGAGAGGGCTTGAAATAACGCAGACACCTCTCTGCCCTCCCATCCGTCAGCGACAGAGACAGCTGAGCGGAACTAAAACAGTCAATTCATCATTCGGACCGGCCTTGAGAAATGCACTTCCCCTTGATTCTGGAAGCGCCATTACGTAGCTGGTGTCCTCGAACTAACCTCTCTGCACATTGGCGTTATCAACGCACTTAGGGAGTGCCTGCAAGTGCACGAACCGTCGTTTCCTTGTCGCTACTTGCGGAATGGCGGTTAGCAATACGAGACGACTTCTCCACCTGCCGATATCTCAGCTTCGTTTCCGCTCGGAAGGCAAGGATTTTTTTTTTTTTTCTCTCTCTGTGGCTGTTCCCCACGAATTCAAACTTGAGGTTACACTGGGGTGTTGCTGTCATTGGAAGATGTTATAAAAAAACTGACATTGATTTTTTTTTTTCTTTTTGCTTCGCATTATGTTTGCAGCTTGAGCATGCTGTCGCTGAAGGTCAGACAGGGATGCTTCGCCACATGATTTTGATTGCAGTGAAGTGAACTTTTCAGTGCGTTGCAGTAGGCGAAAAGAATCTCTCGGCTTGTAGGTGCATTCACACACTTCTATCGTTTTACCGTGTTGGCTGTACTTTTTGTTCGCAGATGCAAGCTTTACAACTTTCCGGCGTCGTGTGTGGGCATCACTCTTTGTTGTGGATGAGGTCAACGATATTAGCATCGTTTCAATAATTATACAACGCAAAATTTGTTGCATGATAGGGTTAGTCGCGTATGAGCCATAAAACACGGCTTAATGCAGAGTTTAACGACGCACTTCATGCTACTACCATACAGTACGTGACCAGGACATCCTAACAACAAGGCTTCGTTTATGGGTCCTGGATACCGCTGTGCAATATGCGGCTGCCAATCGAGGCGCCGTAACCAACTGGCCAACACCCTCGTTCAGTTTGCTATCATGGCTTTCATGGTTTTAACGTGAAGTTTTCTATCTCCTCCCACCCATGCACAGTACCATCAGCAGAAAACAACACCTTGAAAATAGGTAGGCCGCAACTAAATTAGGAAATGAATTACTCATTACCGACCAGCAATGCGCAGCCACAGGCTTACGGAAGAAAGCCGTTCCCTTCGTGGCCTTGTCACTGAGTCAAGTGAATGCGAACAAGTACCTGCTTCATTATTACTAAGGCACTCTGCATAGGGGGATTCGCTTGAGATCAACGGGCAATTATAACAAAATCAGAGTTGCGTTGCGGCAACAGTCGTCAGTGCGAGCGGAACTTATGCAATATTTAAGCGCCAAACTCCAGATGTTGTTCAACAATCCATCTGTCTCCCCAACGAGTTAGCGATGGTCGCGTTTGTCCACCTACTGCGTCACTTTCATTTCATCATCAGTTCTCCGCCGTTAAAGCAGAGCTGCGTGCTCGCGGATGTGTGTACGCCAGCGCTTGTGGTGGTGACACCAATCCAGCAGGATCTGTGGTCTGAGGGAAAAGAAGGGGGGGGGGGGGGGGGGGGGCTCACTTTTCGCTCTTCGCGGGTTTGTCCCTGCTGCTGCTTCCAATGACAAACACCAGATGGGTGGTGGTGCATGGATGTTCTTGGAGAAGGACCTTTCTCCCCCTCCTGACGATGCTTGGTGGCGCGGTTGGGACGGTCTTTTCACGCTCCCTCTTCGCGCAGTGCTTCTCCGCTCCGTATCGCTTTCTTCGCCCTGCGGAAACAGCCTTCGTCGGAAGAAGAACGCTGCCGCGTACTCTGCAGTTTCGTTTTATGGCTTTAGCATGTTTCTCTGCCTCCTCTTCCCGACAGCGTATTTATTGTCTGTAGCACAGTGTCACCCGCCATTCTCAGTTCGCGACCGGCAGACAGAGGGGGCACCACTGGGCGGGCAATTGCGTTCATGAAACGGCAGTAAAAAGCAAAAAAAAAAAAAAGGAAAAAGAAGAAAGCGCAGGGATGAGAGGCGTGCTATGTTTTAGTGCCGGTCATGGAGGAGGGATGGGAGGGCACCCTGTGCTCACCCTCTTCAACTTTACTTCACATCCCGGGCTCGGACTGCCCCCTCTGCCACCTCTGAACGGCGACCTTCCTTTCCTCCTCTCTCTTTTTAATTCCGCAAAGGATTTTTTTTTTTTTTTGCTTGTCGCCATTCACTTGTCCCCAGGCGCCGTACAGCCCGCTTTGCAAAGTCCAATGCTTTCTGCCGGCGGCCTCCTGCCTATCGCTTTGGATTTCCTCTTGTTTGTACTTTTGTTTCGTTTTGTTCTTGAACTCCCTGCGTCTCCCTCGTCTTCTTCTCGCTCACATTCTCTTTACCAGCGGTACGGTCGCCCAGTTCGCGGTTTCACTTTGTGCAGAAACTTGTGTGGGAACGCCCCTGTCTGCAGCTGTCCAGCAAATTGGTCGGTCTGCCGAGCCCTGTGGCTATGCGGGTGCAGGCGTGGGAGGTAGAGGAGTCGTGCAAGTGCTAGAATTTGTCCCGGAGCCGAAAGCGGAAACGCGGGAACACATTTCCTCCGAGGCGACCCTGGACTCGTGAAACAGAACCTTTCTTTCTTTTGGCTTTATTTTAGCACGTCGTACACGCATGCCCGTGGTGCTTCGGCTGAAGATACAAAAGAGCGCGAGAGTCGAACCCGAGAGGAAGCGGACTGGTTTTCTTTCGGGAACAATGGCTTACTTGCCTCTTCCCTACGAGTTGTAAGAGCTGAGGTTTTCCTTTGAACAAACTTTTCTTGGTAAACGCCTTTTATCTTCTCCGTACCACTATTTTCTTCCGAAACCATTGCTTCGCCTGTTTTTGTTAGCAAACGCGGATTCTCCTTGTTCGGCCAAATGTCTGCAAAATAGGGCATGTAAGGAAGCGGAGAGTCCCCGTGTCGAAATACGTCCAATGAGGGAAAAATTTCCCCCGGCCTTCAGTGCACTCCAGGACGAAAAACGACGGCACCTCGACATGTGTTTACGTGACGATACGCCGGTATCGTTTAATGAGCATCTTTGATGCAATGATACACACCTGTGGAATGACACTGAAAACCAGAATATTAATTCCGGTGGAAAAAATCTACACTAGTGCGAAGTACAGAAGAGAAGAAAATATAACTGCATGTAAGATGCGGACATAAGTAAACGGAGCACGCTTTTACGTTCAGATTAAAATCACGCCTTCTGCATTGGATATTAGAAAACAATATTTGTCCAAGTGAAAGGGCACTTGCATCTACTACTGGTTCGCACTTACGATGACAGCCAGTTTCAGTTATGGAAAGCGTAAAAAAATTTAAAAGGAAATATTGTGCTTCGTTTACTTTTGTCCGCACCTACCAGTCACTCGGCCACTTAATTCTTCGAACAAGGAACAGGAAATTTTCAGTTTTCTTGGTTTTTCTTTGTATTTTTATTTATTTATTTATTTTTTTGTAGAATGACAGAATTCCCCCAAAGATTGCCAAATGCCTTACACGCGGGCTGCAAAGAAACAGAACGTTGGTCAGTTTTTTTTTTTTTTTTTTTTTTTTTTTTTTTTTAGCCAGCGTCCTGTTTGGCGTAGCTATTCTACACACAACACTACTGCTAGATCTTGACGTGCAAATGTATTTATTCAGCGTGTGCTGGTATGGGGAAAGGGAGGGATATAGAAGGAGAGGGGAGCTCTTTATCTGGTGACGAATTAATCGCTTAGCAACTCTTCGGCCTCTCGCACTAGGCCGCGCCGGGGTGGTACAGTGGTTACGGCGCTCGACTACTGTTCCCAAGGACGCGGGATCGAATCCTGGCCTCGGCGGCCGCTTTTCGATGGAGGCGAAAAGCAAGGCGCCCGTCTGATGTGCGATGTCAGTGCACGTTAAAGAACCCCAGGTGGTCGAAATTTTCGGAGTCCTCCACTACGGCGTCTCTCATAGCCTGTGTCGCTTTGGGACGTTAAACCCCACAAACCAAACGAAACCAAACCAGCCTCTCGCACTAAGGCTAGTTACTGGTCAGCTGCGGCGACTCCAGCCAGGCACGCCAGCTGAAGGGTGGAAGGTAGGGGATATAAAGGGATTGCAAAAAAGTGATGGGGCATTCGAATAAGCAGTGTTTAGGTTAATTGGCATATGCATTAGAGTGAACAGGAGAGGCAGGAACGCGCGCCCGGAAGAGGAATAATCGCACTGCAGTGGAGAGAGAAGTGTGTTCGGCTAAATTTTTCGCAGAACGCGATCAGGGTAGAGATTCGGTGAGGAGAAGGAAGTACCTGCAAGTGAGTAGTGCTGCGTGATTTGTTTCCTGTAGAGGAGGGATTCGAGAGTGAGCAGTCTCGGAGATGCCATTTATTTCTTGACTAAAGAGTGACAGCTACTATGAGACAGTGCGTACGATATATGTTAGGTTGACTACAGTAAGTGTCATACAGTTGCCATATCCGTTTTGTAGATATCACCTCGTCATCCATCACGATAGGCTCGACGGCCAATGCATACATCTGTGGACGCAAACGCTGCTTCTCTTTGAATCCGGCTTGGCGCCATATAGTATCGCTCGGCGAGACGGCTAATGGCTGGAGCAGCTGTATTGAACGGAACGCTTTCTTCGTAGCAGCTCGCTTGTCAAAGCGCCCAATTTGTGAGCTGGTCGTCGAGGAGCAGCAGCAAACTAGAGGGCCCATAAACGGTTTTTATCTCGTTTCGGAAGAGCGCAGCCCAAACCCGGGCGCGGAAAGCAGTGAGCGTCTGAGAAGCGGTCCTGTCTCGGGCCATAAATCATAACACCCGTTCAAACAACTGCACCCTGGTCAAAGTTTAATGGCGCCAGGCTGGCCCCGGAGCGGCAAAACGGAGACCGGCAATAATTTTGTCCCCGTAAACAACCTTGCTTTCACTCCGCGCGCTCGGAGACGGCGTAGTTG
Organism: Amblyomma maculatum; assembly: GCF_055883805.1. Lineage (NCBI taxonomy): Eukaryota > Metazoa > Arthropoda > Arachnida > Ixodida > Ixodidae > Amblyomma > Amblyomma maculatum. The sequence continues at coordinate 98,497,803 of NC_139349.1, read as the reverse complement.
TCCGCGCAGTCGCACACACTGACGTGGTTTTGTTGTCTGCGTATGACAGCGTATACAGCGAAGAAACGTGGTTGTTGCCCCAAGCAGTCTTGATTTTTTCGTGTTTTTTTTTCTTATTTTTTACTACAAGTAAGAGGAAAGTTTTTTTTTTCTTTCTTTTTTTTTTTTTTTTTGCCGGTTTAGGAAGCGGCGCTTTTCTCTCCTTTACGATTGCTCCGGGCTTTGACCTGGGGGCACGTGATGCATCACGTAAACAATACATCCACAGTTCGTGAAAAATACTATAGGACGTGTAAAATCACAGAACCATGCACGCGAAGACAGCAGAAGCGGTACGAAACAAAACAGAAACGGGGTTTGAGCTTCGGTGTGTGTCAGTTTTGTGGCGAGATCTACATTACGCCAGGTTTTAGAGCTGTCAGCGTGGCTGCGCCATGACGAAACGTTTAGCAGGAGCTGCCAGCTCGGGCCTGTCTCCTATGTGGGAGGATGATACCAGAACTAGCCTGCTAGGGTCGTTGTATTCGCGGGCCCTGCCACGCCGACATATTTACAGGGCTTGGTTGAAGTGGCACTTTATATATGTGGGCTGTTAGCATACGCTATCGTGCTATACCCTTAAAGGCAGAGCTTAAGTGTTTCCCATAATTTTTTTTTTTTTTGTGTTATGCTTGGCTAGGAGCACGTTTCTTTTTTGATTACATGTGACCCGGTGCGTCAACAGGGAAATCTTCGCTGAAGCTGTCACGGCTGCGCTCTCTTTCAAGAGAACGCTGTATCGTGCTCTGAAAAGCCGCAACCACTCTTCGTCCCCTTGCGCTTTTATACGTAGTTGTACTTTCTGTAACGCTGATCTTTTTTTCTTCTTCTTCCAAATCGCTCAGCATCAACCCTTGCGAAAGGCGAACCTGCGCAACGATCCACTAAGCCCCTCATCCCACTTATCAGGCTGACGTTCTCGGCGTCGACAAAATGCCAGTTAATCACTGCGCCGTAATATATGTGAAGCCCCGAGCCATTGGATTGTATCCGTTCGCCGCTTTACGACTCCCGTAGCGGGTGGCGCGGCCCACCGCCGCGCGTACTCGCAACGCTGCAGCCGCCCGCATGTAAGACTGAGCCAGGTGGCTCCGACGTCGTAACGACTTGTCACGGCGTAAATCCCGGACAACGCTAACACCCGTCACGCCGAGACACTTAGGGCACCAAACAAAAGCAGATGCGAAACGACAGGGACGCACATTACGCAACCGTGACGGGCGCCGCCAGCGGTGGACCCCGTCGATCCGGCCGCCGCGTCGTGCTCTCTCTTTTTTTCTCTTGTGTCTTTTCTCTCCGTTGCCTCGGCATGCACCACGGGCTGTACCACCCCGCACCCATCCCATCTCCCTCCCCGTGCGGTGTGGTGGCGCTGGCGTCGCCTCTCTAGGCTCCCAAATTTCTTTACGACGCCAACCTGATTATTTACAGCAGCCGCGACTCTCCGCGGCCTCTGCTGCGGCGTGGAGCAGAAGCTGCAACCCATCCGAAGGCATCCGTCCCCATGGGCTCTGCTGCTCTCCGTCGAGATCAGTCCAAGTGGGGCGCCGACCCGCCTTAGAAGGAAGGAAGGAAGGAAGACGCCTGTCTACTCACGGTTTCCATCCGAAGAACCCCACACCGGTGGCCCCCTTCCCCGAAAAGCGCTTCCGATCGGCTGCCGGTGCGGAGGACGATATTTCATCGAGCCTCTCTAGCCGCTCTTAATACGAGCGAAACGGATCTCCTCCCTCAACCGGGGAGGCCGAGCATCGGTGACATCGGGGACGCTGCAAACAGCACGTTTCCTCTCCCTGCTGCCGCCAGAGCTGCTCCGTTCTCATAGTTTGAGGGAGTCCAAGGTCCCCATCTTTTGGAAGTCAGAAAGGGGCGGGTGAAGGGGATGATGCGGAGCCATCCTGACCAGCCATGGAAGGCAGCGCGCTTACCGTAGTAACGCCGACGGCCCCCTTATAATGTCTTGGCTTCGACGAGGATGTGCTTGAGAAGCTGCGTGTCTAGAAAGGGCTGCGAGACACCCCTTGGGCGTTTGACATCGGTGGGCTCTTTTGAAAGGGGAATGGGAGCGACCACCTGGGGAAGAAAAGTCATCGCCCTCCAGGGTGACTCTTGGCATGGTGTGAGCAGCCTGCGAAGAGGAAGCAAATAAAAAGACACAGTGCAGGTCAGACCACCGTGGCTCAGACGAGAAACACGCCATGAAGCAAGGAGTTATGAGCATGTGAACGCGTTGTTATGCTCGCTTTACATTGTCCGTTGTAATGAGTATAATCTTCGCGCGTGATGTCATCTGCAAATATATATATATATATATTTGGTACAGATGTTAGAGATTTATGATGATTCGTGCACTCCCTCTTTACCACTGTTACCCATAAGCATTCTCTCAAGCCGATGTGTAATTAGCTCACATTACCTCTTCACTCTTTCTGCGTGAAATCAAATCTACTGTTTTTGTCAGACACCACAGCAGGTTGATTAGTAAACAGACAACTAAGAATACGAACAGAGCTGACATTTCGGTGAATTGGTTTCATTGTCTGTGAACGGTACAAACAAGGGCAGGCGGCGCCTGCGGGAACCCAGGCAGCGCTATTACGTGTTCGCATCCACGTCGTGTCTGTTTGCATTATTCACGCATAACGAAGAACACGAATCCCAGTGGTGGTCTTTATGCGTGTTCGACCACTGCTGCCCTCTTGTAAGCTGCCAAAAAAGTAAAATGCGCGAACGAATACACATTTGTTTCACATACGCATGCATGGAATCATAGGTGAGCAACCTCGTGAGGTGTCGACGTCATCAAAATCAAAATGACCTCAGCCTTACGGAGAGGTGAGGGGCCACAGGTGAGCGTTTTTTAGTCAGGTCAGCAAATAGCGTGAGTTTGAGGTTCTTTCAGTAGGTCGGCTTTTGAGGTCGACACTTTTCTCATTTGTCATATGGCTTACCCTGAGGAGCACTCTTTCTGAACCGACGCCGCATTTAACGGCTCAGCTGGAAGACCGGATACGGCCCGCACCAAACTTTGAGCGGCGCCACAGTGCCATTTCAGCCCAAGCTTACAGGACGGTCTCATCAGAAGGAGTGCTTGCCCCTCTTTTCACTTTGGTGGTTAGTGATTATTCTGTTAGTAATATAACTAAATCGCATCGTAGAAGTTAGACTAGTGAGCGGTCTTGCGCGGAGGATCGGCCGCATCCTTAATCCATTAGCTGAATTTTCTTTTGGCGAACCTCGTTTTCCTTATGAGTGGGAAGTGGGCCTTTCTCTCACTCCATTTCGACAATGTAAGCAATAGAGGACGAAGCTGAGTGTAGTGTGTGGAACTGATCCAATCTGTGTGCTGCCTTCTACTCGTTACATTTTCTGGTGGAGGTGCTGGGTGCGATTTCCCTTTTGCTGAGTTCCACCCCTCAAGGGCAACCGAGAGTCACCACGGATTTGACACCGGTACACTGCAGTTCCAGCCGCCGCCTTCGAGGTCAGTCGCCAGAGTTCGGGCCTTTGTCTTGGACGCCTGTGACCACCATGCATAGATCGAACACGAACATTGTGGCTAACGGAGAGAGCTCACCCCAGTTCGTCGTCCTCCATTCTCGAACGCCATTCCATGGCGAGCTTTATGAGGACGCTGAGGACTGGCTGGACCAATTCGAACGGGTCGCCAACTACAACGGCTGGGATTAGCAAAGGAAGGTGCATAATGTGTGCTTTGCTCATCCCAGCCGTTGTAATTGGCACCCGTTCGAATTGGTCGAGCCAGTCCTCCGACTTTTTGTGCCGACTACCTCACCCGCTACTGTGAAACAGTCGCTCTTCCTCCAGCCACCGCTCACCACGTGTCCATGTTCTTGCTCCGTTCCGTCATCCTGCGCTATGGACCTCCGCGAGTGATCATCAGCGATCGAGGTGGCTAGTTTACGGCACTGATGTTGTGGAAGAGCTTCTCTGTTCGTGCTCGTCACATTTTCGACACTCCACACCATACCACCTTCAAACCAACGGTTTGACGGAGCGCACCAACCGCACACTCGTCAACATGCTCTCTATGTACATTGCATCAGACCACAAGAACTGGGATACAATACTGCCGTTTATAAGTTCCGTTTATAAAGTTTGTCTTCAACACTGCAACACATGAGACGACCGGCTACAGCCCGTTTTTTCTTCTCTATATGCCCGTGATCCTCGGTATTCCCCTTACAAAAAAGCTTAATGAGTTTCTGATTAAATGGTAATTACATTCCTCATCATGCACATTAACATTTCTATACATTTTCTTGATGCATTTTTGATGAGTTTCACAAGAAAGTTGGCCACCGTGTTTCTGGTTGGTACCTAATGTGTGCATTTCTTGTGTGTTGTTCATGAGTGTTGACCAATGAGCACTTTTGGATAAAAAGTAAAAGCTAAAACGTAGCGAAGCACCTCAACTAGATTAAAAAAAAGCTAAAAAATAAAAAAAATTAAAACTAAGCAAAAAAAAAAAACTGCAACTCTGGCGCGATTCGAACTCGGTACCTCTTACTCCGTAACTTTCTACGCTAACCACCCGGCCACTCGGGGAACTGGTGATGTCGGTAACGTATTTGCTTCTTATGTCTGGACTGCATTCATAAGATTGGGACATAATGTTTCGAAGCATGTTTCCAAGTGTACAGGCCATTGCGGCTGCTCTAACAATTACAACTTCTTGACCATTAGAACTTGCATCTAATGTTCTAGATACCTATGCGCACTATTTTGTCCACTGCAGTCATTTTAACATGTCGAGTTTGGCATCGCCTGCAAATTTATTAGCGCTGGCTCTTCGGTGGTTGCTACCTTGGGCGTAATTTTTGCTGAACACGGAGCTGTAGCACGAACCTTTAAGGAAAAAAAGTGCGAGCAAGCTTCAATACCGGCAAGCGCAGCAGCGCCAACACTATTTTACTGGTAACTAAATCTTATTTGTATCTAAACATTTCGGGAAGCGTTGCGATGACTGAGGGCTCGGCTAATCTATACGCAGAGCAAGAAGGAGCTCGAAAGCTTAAGAAACACGCAAAATATCATGCATTATAAAGAAGGCATTGCTTCTCGGGCCCTGGTCGCGCACATGCTCCCAGGACGGTCCAGTTCCGAGTCAACGCACGGCTCGGGTTACGTCCGCGCGTCGTCGTCGGCGCAGGCCGGGGTACCCCTGCTGGTCTCTCCAAAACGGCCTGCTCGCAGGTGCAAGGAGGCATTGGAAATGGAGCGGCCTTGCGTCCGTTAGCTTGGAGGCGGTGTGGCAGTGCGTCGGTTCGCGTACACAACAATATCCTTGCCCGTAACACCCTCAAGCATATTGTCCAACCACAGCACCCATTCGCTTGGCAAGAAGTGATTTGCAATGGCACAAACACCCAAGACGCAGGGTGTAAGCGTGTTTTGAATGAAACAAATGTCCAAAAAGTTGTTTTTGTTTTTACAGTGCATGCTAAACAGAAATGAAAACATAGTAAAGAATATACATTCGCTTAGTGATGTATAATTTCCCTCATTTGAGAAAGTCAATGTATTTCCACATTAGCTCCTATACAAAAATACTGTTTTGTTTTCCAAGTACAAAACTTCTTGCGTAATCTCAAATGAAAGTCTGTTGCGGATCTCATGTTAAAACACATAAAAATTGTTTCTTAGGCAACATCCTACATATGCTAATCAGAAATGAAAACATAGGGCTCTGAAAGTGTGCAGTTAACAAAGAAATAATATATATTCACTTAGTGATGTATACATTTCCTCATTTGATAAAGTCAATGTATTTCCACATTAGATCCTACCCAAAAATATTGTTGCGTTTTCCAAGCACAAAACTTCATGTGTGATCTCAAAGGAAAGTCTGCTGCGGATATGATGTTAAAACACATCTAATCTTGAATCTCCTTTGAGTGGTTGATGACTCATCAAAAACACATTACGTGGGTAACAGAAATTCAATATCCATTTTTGTAAGGGTCCCTCAACATCATTCTTCCCTATTCCGTTCATGACGAACCTTGCATCGCCGAAACTCTTTGTCGAGCCGAAGAAGCTCGCCGTCTCACTCGTTTGCGGATTCTGGCTTCGCAAGAGCGTTATAAAGCGTTCCATGTGTCTTACGCACCTGGAGACTTAGTGTGGCTTTGGCGACCTTTCCGGAAACGTGGTTTAGCCCAGAAAATGTTGGCGCATTACGCTGGCCCTTACGTTGTCCTCGACCGCGTCAGTGACCTGAATTACAAAATCGCGCGCATGACCGCAACTGGTCGTCGCTCAGATACAACGGAAGTCGCTACTCACCAACTGTAGAATGTGGCAAGTTTCCACACCACTAAGCCATACCGTAGCACCTTTCTATTCCCGATGAGGCTTAAAATTACAAAGCAATAAAAAATAAAAGAAAATGAAACTACAATATTTTTATTTTCCAGCAATATGCATATTGAAAGCTGTAAAGCCGTATTTTGTTCGGAGATCTTGCGCCGTAAAATACGCCGGTGCCATCTTCACCACCACCAAGAACGTCGAATGCCTAAATCGTTGCAGCGGTACATGACTGACAAAAGTATTTGGCGGGATCATCCAGAAACTACGTGAGTTACAGGCTCTTCCAAGTACAAACAGCGCCACGACTGTCAAAGCCCATAGCATGCACACTTAACAATATATTTTCACTACAATAGAGTATTTCACGCGATTTTAACAAAGAATTTAAGAAAATCAGGTCATCCGCAGCTGGGTGTAACAACACATTGCTCCCCATCGTGCATTGCTATTGAGACTATTTAAATTCCCATTAATTAGACGACTGACTATAGTATTTCACTCGACTTCAACAAAGAATTTAAGAAAATCAGCTCATCACCGCAGTTGGGTGCAACAACACATTGCTCCCCATCGTGCATTGCTATTGAGACTATTTAAATTCCCATTAATTAGACGACTGACTATAGTATTTCACTCGACTTCAACAAAGAATTTAAGAAAATCAGCTCATCACCGCATTTGGGTGCAACAACACATTGCTCCCCATCGTGCATTGCTATTGAGACTATTTAAATTCCCATTAATTAGACGACTGACTATAGTATTTCACTCGACCTCAACAAAGAATTTAAGAAAATCAGCTCATCACCGCAGTTGGGTGCAACAACACATTGCTCCCCATCGTGCATTGCTATTGAGACTATTTTAATTACCATTAATTAGACGACTGACTACCATCAATTATGCATATTCTGTTATTTGCAATAGGGTAAAATACGTTTCGATAACTGCAGGAAAGAGTTTTGAAAAAAAAATAAAGAAATATATATATATATATATATATATATATATATATATATATATATATATATATATATATATATATATATACTATTTCGCATTTCGTGGGGATTTCTTTTTGTTTTGATGCCAGAAAAAAAAACGGCCACCGCGATATGGCACACTGGTAGAAAAACTTGATTGGGTCGGTTGTTTCGTAACCCTTACAGCAAGCTTAACAAAATACCTTGCTTTCTAGATGGATATTTAAAACTGCGTGCAATTGTTCTTAGTTAATTGTTTACGTAAGTGGACTATGAAAACACCCTGAGGAGCACCACTTAACAAAAAGCTATTAAGAAAGCGGGACACCGTTACTGGATGAAGCTATGTACATTAAGCTTCATCCAGTAACGGTGTCCCGCTTTCTTAAAAGCCTCGGCTCAAGTTATCCGAAACACCTTAACACTGCCGCCATTAATTCCGCAATAAGCAGTTATAATGGTATCAGTCTTGTACAGCGCGTTACAACAAATAAGTAACAGATTACAATTAAAATTACAATTACTGCACTTCAAAATGGAACTTATTAAAGCGGTAACAATTACAGCCTCAGAAAGGTAACTGATAACTGGAGAACAGTTTTAATCGGCAATCGCGTACTTTTGAGCTTGATTGCCGTTGCACAAACTCGTTCAGACTGCAATAAAGTAGAACGGATTGACGGAACGTTTTTGCTCGCAGTTAATTTTCAAGAGCAGTTGTTCTCCAAAGTTGTCGGAATTGATTTTGCAACGTTTCTCTTGAAGACATTAGCCGCTACATTGAACAGTCTATAGTATGCGCCAGAGGATGTGGTTGTGTATATCGAACGAACAAGTTGTGCAATGTTTAGACGCTAGTTTCTACATCCTCTAAGTACCGCTGCGGTAACTGAGCGGTTAGGGCCCTCGAATGCTGAGCTCAAAGACGTGGGATCGAATCCCGGCCGCGGCGGCAGCTTTTCGTTGGAGGCGAAAAGAAAAGCGCCCGTGTGCTGTGCAATGCCCGTACGAAAAGCGCCCGTGTGCTGTGCGATATCAGTAGACTTCAAAGAGCCCCAGGTGGTCGAAATTTCCGGAGCCTCCCACTATGGCGTCTCTCATAGCCTGCTTTGGGACTTTAACTGAGAGACGCCATAGTGGAGGGCTCCGGAAATTTCGACCATCTGGGGCTCTTTGAAGTCTACTGATATCGCACAGCACACGGGCGCTTTTCGTCTCCAACGAAAAGCTGCCGCCGCGGCCGGGATTCGATCCCACGTCTTTGAGCTCAGCATTCGAGGGCCCTAACCGCTCACCGCAGCGGTACTTAGAGGATGTAGAAACTAGCGTCTAAATATTGCGCAACTGCCAGCGGGTGCGCAACTTGTTCGTACAATTTAAGCCCTACAAAGTAAAGCAAACCAAACCGAATCGAACTAAGCATCCATTATGAAGCCTCGCGCTTCGCTGTTGTTACTGTGAAAAGGTTGGTAAGTTCGCGAGAAGCTGGAAAGATCGTGCCGGGTGTTTCCTTCGAAACATTAGAGGTGCTTCTCGTGTGGGGACATATAAGCCATGCTTGAACCTTTCAGTCAGAAGCTCGTGGAGCTCCTGACGTCATCCTTCACTCAACACAGATTCGGCCTCACATCGAGCATCGAATTGCAACAGATACCAGGAGAAGGTGCGCCAAGAAAGAAGAGCGCGCATGACAGTGCCCTGTCAGTGCACTGCTGCATGACAGTGCACTGTCATGCAGCAGAAAAATTGGTGGAATCACATCGTCAACAAACGCAATTAGCCATTGTAGCCTTTTCTGCACGCAAGTAATTGATAACGCTTAATCAAGTACAGAAAAATAATAGAATTGATCGAAACGTTAGTGTTTGAAAAAATGTAATCGACTGGTTTCAACATCGCTCAACAATGTAATTACAGTAGCCAGTTACGTACAACTCTGAATTTTACCGTCACCAATTTGGCTGGGCGACATTTCTCGACAGATGGATTTTAATTACAATTTCAGCGCATAACTCATTTACAGACTGGATTTTTCTTCCTCTTTCGAGGTCGAGCACCCGACCTTAACCTCTCAGTATGAGTTTGACGTGAGGCTAAGTAAGATCGCTGGTACTAGCTATCTAGAAAATTGAGGTGCAGTCGCTTTAGACCTCAACCTCAATTGGTGATGTTGAGGTTGCGTCCGGGGGTGAAATTTTGTTTGAGGTTGAAGTGAGGTCGTAGTTTACGAGGCCAACCGCCCACCTTTGCCTGTAAGGAACAATTAGTACTAGATCTCTGCGTTGTTAGAATGGGAGTCCGAATTTTACATTAGCGGGTTCCCACGGCAGTCCTTCCTTAATATGAGCTACCACGGCATCTTGACCACAATTAGTGACGGTTTGCAGAACCCAAATACACTTAACCGAAAGTGCATTTTGTTATGGCGAAATACTCGATAGTACTATACGGAACTTATTTTCTTCCTGTGCGTGTGTGTGTGTGTGTGTGTGTGTGTGTGTGTGTGTGTGTGTGTGTGTGTGTGTGTGTGTGTGTGTGTGTGTGTGTGTGTGTGTGTGTGTGTGTGTGTGTGTGTGTGTGTGTGTGTGTGTGTGTGTGTGTGTGTGTGTGTGTGTGTGTGTGTGTGTGTGTGTGTGTGTGTGCGCGCGCGTTATACATCTTGTGTTCTACAGCTTCTGGCAGAAATATTTTCGTGGTTGGCAAGCATTGTATTTTAGCGTATAGTGTTTGGTGATGCTTGGGCTTATGACGTTGTGCATGATATGAGGCTTCACTAAATTACGTAGCAGCGTGGATTTATTCGCGGATGAGGAGGTTACGCATGCATTTTTGCTACACACACGCAAGGCCGTGGGCACACTGCGTATACCATTACATGTCCCTTCCCAGTGCTGACGTGTGCAGACGTAAAGGTTAGTTAGTATAGTAGTGGCAAGGAACACCTCTTGACCGAGTAGTGGTGTTCCGTAAGCGTATAACGTCAGCTGTACTAGGTGAACAGAAATGGCAGATACAAATTAGTTCCAGCTTTCAACTATAATTAATCGGAACGCAACAAAAAATTTTGTTCCAAACAAACGAAGAAAGTGCAGAGGAAAGGCACAATGGCCTCTCTGCGCTGCTTCATGCACTGCGCATTATGCTGTATGGGCTGCTTATTACTTGCATAACATATTCGCTTTGCTTTGATATGTCATTTGTTCCCCTTTGTTGCTCATTAAATGCGATGCGAAGGTATCTCACTCAAGCAGCGCACCAAATCACCATAGACTTCGCGGTATTTCTCACTGATAGGACACCAGCTGTAAAATGGACGTCGAATTCGTGCCGCTCATATTTTGGCAATATCTCAAGAAGCCCTCAATTTCCTTTTGTGCTACTCTTCACGCGGCCTCCTCATGGTCATCACTTACTTTGACAAGTAATTAAAAGAAGGGTTACGTTTAAAAACAACAGATGACGCCCTAGCTGTTATCTTTGGATAACTGTCAGCCGTTGCTGAGTGGAATGGAATTTTCACCTTCACGTCATTTTATGCAAAGTTGGCTTTTCTGTTGGCACTCTACTCGGACAGCCTGTGTAGGATGACGAATGCCGAGAATTCTTCTCCGTATTTTTTTCTCCGTTACATCGCAAGAAGGATGAAACGGAATGGTGTACCAAACGTCACTGTGTGCCACTTCGTGGCCCTTCGACACTCATTTTTTTTTCTTTACACGTTTTACAAATGCAATGTCTAGATAGGTTGCACAAAAGTTCCTTTTCATACAACATGGTTATTGGATGGCATAATGCAACTGTAGAGTGGAAGCAAGGTATACTTCTCCTGCCCAGCTTTTGCATCAGAGCAGTATATAGATTTACTTACTTAAGGTCGGCGCAACAGTTTCTCAGATGTAAGAACAGAGCAACCAAAGCGGCTAGTCGGTTCCCGTTTCCCGAGATGCTTGCGCCTTCGTTGTCGAACAGACGTGATGTCGATGGCTGTCCGTAAAGAGGGCCATCAATATCCGCCGTATCTTGGGACGGGACCACCACCGCCCGTCCGGCGGCTCGGTCCTCCCCATCGAGTTAGTTCCGGTCACCGGCTCTTTTGAGCCGAGAAAAACGCCCAGACGGGGCCTTTCGCTTTCTCGTTTTGCTTAGCTCTAGCAACAATGATTTGACAGGTCACGGTGGACGCAGCGTGGCGGCATTGTCCCCGGACAGCCGCGATTCATGGCCAGCCGTCTTGGGCGACGTTCTCGTGTCTTCTCTTTTGCGAGACCGCGGAAGTCGTCTTCGTGAACCCGGAGACGAAGCTATCCGACATGCACGGAAAGAAACTGTCCTCCTTGTCCTATGTTTTTTTTTTTTTTTTTTTTGTATCCCTAGGGAGGAATAATTTACTCTTTATAAGGACCGGCTTTGTGTCAAGCTTCTCAGCCATCCATTGGAATTTTTCCCAATGTTTGCGTGCTTCGTAAATGTTTCGCTTGACACGAAGGGGGCAGCTGCTCCTCCGGCAATAATTAAAATGAAATAAAAATAAATAAGTATTCGTGTTGTACCGGGAACTGAGCTAAGATATACTTGGATGTCACGATTGTGACATAGATCTCTGTTAACGTCATCTACTCCTTAGCTTCGATCGGAGCTTGAGTTGTGAATATCGGCCGTGATCAGGGTTTAAAACTGCTGCTCTTACTAAAAGCTATGACGCGAACTCCTTATGTACGCGTATTTTGTCTCGGTTGAAGTTAAGCCATATTAAACGCTATTTGTATTCATCGCTGAGGGGAACAAATCCAAGAACAAGTGCAATCGACTACGGTAATACCAATAATGGATATAAGGTACTGATTCTAACGCGAGCTCTTTACGAGCGCGCGTATACTTTAAAAGAGCGCTTCGTGGGTAGCAAAAAAAAAAAAAGATAAAAAAAAGGAAGCTCACGGAAACTCGGAGGTCCCATATCCGGACCGTAATGGAACTTCAAGGTGCAGCAGCGCACGATACTCATTCGCATGACAATGGGCTGAAAGAGGAACGAGCGCATGCATACGAGTTTTACGGCGCATATTAAAACTCGAGCCTTTTACGTCCACGTTGAGAACAGGGCCGTTAAGGGTCCTTACATTCGAGGGAACGAGGCCACAAATCCGGCCACTTTCAGTCGGAGCTTTGAAAACTGCGGTGGCATCCGGTCTACGCTGGGCCGCTGCTTCCTTCTGAATCCTCGGAATGGGAGTGTTTCGTTTACTCGCATCACTGCAGAATGGCAGCAGGAAAGTGAACTCGGCTTGGATACAGTACCGCAATAGCGTTTTTGACCTACGTTAAAGGAAGTGCCCAATTTAAAAAAAAAAAAAAAGGAGAACAAAGGGCGAATATTGGATTTAATACTATAAGGAGGTGGTGCCAGAGTGACTTCCCTTCGCGAAAAATGTGTGAGAAAGGAAAATAATAGGGAGGATGGAAAATGAAAACAATCTAAAAAGATGAAAACGATCTAAAATACAGAGCCCCGCCGGGGTGATGCAGTGGTAAGACGCCCGACTACTGTGCCGAAGTTGCCGGGTTCGAACCCGACCACGGCGGCTGCGTTTCGATGGAGACGAAACCAAGTGGCGTCCGTGTGCTGTGCGATGTCAGTGCGCGTTAAAGATCCCCTGGTGGTCGAAATTACACCGTAGCACTCCACTACGGCTCCTCTTTCTCTCTTTCCACTTTCACTCCCACCTTCCTCCCTCCCCTTACAGAGCGGTTCAGGTGTCCACATAGCAAGTGTGACATATTATTATTATTATTATTATTATTATTATTATTATTATTATTATTATTATTATTATTATTAATATTATTATTATTAATATTATTATTATTATTAGTATTATTATTATTATTATTATTATTATTATTATTATTATTATTATTATTATTATTATTATTATTATTATTATTATTATTATTATTATTATTATTATCTAAAATACAGATATGCTGACAACGCAAGGTTCTATGGAGGTGAGTATAGGTCTCGTGTTGTGTTGGTGCAGTTGCAACGGGTTGTATACCGGGTGTCCCAGCTAACTTGAACCAAGGGTTAAAAAATAATGTATTTGAGGTAGGTCAGTGAAACCAAATGCATACAACTGCCAGCCTGTCTGCGCACTACAGGCAATTTTTTGTTTTGCATTTACTTAATTAGCTAATTATGTTAATTTCTCTAATTTTTTAAATATCGACTTTAGACCAAGCATGTGAATTGGAAAGTTGTAGAGCACCTTCAGAAACCCCCATTCCATTAACTTCGATAAAGAAAGTCTCACGTGTATCTTTTTTTCCGGGCTCAGAAGAAAGCGCGCGAAATACAAATAATACCACGTGACTAGCGCATTTGTGCGCCGCGATTGTGGTGCTCTCAGTCGTGGTTTGAGCGAACGACATAAGCTGCGTCTGTGACCCGATGGTCCCGTTGCAGCGGCAGGCAGAAATGTTGGCGATGGTTCGAGCGAGCTCGAGCTCGCCCGTCACCACCGCGATTTTGGCCACGCCTGCGCACCGCAGCAGCCTACATCACGACAGGCGGATGGCGATAAAAAACCGGCAAATGAAGGTGCAGCGCTAATTTTAGTCGAGTCACATGATGTCATATCGCCCCTTTACCCAAGTTTGTATGCGCAGATTCAGTGGCTGATACCTTATCGCTCATTCGTTTGTCGTGACGTTCGCTGATGTGAGAGAAGGAGGCCTTCTTAGAATGTCGGTGGTGTCGGCTCGCCGTTCTCGCTGCTACTGCACCGTCACGTGGGCCGGCTGTCTGACGCGGGCGAAGAAGCCATCGCAGGCATATCGGCCTGCCGCTTTAACGGGGCCAAGAACACACGGCCGCAGCTGATTTCGTTCGCTCAAACCACGACTGAGAGCACCACAATCGCGGCGCACAAATGCATTAGTCACGTGGCATTATTTGTATTTCGCGGGCTTTCTTCTGAGCCCGGAAAAAACGATACAAGTGAGACTTTCTTTATCGCAATTAATGAAATGGGGGTTTCTGAAGGTGCGCTACAACTTTCCAATTTACATCATTGATCTAAAGTCGATATTTAATAAATTAGATAAATTAACATAATTAGCTAATTAAGTAATTGCAAAACAAAAAATTGACTGTAGTGCGCAAAGAGGCTGGCAGTTGTATGCAATTGGTTTCACTGACCTACCTCAAGTATATTATTTTGTAACCCTTGGTTCAAGTTAGCTGGGACACCCAGTATATACGATATCCATGCAAAACGCACCTGCAGGGATACACACATGTAGTGAATGTATGCTCACTTGACAATGCTCTTGATTGGGCTGGTCGGTTCACGGCAAAATATATTATGACAGCAACGCGACCGATAGGGAGACAGAAGACGCGCATACGACAGGGTCAGCGCCAGCAGTGTGTCTCAGCAGTGACATGTAAGCGGTGCTAGGTAGACTTGCGCATGCGCATGGAAGCACTGCTCTATTCATGAGCATGTATGACACGGTTCGGCATACTTGGAATAAAGCCTTAAAATTAGAACCTACTAAACATGGAGCGTTAGACTTTTTCTTTTTTTCTTTTTTTTTTTTTTTTTTTTTTTTTTTTTTTTTTTTTTTTACTGGAACAAAAGCGCGACACTGTGCCATATTTATCAGCTTTCTTCCTTTTTTAGAGTAGAGGTCTAGAGGTGTTGGCATGACTACAACGGTGTAAACTTCGAAAGTCGTTCAAAGAAGGCAGAAACGTACCCGAGTGGTTGTAGTCATTCCTTTCTCGCGATGATATAGTTGACGCGGGTTTCCGGAACCAACTAAGCAGCACAGTCCATGCCGGCTCAAATAGATGTTCGGAGACATCGGCGATAGCAGAAGCCCACGTGTCGGACATAAATAATGTCAACCAGATGTCACGGGATGGTATCCGTACTCGTCTTCTCCGCACCGCCCATCGCGTAGGCCGGAAGGCCCCAGAGTCGTCTTCTCGCGTCGCGCAGTCGGCTTCCACAGAGACCCACCGAAAGTTGATCGGGGAGAAGAGGGCAGGCGGTGCAGTGCGTCTGCTTTTGACAGATTTATGTCACGAAAGAGATTCGAGCAGGAGGATGAATTCGCGGAACTCTCGAGCGGGACCATACGCACTACGCTAAAAGCGGTGTGGTATAACGGCTGTCTATCCGTTCGTTCGAAAAGTGGGGAGGACAGACGTATACGTTGCTGTGGCGCTGTCCCTGCTGAATTCTGGTGCCTCGGAGCTTCAGCGTCACTTCGATACGACTACCAGGTGCAGCGTGCGTGCTTTGCTGCGAGAACAGCACATTTGCTGCAGGTGCGGACCGCTGTCTAAACCGGGGGCGATTTACGGTTATGGGACGAGACCGCCTCGTTCGCTTCTGGTCTGCAGGATTGACATTATCAAGCTATACGGCTGCGGGCAATGCACACTCGTCCTAAGCCCGTGTGGAGTTCGAAGCAGACTTTCATTGAAACCACGCACCTTCGTAGGCAGGCAACTGCATTGTGTACAGGCGACAAAGGATGCCGCACTGTGACTGGTGTTGATTAAAACAACGTATCAGGAAAGTTGCGGTTGACAAAAGTATAACCTGCCTCTTGGAATTGCGCCGTCCCAAGCTGCATGGTCTGTCCCTCGCCTTCCGGAGAACAAATGCGCACACATTGCAAGCTACTGTGGATGAAGGCGGTCACGCTGCTGCAGTTTGCTGCTAAAAAAATTTAGGTTATTGTTGCCGCCAGTGGACATAGTTTAGATAATAAACAGATCGTACAGCTCATGAGTTCGATGAGCAGTTAATAGGCGAACACGTGATGACAGTTATTCGCGAGAGCAGCTTTCATTCTTTTTTTTTTTTTTTTTAATGCCAATTGTGCTGGGCTCTCCTATAAAATGATGCCCCGAAAAATTGAACTATTATAATTGTTTGTAGACGCTCAAAGGCGCTTGCTTATGGCTTCCTCGCTTTAAGAAACAAGACGCGATTATCCACAATGATATCTCAGCCATGCGCTCGTTCATGATTGTTGTCGCTGTTAGCGCCTTATATCGAAGTTTCCGTGCTGGCTTTGAATTAAGGTGGCTGACAGCGGCAGGCATAGATTATATCTATTGTCCACCGCCGAGCAAGTTTGATGTGTTTGCCACCGTCGAGATTTACAGTTCTTTGTGGGCTCAAGTCAATCCAATAAAGAGTTTGACTACCGAAGTGAGCCCTGACCAGCGAAATGCCGTCATCATTACGTGGCGATAAGTCGAAAGGCCGAGTATACGTAATTTGTTAAGGATTAAAGGGTAGTTTCCGTCCTTGATGGGCCTAAGGAGATTGATTATTATTGCGAAGATTGAAAGATGTTTTAAAAGATCACACGAAGTCCTTTCATGCAAAAATAAATTAGAAAGCTGTAGAGTAGGGAACTATTTTTGCTACCCATTGTACTGCAGACGCCCTTTTCAAACATAAAAAAAAAAGCGTTTTCTACGTGCAGCGTTTTCCGTCAAACGTTTCGCGAGTACAAGAATCTGTCAGCGAACATTCGCGTGCGCCGGAGCCCGCCACAAGCGCGCAAGCGCGAACAAGCACCGAACGCGGACCTGTACCGGCGCGCGACGTCTTTTGAAGCATCATCGAAAAAAAGACGTCCTCTCCCCTCTTCAAGCACCCTTTTGCTTCACAAGGCTCGCGTCTTCGCTGCTACGCTCACACTCTGTCTTCTTTCCTTTGCTGTGACCGAATTCGCAGAGCGTAGGTGATGGCAGCGGCGTTATGGATGACGCGAAGTGGCGCGCCAGCTCGCGCCGCGACATGTTTCGCAAACTTCCGTCCTCTCGGAAGGCCCTTCCTTCCTCTCCTCTCTTCTTTGCACCGTTGTCTCGTAGCGGCTCGCGTCAGCTGGCGACGAGCAACGAAGACACGAGCGCTTGCACGGCCAAAGGAAAACGAAGAAGGGAAGCTGTCCCGATCTGCGATGGAGCAGGCCGCAGATTCCGTCGGAGAGAAACACACGCCGTCCTCTGTGCGGCGGAGACAGATTGCTGCCGCCTACTACCTCCGCAGCTTCGTCTACGGCAGCCAACGAGCGCGCATGCACCTCTCCGCTGCTGGCGACGACACGTGAGAGACACGAGTGTACCCCCGAAGACGATTCGTGCGTCAACACGTGCGCTCGAGAAGTTCTCTTTTTCGCTTCGGTTTTTTGGATTCGAGTGTACTATACCTTTCAAGACTGAAAAATGTGCGCCACGCTAGCTGTGACGCCTATGAACCCACAGCGGCGTGGCATCTCTCGCGCCTTCATAATGGCGCGCTGTTGGCGCAATGGTTGGTTAGTTGCAGCGAACGTGCGCCTGTTGACTTGGAAATGAGACTGATATCGCTATGACCTCCAGTACGCTATCAGTGATTTTGGTAGAAGTCTAGGCTGGCCAGACTTGTAACCGTTCTTCTTTGGTGCCGGATCCGTGCAAATGTTTCTTCTTGCCTACTTTAAGTACTATCTAGACTACTTTTGTTTTTGTCGTCATGTTAATAACATCAAATGAGGATGGCACAGGTAAGGAGTGTGGGGGTAGAGGGGGTTGAATCAGGGGCGGACTGCAAGGAACTTCAGCGTTAAGGAATACACGGCAGTTTGCGTTACGCCGTAATCGAAACGTGGATCCGCGGATCGGATCGAACCCGCGTACTCGTACTAAACAGTGGAGCTCCCGGCAGAACGTCATAGGAACACAGGGTCAGAGCAGGGCTGAACATTATCAACTTATGGATGGCTAGCATGAGAGAAGTTACCAGTGTGATAATTTCGTATCCTCCGTTAACTACTTACTGGAAGAAACGCACCTGTGAGTAGTCGCCATTGAAATAGCTAACCCATTCCAGGTTAACAAAACGACTCTGTAACTATCACAACGTCCATGCCTAGCAAAGTTCACGAAATCGCGGCTTCGACCAGCGGGAACCGCAAGTTGAACGAAAAAGCGCACCTCGCCTATCTCGCTAGAAATGTATTCCTCCGTGCGCCTCTGAGATTGATGATGAGCAGAGGCTGGGGAAAGCGAGCGGCACTTTGAATGCTTCCTTCGCAATGACGCGGAAAAACGTCTTTGTGGTTTCGCCGCACTTTTCGCGAACCAGGGAAGTATAGGAAGAGGAAGAAAAGGAAGACTCGGCTAGACATGTACGGGGCAACGTTCTTAGATAGAGAACGTTGGTACGGGGTCAAGCCCCACGCGAAGTAGTGGTCATATGCAGCGTGGGTGTGTTTACATCCGCGCCCTAAGGTTCCGTCAGCGAAGTGGCAGCTGTAGGGGGCGCTAGCGCGCAGGCTTCAATAATCTGGATGCCAGAATATTGAATAGATAGCTCGTACGAGAATGAACTTCGCATGATACAAAGTTGTTTTTTTTTAACCGCTTACTGAAAGAAAAGACCGCGAAGAAGAGTCACGGTTTGTTAAGCAGAAGATGAAAGAGGAGCTTCTGCTGGACGGCAACATTAGAACAATATTTTAACAATTTACGCGTCTGTTTGAAGCATGGAGAATTTCGCCCCGTGAGGCTGTCACAACTAATGGTCTCAACCGGCTCGTTCACAACACAGAGCTGTGTAAACAACGAAAGCGCGCTAGAGTTCGCGAAGGGCCTTCCCTTTGGGCATAAGGTCAATAATCGCGTCCATCAGCGCGGCAGATATAACGCGGCATGCCGAGGATTAGTCAGCAGGTTCTCTGACCACCGATCATAAGAAGAAGTCCTGTTTGCAGCAGAATAGAGTTAAAGCCGGCCCTTATCATCAGCGGAGAGCCAGCCGGTCGTTGCAAGCATCGCGCCGCTTTACTTGGAGGGGGCGCGCGAGTGCGCGCACGTCCCACCGTTTTACAATGTTTGCAAAGCGCATTTTTGTTCGACGATTGGGAAGACGACAGAACAACGCGGAGGCAGCGGCGGCTTCCAGGCACGTGCTTTGCGAGCACTTTCACGCGCTCTTCGTCTTTCGCTACTCGGAGGGCAAAAAACAAACAAAAAACAATAGAAACAGAGTGAAAACGAAAGGCGCAGGACGGGCAGGAGGGGGGGGGGGGGGGGGGTCGCAGTCTTTCTGCACAGCTAGGAACAAGAGATTCGGCCGCAGTTGAAGCAGGCCGTGGAAGAAGTGGCCCTGACTCTACGCGAGAGACAAAGCGGCCAGAAGATGCTATAGCTGTGTCCCAGTGCGTGGCGCCGCGAGGTCCTCCAAGGGCTGTATTTTCTCACGAGAGTCGCTGCTATCCGTGGCCGCTCCGCGCGTTGCGTTTGTGTGCCGTGAGATTAAGCTCGAAGTGAACGCCATCCGATGGGACAGAAAAAAAAAAGGAGAAAGGAAAGGAGATGGGGCCAGGGGTGCCATAATGTATGGCTCACGCCAAAGGAAGCCGCGAAGCACGGCGCCCGCCGGCTTGCTGCTCTGCTGCCCGTCTCGCCCTACTAGAGCCGGGGGTGGCAAAGCGCAATAAGAGAGGGAGAGGAAGAAGGCGGAGGACAGGGTGAGTCGGGCTCGATATCTCCCGGGCGGAACCCGTTGTTTGCGCTCCATGAGCCTGCCTGATTGCTAAGTCCATATAATAAGCGGCCGTTTTCGGCGTATCGGCGG
Organism: Amblyomma maculatum; assembly: GCF_055883805.1. Taxonomy (NCBI): domain Eukaryota; kingdom Metazoa; phylum Arthropoda; class Arachnida; order Ixodida; family Ixodidae; genus Amblyomma; species Amblyomma maculatum. The sequence continues at coordinate 98,477,792 of NC_139349.1, read as the reverse complement.
CGCCCGACGCTTATCCGCGCCGAACAGCTAGTGCGCGAGAGTTTTAAGCTGATCTTTGATGCTTTGGCAGGCCTCTTAGGCAGGAACTGTGTGAGCCTGGAGAACACGCGGAATCGTTTTGGACTCTCCTTTTCCGCTTCCGGTGGAGGTGGCTTGAGAACGGCGCGACCTCATGCGCGTTCTCTGCCACTGTGGTCAAGCCCATGCGGAACGGTGTGTAACGGCTGAGCTGACCATGAAAAGCGATGCGAAATTATTTCCCCGACATTGACTTTAAGGGAATGGGTCGATATTTGACGTTATGTTGACGGGGGAAATGGGCGTGTGGAGATTTTGAGGGGAGAACAGGAAAGGTTCCTCTGCGCAGTTGGCCCTATACATTCAAAATAAAATGAGCAACTGGGTGCGGAAGTTTCAAACTGCGCGCAATTAACAATACTTTCCGGCACTTACTCTAGACGGCTCACCAACTGCTGAGTGTGACTTCGCAGTCGTTATAGTTACGCTTGGATTTTTGAGAAAGGTAATGGGGGGATCTCAAATGGACAAGATCACGGAGACAAGAATGACGATATATTGTGCCTATGCAACCACATTCTCAAGAGAACACGAGCAGAAAGCTCTATAAGATCTACTGGCGGTGTTCAACGGGGCAGCATATGTGCTGGGCACTTGGCTGCCGTGAACTGCCTGCACCGGACAGACACGTCCAGCCTTGGTCAAAAGTACTGAAGCCAAATGATTTTTGCCTCAGCTGCAAAATGAAGCCGTCACGCCGTTATTAAAGGCCAAAGGTCATTTAAAATGTTAACAAATGCTTTCTTAACCTACCAAAAAGCCAAAAAGCTATGAAAGAAATTCACGGCATTTTAGTCTTTAATGGCGCCGTGACGGCTTCATTTTGCGGCTGAGGCGAAACTCGCTTGGGTTCAGGACTTTTAACCAAGGGTGTACATCGCATACTGATCGATCGTCTGAAAAATACCGAGTGGGGTGCAAATTTGAAATTGACGTTATGTTTTCGTCTCAAACGAAATTAAGCGAAAATTCGTTGGAACTTCGGTGAGGCGAGCCTTTCCTGCTACCCTCTGCACTCATTTGCTGCTTTTTCATTCATTTGCTTCTTTCTTTCTCACTTTTTTTTCCTGCTTTTTCTGATGTTTTTTTGCGCAATTTCGATGTGTTTTGGTGCCTGCACACTATATCGTCGTCCTTGGCTATTTTGACCTCAAATTGGCTTTTCTGGCTCTAATTAATGAAATTTTGCACACACACATTTTTCCACTCTCTACCTTATGCAATCTGTATTTTACTCATCAATCAATCCATTTCTCGACAATGAGGGTGTGACAACCTCCGCGGACGCACACATTCTGTCTACACTCGTGAGCCTACAAAGGCCTTCACCTTAAATTTGCCCAGCTGTACAACGAAGGAGTGAGTTCCGACTAGGAAAGAAGGCCGACGTTACTGAGAGGATAGTAGACTGCATCAAAGTTGCGTTGTACACCAAATTGTACACTGTTCTACACAAGGCGATATTTAAACGAACGCCTGAAAGAACACTTTCTTTGGACAATGGCGGTGGTTTCAATTTAGCTCAGCACTGCAGACACACCTCACTGCTTCATCAGACGTCTGTTATATCCAAACATAAGGTTCATATATACACTAAGGGTGTTAGTAGAAGCGTATCACATTGATAAGGGTGTTCTGCGTGCGTCAGCAAACCTTCGTCGTCACTGGTTAGCCGCGAATTTCCCTTTCTTGACAATTCGTTGTCTGAGGATTAAAATAGGAAGCAATATTTGTGTGTGTGTGTGTGTGTGTGTGTGTGTGTGTGCGTGCGTGTGTGTGTGTGCGTGTGTGCGTGCGTGTGTGCGTGTGTGCGTGTGTGTGTGTGTGTGTGTGTGTGTGTGTGTGTGTGTGTGTGTGTGTGTGTGTGTGTGTGTGTGTGTGTGTGTGTGTGTGTGTGTGTGTGTGTGTGTGTGTGTGTGTGTGTGTGTGTGTGTGTGTGTGTGGGAAAATGTATAAATGTCGTCTCCAGTAATAAATAATCAGTTCAAAGTCAGCGCTCGTGTTGTTGTGCTCGTTCCGTCGTCTTTTCTCGCTGTTTGAACATGTATTCTGCAAGGAAGTAGCTCGTTTGCTCATTCAGATGCAAAATTGTAGCAGAAATGTGGCTGTACTGCCACAACAGTGGCATTTGGCCAATGCTCTCACGCCGTCTGTGTGGAGCTTCGGCGAGGGAAGCCTCCAGGAGAGCCAACCACCAGCAACACACAGCCCCCATCCGGTACAAGGTCTTGGACCCAGTAGAAGTATACTCGCAGGAGAAGAACGAAAAAAAAGTTAACGGGCACCTAATTACCACTACAGCTGTGGCAATGCGGTAGCATAAGCACAACGTTGGGAGCCTGGCATGTGCATCGACAACACATTATATCATTTTTATATCGACCACAGATATTGTATAATTATTTGTTATTACATTGTAATGAGCATGAATGACCTATGAATTGTTCTTTATTCGCATTTTTAGGCGTAACTCGCGCATTTTGTTTATGCGATATTTTGTCAGCGACAAAACTGAGGATAGGCTGCTCTTTGCTTGTAATATTGTGACATGCTGTATATAACCACCATCCTCCTCCTTCTGTAATCTGTGTATGTAGTGTGACAGTCGCCCTCCTCCCACTTATCAAAAGGAACCGGGACGGTTTCGTCAAGCTGTTGTCAGAGCTTTTAGTCCAGACTCCTCCTTTGTTAGAAAGAAAAATAAACTTTAACTTGAACTTCATATCATATACACATAATATACTACACGTGCGTACCATGCTTTGCCACACACGCATAACATGACTTGCATACAATACAATGCATCTCCAGGCACAACTTTTTAACTGAATGGGGTCCCATTGAAACCGGCTGACTGGCCCTCCTCCTTCCACCCGACGTGTTGCTCTTGTGGCAACCAAGTAGCGCATTCGCCCGCCCGCATCAGAACGTTTTCCTTCTACCGCAAGCCACCCTTCGAGTTCTCCTTGTGCCATTCCGGCCTCACCATCCACTCCGCGCAAGTGGAGATGGGGATTTCACACTCTCGACTTTGCCCCCTGGCAACCATGACAGGTCGCAGATGGCACTTCCATGCAGGAACCCCTTTAACCAGGCAGGTCCCTGCAGGCACCTCCTTTAACCAACCTTGTCAGATAACAGATGGCAAATGCATGAAACAATCGCCAGGATTTTCGAATTCAAATGGACAGTGGATATCCCCTCCCTGCTCAAGTGTGTGAGTGAGTATGGCAACACGCAGCAACGCCACTCACCAAACTGCGTCCACCTTTTTCAGTCACTCTGTCACTTCACTGTCTCTCTCTTTCTGTCTCTCTCTGTTACAGTGACTCTGTATGTCACCGAATTTTATGCAGTCATCATCACAGGGCGGAAGGGGAAGGCGATATCAACGCAACAGGCGAAACGGCCACATGCTCAGAACACTCTTGCACAACAGAACACTCAAAGGCTGAGACGAAAAAAGAACCTTTCGAAACTTTAAACTCGTATCGCTAACCTCTGACATTTCAGAATCTTTTTTTCCTCTTTCATTTTGTTTTTAAACCGCGGTTTATCGTCCCTCTAGTTTCACACAAAGTTTGGGCACATGCTTAGGTATAGGCTCTCCCTTGACTAAGCAGAAAGTTGCCGAAGTAAGGGCAGCGGCCGTCGAGAATAATTTGTCGCACTCAAGTGGGGCCATGAACCCGCACTTTACTGGACAGTTTAAAGCTCTCGACGTTTGCGTAACGGTAGCAACAAAACTTCTCCGTACTCGTTCCCACGACGGAGGCAGAAAACCGCACGCATAACATGCATGGCTGTGCTAAAGAGATACCTTTTTTCAAGCCTCGAGCAAGAAAGAAAGAGATGCGAAGAAAAATCTTGAGGGCTGCCTTTAATTGAACTAAAGAAAGCAAGGAAAGCTACCCCGGGGATAAGCAGGTGTGCTAGAAGAGGCTTCGCATATTGGGCGTTATTTTTAGCTAATATGGCGCTGCCCGAGCCGTGGTCCCCAGCAGCGCCTCGAAACGTTCCTCGTTGCCGTGCCATGTTAACGAGCGGCAAGTACTTTTTTTCTCCTCTCTCTCTCAAGCGGCAAGGACCCGCCGGTGTCTCGACGCTGCGCGTGCGGCCCTCGTCGCGCAGTGCTCCAAGAAAGATGCCTTTCAGCGCGCCTGCCTCCTCATGAGCTTCCCTGCCATCCGCAGGCGTCACGTGGGGGGGAAATTGCTCGTAAGCCCGAAGCCTCGGGGCATTAAAAAGAAATTATCTCTAGAGTCGCAGGGTGGAAGGGGGGGAGGGCGTTATCCATCTTCAGAGAAAAAGCCTGTTCATGAAAGCCTTGCGGTGTAGTACACAAAACACCATTTCTTTCTTTTTATTTCTTTCTCTTTTCATTTTTGTTTTTCGTGGTGTTTTATTTTATTTTTTTTTTTTTCTGGCACTTAGCGAGTTCTTCCGCGACACTTTGTACCCAGTGGAAGACATAGTTCTTGCGCTGGGTATACGAAACAAGTTGCTCTTGCTGTTCTCCGCAATACAGCCTTTTTGCTATCGATCAGCGAGAGGATTGTGGCGTAGTCTAAGTGAATTACGGACTCACAGCGGCGTTAAAGATACCATCGAGTGCCGAATGCTCGGTAGAACCAGTTATTCTGCTGATACGCTGCGTATTGAAAAATATTCATCGCTTGCTTCAGAGACGAAGACTGCGCCTTTCTGGGCACTGTTGAACAACTGTATCGTGTCAAAACGCGTTAGGAGCCCCAGAATCCTGTCAAAGGTGACTCCAGAATTTCGAGGTCCGCGTCGCACGTAGTTGCGCTTCACAATGCAACGAACCGAAATTCATCTTGAATAATCGAGCAATTTCCAGTAATATTGAATAATTGTCAGGGCTGTGTGGAAATATTCGTCAAAGGAGACTTCCGTCTACAGAATAGTATGTGGTGTCGGCCGAAATACCAGTCAGCTTGAGGACCTTAACACAACGCTGCGTTCGCAGAGCTAAATGTCGGAGAATACGGCCGCTGCAAAGCATGCTGTCTCAGACTCCTACCTTGACACCCTGAGAGGTGGCTCACTCAAGCTCACTCACTAATATTCCTCGTTCACCCATACATTCACACCCGCGTGCTCACATCCACTAACTTTCACTAAGGTTCTCGGACTTCCTCCCTCACACACGTATGAAAGAGCACTAAACGAGGGTAGAGGGGGAGCCTTCCCCTCTCTTCCCTAGTTCAGTGCTCTTTCATACTGTGTAGCAATCTGCTTTTTCTCTTTCTACCTTAGATTACTCCTACACGGTCACACTCACTGGACTCACTCGCACTCGTTCTCATGAGCTTGTAATCACAGGCCCTCACTAGCGCTCACACCAACAGCAGCTCACGTTTTGGGACCAGACGGCAAAGGCCCTTGGGACCCTGGAAGAGGGCACCACCCAAGTGAACCTAAAACTTTTATGCAATAAAGTTATTGTTTTCACTGGATCACTCTCTGGGGCTCACATACATGCTCTTACAAAAGAGTAAGCTTGTTTATCTATGGGTGTGCCACATGTTTGAGATGTCCCAATGGACCTATAATAATCACAAATGCAGTGAATAAATTCTAAGCTTGGTATAGGGCAGCTCAAGGAAGAAATCAGCCTCGAGCTGGGATTTTTTTTTCTTCTTTTTTTCTTTTTTTTTCTGTGGCAAGACCAGGCGGGAATGGGTTAACGGCGAAGCTGAAAGCAAGATGTCTCCACACGGAACGTATATATGTACGGGTGCCCTGCTGGACAAAAGCACCGCCCGGGGCTCATCTCTACTGAGGAGAAAGAGGATACAAAACATGAGGCCCGAAACAAAGAGCGGAGCGTGCACTGATTAGCTGCAGGTGGGAAAGCAAAGCCAAGGCCACCGCCGCAAGGTGGACCGCAGCGGTAGCAGCGGCTCTTTTGCGCTTCTCTTTTCGTCGCCATCGGGAACAGAGGCACGTTTCGCGTCCCTCGCGTCCAGCAGATAGCGGCCGCCGCTGCCGGACACGTACCACTAGCCTCACAAAGGCCACTCGGCCGCAATAACGGGCCGTCCCGCCAACACCCGCGGATTGTCTTCGCGGCCCCTCGGTTCCTACTGCCCACACGTGGTCCCTCCTTCGCTCCCCATCTTCCCACCGCCTCGATCAGAGGATACGCGCTGGAGGACCGATTGGCGACGCGTTTCTTTTGCGCGTTTCCTTCGACTGCGGTGTCGTGCGCTCGGCGGCCGCGGGGCCGCCTAATCACGGCCGCCGAAGAAACCCGCGACCGCCGCTCGGCTGGCTCCTGCGACCTTATTGCCGTTTATGCCTTAATTCAATTACTGGGCTCGCCGGCTAATGAAATTAGTCCTATCCCATCTTTATTGTGTTATATGTCCTTTTTTTTCTTTTTTTCTCTTTTTTTTTTTCAAAAGCTCTCCTTCACGCTAGCTGATCGAAGAGTCGAGCTTTTCCACACCGACTGCTGTTGGCTGGCAATCTGGTGGTGGTGGTGATGTGATTGCCTACACGCGACGCTTGTCAACTAATAGATTTTACGACGCTTACCCCTTGGAACAGTCCCGGGGTATAATCGTCAATGGCTCGCAGACTTTCTGCTGTAGGACTTTGCTGTTTTACTGTCGCATACTTTCCAGCATTGGTAACAATTCTGGAAGAAGCACGGAGCCCGGCAGCTAGCAGCGCACACGCCAAGTCTGGAGCGCCCTTAATTTAGCACTTCAAAGTGTCCAGTAATGAATGATACGTCTTCCCGGATATAACTCCGCGAAGAGATGAGAGATGCTGCGACTGCGACTATACTCACTGGAATGCAAGATCCCCAAAAACACGAATTTCAAGTTTTAACCAATTCGTTTTCACGAATCGTTGTCGTGAGCATGATGTAGTCAACTGTTTTCCCCTTGTAATTTTTGCTTCGCTCATTTTAGTCCCCTCCTCCTTGCGTGCACCGTATAGACTACAGGGCATTGTGTATTTCAGACTTGTTACCTTAACTGATTTTTTTTTTCTTTATTCTGGGCGTGATTTGGGGAACAGGTGCAGGAAAATGCGCCAAGCTCACTCACGTTTGACATTTTCTTTTCTTTTCTTTTTCTTTTTTTGCGTCCTTTGTTTTCCGTACTGTTCGGCCAGACGAAGTCCTAGGCCAGACGAAGTCCACTTTCTGGGATCTTAATCTGTCTCTACAAAAGAATCTCATAATCATCACATGCACACAAGATCACTGGGGGAGTGCATCATCGACTCGAAGTGACCGCCATTTTGTTGCACATAGTACACAGCGAAGGTCGCATTCGTGTCTATTGTTTTGATCGTCACCTGCTCCAAGCTGCACCACCTAAGCTACGCGTTGAACACAAAATGGCACCAGTGACACCATGCGAATATCATGAAAACGGTATCATTTCATTTCATTTCATTTCATTTCATTTATTAATACTGTCAGCCACCATAAGGGGCTGTAACAGGAGTGGAAAATACAAAACGGAAAATGAGCAATATAGAACACGATGAAAATCAATAGTCAATCAAAAATCAAGCAGGAACAGACATCAACGAGTCGCAGCAGCAACACCAAATGATAATGACAATGATGATTTTTATGTTGAAGATGATGATGGTCATCGTCTGGTCGTTTAACATGGTTGTTCAAGCGCGGAATAATAGAGTAACACTGTACGTTGGAGGTACCGCAAGCCATTTCTGGCTAGAGTTACTCTCCGTCTCGCGCAGAGCCGGATGAAACTGCAGCGCTCTGGGGCGCTGCCAGCGGAAGGGGTTCCATTACGCGCGAAAAACGAAAAAAAGGTGCGGCGTTGCTCCTCACACTGCATGTGCTGACGCTGCGGCGTGGCGTACGAGGCTCTGCTTATTAGATATTCACCTTTTTAGCCGCGATAATTGTGTTAAGCGCCGGCAGCTGCTTCCGCGCAGTAAAGGACTCGATGCTTCCCCCGGCCTTTGGTTTAAAATGCCCGAGTCGAGGGCGCCGCCACAGAGCGCGAACTGCTGCCTCGAAACGTAATGGGGAGAAAAAGGGGGAGAAGCATAACGTTGGACAATGTGCAGGCCGTGGCGTGGATCTTGTTGTTCGGATCCGGTGCAGACGGTTCCTGCTTGCACAGAGAGGCAATATGGCTGCCTGCGAGCGAATACTTGAGCAGATATTGTGCTGCTTGAGGAGCAGCGTGTTTAGCGTCATGTATATATAGTATATAGTAGAGTTGGGGTCAAAGAACTTTTCAGTGGAGAGGGTATGAGAACACGACTTCAGAAAGCGTTAATCCGCATTGAGATGCATACTCTTTGTCGACATTTGAGGGAATGAGATTAAGCGATTTTCTTTCCTTCTGCCTGCTGTCATTTCTTGGTAGATTAGTGTATCGAAGTCTAACCCGAATCAGTTGGAGAATATGGCCGACCGGATCTTCATGGTTACGTGTCGGGTGCATGAAAATGACTTTTATATCAGTGGTCGCGTCGCTCTGATTGGGCAGCTAGAAGTAAATATATGTACTTGGATTCGCAGCACAGATATTAATTAATCATGTAACTATCACATTATAATAAATAAAGTTAGATATAAGACTTTGTCGATCGATACAGTGGAGCTGTACAGCATGGAAATATATGTCATATGCAACATGCACGTAAATCTCAAAAATGAGCATATCAACTACCATCACGTATGCCGGCCATTTAAAGTAGTCATGTAGAAATGGCATCCTACGCTCTGCCACCTATCGCTTGCCTTTCGCTTATTAGCATATTTGTTCATTTTCTCTCACTGGCTTGTTCGTTCGTTCGTGCATTTTCTTGATGCTCACTAAAGAATTCACTCGCTTTTTTTAATTGTGCGAGAATCATATTTTATTTCTCTTCCACTATTGAAGCTCGAAAAAAGAACATCTTAAGCCGGACTATGAGCAAGTCTACAGCAGTGCGCTGCATCAAGCGAAGGACTCAGCAGTGGCATTGTGTATACGTCGGAGAGACCCCACAGAATTCACTCGTGTACGTGTATGCCGTTCGATTGTATCGCGATTTTTCGGCCTGTTTAGAACGATGTTATCTGGGCCCCGCCTGAGCGTGTTTCTTTCGAAGCTGATTGAAGCGCGGGAACAGACGCGATGGAGCTACAAATGAGATCAAACGGCAGTGTGGTGGAGTCAGCCTCATCCGGCCGGCTCCTATCGGAAAAGAAGCTTGATTTCCGCCTTTGCACTGAATCGAGGAGGCTCTCTTCCTCCGCGCGGTGGCTGCGCCTTGGCTCGGGCGTATTCTGTGCTGTTCGCAATCAGGCTTCGCTGCGTTACCGTATAGCTGCTTTTTTACAGAACATCTCGTTTTTTGATATTTCGCAACACGTAAGACATGGTTGTACGGTTGCAAGCGCTCGCCGCCACCGCAGTGGCTGAAATGCTGTACCGCATGAGTCGTCGTCCGCTGGATGTTGTCGCCTATCAGCCGGCCGAAATGAAAACACTTGATCACACCGAAGATTTCATTTATTTATTACGCTGTGGCCGGCTGTGCGATGTACTGAACTCACTACCCAGCAAACAATTGCGATGCTCTTCGATATGTGCTTCATTCACACAGTCGTCGATGGGGTCTATGCAGCTCATTGCGGTGCACATGTAAACAATAAAAATAAGGGGGTGCCCTGAACTCCTGTATAGTCCCCGGGAATAGAAAATACATCAGCTAAATGCCGGCGTGTGATATTGCTTTTTTTTTTGTTGTTGTTGTTGTTGTTTGTTTGCCAACTGTGCACGCTCGGCAATCTCGCGGTTCTGAGATCTGAAGGAACGAAAGCATTTGGTCAGAATGATCGAATTAGTGAACTCGGGCCTATATTTTCTGCTCTCAAAAGTTTTCAGTTGTCATCATCATCACCTAATGCAGTGAAAAGACGTCTCCCATATCCCTCGCATATCCCATATCTGATTCTGTGGCTGCTGCATCCGCGTAATCACTGCAAACTCTCTAATCTCATCTGCATACCTAACTTTCTGCCGCCCCCGCTACTACGCTTGCCTTCCCTCTGAATCCACTCTGTCACCCTTAGCTGTTAGTCGCTCTTTAAATGACCGCATTTACAGAGGCGTAAACAAATTGCAGGACATGTAGTGCGAAGAGAGGATAACCGATGGTCGCTGAGGGTAACAAACTGGATTCCAAGGGAAGGAAAGCGTAGCAGGGGGTGGCAGAAAGTTAGGTGGGCGGATGAGGTCAAGAAGTTCGTAGGGGTCAAGTGGATACAGCTAGCACAGAACCGGGTTAATTGGAGAAATATGGGAGAGGCCTTCGCCCTGCAGTGGGTGTAGTCAGGCTGATGATGAATGAATGAATGAATTAATGAATGAATGAATGAATGAATGAATGAATGAATGAATGAATGAATGAATGAATGAATGAATGAATGAATGAATGAATGAATGAAAAAACTTGCGAACAACGCAGCGCTAATGCACTCCGCTGTTCGAATTTACTTTGTTCGAGGTTGTACCTATAGTGGTAGCAAAAAAAGTGGCTTCGTCTTAGCTCGGCTAAGCCTGGTTATGCAAGTGAAAGCTTTTGTTATGCTTGATTACGCTGTGTTGCTAAGCCAGATTATACCATATGCCCGTAACTGGTTAACAGAGCGGAAGTTGCTTAAGCATGATCAGATACTGCTGCTGTGATTTAAAGGGCCCCTGTCCAGGATATGACTTTTTAAACAAACAAGACCAATGCTTTGATGATGTATGGGGGATAGTATCTGCAAAATGCTACAACAATGCACGCCTTCAGAAAGAAGCAAAAAAAAAATACAAAGAAAAGCTCTCCCATGCTCGAAAGCAAAGTTCCGTGCTGTATTCTCTGGCCCCCGATTCTGGACGGTGGCTTCAATACCTAAGGCTGCGTCCACTGGTCCGTCTCTCTGATTGACCGGTAAAGGGTGGGCGGAGACCTCTAATTGGGTCAGTTGCTCGCTGCGCGTTTCTCTCTCACCCGTTTCGCTGTCACGCATGAGGTGTCCCTGTTCCGAGACCGTTCTATGTGCTGTGCAGTTCCTAGGGCCTTCCTACAGACACCATGCCTCCCGCCAAACGCGGAGGAGGAAGGGAAATCTGGCTTTCGGAGGGTGGACGGTCACGCAGGAAAGGGAAAATCTCTGCGAGGGATCGGGAGGAGAGAGACACGACAGAATTGATTGATTTAGGCGGCTGGTAACTGCGCTATTAATTACTCTTAAAAAAAAAAGTTTTCGGTCGTTTTCGGACCTCTCCATGGCTGTCTGCGAACATAAGGACACCACAGCCGGGTCTAGACGACTCGAAGGTGTCGAGGGCATTTTGAACGTAGAGGTCCCAGGAGGCGAGTGAGATGGGCAGCGGTGGAGGTAGAGGGAAAGGGTAGGCAGGGTACTAGAAGGCTATGTGGCATTGTGTTAGCCAATGTTGCGTATTTGTGGAGATACGTACGGGTACGAATAAGGTTCTCTCGGCGCGTGAAGAAGAATCAGCAGATGAGGGAAGTAGAAGAAGAAGCTGGCGTCGCCGGTTCGTCGCATCTGAGGTCAAACGTATCACGCCGATGAACTTGGCTTGACGAGGCTATTAAGGCTTTCGCTTTAAAACACACTGCATCTGTGCATAATACAAATACAAAGATGAACAAAAAAATGGGAAGAGCGGAGCGCTTAGGTGCGGCACTGGTATCATATTTTTATCGCGGTAGTACATTGAACACTTCGAAAGTCAAGAACATCGTCGGCTATCCGGAATTACAAGAGGGACATGCGGTGCTACAATTTTTAGTTTCATACTTTTTTTTTTTTTTCAGTATAAAACTTAAACATACATATGCAAAAATTAAGCGACCCTGTCTTCTAACGTATAACGCATTAAGCCTAACGACTTCTAACGTCCAAGGCTACTTCCGATTAGTGACAGTATCAAACGAAATTCACGCGAACATTAAAAAAACAAATCAAATTTAGGACAGTTTCCTCGTGTTTGAGCACCATAGGGTCTCCATAAATGTGCTGGTCATGACAAGCTGGGTTTTTCACTCACACACTCACTTCAATGCCGTGTGGTGGGACTTTGGCTGGCATCCCTGAAAGTCTAGATCTTATAGAAAGGGGGACGGCAAGAGTTCCTCTTTCATTAAACCGATTTTTGAACCCTAGCGATACAAAATTACCCACACAATATGTTCCTGGAGCGAACGGCGTGAGTTTCATGCTATTCACAAATTTTATACATCGCAATTGGACAGTGTCCGCTTGTTTGCATGGCTGATAAAAGCGGTTGAAAGATATGCAGTGATTATGGTCTTACCTTCTCTGTTTTTTTTCTTTTTTTTTTTTTTAAACGCTCAATGTACGAGTGAAAGTTTTTTCAGACATTTTCTCGGTGAACACTCGATCTTTTGCAACATTTTACATAATTTGTGCAACATTTTTTTTTTTGCGTGGTGTTGGTTTATATTCTTTTCATTTGAAAATCTCTAATAGGAACATCAATATGCGCTCGGATATACCAGAGACGAATACCCTCAGTTTACAGCTTATAAAGTGTGGCAAAGTGAACGTAGTGCTGCTCAGGTAGCAACAGAAGGAGAAGTACGCTGTAGTAAGACAAAAAGTGAAGGCAAATGAGATGCATTCAAGAAAGAATAAAATTAAAAATACAGAAAAGACCAAATAAACATGTTGAAAGTGTATAAAACCTAAACACAGGAGAACGAAGAAACAGCAATTGCATAGCGAAGCATAGAGACTTGCCCACTCATATAGTGACCGTGGAAAAAGAGGGCCAAAAGTAAAGTGTTAGTTTGGTAACATAACGAGATAGTTTAGGCCCCGTTCAAAGATGTACAAATATGGTGTGGCTTCTGGTGCGGATGATTCGTTCCACAATATTAAAGAACCAAATGAAGGTATGAATTTCTTGAGAATAGGTTTGTAATTAGTAATACGAAATTCATATTTACAGCAAACAATAATAATAATAATAATAATAATAATAATAATAATAATAATAATAATAATAATAATAATAATAATAATAATAATAATAATAATGGTTCACAGGAAGGGAAAGGCGCAGTATCTGTCACACTTGTAGCTGTGGACACCTGAACCGCGCCGTAAGGGAAGGGAGGAAGGTGGGAGTGAAAGTGGATAGAGAGAAAGAGGAGCTGTAGTGGAGGGCTACGGAGTAATTTGGACCACCTGGGGATCTTTAACGTGCGCTGACATCGCACAGCACCCGGACGCCTCTTCGTTTCGCCTCCATCGAAACGCAGCCGCCGAAGTCGGGATCGAACCCGGGTACTCCGGCACAGTAGTCGGGCGTCTTACCACTGCACCACCCCGGCGGGGCATAGTGGGGATTTTTTAATTAATTGTTGCGGCTGTTAATCCACAAGGAAAATTTTTAGCAAGCAGTTCAAAAAAAAACAGGGGTTATAATATGCTTCCTGTCTGTCAGCCAATACAATGACTCTCTATACAATCCCTTTCAGGAATTCTCTCTCTCTCTCTCTCTCTCTCTCTCTCTCTTTTTCTGTTCCTTTTTACCGAGCGCCGAATAGATAAAATGAGGTCTACGCTTTGAAAAGCAGAGTTGCTTCTGCGTGCAAAACCTACGTACCGCGAGTAAGTCATCCATGTTGAATTTCAAATCTTACTGTGTACTACTAAAATAATTTCCCACGAGTATCTTAAAGCGCGTGTGTCGTATCGGTGGGGGTACGTGCATGAGAGGTAGGGCCATAAGCTAAAACCATCAGTGCCTCTGGAGTCAAATGAACGGGCTGTCTGTTTAAAACTCCTTTTATGCAAGCCTGTAAAAGCCCAATGGTGTATAGGGGACTTTCTGCAGACATATATGTGTCTGCATTTTTGCCCTTTCTTCGCAAAACTGACTTGGATAACCTTAACCACGTAGGACCCAATGCTTTTAAAAAGCATGCTTAGGAGCAAGTCTTTCTCCCTATTACGGCCCTCCAGACGGCGTTTCCTGTGGACGGTGACCTGTCGCTCCTACGCGTTCGCCCGCGGAGCGCACTTCGGCCAACCTGAGCGCCAGATATCGACGTCGTCCCGTTGCAGAACGATTGGGAGCTGTGGCCACGGCTGCAGCTTTGACTTCTTTGGGTTGCCTCCGAGGGCCTTTGTTGCTGGATTTGAACGACGTGCCCGCGGCGCCCCTTTTTCCGGAAGACTCTCTCACGGCATTGTTCCCCGTGTTTTCCCGCTTCGACCGAGCGGCACAAATCATTGTATTGCTTCATTCGATCATCGTGGTTGGCCCCTTTCAACCCATTTCTTTTTCACTCGTTCTCCGTGTTTTTGTTGTGTTTTGTTTTTTGCTTCTGTCTAAGTTCGACGTCATTCTTTCCGGTCGCTCAGCTTTTCCTATGTCAATGTGCACTGCTGGGCCTTATTTTTTCTACCTTCCGCACTGATATAGTGTCATGAAATAGGTTGCCTCTGCCTACAACGTCCGCCTTCACAAAAGAGCGAGTTTGACATCTAGCTTGAATCCAATTTCCTGAAATGCCCGAATAATGCAGCGACTGCGATCTGACTCGTACGCGAAATCTAATTACCTTCTGGACAACCAATACAACCTATGCAGTGTTGCGTGTTATTTTTTACTACCATAATTTCATTTTTCATGAAGCTGCAGGAAATCAATCCTGTCTTCTGCGTTGCAATTGCAGAAACTGGCAGGTGTACTCCGTTGATTATTTGAAAAATAGTTGCTGCTGACTTCTGCTGTGGTTTCAAACCGAATGACGGTAAAAGAACTGTCGATTCGTCACTTAAACTTGCAAAGAAAAAGTAAAGAAATGAGCGGAGTTTTTGTTATTACGATCGATAAAGGAGACTGTAAACGCACACTTTAAGAGAAGAAAACTCAAAAAGCTCTAAAATTCACGCTGATTACTACGTGAGAGTTGAGGTTTGCGCTCATCTGTGCGTCTCCGCGCAGACGCAGTTTTACATGGGTATTTAATAATAATAATAATAATACACCCACAAAATGTGCAAACAATTTTCTTTTACTCTGCTCTCATCGTCGTCGTCGTCATCATCCTCATCATTATCATCATCATCCTCACAATGCGGAACAATATAACTGCATTGCTGAGGCCTCCCTATCTGACTCGTCCTGTCTGCTCCTATGTCTGTTATTTGCGCTAGTATTTTTATTTATTTATGACTATCTGATTCCTAGTTCATCTTGACAACTTTTTTTTTCTTTATTTCCAGTTCTCGATAAATTCAAAAGAAACACACAGAAAAGCATTTACATGCTGCCTACCGACAACATGGCGTAGTCTTTGTTTACATTAAAGTTCTCTAAGCATGACCAACGGTTCCAGCTGTTCAACTCATTCTGGTGTGCATGACTGCATTTTCATTTCCTCCAAAAACCTCTGCACACATTCCCGAAAATACATGTGCGCAGGTCGTGCATCGGGGTCGCAGTGATAACCTGCCATTCTTGACTGAGATATACAATGGAGGCCCATCAGCTTGATGTGGCCAAAAGGTGCTCCATCCTCGTTTTTTGTGGACAGATACCTTATGCTATATGAGTCAATAGGTAAATCGTTTTCGATAGTCCTTTGTAGGACATCCCAAAAAATTACAAGGGTTCAACGCTGCTGAACCAAATATTGAGCGAAAGCATCAGCTGCGGGTGACCGAGCGTTCTTCTTCTTCTCTTTTTCTTCTTCCTCAGCCCACGTATAAAGCCCCGCTGTAACCAAGCCGTATGAACGTGCCTTAGTGGCCTATAGGGGTAACGTGAATGCCAGGGCCCTAGCAGGCTGATTCTGACATAACCGTTCCATGTGAAACGAGAGACCCAAGTTGGCAGCTCCTGCCGACCGCTTGAGTTGGTAGCCCAGCTCTCACCCTAGTGTCACGTGGGTAAAACGTGGGTACCGGCCGCGCTAAGCTGAAGGCTGTAAACCTAGAGTATACTATTGCTTTCGCAATAAAATAAGCTGCCTCCCAACAATGAATAAATACGTGGTCTGTGGTTCCACGCAGCCTACAAATGAGACAGCGCGAACCTCACGGGACTAGAAATCCCTTTTGCTCTAAAAATGTTTTAACCGACGAAGTTTCTGTGTGCTGCTTAAAGAAGGTCTTTGCTAACGGCTGTACTTTCATTCTTTTAAACCATTTTAGTACATCATCTTCCAGGGCCTCCACCGTACAAGGACCTGTACAAAGGGACTGGAAAGACCACATAACACAAATCGTTATAAAGCCTTTTCGTGATCCTGACAGCCCGTATGCAAGGTAGTTTTATTGAAAAGGGTAGATGCTTGAGCTTCCGTACTAATGACAGTCTTTTTTTGTTTTTTATTTCATTTCACGAGCGTGTTTCGAACGCGATACTGAAGACGTTGCCAGCCATGATCCTACATAATACATGCCCTTATTTCATGTCTGAAGTTCTCTCAACGAGCAAGGCGCAGCCTCAGCAATGTTTCTCAATGTTACACAGTCGCCTCTCAAGTCACTAAATAGCAGCACTAACGCTTGATGAGAATTGGGAATGAGTGTACCCTCATCGCGCGCTGTGTACTAAAGTAGCCTCATCACAGGACAGTTAAAAAGAAAAAAAAAAAAAGCTGACGTACACTGGAGCTCTCTTATTTAGGACGAACTCCTTCGAACAGCGGGAACGAACGAGCGTGCTGGCAAGCGCCCCCTTTCGGCGAAGACAGACACGGACGAAAAAAAGAAAGGAGTGGGGTAGGTGACGCCGGCGCAGGAAGTTTCTTCGCGGAGGTGCCCGTGTTTCTTACGCCCCATGCACAACGAGAGCTGCTGTTCTGGACGCCGAGCGTGGGCGACGACAGGGGTCCCGGCCCAGCAGGGGGGACGATGTAGTCGGGTGGGGGGGTTGCACCCAGTCGTCGTCTTCTACGCCGCCGACGCTATATCGGGACACCAAGAAGGGGGTGTGCGGGAGGCCGTTCTCGCACCCCGCTTCTTCATTCGCACGCCCTCTTGCATCGTCGAGTGCTCGAGAGCAGCAAGCAAGCGGCGTCGGCAGGCGAGCGAGCATAACGCGCCCGCGTGCGCTCTCGGGGGCTGCTGAAGTTCAAGGCGACCACGCTCACCCTTCCGCGTGCGCGGACGCGCGGAAAGGTCTCGTCGACAGCGCGGCGGGGGGGACTTGGCGGTTCTGGTTCGTAGGGGCCGAGACGAGCGCATGCACCCTGGAGATCTCAGTGATGCAGTTAATAAGCGATATGCTTCTGATGTCAGATCAGCTGCGCGGAAAATAGCGCGGTATTCGTGCAGTATGGTGTGACTGTACGCTTTATTCGCGTAGCGTAACTTCTGGAGCTGATTGTGCTCTGCCTAGGATAACGTCTAGCCGACATCCACGTAGATATTTATCACAAAAGAACTTTCAAACTTTTGGTATTACTCGCATCGTAGTGGCGGCACCGCACAAATGCGGAGGGAGGCCAGGGGCGCGCCGTGAGGCACTTGATTCTGTGAAAACGAAACTTTGCCCAAATGAGGGTAAACACAAGAATTAAAGAAATGAAGATTAAAAGAGATGATTTAATAAATAACCACAGGAAGGATTGAGTAATTTACCGAAGGTAAGATCAACTAAGGAGACAAAGGTATAAAAATATGCGCCTTTAGTATGGTCAAAAGCTTGCAGCATTTCATTTTTTGGTCTAAGCCTTCTGCCCGTTTCGCCCTCCGTCCGTTCCCTCGAAAAACTGTAAGTGCTTTGGCTCAACAAACTCATACGTCATAGCACATACGTCTAGTCGAGCACCATGCACAACCGCACGACGGAACCGCGCTTGCCAGCCCCTTCAGCGACGGTGGCTGTACATCTCGAAGGAACCGCGCAGAGCGTAGACCGTGGATCCTCCGCGCTTGTCGTGTGCAAACCCACACACAGGCCGTCGCGGCTCGAACGCCGCGGAAGCGTGGAGCTGCGTGCAGAAGCGAGTTAGCCACGCCGAATCGCGGAGGAATTCCCGACGAACGTGGCCAAACGGCAGAAAACACAATTTCTACGCTTCTCACGGCGAAAACGCAGAGACCTGGCGGAAACGGGCTCCTCCCTCCGGAGTGCGTGCGTCTCGGCGTGTCGGGAAAGACGAATCCGGCGTGCACGGCCTCGACCAGAGACGGGGACGCGAACGACGACGTTCTGTTGTTTGGAGTGTAGTCGACTCCAGCTGCGGCTGCGGAGGTCGTGGGAATAGTAATTAGATATGGCGACATCGGTAAAGACGCGTCAACCGAACATAAACATGCTTCCTCGGGTAGCGTACGTCTGCCGTGCCTGAGTGACATGACTGTAATTACACGGACTAGAACTTATGAAAGTTGTTTGGCTTGCCAGGGGTTCTGTATGAGCCGGCTGTGTGTATATAGATAGCCCGAAGCGAGTGTCCCATTTAACCCTTGTTCATATGTGGCGCATTCGTTTACCGATTTCGGTTAGTCATGCAGAATTCTGAGCAGAGCTCGTTTTAGAATTGTCAGTAGGAAACTGCTTAGGTATAGTGATGTTGAGAAGACAAAAATAAAAAACGTGGTTTAACCATTGTTATTATCTATGGTATGATACATCCGGAGCTGTACAGAAAATCTCCAGTGACGCACAACCCAATCAGAAACTCTGAGCGCAATGGCGAATGCCTCTATCAGAGCTGACAAGGCCGAATAGGCAGTCTCCGGTGTCCTACCATGAAGAGAACGTTGAAACCAGGTCTGCCACCCCGTTACGCATTGTGTCGCTCTTCGGATTACGACCGGATTTCATTCCGGCCTGGCTGCTCGAGGGCGGCATTTTAATCCGACAAGGGGAGAGCGCGGGACGCCGGACTGCACCCCGCGTGCGCTCAGACAGGAAGGCTGTGTACGCGTATCGCTCGATGCTGTGTGGGCCGCCTGACTACGCATACGGACCGACGGTTCGACTCGCTTACAACAACGCGGCGACGCAAATGAGGAGCAGCCAACGGAGCGAGCACGAGCGCAATCTGTCTAGCAGTGCTTGCTAGGCCGGCTGCTGGCACCACGTGACGCGCACGTGTCGGAGCAGCCGGAAGTACGATGACGTCAGCCACTGCTGTCCCGTTTCGGGAACAGCCTTGGCACCCCCTGATTCACCGCGGCGGGTCCCGCTGGCGCCTCTGTTGGGAGAACAATGAGGAAGCGGGCCGGCCCTGTAGGCGGTCCAGCCGAGCGGGCATAATTGGCGCGCTCGCGACGCCGCCGAAGGCCTCTCAACGCCGTTAGCTCGAATTTGCGGAATAAACCGAAACTACCGAAACGACCGGGTATAGCGTCGTCTGATTGATTGCGAGGACGCGTGGTGGCGCTGCTGTCGCTCTCCCATCCTTTGACGTCATGACGCACGTGACGTCTGCCGCGGGACTTGCTTAGTATAGAGGGGCGGAGACGGCTACTTTTGCCTGTTATGCGCTGGGGAGCTGACCCGTGCCGCTCCGTGTGGTTATCGGACCGAAATGGGTTTTCAAGTTGGGCTGGCGGGGTGGAGAGAGCCCCCGCGCCACACGAACGAAGTAAAAGCAACAGTATGCAAACAAGAAAAGAAGGGAGTCGATAAAGCATCGTTATTATACGTCCTCCTCAGCTGCGCCGGTGCAGGGGAGGCGGAAGATTTATAGCGAACGCGTGACATCATATCCGTCTTGGACAAAGCTCGCCGTCGGGCTGTTTGGACAAGGCGTTCGGCCGGCGCCATATCGTGAGTATAAAGTCGTCGCTGGCTGAGAGATCCGCGCCGTGATAGCGCGTTCTGCCGGCGGCGCGAGTCGATAAGAAAACAGAACGCGCGCACATCAAACACGAGGCGGAAATAAACACCGGGCGTAGAGAACGGCGCCCACGCTTGGAAGCCAGGCGGTGTGCTCACTCGCCGTTGTGCGGGGGAGTTCGAATGTCTTCCGAGTGGAGCGCACCGCAAGCTCTTTGCGGTTCGCTCCGTTATGCAGACACGGCTTTTTTTATGCACACACAGCGGCCTCTTTAGAGCTGCGATTGTTACGTTTGTGGTATATTCTGTTTACTTGGGGCGAACCGAGTTCAGTGTAAACGAATTCTTATAGCCCTTTCTTGAGGCCTTAGTATGCAGAACGAAGGTGGCTCCATTTGAAAAGCTGTCAAAAATGACCGTCATGTCAAGAGGTGATGCTGAAAAAAAATTTTTTTATTTTTTTTTTTAAAGCTTTCGTCAGGGCTACTCAAACTTGGGGGTGGGGCGGTGGCAAATTCAAGGGGATGAGGGGACCAGTGGAGACGATACCCCCTCCCCTTTTGCCCTCTCTTCGAGTCTATTCCGCCACGGTGGCTTAGTGGTCATGGCCCCAGACTATTGATCCCAAGGATGCGGGATCGAATCCCGGCCGAGGGGGCAGCTTTTCGACGGAGGAGAAAAGCAAGGCGCCCGTGCGTTGTACGATGTGCGATGTCAGTTCATTTTAAAGAGCCCCAGATGGCCGAAATTTCCGGAGTTCTCCACTACGGCGTCTCTCATAGTTTGAGTCGCTTTGTGACGTTAAACCCCCCATACCTAACCTAACTATTTCTCTTTACCACACAATTTCAAGCAATACATAGTGGCACTTAAGACCCCCCCCCCCCCACCCCCCCCCCCCCCCACCCCTTCCTCCTCCTTTCAGCGCCGTTCAAGAGCGCCCCACAAACGCACCCCTGAAGCAGGTCTCTTAAAACGACCATCCTAATCATAGTAACTGATTATTCGTAATCCTAGATACCTTCATACTGGTGTCAGATGTCGCGTGAAATCTCTGAGAGAAACTGTCGGCGGCGCGTTAGTTTGTCGGGAACTGCACGTGCATGTAAGCACAGCCATTGAGGAATTTACTTGATTAATATTATGGAAATACAGTGTCTAGCAGCGTGTTCTAGCAACATCAGAAGCCTACCTTGTTATGATTGCAAATGGTATAAGTATACACACCCCGACTCCCCTGTTATTAGCCTCATTTCTTGGCAGCTACTAAAAGAAGGTTATCAGGTAATTCTTTTACGCAGGTGCCGTCACTCACTGCTCACACGCGCCAACATCTCAATAGTTAATGACTTAGGTTCACCAATTTAAACTGTTCTGATGGTCAGCAGTAAACCTTGACACCCACACGTTCACACAGAAGTGTCACCATCAGCAGGCGTAGATACTTGACTCGTGGAACGTGCGTGTCGAGTTCTGAACACTATACAAGGTATTTCAGCAAGCATTTTTCAAAAATTCAAAAAACAAAAAGTTTTTAGTGGAGAAACTATTATTTCAGCAACATATATACTCTCAGCCGTGGCAGACGTAACTGACTGTAAATATTCTTACAATTAATAGAAATCGACTAAAAGTCACTAATTCAATTTTTATTAACACAGGGGATAATTAGTGCCAGTGGCGAGTTCGAAACTGCATCAGGATAACTTTTGAAACGAAAAAAAAAAAAAAACATTTTTGAAAGCGCCTGTAGCGGGTGAAAATCATCACTTTTTTTTTTTTTTTTTTTTTTTTCAGGTGAAATCCGAACCCGACTGCACTCGGCGTGCAGGAAGCTCGCTGGAAACAGCACGCTGGTGACGAGTGTCAATGCGCCTATGGCACATATAATTCAACTGCTTGCTCTTTGTATCATGCATTTCCTTTTCGTCCGTTGCTCTCAGTAACAACAAAAAAACCACTTCGTAGTTTGATATAACTATTCTTTTCCTTGTAGCAAGTGGCAAAGCTGTTCGCATTGGGTTCCATATTCATTACCAGACCTGATTAGCCGATGTCGCGTTTTCACCTAGCTGCCTGCGCGTATCATGCGCCCAATTTCGCATCTGTGGGGGGGGGGGGGGGGGGGGGGGGGGGAGCTTTCCAGATTTCCTTGCGCCGCAGTATCTTACAAGATCCTTTTCTTCATTTCAAACTGGCATGACACTGACTTGCCCGGAATTTTCGAAAGTGTTCGCTCAAACATCCGATATTTGTGCTGAGAACTGTACCGTGCCAATTGCCAATCCTATCGACAGTCCACTAACAAAAAATAACGTGCTAGCCGACGGTTTGAACCAACAAGCGCAAATAGCCAGTTTCAATTAACGGTCTTCGCATAAAATACGGAACTGCGCAGCGAGTAGTCGAGGAATATTAAACTTCGGTGGAAATCCCGGCAATGAAGACAGTATAGAGACGGGCTGCGACGCCCGAATGTGGCGCCGATTAAACGAGCCCGTGCGGCATCGCCAACATCTGCCGTCCCCACAGCCAGACACCGGGGGCACGGCAGCGCGCCCGCGGGGCACAGCCATACATCTTATGCATAATGGGACGGCTTTAGGCCTCCGTGTCCCGTGATCGGTCGCGGCCGAAGTCGGCTCTCTCGCCCCCGGCAACGCCGCAGCTCTCGAGCGGCTCGGGAACGCCGAAACCGCGCTGATGAAAATCGGATTGGGAGGAATCGCGCGAGTGACTCATGTGACTTTGCTTAGTTTGGGTCCCTTGTGTCGGGTAGACCAGGCTGGGGACGCGACAAAGGGGAGAGGGACGGGGATGAAGGAGAAGGAGTTTGTAGCTAAAAGAGGGGGAAGCGATGAGGTTCCTCATTTCACAATGGGAAGAAAAAGGGGCCGCAGGCTTTTAAAAACGCCTACGGGAATAGAGAGATGATGTGAGCCTATGTGAGTTTGCCTCAGTCCTCTGAGCGCAGAATTCCTGCAAGCTCAGATTAGTGCTTAGAGCATTGCGTGTTGTGAGCACCTTCAGCTTTACTGTGTGTTTGACGTCAATGGACATGCGGTTTGCTTTATGCTTGTACTACTGCTTGAGTTATGAATGCTTACCTCCATTTCTACTCCTGACTGCTCATACAACTTTTATCGCAGTTTCTTGATATGGAAGAATCAAGGCGACACAGTGAGGTGTCGTAATAGAAATGAATCGCGCTCAGACCGGGAGTTGTTTGGTTTAGTTCAGTTTGCTCACTGCTCAAGAAGCAGAAACGTGTTAGGCAGCTTTGGGGCTTATTAAATGCCTTCTGAGTAAAACTTATATGATTTACCAACTAAATGACAGAAGTGCTCAAGCTCCGGCCTATCTTAATTATTTAAATTTTTTGCTTGATGCGATCAAATGGTCGTGAGAGGCTTTTGCGAGTGCACCGAATAAAGAAAGTAAACTAGAACAGCCCAGTCTGAAAATTGGTGAACTGGATTTTATGCGCATGAATATTCCAGGCAGTGTATTTGCTTGAAGTGCATTCGTAAGATGTGAACCAATCGATCAGTCTCGACACCAGACTTTGAGAATGCCCCCTCCCATCCTTCATTATTTTTAAAGTTCTTTCCTGTCCGCCTAAAACGTACTTGACAGATTCATAGTGAGCACTTCGTCTCATTTCCCGACAGCCTTTACTCTCCCCATCTCTCTTCCTCACATTTCCCGCTTTTTGCCGTCATTTTTTTTCGCTGCTGCTCTCGCCTCCCGCAGGATCCTCAACCTGGATGATGGTTTGGCGTCCCTAATCCGGAAGATTAAACCGCCGCCGCTGACTTAAGCCCGAGGGTGGGATTTCCGGTGCATATGATATGTGCACTCAATGTTTGCGTTAGCTGTTTGAAGAGAGTGGCTCCGAGATCGACGTTCAGCTAGCGGCTGGGTCATCCAGTGTTATGCTTTGTCGCGTGCCACCCGCTGCAAATCGGATCGCGGCAGTGGGCGAAAACATTTCCCCAAGGCGGAGGGCGCCTTTGTTATGACGACCGCAGACTTCAGGAGTGAGCAAGAGTCAACACTGCCTCGGTGCCGGCGAGAAGAGTGGCGAATGGGAGAAAAGAGTTGGCTTTATTCGCTCATCCACTCGACCTAATCTCTTAGTGACCATATACGCATTTACCGGCACTAAAAAGTCAAGCCCAGTGCCCTTGCAATAATAGAAAGACTAAGGAAATGAAGTCCTTGAGTGAGTGAAATTGATATTTGATATTTTAGCCTAAACTCTGTGCCTGCAAACAAAATAGACCTCAATCTATTCGGGGATCGATATTAATTCGGATAGACTAAAGTTGATCGACATTCTATGTGTCCGGCGACATTCACTAGCGCAATATTATGCAAACAAAAAAAGAAGAAAAGGCGTTGACACCATGCTTCCCGGTATGTAAACTGAAATTAAGAGACACTGATGCACAAGTGGAGTATTGTCAGGCCGGCAGTCAGAAGCGTCATTTGCGGCGTGGTGTGTAAAGACTATATATGGTAAACCAGTGATGTGCTTGTGCGTAACCAAAAGAGTTGTCCCGATATTTCTTTGGAAACAGGTACCTTCGCGTCTTCCTATTTCGCTCGCCTGAGATGTCTCTTTATTAGGCTTGTAAGGTACGAGCCGAAGGGTCTTGACGCTGAAGTTTGCCTCAGATTTCGCCGCGGGTACCGCATTGTGTATGCGCGCGGCCGCATCTTTGCTGTGGATGATACGGCATACACTACGAGGTCTTGACTCCGAAGGCCGTTTTGAGAAGCGCGGCGTGTTCACGAGCTCGCCGCTTTCTCTCCCCACGCCGATTACGCTTACGCTTATGCTAGGATCTGGGATCGGCGTCCTTCCCTTCGCTTATATGAAACGGGTATACTGCACAGTGCACACAGCCGGCCGGCCAGCGGCCGTCACGTACTGGCGCGCGTGCTTCGCTTATCATCGTTGCGTGTTGCTGTCGTCACCAGCGCTATCGGCTGAGCAACATGCATATCGGCGTCGACCCGAAGCGTGAGAGAGAAAACGTTACCGCCAAATGAGAACAGTAACGTTTGGGATTCGTGAAAACGCACGCGTAGGACCCATTCACACTTTCATACCATGGACATCAGGTGACAACCACGCGCGCTGAGTGTCAGTCCGCCTCGAGCGAGGTCTTTTCTTTTTCTTTTGTTTTCTTTTCAACAGCATTGTTCGTGTTTCATTCGGCGCTGACAATCCATTGTGATCTATGACAATTCCTTTTCTTTTGTTTCGTTCGTTTTCCGAAGGGATTTGATCTTTATTTGTGTGTGTGTGTGTGTGTGTGTGTGTGTGTGTGTGTGTGTGTGTGTGTGTGTGTGTGTGTGTGTGTGTGTGTGTGTGTGTGTGTGTGTGTGTGTGTGTGTGTGTGTGTGTGTGTGTGTGTGTGTGTGTGTGTGTGTGTGTGTGTGTGTGTGTGTGTGTGTGTGTGTGTGTGTGTGTGTGTGTGTGTGTGTGTGTGTGTGTGTGTGTGTGTGTGTGTGTGTGTGTGTGTGTGTGTGTGTGTGTGTGTGTGTGTGTGTGTGTGTGTGTGTGTGTGTGTGTGTGTGTGTGTGTGTGTGTGTGTGTGTGTGTGTGTGTGTGTGTGTGTGTGTGTGTGTGTGTGTTTTGAACGAGTCGTGCAGTGACCCGTAAAGTGGCTGACGCTATAAAGGGCACGCCTTTTGATTTCTCCTGAGGCCACGAATCCGTAGCGTGCACGTTCAAAGCCGCTGCTGCGTCGAGTGCAGTTCTTTATCTTTTTTTTTTCTTTTTGCGCGCGCGGCACCACGTACCACACCGTCGCGTCATCCATATTGGTCCTCTCTCGCGCCGCCAGCTGTTGGTATCTTCGCTAGCGGCCTAAGAACAAGAGACTGGGCTATACACGCGCCGGTGAGGAAGGGATAAAACGAGAGAAACTGGGAGTGAGGGTTTGCGGCCATTTATTTCAATAGGAAGGAAGAAGACTGCGCTAATGGCTCGCCAGCCACTCGGATCCAGCAATTTGTCTTGGGCTGCTGCTACTGCTGCGGCGGGAGCTCGGTCGGTTTGAGGGCGGCGCAGCTCTACCGGTGGACCTCTCCCGGGACGGATTCTGAGCTGCCGCAGACGCCCGTCACCGATTCTTTCTTCTCGCCTTTTTCCTCTCAACAGGCTGCTACACAGGGCTGGGCCGCAACGTCATCAGTGGAGATTCAGCAACGCAGTTAATCTCACGTGCGCTCTCAACTAAGCCTTTGTTATTCTCTTGTCACCTATGCTCGTGGTATGTGAGATTTTTTTTTTTTTTTTTGGTGTTGTTGCTGAAGTATATCTTTGCGTGCTGCACGTGACGGATTCCTTTCTTACTTTTTTCTTTATTTCTCAAGAAGAGTAGGAAATAAATTTGGAGGATAGTCCGGGCAAATTTTCAAGGTGCGTAAATCTCACTGCGCTTTGCCGCACTGCGAAACAGTGTGTTAGATTTTCCCAGGGCTTTCAGAGCGCAAATTTTGATTTTGTAATATTCGCGATGTCGAGGAATTACTCTGGCGTAGTGACTCCGAAAAAAGAAAGCGTCTTTTTATTTAAACGAGCCGCATATTATGACGAGTTCGTAAGAGAGGGACATCTAGTGGTGTTTCTTTGTGCATGTATGCGCGTAACCTGATGTATTAAGCCTAATACTCAGTATTTCGGACAAAGGTAGCAAATGAGTGCTAGGCTGTAGGCGTTTGGTTAATAGAAAAAAAAAAAAAGTTAGGGTTGACACAAGAAATCGCTTTGAAAATTTCAGGGACATATATCGGAAGTGGGACGGATTCAACGTGCCTTCCTCGGGACACCGATAATAATAATAATAATAATAATAATAATAATAATAATAATAATAATAATAATAATAATAATAATAATAATAATAATAATAATAATAATAATAATAATAATAATAATAATAATAATAATAATAATAATAATAATAATAAAACTCGAAAGAGACGTTGTCTATCTCTGCGTCATGCACGTATAAGCATTGCTCTTGGAGTTGCGAGGAGGGGGAACAGGGGTGGTCAGTCAAGTCTTTCCCCAATTTCTTGCCATCGAAGGGGCGGGAAAGGCCTAATCCTCTCTTTACATTGCAGCATTTTCACATGCTTATTATATCCGTTACGCCAGCACAAATATAACCCGGATATTACTCTCTTTTGATAACTGGCGAAGCATATATGTTGGTGTTGAGAGAGCTGCAAGTGCGAAAAAGGGTGTCAGCGATTGGGTTTGAAATGCTCTAACCTGTTGGAGATACAGGCCGGCCATTTTAACTTTTTTCTTATTTTTCTTCGCGGTCCATCATCTAGCCAATTATTACGTCTGTTACATTGATTATGAGACCTCTGATTATGTAATTAACGCAACAACCACAACAACAACAACAACAGTAACAGTAACAGTAATAATTACCTAAGAGCCAGCGTGCCTGCATGATAGACTGCACGAAGAACCAAGGTTTTTCGTATCATTTCTAGATCCTTTACGCTTGATACGCCAAGAAGCTTGGAAGTTGGCTAAATCCCACTATATTTTTCACTACCTGTCTAGATTTTAAAGTGCAACAGGTTGAATGAGTCTTTTTTCATGAGGATGTTCTATCATAGATGACGGCCCACCGATGAAAGTGGCAAATACACCGTGGCGTGGCGCCTTCTGTATAGAATGGCTGCTCGGTTTTGACAGTATTCTTCGAGGGAGATGATAATTTTGCATTCTTGTATCATTGTCAGCCCATACCGAACAATTCTCTTTTATACGGCAGGCTAGATGTCGCTCACACGTATGTGTTGGTATGGACTCATACCGGTTTACCTTTGGCGGTTTTCATCACTCTTGAAAAAACTCTGCAGAGAAAGGAAAAAACTACACTCTATAACCGGGAATGGATTAGAGAGCATTTTGGCCGGGCCAAGAGCGGGAAGCAACAAAATTCGAAGCATTCACTCAGGTGAAGTCAACGGGCGAGAAAAAAATAAAAATAAGAAAGAAGCATCTCAATGTTCAGTTTAGATATCTAGTGCTCGCCAGCCCTGTCGCTCAGTTCATAATTCGACTAAATAAGCCGATTATAAAAACCCTAGACACCCCGAGAAAAAGAAACAGGTTACGGCGAATCAAAATGCTGAAAAAATAAGGCATCTGCAGGATATGTGTGCAAGCTAGGTTAGAGATTCTTTTCTTTCCCTTTTTTCCCCCTTATTTTCACAGCTGAGGCAATCTGCGAGCACTCCACCGCAGTCACTTCGTTTTCCGTGTGCTCTGTACGCATGAGTCACTGGTATGTAAAATTTCGTAACTTCGCCCTTTCTTGCACATTTTCGTTTTCCGCTATCAAGAAACATGTAAGAAATTAACAGTTATTAGCTACCACCCATTCATCCCTGGCCACTGCCAACGAAATGGGCATGACAGTTGCGGACAGGATTCAGCGATATCTTAGTCACTCACACACTGCAGAACGACATGTCATGACACCGTTGTCAACGCTCTAATTTTCTGAGTATCCTGGCGTTTCAAGAGCCCTGACAAAAGGCACATTTGGGCTGTCATAGGAAGAAAGTTAAGCTGCGTAGCCGATACGATAGAGCCTGTTGTGTATATCTTGACTGCAAACGACTTCTAGGAACGGAAGCAAGGCATCATATAGAGATTAAATAAGAAAAACAAAAACAAAAAAAACAAAACAAAGTTGCAATCAATCTTGAAACTTTGTAAAGTGTATTACATCAGCATGCTGTACTGATGGATCGCAAAGTTAGTGACATTTTTGTAAGCGCTTCATTCTTCCGCTCAGTTCAACTTATGCGGGCAGCATTCTGAGCCTTCAACCGAAGGCGTGGTTCAGAGTTCTTTTGACCGCGCAATAATTCTCCCGGCTGATTCGAAAAGCCGTTTAAGTTGGGAGGTTTCAAAGCCTTCTTGCGAGCGTCTTTCTAGCCCTCTGCGGGCATTTTTATGCAACTGACGAGGGTCTCATGTGCTACAGCTGTACGTCATGTCATGCGCTGAGTAAGGACTTCTCTGTAATGCACACTGGAGTAGTGGAGAAGCCGCTTTGGGCAGCACGTAACAAGGCGGTTTTTGTCCGAGAGTTATGCGGCTTTACCAGACTCTTTTCCTCGCAGAGCTAACGACTCATGACGTACAGCTTTGCACCACCAGTGGCCGGGACACGATGTTATCACACAGTAGCTCCTTCACTCCACCCCACTTCCTCCCGCTTCCTTGGCTTCGTAGGATATATATATATATATATTTTTTTTTTTGCGCATCACCTTTCAATTCTTTTTAAAAATCTCAAGCCAGATCTGAACGTCGTGCGTTGAATGCATTTCACTTCGCTACATAACATCTTCGAAGCGCCGCCGGCTAGACATTCGTCTTCTCATAAATAGCCTTTAAAGTTGAGTCGGACAGCTCGTCACTGACACAATGGTGACGTTCTAGACGTTGGTGAAAGCATAGCGCTGCAGGCTTAGAAGGCGTAGCAGTAGCGCCAGACAGCGCGTGAAGGCCGCCAGCTCGTACACACCACACCGGTCTTCTGACGAGTGAGCACGCATAAGTTCACCCAGGAGCAAGAAATACTGTGTGCGGCACCCTGCGGCGCGGTCCGCCGCTGCAACTTCCGTTTCTTCCGGGACTTCCGTTGTCTCTCTCTCTGCGGCGCTGCTCTCAGCAGCGCGGAATCTCCTTTTCTTCGCGCCGATAGCGATGGGTGCTCATCACTTCCTCTTCCATTCTTCCTCGACGCCTTTGCAGCGGACTCTTCTTTACTTTTTTTCTTTTATTCCCTTCGGCTTTTTCTCGAGACAGGGGCCCTCTCTTCACATCCAGTCTTGCACCGTATCGCTCAGGCCGCACTGTTCTGTTCTTGCAGAGAGACCTAGGCTGCCATGGCAGGAAAGGAAGCCGTAGCCGAGTTCCTCGAACTTCGTCTTCCTGCACTTGCTCCTCTTTCGCTGTTTCTGCAGCTAGCTGCTGTTCTTCTTCTCGGACCTCTCTCATCGCAGGCTCGATACGGATGGTGGTGGCGGCGGCGGCGGGCCTGAACTTTCTCTCGTTGCTGCTGCCCCTGCTTGTGTACACACCAGAGCGCGCGCGTGCGCGCGCACGCCAAACACTTTTGCTTCTCGTCGTCCCTTCCACTGACACTTTTGCTTTGGCCGTGTGCGCTCGGGCTCCTTCCCTTCCGGCCCGCGGCCAGCGTTCCGTGCAGCCCAGAACGCCCTCGTCGAAGCACTCTGGACTGCGTACACATGCATACATGCACGGTTCAGGCTCCACTCGCTAGTTCACACGTGCGTGCGTATATGTGTGTGTCTAACGCTGTTTGCGCTCGCGTCCGGCGTCGCAGTCGGCTCTTGTTCTCCGCGCGCCTCCGTCTTGAAGTGGCGACGACGTGCGGCCCAAGACGTGGCAAGTCTTGGACCTGTCAATCATTGCGCATTAGGCGCCGTGGTGTAGTTGAGATTGTGGGAGTCGAGTTGCTGCCTAATGGCGCCTCGAATGCGTTATCTTTCTTTTCTTGCACCCGACGCCTCCCGTCCAGCAACGTGTGGATAACTGCGGTAGGTTTAACATGCTGGACACTTGCAAATATTGTAGGCAGCCCAAGATAACGGTTATTTCACATTGCTTCAGGCCAGTTTGCGGTGACATCTTAATTCTTTCTTGCATTGGCTATGAAAAATAATGACCAGAATAATAAAGGCTAATTGCAGAAATTAGGAAGCTAAATATAAGGCTTGCATTCTGAATTCCCTAGCTGAATCTGGTTACCTTAACCAGCCGGATAATTTTTGTCACCACGTAAACAAGCATTAAGAATACACCAAGTCTGAAAAATACAAAACCAGACCCAGGACGTCGGGTCTCTCAGTACACGAGATATCAAATAAAGTGGCTTTTTGTTTTCTTCTTCAAGCTGCTGTAGAAACATTTAACGCGACATATCCTTCAGGGATATTAAGAATTTTCACTTCGGGAGTCGGCTAGTCAGCCTGATGCATGGGTCACAGCCATAGAGTGGATTCAACTAATAGAGTGTGGTGACCGAACGCAGCCTTTACCGCGATTGAATGCTGCGAAAACTGCAACGCATGAGTGCACCGTTATCAGAAACAAATGCACGTTCTCTCTACTAGGCCACCTCTGTCGTTTCCTTCACCTGTAATCTCGATGCAAGGGCGTCTTTCACTCCCCAGAGAAATCAATAACCTCAAAATGTACTTTGCATTCGCGTCGCACACTCCAGCGGAGGCAGGAGGCAGCAGGCAAGTGCCAAAAAAATAAGAAAAGTAAGCGTAAACGTAAACACAAAGACGAAATGCCAATATGTTGCGTATCTTGTTAAAGGTTCTTCGCGGCCCGTCTACGGCCTATTTGTCTTCCTGGTTCTTCCCTGCGGTCCGCGCCGGCTGAGATTCGTCTCCCGCGCCACTTCTGGCCGTCCTGAGAGGCGCTGTTCTCTCATCGAAGAACAGCGCCTCTTGCCTGCACTGACTGTGGCAGCGGCGGGCGCGCTTTTTGTGGGCGACTTTACTCCTCCTTCTCTCTGGACAGAGCCATGGCTTCCCAGCTGCACCCGCAGCAGCAGCAGCCACGAGGCCCACTCCTTAGTGTTTGCTTCGCTCTCAGCGAGGCCTGTCCTCTCGGCCACTTCGACATTCCCGGCCATGTCCCCCAGGCGCTGTTTGTTTCTTCCCAGACCTCTCCGAGACTTCTCCGCCTCTTCTAACGGCTCTGTTGCCATCTCTCTCTCTCTCTCCTTATACTTCTTGCATCGCGTCCTCGTCAGCATCGACATCGTCAGTTTCTTGCGCTTGCGTCTGTCTGCCTGAGCCTTGCCAAAGATGCCGAAGGCCGGAGACGAGGGTGAGAGAGGAACGCGGTGGTGGTGGCGTCTTCATTTCCAGCCAGCAGCGTGTCCGTCCAGCCGACAAGTATCCAAACAGCTGCTTGTGAAACATGATTGACTTCTGTCTCCTTCCCCTCCCGTAGCCCTCCTGCTTTTCCTTCCGCCTCTTGCTCTTCACTACGAGCACTTTCTTCGCTTCTTTCTTGGGCGCTCTGCGGGGGAACAGATGGTGTCGGTGGATTCTATCGTTACTTGGCGTTCGATTCGATTGACTCCGCTTTTATTCTGTCGATCTGCTTCGCAGCCTTCCACGCACCCGATCGTCGCTTCTGCGCTTTGTACCTTGGCCGGGAGTTAGGCATTCAAGATTGTTTTATTCGGATCTGCATATGGCCCTCGAGGAGGGCACTTCTTGCGCATTTTAGGAAGTTTCGATTAAATATACTCTGGTTGTTAATGTGCAATCTTAGCTGAATTTATACTCACTGGAGACCAGCATAAACGTCGCCTTGATCCCGCCGGATTAATAATTCATAAGCTATGAGCCCGCAACA
Organism: Amblyomma maculatum; assembly: GCF_055883805.1. Taxonomy (NCBI): domain Eukaryota; kingdom Metazoa; phylum Arthropoda; class Arachnida; order Ixodida; family Ixodidae; genus Amblyomma; species Amblyomma maculatum. The sequence continues at coordinate 98,445,437 of NC_139349.1, read as the reverse complement.
CCACCTTAGCCTGCTCCTCTCTTTTGTCCCGTACTGTTAGAAAATTTAGTTTTTGTTTTGAGGCGCTAACCGAACTTGCACAGCGTTACGCAAACAAACCTTACCTGCAGACCTTTCGTGAGCGCCGCGCCTGGCCACGCCCTACCGAACAAGAGAGCGAGGCGGCGATCTTTAGATATTGATGATCGGCGCCAGCGAAGAACACTGCACCGCATGCATGCAGATGGCGGCGGAGGGTTCGGTCCTTGGAAAAGAGCAGCGCTTCATCGGCTAAGCGGAGCAGTTGGGAAGACTCTCGCGCAGGAAACAACAGTGCAAGTACCCTCTTTTTACTGCGGATCAGTAACGTGCGCTGTATGGCCGCAGTCTGCGTAGTATGGCCATACAGATTCAGGCAGTCTCTGAGACTTGCCGAGGAAAAGAGTATACGAGGAGGGGAGGCGAAGGAAGGCAGCAGTGGTGCCATAGAAAGGGTGAAGAAGAAGGGGATGGTTGCCTGCTCCGTTATGAGGCGATTGCGCGTGTCCGGGCTCCCTCTCTGCGCGCCGGCGGGGAGGGCGCCAAAGGGTGCATCCTAATTTCATGCCCCAGCGGCCACGTTCACGGAACGCTGCCCGAAGAGAGGAGCTGCCGCGAGATTCAGCCGTCAAGCCGTGTGGACCCGGCGGGCAGCAGCAGTGGCTGGCGAGGGCGCGCGCGCCGGGAGCTCCCTTCGACGTGCGCGCGCTATTTGCATGGTTGCCGAAGGGTGTAAGGGGAGGGGAAAGGGAGCTAGCCGCGCTGATTTGGAAAACATGGCTACATTGTCGGGCCGAACTATACTGCCGCCGTTTGCCGATGCCCGCCGCCGCTTCTTTGGTGATTGTTTCCGTTGTTTCCGAAGGTGGAGGAGGGGGGGTGCGCTCGAGCGACTTGGCACGCGATCACGCTGTGCGAGACTGCGTGAATTGTGCTACTGGTTGCCGCAGCCAGAGCACTGAGCCACGCCCCGATCAGCCTGTATTGCGGCGCGACAGCAGGAGCTTTCGGAAACTTTGATCTCTTGCGAGTAACTTTCTGTTTCGTTCAACTTTCCTCGCTATTGTTTCTATTTTTTCTCGCTTGTTGTGCGTTAGAGCCCGAAATGAGTTTAGGAATTTGAGGCTTTGGCAATTTTGAACGGGGACTCGTGAAGCGTGATAACCCCGCTGTGCGCGCGGGCACCATGCTTTGTGTAGAAGGAGGCACGTTCACGACGAACGCCACGCTGAAAGGGGACGCGAGAGGGAGGGAGCAGTGCGGCGGTGGAGGTGGTGGCAAATGAGAATCCCAAGGAGTGCTAGGCACTCTGCTAGGTGCATGCGACCCGCTGAGAGAACCGTGGCGCGGACGCCAGCCTAACGGTGCGCACAGTGCTTTGTGCGGAGCAATACTCTAATGGCTTACGCTGCTGGATCAGAAGTTCATTTACACTCGTGCGTTTCTCATTTGCGGGATGTTGGGGCACGGTATATTAACCTCGAAGCTAACTGCACGCAGTGTTATCTTTCTTTTGGTTAGTTTTTGTTCCTGCGAGTAACTGCTTTCGCGACCCCAGCGCCGCTCACTCTGTCTTCAGCTGAAATGTGTTTTCGAACCAACCAGAGATAAAGAGAAATGAGCTGAATGAAGTAATAATTAAGTGCGAGGTTAGTGGTACGTCGTTTACACCGCTGGCCAGCCGTGCGAAAATCCATTAGCGTGCCAAAACAAAGGCGCCTCACCTGCATTGTCAGGTGGTGTGGTGACCGTCCGGCGGCTGGCACGTGGACGGTCGTGAAGTGCGAACTACGTATTAGGCTAACCTCAGCCGGCTAAAGAAATAAAGAAACACGATGCCGACGATGATGATGGGCACGCGGACGGCATTCGTCGGTCAGAATGGCTGGTGGTTGCGCCTGCTTTCAAACGCGCAACACAAGCGCACATCTCCGAAAACGCATCGCAGAATTTTAAACGCATGCGTGGTCGTGGTCATTCATGAATAAAACACTAACCTCGCGGAAATTAAAGACTACACTTAGTGAGCTAAGATGGATAAAGAAGGCAAATCAAGAGAGTTTTTTTTTTTTTTTTTTTACCTTTCGAATCGGTGCCATAAATATTGTGTTCACAACTGACAAAGTGTGCGACGTTGGTTTGCATTCGACACCAGGCGTTGCCTATTACTAATCGGTCCTCCGAGGGTACCTAACGTCGAAATCCTAAAGTGCGGGACTCCATTTCAAGTCTACGCGCGCAGTGACCGTAAGCGTCAGCGTTGGCAAAGTCATTGTGCGCTTTTTTCTGCTGTACCCGAGCTGCGTGATAGTGCAGCTTTCATAACTTGAATATTCAGTACAGAGCACTTCAACTAAATTATTATTTTTATTTGATCTGGTGGTGTTCAAAAGTAATGACAGCTACCCGTGGATTTATGCGTACATGACTGTAGCTGATTTATATACTCGGAATTCTCATTTGGGAACATCGAAGTAAAGAGGCTGGCAGACATTTCCCTTCTGGTTGGATAGGATATTGGTGTCCGTAATAACGCTTGAAATGCACGGCCGAAATGAAAGCGGTCCTTCATGCTTTTAGGATTGTCCTTCAAGCGTAAACGGCTTTGACCTATTAAAATCAAGTCGGTGGTAAACGGATCATCGAGGAAAGATGTTTCGACCAAATAAGGTTTTAATTATTAGCAGATATTTAACGCACCACTTTTACCCGAACTCTCTTTGCACTCCCTATGTCGGCCGGATTAGAGGACATAAACTGAGTAAATTTCAGGCCGTCCTTCCGGGACGGTGAGGTGGAGTAACGACGGTAACGAAATACGGATAGCGACACTTGGAGATAGTAAAGGGCTTAACTGAAGTTTATACAGAGAACTTTGCAATATATACAGCAAGGTTGAGTAATATATAGATCTGGCTAGCTCAGACTAGCCGAAGATGACGGCTCAAGCCAGGCACAGAACACTCGACTGGTCCCTGGGGCTCATTTTTGATTGCTCGGGGTCCAGCCCACATTTGAATAATAGCCAATTGAAGCAAGCATCACGATTGGTTGCTTGCTGCTTACCACATGCCTTCTGACTTTTCTAGAACTAACAAATTGCATGTGCGTGACACTGGATGTTCATGTCCGTGTTCATTCCATGTGCGTGACTACGGACGTTCTCTTTGACAAGGAACTGTAAGCTGCAGCCAGCAAATATGTATACAAGAGACGACACGCAGGTTCTGGCTGCCCCATGGACAATGGCTCTCCGACATATGTCTGTCTGATTGTTCGCGAATGCTCTTGAAAGAACGATGCCAGCGTGTACCAATACAGCTTTGCCTCAGTGAAGTGATGCCACCAGAATTTTGCAACGTGTTCTTACACGTATAGAAATAGTCATATTTCGGGAAGGGAGGGGGGGGGGGGGGGGGACAAAATCCTGGCTCCTCTTCGGCGCTTTGTATTAATTTGGTGTCACGTAACGGAAGTGACGCATGCAGCTCGGGAGAGAAGGTCCATAATGAGAGTCCTGCCTCTCTCGCGCTGTATCGCATCGCTATATAATACTGTATACAGGTCCTTCACGGCGTTAGTGCACGGAACATGCTGCCCGGCTTAGTCAAAATTTGAAATCAGATTCCGCATTCCACTTTTTCTTTCTGGAAAGTTCTCCGTATATTGGACATGGCTGCCAGACCCCCATGGTAATGTGCCAATCACTGATAATTTTTCTTTCCTCCTTTAGTTCTGTTACTTTGGTGTTTCATTAGTTTGGCGAATATATTCTTACGTGGTGGCATGACAAGCGATGGAGCACGGTGACACAACAGAAACAGAACGACGTGATGACATGACGATGAAATATATGCTTTTAATGGCCAGCGGACGTGGCGTGAGCGCTCCGCCCGCGCCACTACCCGCTTCATCTTCGTAGCAATATAACTGTGTTGAAGAATGCGTTTGAATCCCTTTTCCTCGATGGGGGTGTTTGTGATGGTGGTTATTTTGATGTGTATTTGGGTGCCGATGTAAATAGCCGTGACCAGTCAAGCAAATAAACGCAGCTCACTAGGTTTACATCCATATTATACTGGTGTGGCTTCGTTTATGGAGGTTAGCGTCCCTGAGCGCAGTCTATGAGGTATGGCAAAGTGGAGGGCTTCGCAAAATGTAAACCATATTGTTCTGGCATAGCACAGTACACAGGCGGTGAGGTGCATCACCGAAACGCAGCCGCAGCGGCTGGGGTTGAACTCGCCGGGTACCCTGGCTCAGATGTCGAGCGCCCCAACCTCTGAGCCACAGCCGCTAGGGCCACATTTAATAATGTCACCTTACACCTTCTTTTCATCTCGCATATCTGTTGTTGTGGCTGTAGGAAGAAGGAAAAGAAAATGCACGGGCCTGCTACTGGCTCTGTAGCTGAGGCAGCTCCGCTGCCTGATTGATTTATCGAAAGGGAAAGACACGGTAACTGTCTCACTTGTTTTCTGTAGACACCTCAACCGCGCCGTAAGGGAAGGGAGGAAGGTGGGGGTGAAAGTGGCGTGCAGACAGAGGAGAAAATAAGAAGGAAAGAAAAGGAAGAGGGAGAGAAAGACGCGCGCCGCAACAACAGCCATCGTCCACCACCGAAGCGGTGGCGGGTACAATGACGGCCTACAACAGATAAAATTCGGTGGCAGGCTAGCCCCCGCCGCAAGCGACGTTGAGTCGGTGACCTACCTGTCCCAGCCCCATCAGGGGGTCACCCGAAGTGTTCTAGGGAAAGTAAACACTAAAGTTTGTCCAAACAGCTCGTATTGTTTCTTCTTTTCAACTGTGCTGTTTCTCGTCAGATTGATAAAAGAAAAAAATATCGTGCAGCGGCTTAAGGGTTTCAAAAGCGTGCTCCGGTCCCGAGGTTTTGTTATGCTCCTTTGTGCGTTCATCGCTTTAAGTGTAATGCGCAGTTTCACGAGGGCTGGTCTAACTAGCAGGTTCATGCGTCTGAACTCGCAGTAACATCAGCGCTCGGCGGCCGATGTCGTTGCGAGATTAAAAAGGGCTTTCACATCACTGCACGCTCCTTTCTAACCGTGGAAACGCGCAGTGAGCGCGTCGCTCAGTGTCCACCCCTTTCCCCCCTTTCTAGGAAGTTGTACTGATTGGAAAAAGCTTCAAGGTGTGTGTGTCCAGGCCGCCGCTCGGCGGAGACAGTGACGACTGACGAGTTAGGCAAAATATGAGGGAGGGAGAAACGCCCAAACGAGACCTCGGTCGGCGAGGTTGGTGGGTGGCAGGCGGGGGCGTAGTCGCCTCCGTCACGACTCCGTCGCCGCCGCCACACCCTCCGAGTAATCGGCCATTTGGTCCGGCCTGTCTCGCCACCGCACACGCTGGGAACGACGGAACAATGAACCGCTTCGCTTGCTAACGTATGCACAATTACAGAAAACACGCGCCAAGCCCCTGCCACCACCGACGCCGTTATTCGGACCCCGCGCTGGTACGCTTCGAAGATGTGTCTCACAGAGGGCGCGCGCGTGCTGTCGTTCTCCTCTTTTGTGCGTCGGTGACAAATGGCGGCACCGTGGGTGTGGACCATTTCCGTCGAAAATGACGGCGAGCGCCAAAGGATGGGCCGCATTTACCGACGGGCACGTGGATGTCACACGCTGCGGCGACCGCAATCAGCTGCCGACGTTCCCTCCGCTCAGTATACGTCAAAGCCTGCCCCGCGCCGAACCGAACGACCCCACCTCCCTTTTCCCTTCGCCAAGCACGACGACATCTGTCGGACGTGTTTGGAGGAGTGTTCTTCGCGGGTGTGGGGGGTCATCACGGGTTTGATGGAGAGCATGTCAACGTTCTTGCTCTGTTGCTCCGGCCTGCGGTGAAGATTTGATTCGCCATTTACATTAATAAATGGCTGCTTTCCTCTGCACGGCGCAAGTATCATTCAAGAAGATAGACAGGTCATGAAAGAGAGAGAGAGAGAGAGAGAGGAGTTGGCAGGTTAAGGCATTGGTTTGATGCCGCGCACTGGGATAAAGGAGAGAGCTGAGCTGAAAACGAAAGTTCCAATAAGATAGCCCCAATGCTGATGACCGCTCTATTGCTGTGAGGGTCACTGATTGTTTTATTAGAATGGTTAATATTAATCTCTTCTACAGTTGTCCATACTTGTAGACAAATTGTATTACACATTCGTGTCTCTGCATTCCAACATAGATATTGCACCGGTATGCTCAAAAGCATATGTTTTGCTTTTCTTAGTCGAAAGAGACAAAAACGCATCTAACAGCCAGTGCCAAGCTGAAATCCCGAAACTGGAGCAGCGACACATGACGGAAGCTCTCCCCGAGTGCTTGGCGCAGTGGATGGCTCGTTCACATCGAATTTGCGCGGTTTGCAGACAAGTCTGCGTTCCTCTTCCGAACGCGCTGCGGCGACTCCACGAAGCAGTGCCAGATGTCGCGTTCGTGAGCGACGACAGACAAGGCGTCGTGTTGTTGTCGACGGCTTCCCGCGAAAGGTCTGTCGTCTTGCTCGATTCCGAGGCCTCCCGGTGACGACGCCTTTCCTTTCGCCCCCTCGCGCTCAAGAGCGCCGTGTCAGAGGACCTCCTGGCGGTTCTCCTCAGCTCGGGCTGGCGATGTGCTCGCCGGTATCACCGCTTTCTATCTGGCCCAGCCTAAATATTTGCGTCTGCCACGCGAGGGAGGGAGTGGCGAATGCGGCGCGGAATGCTCGCGTCGTCATATACATGAGGGGCCCTCGTGCGCTCCGGAATGCCGCCGAATTCCAGAGATCGCGCGCAAGGACCAACGGAAAGCGCAGGATATCCCGCACGTGTATACTCTCAGACATCGCTGACCCTTTGTTGACCCAGTCTGATACGTCGTCGCAAGTGGAACGTCTTCCTTAGGTCTCCGGAAGCCAGTTCGCGCGTTCGCAGACTCCATTCAGTGCCTTCCTTTTCTTTTTAAGCACATCTTTTTTGGAAATCTTTCACGTTGCCACTGTTTCCATGAGGACAACGAATCTCGGTAACACTAACTGATACATACAACCCCTCCCTCTCTTTCTGTCTTACCCCCTCCCCTTCTTTGCGATCCTCTTGCATTTGTAAACTAAAATGATGATAGTGCGAAAAAAGCCTAATAGCCTAATAAAACACGCACAACTTGTTTTAATATTGCGGCGTAGCTTTTCCCGCACAACGAAATGCTTGCATCATAATCTATTAGAAAACCCAATTGCTTTCCTTTGAAGCGGATTCTGCTTCGAAGAGCAGCCCAAAAGTTTTCAGCTCGCGAAAGCAGTCTCTTCAGAAAATATCGTTTAATGTATGACCACTTCTGTTTGTCTAGTGTGTGTGAGCTTCATATCAAGAAGCCGTCCCTTTGTTCGCTCAGGCTGTGTGCGTGCGAGCGCCAGGTAGCCGGATGTTCCATAAAGCAAACAAAGACAAGTCCGCTTGTCAAAACGGTGGATCGACTTGCGAACTGAGCCTCCCCCCGCCCCCCACCCCTTTCTCTCTCTCTCTCTCTCTCTCTAGCCGTGTTCAGTGCTTTTTCATACCGTGTCGCCATCTTCCCCTCGTTTTACCCTAGAAAGCAAACCAGGTACACTTATTTCCCAGAACTCCCGCATGTTTCCGTCGCTTCCTCCATGGCGTGCGCCATCTTAGCTCAGCACGAAGCGCATAACCGGCCCAATCGAATTATCGCGGCCTAGTCGCCGCCGTCACGGCCCTTGCTCCAAGCTCTGTCATCACTTCTTCATTCTGCTTCCCTTCGCCTCCATTTCTCGCCCGCTGTCCACGGGAGACAGACACGCACACACAGCGCGAAGCCAAGAGGCGAGCCCTGTCTCACCACCCTCACCCTCTATCTCTTTCCCCCGAATCCCAGAACACGCGGGCTTCTCCGCAATGGCATAGAGCGGCACGACGAGCAGAAGGAGCCGAACAGAAAAGCCCGCGAATCAAAGGCAAAAAGCGCGCGCACGTCTCCCGACGCGGCTGATCGACTGCGCAAACACTGGACACTGTTTGGCTTTGTTTTCCCCGCTGCAGCCCGGCAGGTTTTCTGAAAGGGGCGCTGCGAATGCGATGACCACGTACGGTACACGAGCGTTCGCTACCGAATTGTGGGAGAAGCCACGAGAAGCATGAGAAAAGGGGGGTGGGTGAAGGGGACGGGTACCCAGCTTCGCAGTCTCATCATAACGTATTCGTCCTTCAAGAGCAGCTAGCTAGCCGGCCGGGGCTCGTTTCGCTTGTTTATACATGCGCGCAGAGCGGTCCCGGTTTCCCCGACGACGGCCAGACGCGGTCGACGTCGACGTGTCTGCCTGAGCGCGTTCTCATCCCTGTCTTTTTCATCTCGGGGCGGTGCGCGCGTGGCGGAACGTTGTTCCTCTTGGCGGACTTCTCGACATGCGCATATCGGCACACTGCGGCCGCGGCCACCATTGTTGCCGCTGTTGTTCTTGCGCTTCGTGTCGCTCCTCTTCGCACCCCGTCATTGTTTCACCTCGTATCCGAACGCTGCGGTGTGGACGGCGGGCAACGCCGCTCATGTTTATGGATGTCGAGGGTCCTCCCTTCTTGTATTCGCCACCCCGTGTGGCGGCCCCTCGCTACCGGGCGCTGGGCTGCTCCTCACGACAGAAGCCCTGCTGGTCTTTTCTGTATTATGTTCTTTCTTTGCCACGGGTCTTCTCTTTCCTTGTCTTTTTCCGTCCCAACATTCCTTCTAAAAACTGATCTTGATGACGGGTCTGTCGACTGTTCCGATCGGCGCATTGATCGTCAGAGTGACGAGATTTTCACGCAGGCGCGGGTATTGCGCGGTAAAATACATTATCACCTGAAAAAAAAAAAAAAAAGAATCAAACCAATAATTCCTGCAAACATATAGTCAGTGCATTTTTCACTGTGCTTTGTGTGGCTTAACCGCTCGGTTAAATGTTCTCGCAGTATTGGTTTCGCGTTGGAAGGCCACTCATACCCCTTCGACTACTCGTAATTTGTTCCGAAAACCGCGGTGCGGGACATGCGTATTCTATGCGCGAAACTTGCGAAGGCACTGTTGGTAAATTTTTAAATACGTTAGAAGTGGTTAAAAGTGGTTAAACCAACTTTGATGAGCGATAGTTATTTTTCATTTGTTTTTGCTAATACCACGTGTTCAGCTGACGTCATCACGCGCCTATCAAGTGATCTCCGACGATATTCAGAGTCTCAGATAGTCATGCGGTCCTGCACCGAGTTACCATAGCGTAAAACATCGGGCGAGACTTGTCGTAAGTCCCTCTTTGATATTGGCTCAGCTTCAACGTCACCCGCACGAAACCAAGCTGCCCTCGGGTTTGTACCGCTGGGGGGTAGAGCTACCTCATTGAAAAAAAAAAAAAAAAAAAGAAAAGAGAAACGGATCTTTAGTGATTATGATATAGCTATCTGGATGAGATTTTCGCAACTTGCCTCTTAATAAAAGCGCTTCGAAGTGCATTGTTTTGCTTGCTTTGAAATCTGAATTTCGGGGCGCTTCAAGCATTCTTTGGACACTCGAACAGTTTTGCTTTTTGCTGGCACTTCCGCCACTACTTCCGCATTTCTGCAATGATTGTCTGACCTTCTCATGGGCATGCGTCTGGCGGGGGTTGATTTGCAGGTGACATGGCCTGGCACTGATTGGTCAGCTAGCTGTGTGACCTCCCGAGAACATGTGTCATGACCGAATTGGTAGAAGCTGCCAACTTTGGCAGTACGTTTGAGAGGTCAATAGAACCTGCCGGGGCCCTTGGTTCCCGAGCCGGACACACTACTTCTACAGGTCGTGCAGACACGTTCGTGGCGCTGGATTTGAGCGAGGCTTTACATCTCACTTTTGTATCAGTAAATTTTGTTCATCCCCAATTTACATTTATGCTGGGAGAATAGTCTGGTAGATTTACATAGATAACCTTACTTTTACATACATAATCTTACTTGCTTTTACATAATCTGGTAGATTACAGACTCTACGCTAATAAATACGTGTGGCCTGAAGGCGAGTGAAAATCAAATACTAGAGCGCCTACTCGGTATAATGCCTACCCGCGCTAAATAGGCTGCCATTCATTGATTTGAATGTTGAATATAGAATCCAAAATTGCCCGTACCTCAATAAATTGTTGGTATCTGAACCAACAAGGTGCTTAAGGTTTTAATACAGGATTTTAGCTTCAAGGCACGTCAGGAAGCAACATTAAGGGTAACACGCGCCCCGAACAGAAATATTAAAAGTAAAAAAAAAAATGGATTATGATGGCTAGTTTAAAAAGCAATTTTTGCTGAGAAACATATCAAAATCATACAATCATAGTGCAATCTAAAATGCAGTACATCCTGACGGCAAAATGAAAAATTGATTCCTCGATGTTATTGCTTAAAAATGAAAGTTGAAGAACCAAAGTGACAACTGGTGTTTAATACACCTCCACGTTCAAAATCAGAGTGCTTATGTGTTGCGTCACAGAAGCAGCGAGGTTGATCACTTCTAACTGTGCTCTGAAATGTTTTAGGAAATACTTTACTTTCTGCCAGCTGATGTAGCCGGCCTATAACTGCGTCCTTGATGACTCGGCAATACGCAGGACCGTAGACCGGCGAGGCGTCCCCTTAACATGTCCCAGCTAACATGCGCCATTTGAGATAGGCCAGAGAAATCAGTTGCATACAGAGCCGTATTGCGCAACCACAATTTTTGTTTTGGAAATAATTAGTTAGTTATTTCGGTTATTTTTCCTAATTTACTTAATACTAAATTTAGATATTAAATGTGATTAAAGTTGGAGGCACCTTCGGAAAACCCCATTCCATTTATTTGCGATATGGAAAGTCAGCTGTATGCAACTGATTTTCCCCTGGCCTATTTCAAATATGAAATTCTTTTAACATTTGGCAGAAATAAACTGAGAGACCAGGTATATGCACAGGGTATTTCAAGAAAGACTTAAGTAACTTTAAAAAATATTAGGTTCACAACAGAAATAATTTTCTGGGGAACGCTTTCTGCCCCAGGGAACTTAACATGCTGCAAAACATCTCTAATTCTCTAATTATGCATGTGGTAAAAAACTGATAATTACCTTATTATTTATCGTAGTTACGTGACTAGTCCCAATGGAGAGTTTGATGTCGTGAACGAGAAGATGCGATATCAGTTTTCAAAACGAAGAAAAACTAGTTTTTTAGAGCCACTGAGATCCGACGCTTTTTACGCTTGTAACCGAAACGGAGTGCACAAGAAGCGCCAGAGTATGGCGCACGCGCAACGTCCGCTGAGGACATGTCGTAATGCAACGCCCAATTTTAAATGTGTGATCGAATTATGTTTAAGAACACCACAATTGTACTTTCCATTCCTTAATTTCTTCCCCAAACTACATCCAAGCGCTCCCCTCCGTATACCTATTAGCCACATTGTAACCTAAGTGCCGCTGGGTCCCTATTCAGTGCTGGCTCGTACATACACGCCTATTTTTTGTTCAGATTTGGTTTCATCCTTGTGCCATAAAAAAGTGTGCACGGCTTCAGTCATCACACAAAGTTCGATAATCGGTGCTGCACTGCATCGATAGATTCGTCTTTTTGCTCAGCGCGAGAAAAGAATAGTAGTAGCATTCTTAGACCACCACACACACCCTGTCAAAGATGTGAAGCCAATGCTTTCGAACTTTTACACGCGATGCCTCACCAGACTTGTACGTAATGCCTTGCTACTAATTGGTTACTTGCCATAATTATTACACTTCTGATTATACACGGTTATTACTGACATTTAAGGTGAAAGCCTCTCTAGGCTCTTGGTGACTATCTCGCGTCTGCGAGATGTGTCCGCGAGATTGCTCGAGATGTGTCAGCGAGATTCTGCGAGATTCCGCGAGGTGTGCCAACGAGACGTCGCAATAGGTTCTGAGGACGAAACCGAAGAAAAGAAAGTAATGAAATTATAACGAGTGCACAAACTTGCAATTTGAAAGAAGAGAAGAGACAAACAGAAGAGGAAGAAGAGAAGAAGGAAGAAAGGTTTTCGCCATTAAGATTTTAAGTAAAGTTCAGTGCAATCCTGTAATTTTATTTTCCAAGGTGTAGTAATATCCTCGGTAATAATTTTTCTTTTGTTATCAGTAGTCGATTAAAGTGATCTGATATATATTTCACCGAAAAACTTGTGCTGATCGGTGTAGCTTCCAGAACCTGAACTCGGTGGCAAACACTTCTGTAACTACGAAATTATTTCCCGTTAGAGAGAAAGCGATTGAGCTGAGGAGAATATCTAGCTAACGTAAGCGCATTAAACATGGACACAGAGAGAATACAAGGGCATAGAAAGCGCGTGTCGTGTCCCTATCTGTGCCCCTCCGTGTCCGTGTTCAATGCGCTCATGTTAGAGCTATGTACTCCTACCAACTATTCCAGATAGCTGAATTGAGCAGCGGGGACTTTGCGCGTCCTTCGACTTGCATGATTACGACCTGCATGATTTTGTATGATTTTACGACCTGGTGCTCTGGTATTTGCGTGTAACCAAGAGAGTACTGCGGAATTTCATGTTGAGTCAGCTTGGGCTTCATCCTCTCAAAGCGCAGACATCAGTGAAGGGGGGCGCTTTGCGTAACCACGAAATGATGCATAAGGCCCTCTTCTGTTCCGCCACGCCGTTATCATTATCATTATGGATTGGCTTGGTTTGGTTTTGCAGCGTTTATTGTCCCAAAGCGACTCGGGCTACTGAGGGACGTTGTAGAGGGCTTCGGAAATTTCGACCACCTGGGGTTCTTTAACGTGCACCGACATCGAAAAGCGGCCGCCGCGGCCGGGATTGGATTCCGCATCCTTGGGCGCAGCAGTAAAGACTCGAGCGCCCTAACCACTGCACCAACACGGCGGGGCTCATCATCATTATTATTCCTGTATATTTAGGCTACATGCTATTAAAATATGAGTGAATACTAACCTCACTGTAATCTATGAGGCTGCTTCTATCTCATCTTTCCGTTAGTTTTCAAGTTCTGTGGGGAAACATTGAAATCAGTTACGTTTGAGATGAAGTAAATTGTGATCGCTTAGTTGTTTTGTGTAACGCGCAGAAGGCTTCATCTCATATTGTAAACATGTAGCACCACTGTGTAGCACATATGTGCGTATAATTTAGACAATTTTCCCGCCACATTAGGGTGGATAAACAGAGGAATTAAGAAGTTCCTCGCTTGCCCACTTGCAGGTGCAGTAAGCTGAATAAGCCTTTCAGCTTGTTCATTAAGGCAAGTCAAAAGAGCTGCTGTTCCAATGTACTATCTCCAAATAGTTGCGAGCTCACTTGTGCGGAAGCACCTTTTCGTTTGGTCGTAATTGACATCAGTTTGATCTTCTCAGTGTCTAATCAAAATGCATTTCATTGCGCCGAGCAAATCAACATTAATCAGTGCTACATCAAGCGAATTTTTATTTGTTTTTAATATAGCCGTGTATGTCAACATTCGGATTGCACCAACTTCTAAGACAGAGTCTTCCGAAATACGACGCGGCTCACCTATCGAATTTCGTTGCCGACCCCATATCATTCCCCAGCCTTCCCCATTTCGTCCCCGCTCCCGTGGGTCTTAAGCGAAGCGGCTCGCCTGAGCTCCACGCTGCGTGACTGCGGATCAACGAGGGCCGACGGGTCGGCGTGCTGAGAACGCGAAGACGAGCCGCGGCTACTGCCAGGTTCTCTAAACCTGTGAGCGCCCAGGAGCCAGCGCTCCTCGTCGCCGTCTCCTCGCACATAACCGCAGGGCAATCGTACTTTCTAAGCTGCGGTCTGCCGGTTCCTCCCCGACGCTGAAGTTCTGCGCCTTTCTGAAGCGACGAACACACAAACGCTGAGGGGATGGCTGCTACTCGCACCCGATTCCCCAGGAGCGTCGCGCGCGCTGAGGGAGCCCACACGCCACCGCTTTCTCTCTCCTTCTTCCGACCCTCCTTGCCCCATGAATAATGCACGCAAAAACCCCTCTTCCGTTTCCTGTCCCCTCCCCGTCACTACCGTCGCTAAGTCCCGCTAAGGCAGCAGTGCCAGCGGCCCTTCCCCGTTCCATTTCCCTGCCTCCCCATCTTCTTTCCTGACGTCCCTACGTTACTCGTCGTCCCAGTCTTATTTTCAGCCCCTGTGCCTCTTTCCACACTGGAGTCTCGTTGAAGTAGGCTAGGCAGGAGGAAGACAGCAAAGGAAAAACAGAAAGCGATGAAGAGCAAGGGGGTGTCGGAACAAGCAAGAAGGCCTGGCGAAGTCGAGAGAATCAAAAAGAGAGGAGAGGGGGCGAGAGCTATTGATTTTCGTTAAGTGAATTACTTCACGGTCTTTCCCCTCTTCCTTGTCTTTTCTTTTCTTTCTGTTATTCCCGTGCATACCCCTCCGTCGATGGCACTCCTCCAGTTGTTGCTTTCCCTCTTCGCAGCTAGTCCTTGCGTTATTTTCCCTTTTTCCCCATTTTGTTTGTTCTTATTTCCCCACCTTCTTATTGCGCCGTCGTTTCGCCTCCTCGGGTCCTTCCACCCCTGCCCGCCTGTCTCGTCGTTTCCTAACTGAACACCTTGCCTCGTAGAACAAAAGAGAGAAAATGGACGAGCAGAAAGAAGGAAGAGACGCTGATCACGATGCTCTGTTTTCCCGGCGCCCCGTCGCTGCTCTGTTTGCTCCCTGTTCCCTGGCTCCCGCTGTCCGATTCTCTCCGTGTCCACGCGCTTGTTGTTTTTCTATTTGTTCCGGAGAGGGATGCGTCGCGAATGATTTGACATGCATCTTTTACTCCGCCACCTTCTCTTCCAACTGCATGGAGCTGCGCGCCATCGGCTTCTGCAGCCAGGGAAAACGTGGTAACTGATGGTGGTGGGACAGTGGCACGCCCAGTTAGCCCGGAGAAGCTGATTTGATGCAGAACGCACGTTAGTAAGGATTCAGGGAGATGTGGACACTTACATGAAGCAACCGTGCCAAACACGCTGCAGACTTGAACTGAACATTCAAAATTATCGGTTGGTCAAAAACACTGACATAGCTGAACGATCCGTGCTACCTGTTACCATAACACTATTCTTCCCTACTGAATCCACGTATTGGTTGTGATGAAATGTGAACGCTTTAACACGTCACGTAGAAATTATTGCACAGCTTAGCAGAGAGAGGAGAGGGAGGCGAAAGAGGGAAGGCAGCTAGGGAAGTTAACCGGAAAGGTATTCCTGTTGAGTGCCCTGTATTGGAGGGAGGAGAATGAGGGAATGGAAATGTAAAGAGTGAAGGGGTGATAAGCGTACAAGTTGCGCCGCGAACATGATGCTCTGAGGCAGAAAAACAGCGCTTTGTAGGCCGTGAGGGCCACGGGCAAACGATCTCACCTCAAAATGTGGGGATTGAGGCAGCCGTGACCTGCTACAGCACAGCAGCCCGCGAGCCGCTGCGTTGGACGCAGCGTATGTCGTAGACAATACTTTTCATGGCCTGAACGTGCAAGGTTGCCAGACTCGGTACACAAGAGGTGATAACTATACTCTGTTCTACAATTGTTAGCTTCAGACTACATGCTATGAATTTTTACGGCGAGAACTGGCAATGGGTAAACATCCTGAGCCATCGCGTAACTGAAGTATTTTGGACGTATAGTTGTCGTAGAGATCCTTAATCCAAGGTGGGCCGAGCCAAGGGTCAGACCAAGAAAGAGCGAAATAAAGGGAAAATAAATTGTGTCTGTGTGTGTGTGTATGTGTGTGTGTGTGGGGGGGGGGCGGCACGTGACGGCTATTGCTGAATCTTTAACTTATAACGTAGTTTTGTCTTTGTATATTATATGTATATTTTTTACTATAGGTGTGGGCTGAAACTTGGGACAACCACAACAATCGCACGACGTCAATGTCACGTCGGCGTCATCATACACTAGCCGATTCATTACAAAAGCAGTGGTCAGCTATTCCTCTAGCATTTCAGATATTCTTTATTTCTCTTTCAAAAAATGAAAGAAGGAACTGCGACAAAAGGCGGTTAGGCCTGACGGGGTCGCAGTTCCCCATACAGTTCACAGCGGCGCGCAACACGGAAAACAAACGATAACAGAACATTACAGCAAACGTGGTAATTAATCATACTGGAGTAAAACCTAAAAAAAAGGAACAGATTACACTGTACACTCAAAAAGAAACAACAGCATATAGCACACAAAACACGGAAAGGAAAAAAAAATTGTACAGTAACATAACATGATGAAAATTTGCATTTGTCAAATACAAAACCAGACTAAACAATTATTCCACTTCGGAGAGTATCAACTGCTTTTTTATGTCTCTTTTAAATCTGCGTTTAGAGAGATGGAACATTGAACATAGGGATGGGTTTTTGAGAATAGTTGGAATCTGGTAATTAAGCTTCTGTTTACCGTAATTTGTCCTTGTTTTTGGGACGAGGTTTCTGTGTTGTCTGAGAGGGTATTTAGTAGGAAATCGATTAGGAGAGACGGAGGAAAGCCTATTGCTATGGATATGTTGTAACAAGCGGTATGTGTAGACTCGGTTAGCTTGAAGTAGATTATGTTTTTGGTATAGAGGTGATGTTGGTAAGTGTTCCGGTCTTCCATGATAACCCTCAATAGCCCGGAGTGCCTCTTTTGCAGAATCAAAAGCTTGTGATAATTGCTATTTGTTGTGGTGCCCCACACCAGTGCACAATAAGATAACTTAGAAAAAAATAGAGCATAATACATAGATACTTAATACATAATACATAATACATAGATTTCGCTCCATTTATTCGTTAAGTGATTTGCAGGATGATTCAGAACGCACCGTGAAGAGAATCATAAGTCGGAGAGAACTTGAAAATTGCAGGAATTATAGAATCGATCTCAGTTTTACCGAACATGTGTTGGCAGCGAGTGGAGGCGGTGCAATGCACGAAATTTCTGGCACATATTCAGTCTATCTAAAGGCACTGTGAACAAGGTGCTAGCAATCAAACAGTATAATCAGCTCGTCTCCATTGTATTCTGCTTTAATTCCATGTAGCTGGCGTACGTTGCTCTGCTACACACATTACGATGTTCCGCAACTCGGAATTTGAGCCTCACATTTACCACCGAGTGCTGGAAGCTATTTCCTAATCTATCCTGGGCCCTTATTTCGAGTTTGCGTCGTTATCGAAGTGTTGCTAGGTCATGTGACCTCGAGTCATCTGATTGGTGGAAACGCCGGAACCGGGTGTTGCCACTACGGAACCGGAAGAGGTGGCAACATCGTGTTCCGGCGTTTCTACCAATCAGATGACTCGAGGTCACGTGAGATAGCAACACTTCAATAACGACGCAAACTCGAAATACGGGCCTTGATGGATGCGCGAGCTCTGCTCGATAGTTGACTGTTTTTGTGTAGGTATATACCGGCCGTGCAGACTGCCTCGAGACGTTGTCTCTTAACTTGTATATTTGGGAATCTTGACTCTCCCTCTTGGATTTTATACTGCTCTCCTTGAACGTTCTTGAGGATCACTGACTTACAGCTTCATTCGGATTCTGCTAGTGGTTCAGTAAATAGCGATTTGGTCTACTGAGTACGAGCTAACGAGCTCGAACTAGATCATTTACTAGATGTAAACAAATCGACGAAGTCGATATTGTTCCCGAACCCTCCACAATGGCGTGCCTCGTGGACATCAGCGTTGCAACATACAGAAATGCACAATCATCTATTAGACATTATTTATATCATACTCGAATATATTTCGGGTGTTTGGTTAGTGTATGCGGATCAGGATACATTTTGGCCAAAATTTTGTATTGTAATCGCACATGCGATTCTTGTGCATTACCAGGTTCGGGCCAGGTTAAAATGAGCCGTTGAGACAAACAAATTTCGAATGGGAATCACTCATCGTCCATCCCACTATCCACGCCGTTTCAAGGTGCACATTCTTTTGGCAGCTTGTGTAGTTTTGCAGCAGTCCGAAAAACATGGCAGAGAGAGAGAGAGAGAGAGAGAGAGAGAGAGAGAGAGAGAGAGAGAGAGAGAGAGAGAGACGATCCAGAAAGCAAAAAACTAAACGAAACAACTCTGTACGTGACAATGGCTCGAATATCGTTCTTTAGATAACACCTTTTCGTGTAATCTTACATTTTATTTGTTACCGCATCTTCTTCCAATGACGAGATCCATATCTGCAGCGTGTTTTCTGCCCTATGCGTAAGAAACGAAAAGGGTAACAAACTGACAATATATTAATACATTACCATCTTTGCATCGACTGCCTGAGCTTGGATACTGCACTCTTTTTTTCTTTTTCTCGTCCTTTTTTTTAAATTTTTTGTATTGAGAAACCGATTTCATTTCTTGTATATCTTTTCCCGCACGGCCACAACGCCACGCTGCTTTTGTCATTCTCATTCCGGTGTTATACCTGCAACCCCCATACGCCGATCCATGCTTGAAACTTTCTCCACAGAGAGCCGTTTTCATGGTCCACCATTTGCGAACTCAGCGACGTCGAATTTTGGCTTGGCTCACTTCTTCCGACGGTATACCTGGAGAGCGAAGCGCGCAGGATACCGAATATGCGAATGCGTCCGCGCGGTTTCTGATGCGTCGAGATATACCGCGTGGGTAAACAGCCCTGGCAAACGTAATTGAAAACGGTAATGCCACCGCAACCCGGCCGCCAGACCGAATTTCTCATCAACATGCACGCGTATGGAAATGACCTGTCTTGCGACTTTGCCTTCGTACGTCTTTGCGGTAGCGTATCGAGAAAACGAGACCATGCATCGCGCGCGCACTGCTGCGGAAACTGACTCCGAATAGACACGCCGCGTTGAAAAGAAGAAATGAACTGAAGGGAGAGAGTGGATATGCGTCAACTGCCGGCGCGAAACAAGCGACGGAAAAGTTATTTGCAATAAATAAATAAATAAATAAATAAATAAATAAATAAATAAATAAATAAATAAATAAATAACGGAGACAAAACGCGGGAACAGTTTACTTGTGCTCCCTCGTAGAAACTTTACTCCCTCGTGCTTGCTAGCGCCCTCTACTGTGGAACACGTGCATATATCCCCTTTTTTTGCCTGAAATTCGACGCGAGTTTTACAAATGGCATCCCTGTGTTCGCGAA
This sequence comes from Amblyomma maculatum, assembly GCF_055883805.1. Classification (NCBI taxonomy): domain Eukaryota; kingdom Metazoa; phylum Arthropoda; class Arachnida; order Ixodida; family Ixodidae; genus Amblyomma; species Amblyomma maculatum. Next base: position 98,426,259 of record NC_139349.1, on the reverse strand, counting down.
GCCCATCACTCTCGAGTTTGTTCTAACATTACAAAGCACTGACCGACATGAAACGTCACGGATTGGGTGGGCCCAACTGATGGAAGAACGTGAAACGTTGATGCTTTCGCGTTGTAGCGGACAGCTCGGATTTGCAGGCAAGCATTTTAGTACTGCGTAGTCCGAAGACCAGTAGATACATCTGGAATGTGAAGCCTGTGTGTGTGTGTGTGTGTGTGTGTGTGTGTGTGTGTGTGTGTGTGTGTGTGTGTGTGTGTGTGTGTGTGTGTGTGTGTGTGTGTGTGTGTGTGTGTGTGTGTGTGTGTGTGTGTGTGTGTGTGTGTGTGTGTGTGTGTGTGTGTGTGTGTGCGTGCGTGCGTGCGTGTGTGTGTGTGTGTGTGTGTGTGTGTGTGTGTGTGTGTGTGTGTGTGTGTGTGTGTGTGTGTGTGTGTGTGTGTGTGTGTGTGTGTGTGTGTGTGTGTGTGTGTGTGTGTGTGTGTGTGTGTGTGTGTGTGTGTGTGTGTGTGTGTGTGTGTGTGTGTGTGTGTGTGTGTGTGTGTGTGTGTGTGTGTGTGTGTGTGTGTGTGTGTGTGTGTGTGTGTGTGTGTGTGTGTGTGTGTGTGTGTGTGTGCGCGCGTTTAAGGGCGCAGAAAGGTTTCACTCATTATACCTTCCCTCTGGAATGTATATACGCAAACCGCGCGGCGTCTTGTTTCATTTAGTTAATTTGTTTCAATTTTTTTTAATGAGGAGACCGTAGCTACGCCTCTTCACGGCATAGCTGTGACCACCCGAGGTCTCGTTTTGGCTGTCGTAGTATTGCTTTCGTAATAAAATAAATGAATAAACCTTGTCTCCACCAGGAATATACATAGTATACTCATCACCATACAAGCTTTTAATGAATGCTTGTGCAGGCGCGTGATCTGGAACCACCAAAAGTCGTACCGAACGATTGTTGCGCAGAGTCCAACACAACTTGCCCACGGTTTCTGCTCGCTCTCTTTCCCAGTCGAAGTTCGGCTGGGCTTCTTGACAGCGCATTTGTCAGTAACTTGCAGTGTGGCTCAAATCGAAAGCTGCATGACGCCGTGCAACCATATACGCTGTCAGCATGGAAGCTAAACTTTTATCGGATATGACAAAATAACCCCCCTCTCCTTTTGTTGCTTTCTTCCCTCTGCAGTATCGGATCAAGAGGACGCTTGTTCTTTGAGGAGGAGCGTACGAGAATCTTCTTCGGCGGGCGAAGAATCGAGCAGAGCGGGAGGCTGAAGATGATGCGACGTCGGTTCCCGAGCGCTGCCGCTAGCTTCGCTTGGTACGTGTTCTCTGCCAAGGTTCGATTGCTGCTCGACGGCGCTCCGCGTCTTTTGAGACCTGCTTCGATTTTTGCTCCCCCAAAATCTCCGACACCCTCTTTCTCACGACGCCTCTGCTGATTTCCTCTTTTAAGCCTCAGCCGTCCGTTGCAACTCGATTGTTGGGGCCTTTCCTGTTCGCCCCGACTCTGCAAGATCGCGTGTTCCTCTCCGCGCATTTTCGAATCTGGCAGGTCTGCACCATCGTAGCTGATTTTCCATTTTATCTTCTTTTTTTGCGCATTAATATTCTTTTTTTCCCCGTCTTCCGAGAGCCCTCGATCCGGTCGCCTCGCATATAAATACACACCCACCATTCTTCCATATCCACGATATCGCTGAGATCCAAGCGCACGGCGCTTCTCCGTTGACGGTTGCTGTCGATACGGGCGGGGCATTGCGCGAGCACACCTATGTTATGTACGTATATGCGTGGAAAGATCGGGCGAGACCCGACATAGCCATCCCGTCGCTCATTGGTGGAGCTGCTGTCAAACTGGAGACCCTCCACCGCTGAGAAAACGGTGAATACAGGAGGGGGGATAAGGGATCTCGCCTTTCCGAGCTTCACTGACACACGCATTCCCGTCTTCTGTCTGCGTATAAGTTCCCGCTGATACCTCCGGTCACGATGCTTTTCCATAGGACGAAGGTGACGTCGCTGATCGAGGCATGGAGGCGCCAGCACGCGGAGTTATCGCAGGGACGGTGCATGTGGGAGGAGCACGAGCACGCGTGCGTGCGTGGCGAGCTCGTGCCCTGCTGCTGCAAGGTGACGTTTGGCGTCTCCCTTCACTCTTCTTCTCCTCGGCCCCCGGGGCTGATAACACGCTCCACTGCGGTCGATATTTGTAATATCGCGAGAAAGCCCCGGAAACCTGCAGCGCTCCCTGTAGCTGGAAAAGCGTGGGTGGGAAGCAAGCAGACGCGAGGGCGTGGAGAGGAAATGTGAGACGTAAAAAGTGGGTTTCTCCACCTTTGTCGTTCTCGTCCGCACACGACTCGCTTTTTTGAATACACTTCGAGAGAAGCAGCGGAGCGTTCGACTTGTTATTTTTAAAACGCTTCCATGTCAGAGCGCTTTTGCCAGGTTTTATCGTCTTATCTTGTGTATGCATAGGCACTCCCCTAGTCAGAGTGAGTGCACGTGAGATCGTAAAGTGTGCCCGACATTCAGTAGTCATGCGTTTTGGCAGATCTCCCTGCAAGTTCTAGGGTTCTTGCGTGGGAAACGGAAGACGACTGAAAGCGCAGGAAAAGGCTGGCGCATTGCAAGAACAAACGGTACGAAGAATGCCATATTTTACGCGTGGCGCGAAGAAAACATTGCGTTATATTTGCGTTGTGAGACGCAATATAATTCGCGGTCAAATCTTGTACTATTAAATTGCGAAGTGCACTTGTTCATTTGCGATCTAGAAAACTGCAGAAGCGTTCGCCCGAGGTAAGGTGAAAAATATAGGCTACATAGGCAAATTGTCCCATCCCTTTCGCTTTCAGTCACCACTCACTATGTGGACGAAATGAATGTAGCAGCGGTTGCATGCCGGTTTCGTTGCTCATAAATTAAAGTGGTGCTAATATATTTCTAGTGACTATTCGGTAAATTTGTCGCAAGTTTGTCCAAAAATGTGCAATGGCTCTACGTCTAATTTGGATAAATGTATTTCCTTTTCATTTTAATTGCAGCGCCTGCGACATTATGCCTTGTATGTTTTATAGCTTGTTATTTGTTGAAGGGTGCTTCTCATTTTGCTTCGTTCTTTTCTTTTTTTTTTTTATCCAGTCTGCACACTGTTTCTTTTGTGATGAATTTTACCTAGTTGAAGTGCATGCAGTACGGGCATAATTATCCACGCGACCAGATTGTTCATAAACAAATGCTCACGTTGCCGCAAAAATCCCTGCCGCTATGAATTGAACTAAGTTAAGTGCAGCAGATCGCGGAGAGTGCCAAGGAGAGAAAAGGAGAGACCATTAGTCGCTGACAGGTATATATAATACAGGCTCGCCAGAGGGTAAGCTGGAGTTTTATATTGTGTCCGCTTTTTATTGCAAGAGCCATACTACGCCAGGTCTAACCGCTCGTCGCGTAGTCCGTGGACCCCCCTGCTCCTCGAGGATGAAAAGACAACGACGACGACGAAAACGACGAAGAAGAAGACGACGACGAAGAAGAAGAATGAAGACGGCGAAGAAGACGAAGAGGAAGACGATGATGAAGAAGAAGACGACGACGACGACAAAGAAGGAAGACGGCGAAGAAGACGAAAAGGAAGAAGAACGCTCGGTCACCCGCATCTAATGCTTTCGCTCCATATTCGGTTCAGCAGCGTTGAACCCTTCTTATTTCTTTTTTTTTTTTACAGTATAAAACTCATTAAAAAAATGATATTGATGTAATCCAGTAGGAAGAGAAGGAGTAAGTGACTTCGAAGCCCGGAATCCAACATAATGTCGTAATGGACGACAATGCGGCATTAAACGACACAACATAACGTGCGCCACACCCGTGCACGATCGAAGCCACATATCTAAGCGTGACTTAGGACAACATACGTAGGCACATGTTTCTCAATACCATACATCGACGCGTTTACAGCTGCAGAGTGCCTTAAGAGAGAGTAGTCCAGATGTTTTAACTGTTGACAAGACTCGCAATTTTTATGACAGTTACTTGAAGTATATTAACCCATTTGTTTCGCTTTGTTTGTATTCCCCGTAAAATATCTTCCCTGTTGCCCCTCCGTAACGCATGACAATGCTGTCAAGCAAACCGCGGGTCCTATGCGTCGCTAGAGATTTAAGCCGAGAGCAATGTTATAGATTATGTAACTACCTAGAATTATTTATCGCGAAAAAAAAAAAAAAGAAATAACGGTGTTAACGTTAGTGCCTCAATATACGCCACTTTCTTACACGATTGCGGGGTATCCACGTCGTGAAAAGCGAAACAATTTCCGATGCTTCCCCGTCTCTTTTCTTCTTCAGTCCACCGAAGGAATGCGAAGAAAGTATCTCCAGACACGGTCCTCTACTCCACTCCGGCGAGGCACAAAGGCCGCGCTGTAGGAGCACAAATCTTCCCCGCTGCTGCTGCTGGCCCGTTTTGTGTGTCTTACGTTATAACGCCACGAGAGCGCGCATCCGCAACCAAGTTTCAGCGGCGGCCGCTTTTCGTTTCGACGTCTTCACTAGCGCGCCGGTCGTCCGCGACAAAAACGGCGCCATCAGTATGCAACTCACGCGCTTCTTTACGCGCCTCAGTTACTCTACATCAGTCGGGCCAACTCCACGCTGCGTTTGTGTGCGTTTTCCCGCAGCCGGGCCTATAAGTGTGTGTCGTGTGCGCGCACACGCCGCGGCTGTTGCGTATACGGAATATTTACACGCAATCTAGCGAAGGCGTATCCCGCCGCGATTTCTAAACCAGAGCAACTCGAGGCAAGGATGTATCAGGAGGAGCGCCCACGGAGCGGCAGCACTCCGTTATCGCTGAACACTGCGCCTGCACCTGCGACTTTTTTTTTTCCTTTTTTTTCTTTTAGAAAAGTGTTGAGGTGCGTCACATGGGGACCTATATGATGGTGAGGGGGGGGGGGGGGGGTGATGAATATTCGCGCGCACACTTGAACGACATGAAGGGAAGAACAATAAAAGGGTGGTAAAGACAGAATTCGATATGAAAAGAAAGCAACGATGCTGTCTGGAGGCATATCCTCCAGAAGCTGTGCATTTTAAAAATATATGAACTTGGAAAAAAATATTAAGAAGGCCAAGGGAAGACGAACTTTATTTGTGCTCGTTTATGCCTCACAGTCATGTAAGCTTTAGAAGTACAAATGCTCTATTTAGAGCAACACAAGGCTACGTTTTTAGCTACAACAATGCGTAATCTATTATTGCTTTCCCCATGAACGAATAACGAAGAAATGTATGTGTATGCAAAGGCTTTGGTGAGCCCCCTCCAAATAGACACACGCACGAAACGAACCAAAAGCTGCTGCGAAGGGCTCAAGCCAAATGCGACTTCTCTAAAGTGTTCTTCGATTCCTACCTACAAAGTTTAGTGCGCGACCGCAAAAAAAAAAAAAAAAAAAAAAAAAAAAGAAAGCACCCACATATTGCAGTTTGGTAAATGTACGGGAAACAGGTTTTCGATATAAGAACTAAGTGTAAGCAATTGTATAGGAAACAGGCCTTCGAAATAAGAACTCAGCGTAAGCAAATGATTCCCAGCTGGCAAGCGATTTAGGCTCAGCGGCTAGTCCCCTTTCATTAGACCGAACTATCAACGCGACGTGCTGGGATCACGGAAGACAGTGCAGAAAGCAGAAGGGTTTTTTTTTTTTTTTTTTTTTTTTGTGTTCTCATAGGCCTGTAAAAGCAAGGAAAAAAAAAAATGTCGCACTTCTCTTGCACGGCGTATGAGCGAGTCTCCACCTGTAGGGCTCTACGTTTAGTACTTGAGCTGAAATGACTGATTTCCACAATTATGGTGGCGCAAATAGCTGTCACAGTAGGAAGTGTCAAACCTGCAACTTTCTTGAATTGGAAAACATAGATGCCCTATATTTTTAACAGCATGGTGATGAATTGCGACATTTTAAAGAAATCTCAAAGCAGCAGCATACCTTCTCATACCACCCCGTGAGGCTGCGTTCCTTGCACCAGGTGGTCGAAATTTCCGGAGACCTCAGCTATGGCGTTTTTCATAGCCTGAGTCGTTTTTGGAGGTTTGCATCCAAACGACCGACCGACCGCGTTCCTTTAATTGGTGGGTGGGTGAATTAATGGTGTTCGTATGTTTATTAAAAAAAAAAACAAGAAAAATTAAGGGTGTCAACAGGGTGCCATCATTAATGTTACGCCCTTAAGAGAGCAATTTTATTTCTTTTTTATTAATGCGTAAGTATTAAGTGGCAATGTCTGATGAGTCTGTCACCAGAACTTTGTCGGCAGGATTACGTCAAAGTAAGGGGAGATAGGAAAAAGCGACTGGAGTTGATAATGGGCGAAAAAATGTCGCCAGGGAAAAATTAGGTGCGCGTGGAGTCATTAGTTAATTAGAGCCAAGTAAGTCAATTAGACCTCGAACTAGCCAAAAGCGCTAATGTCGATGCCCAAAGTGATCAGGTGGTACCTCGCTTCCGATCACGTGACCTATGAGGACATCGGAATAGTAACGTAGTTATGTCAACGTCGAATGTGACGCCATTGTGTGAGTCATAAAACCAGGAATGGACGTGTTTGGATCTGAAAGAGACGAGTAAACGAGTGAAAGTGATCAGAAAGTGTGTAAGGGGTGTTAATAAATCAGAGGAAATATAATTAAAGCATACATAGGGGGGAAAAGGCGTTCGAAAATACTTAACGAGTACATGACGTACAAAAGACGCGGTTGCTATAGCAGCTGTCGCCGTGTCGTCATGGCACAGCCTAGCAACGCATGTCGTGCTTACACATTCCTCCAGTGCGGCTGGCTGCAGTGATCTCAAAGGCGAAAAGCAAGGTGCCCGTGTGCTGCGCGATGTCAGTGCATGTTAAAGAACCCCAGGTGGTCGAAATCTCCGGAGTCCTCCACTACGGCGTCTCTCATAGCCTGAGTCGCTTTGGGACGTTAAACCCCACAAACCAAACCAAACCAAACCAAACTTTATTTATTTATTTATTTATTTATTTATTTATTTATTTATTTATTTATTTATTTATTTACTGTGTAGTGTAGTCTGAGATTTAGGTAGTCTGTCTGAAGTACCTCACCTCAAACTGCCGCAGTGCTTGAGCACTGCACAAAAGATTGTAAGTGAAGTCGTTCGAGGTGGGGTAGTCTCACCGTCCGAGATTGTTCTGTCAATACAGCCAACCACGTACGTTCAAAAAATGTTTGCTGCACTGCATCTTGCTCACGTTTCCTGCCAGTTCGGCCTTTCCAGCTCTAGGCTGGCTGTACTCTGGTCCACAATAAGGGAATCCTTGAATTGCATTCGTCAAAGCATGCACGATGATTATATTTTTTTTTCTTCCGGGGCGATGTTAAAGCGATATATGCAAATCTATTGAACAAGTATTAGGTGTCAAGATTTCACTAAACCCCTGACTCTACTAGAATTCTAATGTTCCCTATAAGTGTGGATCGGTCTGTAACCTATGCATACTTCAGCAAGTCCTCTCAGTTCTGTGACTACGCGGGCGATTCCGCTCCATTCGCCAGCAAGAACTTGGCGTTCAAAGTGGGCTCAACTGCGGTGGTATAGTGGCATAAGCGGACGCCGTCCATCCGGGGGAAAAAGGGGGGGGGGGGGGGGTGTAGCTAAAAGGGGCACAGCGGGCGACTCACCGCCTCGGCCCATTTGACCCGCTGGAATCAAATTTCGTCCGACTCGCTCCCGGCTAATGTATTCCGCCTACGCCTTTTGTGATTTCGCTTACAGCGTGTGCTGTCTGTCTGCTACACGGCCGTTTGCCTGGCCGCCGCCGCCACCACTCGCTTTCTTGGGGGCCTTAATAATCTTGATTCTAGCTCGCCTTAGTTTCGCCGCGCCGCAGCTACGGTGTAGTGGCGGTGTGTTTAAAGTAAGCCGCTTATCCCCCCTTCAGGCCCACAACTAAGCTGTTGGTCCGAGGAACCGCGGAGCAGAACGAAAAAAGGAAGAAGGATACAGGTGGCCTCGTGGTCCGACTGGAAAGCGCTGTGTCCAGATGGGCGTATTATTCCTTGAGCGCAGAGGTTTTCCTCGTCGGTCAGCACTCCATCGGCGGAGGAAGATGGTCGATAGAGGCACGCGTGGTGTTTCTGTTCGTTTCGAACGATAAAGGTGGTAAAGGTCGTCCTCTCATTTTATAATTTGTCTCCCTGGTACTGATGGTCAGCCATGTGTAGAAATCTCATCTGTGTCCACTGAACGACGAATTAGTTTTATTTCAGACATTCGAGTTTTCTACTTAGACTGTACCACCATCATCATCATCATCATCATCATCATCATCAACAGGACTATACCAACTGGAGGGAGAAGGTCTCTCCTATTTTCTAGCTGTATCCACTTGACCCCTGCGAACTTCTTAACCTTCACACCCACCTATAATTTTTGCCGCCCTCCGCTACGCTTTCCTTTGCCCCCCCCCCCCCCTCCCTTCCCCTCTGCTACACTTTCCGTAGCAAAGGGTAAGCTGAGCGGGTTGAGTGATAATAAATCAACGAGCATCCTAAGACTGCGCATGACATTTCAGATTACTAATTCGCGACAACTGAGAACTTCATGCATCTTGGAGCATGAATAGCGTTATTAAACATGAGAAAAAAGAAACACGTTTTTGTTATTATTGTTGCTGCATGAACAAGGTAAGCTTTATAAAACAAAGAATAAAAGCACTAAGGATGGAAAAGAACGACGGGCGAACTCGAGGCTGTCGTTTGGACGCAGGCCCGCCAGTGCCGATATCCTCTTATTGCAGCCATTAAAGAGCCAGCCCGAATCAGCAGTTTTTAGAGCAGTATCCACCAAGATTGTTTTAGGAACCCGTAGAAGGAAGAACAAAACTTTATTTGTTGGCATTCATAGTCCATAAGCTTAATGCTTTCTTTTTATATTTGTAGGAGCAGCAAATACACACCATTCGACAAGTTCTAATCGCATCGCACTTATTGTCAGATCTGTATTGTTCAAGACAGCGTGGCAAATTCTTATGCGACCTTCGGCATATATCGCAATGCTCAATGTAGTGACTCTGCTGTGAGTCTGGAGATTGAGTCTTCCTGTGCGGTCGGCTGGTTTGAACGAAAGAAGCGTGATGGAAGGCAAGCGCGTAGAATGGTAGCCGTGGTGGAGGGGCGCCGGCTATGGCTTTGTCGTCAGCGCTTTCAGTGGAGGAAAATGTGTGGCCAAGAAAGCATCACGTTCAACGCAGTCAGCAGAGCCCGTCGTCGACGTCTCCGTGTCGTTAAACGCAGCCCGAAGCGCAGTTTATGCGCGTCCAGCCGCGCTCGCGCGCGCGGCAGATGACGTTTATGTCTGGCGAGCTGCCGCCCACACGTGCCGTGGCGTTGACTGAAACATGGGCTTTCGATGTGTCGTCGAGCCGCTCTGCTGACGCAGCCCCAAGTTATGTGCTCAGCTATCGCTTGCGTTGCGTATTCTTTTAGTTTTGCTCGAATATCTATCTTTCGTCTCTTCGTTCTGTTCTCTCAGAGCCCGGCTCACAGTTCTTCCTCGCTGTGCTTGAGTGCAGGAGTGCGCGAGTAATATCACAGTGATAAACGCAACGATGAATAAAATAGCTCTCGGATGGGGCATGTGAGTTTGGTGTCTAAAATGGCGAGGGCCGTCTGTTGCGTGCGTTACCATACGGAAGGCTTGGCGTCCATGCACGCTGCGAAAGTGTGTGCCAATGTGGCAAAAAGGAAAGTTGGCAACGGCTCTAGAAAGCGCGCCCCTGCGAAGCTTGTCGTCGTTTTGGCTGCAGCAGCTGTTACAAGTCGTCCCTTGAAAAGCATGCGCGGAATGCACTGCGGGCGGTTTCCGCATTTCCGTGCACGGCGCTGATGGCTGTTTTTCATTCGCAATGAGTACCCGATGAATATCTCTGCGTCGTCATATATCTCTGCCTGGTCCACAGGCATAAGCACCTGTGTGCTATCCAAGCGATGCTGATGTATGTGTTTAGTGATCGCGGAGCGTTGGAGTTGTGGAGACCAAATTGTTAAAAAAAAAAGAAAAAGCTATGGGGACACTTAAGCTTCGAGTTTAAGAGTATGACACACGTTAGCGTAGACGACCGCATGACATATAAAGCTTTGAACAAGCAGTATGAACGTGCCTGCGTGGCCTAGTTATAGCGGACCTAAACTCAGCATCCAAGAGCACTGGAAGGTTGAATGTTTATCCCCATTCCCGCCTAAATGTCAACCCCAGTTGGGAACTCCTCCTAACTTTCCGATATGATGTGGTTATGTTAAGTCGCAGAAACCCTCGAAGAATTAGTGCTCGGCAATGTCAGCTGGCAGCTATCACTTGCCAGCGCCATGTCCAGGATGTTTTGTTCACAACGTCTGCGGTGGATTTTCCGGGTAACAAGGCCTTGAACGCTATCGCATTAATATACGCTGCCTGCAAAAGATATAGTACTTACTCAAGGACAAATAACCGGTCACAATATTTTTCAACACACTAAATTTTATAGTAGCTTTTACTTAAATTCAGCGACAGGTAGTAAATGCTGTAGTGTGTGAAGGGTGGTATAGAGCATTCCAATAGCTGTGCGCAGTGAGCGTCAACACTACGCGCTGATCTGTAACATAGCCTACATGTGATATAGGCTTGATCTACGTGACGCTGACCATATACGTATATGAGGAGGGGGTTCGGGCACAGTGTTCTCCCCAATTTATGTTCCTTCCCTCCCGCCTTTTTTTTTTTCTAGGCCTTGTTCTTTTCGGATATGTACCCCGACTCGATATAGAAAGTTAGTTTGGGCTTCTCTCTCGAAAACAAAAACAAAAAACAAACAAAAAGCAACACAGAACAATTCTGGTTTTATGCATGGCGCTGAGAGCGAAGGGAACCAGAAGCAGATGTATAGAAATGAACTCGGCGACGCGGAGAACTGCATAAAGTTAACTATACGAAGGATCACCTAGGTAGGCATATAGGCTCTGCCACGGTTCAGAGCAGTTTTCTAATTCACATGCACACAAACCTAGGAAACAGGGCTAGTCAAATTGACTAATACATGAAGTGCCTTTTTTTTTTTTTTTTTTTTTTGTCGGAATATGTCAAATCCAGAAATCAAAATTAAGTCAGATTTTATTGTAATTCGCATATCATCTATAGATCTTACTTTCGAAAAAGGTTTGATACCGATATGCTGGCAGTGAAAATTAGAAATTCCTGTGTAAAATCGAAAATGAACCGCATACTGGTGATACGCTGAATAAAATGAGGCATGTCAAATACTTACAGCCTACTTTCTCTTCTTCAGCATTAAAGGTCGGACTATTTCCAGGGTCATTTTAATTATTCCTTTCCCAGCGTTACTTTCCCAGGAAGCAAAATTATGGGATCATTAGCCCCGTCGCGGAAGCAATGCTGTGTTTCTGCTACAGATAACGCGTAAAGGCTGCATTTGGTTTTAAAACTTGGCAGCAGCTTGCTCAATTAAATAACACAAGCGAAAAGCTGAAGCAGGTAACAAACGACAATGCTAGCTGTTGGTTTGTTGTTTGCATGCGTCTACCATTTCACGACCGCCCATGAATATAAAATGACATAGCGAAATAAGAATTCTTAATTTAATATATCTTAACTAGCTTATTTTCCCGTCGAAGTGTGGACACTTGAAACACTCTCACATCACTGTTTGAAGCAGAAGCTTGCTATTAGCGTTTAATTGCTCATATAGCAATGCAACTGTTTGCACGTGAGAAGTATTACAATATTTCTCCTGATTTATTCGTAGTTTGATCAGTTGTAGGTGTAATTGCACGAAAAGAGCAAAAAAGAAAAAAAAGACCCTAAAAATAATTTTCTCGAACAAATAAGAAAAAATCTAGATTTTCAAATTTATAACATTCAAATCCAAAATTTAATTGCGGATATTGTCTAAATTATTTCAAAAATTTGTTAAATTGTGGTGCTGATGTTTGCTCAATTACATATGAAGCATATCAACATATAGTTCGGATATCTCTATAGCAAATGTGCTGATAGCAATCTTTCGCGTTTTTCTCAGTTTGTGTTTTTGTGGACTTGGCTGACTTCGCAAAAAATAGAAACACCGAATATATGGCGAGAAAGGAGACACACATTAGTAATTGAATTATTAATTTTTGGTTCCTTTTCTCCTGCAAAATTATCATTTGTT